>NW_024429213.1:14298469-14952999 GCF_017639785.1 Mesocricetus auratus | reverse complement strand
ACATGCAAATGCTGAAGCTGGAGAGGAGGCCTTTGCCTGGGTGTTTGCCTTTACATTTTCCAGCTTTTACCTGAATATGTGTCTTTGCTTGCTCTGTTTTCTCTTCCATCTGCCAATATGTATGACTCTACCTTACCATGGCACAGGTCCGGAGGCCAGAGAAAGTCTAGAGACACCAACTACAAATTATTGTGTAGGCTAGCCATGCTACCGGAGTTAAAACCCATTGGTCACGAGTATTAAACTTAGCAGGCTGGATCACAACTGTAGAAAAGTGAACAATTCTTGAGAGAGGTGCCTCAGGCATGTTCCAAGTCTGGATGTGATGTAGGCCAAGATGTAAGACTGTTTCACCAAGGATTAAGTGTCTACCTGATGCCAGGGCAGGCCTAAGGTCCATGTCTATGAGCTCTGTCCTAAATAATACAGCTGCTTATTTTCTACTTAGATTTGAGTGAAAACCCAGCAGAGCTCCAGGGTGAATTACTATATTAGCATTTTGCCTTTCTTCCAAGCAGGTAGTCTTGCACCCAACTCTGCTGTACATGGCTACACAGCATCAACAACTCTGCAGATACCAGCTGGATGTAGAGCTCTGTCAAGAATCGGCTTCTCTGTCCTGGGCCAACTACTGGATTTCAAGTATAAAGACTAGGCTTAATTCCTTTACCTACCCTCATATGAGAGGTGTATCTCCACAAGTTACTTGGAGTTGAGGTAAGGGTGACATGAGCAACTTTCTTTTCTGTCTTCTTGAATGTCTTTCCTTACAATTATAATAAAACCAAGTACTATGGTCAGAAGTCCAAGCCCTAAAACCAGTAGAGGTCATAGGAGGCTAGGAGATTAAAAACATGAAGCAGATTTGTGGTTATTCATAACCATCACAGAGACAACATATAGCCACACAGCTTGGACCTACAGCAGAAATCCAAGGAAACAAAGACACATCAGGTAATGGCTGGCAAAAGCAGACATGGGTGAAGACACTAAGTTTTACACAAGCACATATTTATATACAATTCGCACAAAATTGGCATTTTGCCAGAAGAGGTTATATAGCATATTACATCACTGCTTAATTCTAGATCCTGGCTCAGACTTCTTTAGATGTCCATTGTGTTTATCCATATCAGTGTACATATATATATACATATATATATATAGAGAGAGAGAGACTAAACAAGATCATTATCCATGATACATCCAACTCCTCAAGAGGTAATTACCATTTTTAAGTTTATTGTGTCCTATACTCCCTCTCATAATGATACTGTCTCCTGATTCAAATATTATTGATATATGTAATATGCATGCACAAATATAAAAACACCTATTTGTTCCATTTAGTGTTTTATATGTATTTGTGTTTAGGAATGACTACTTAGGTTTGGATAACCTATTAGGGCTTCATCCATGAATAAAACGGATTCTCCCTCTCTCGACACCCATTGACTGCCTATAACTCCTCATCTAGGGGTGGGGTCTTGTGAAATAATTTCCATCCAAATTGGCATGTCATCTGGTTTTGTCATTATGCAGATGTTTGTAGGAGGCACAGATATCATTGTGTTCACAGACAAGCACTAGGAGATCCTGAAATGTTAAGCTCACTTAGTTGTTCATTCAAAGGAAGGGATTCATAAACTATTATCTGTCCAGAATGCTGGGAGTGAATGTGTTAAACAGCCTGATGCTCTGTGTGGCTGAGACCACACCAGACCCTTCACAAGACCCTTATATGAGCTTGTTTTCCTCAGCCAATCTTTAAAACCTGTCTTTATGGAAGGTATCACATGTAATTTAAAAAGAGTTTTGGCTCAGAGGCTAAGAGCACTGGCTGCTCTTCTAGAGGTTCTGAGTTCAAGTCCCAGAGACCACATTGTCACTCACAACCATCTCTAATGAGGTCTGGTGCTCTCTTCTGTCATGTAGGCATACATCCAGGCAGAATCCTGTGTACATAATGAATAAATCTTTTAAAAGATACCAAGAGTTTTGATGTAGTCACATCTGTTCTTTATTTAGCTTACTCTGTCCCTCAAGATTTTTGTATGTGTTATTGTGCACACAGGAATGAGTTAATTATCACCAGGAAAGTTTTCATCAAATTGTGCTGTGCTTAAATATGCCTAAAATAAACTACTTGGGGTCAGACACCTGAAGTTCGAACCAACACCTGCTACTTAATTGTGTTGTACCAAACTGCCTTCTTGCCTCCCTAGAATCTTTACTCTTCTCCCATGATGTTTGCAGAGACCCACACAGGTGTTGTTTAGGAAACGGTCTTGTTGAGATTTCATGGGTGCAGCTTCCCTATCTAGAAGACAATATCTCCCAGTAGGCTTCTTAATTCTCTGGCTCTTGCAGTCTTCTGCCACACTTTTTCAAGTTTACCTGAGCCTTAGGTGTAGATGGTTGAGTTCTTTATGTATCATTTGGGACTGGGGACCACGCAGACCCTCTACATTTCAACCAGTTGTGGATCATCTTTACACTATTAATTTCTATGAGGTCTTTCTCAGCATGCTTGTTCCTTGATATATAGAAAGTTTTTTAATACAATTTTGTATTGCAAAACTTTATTGAAACTGGTGGTTATTTCTAGAAGTTTTCCCTTGGAATTTTACAGATCTCTTTTGTATAATATCTATTGGAATAATCATATGAATTTATATCCATTTATATTATTTATTACTGTGGAGGTTTGAAAGAAAATGCTCACCAAAGAGAGTGGCACTATTAGGACATGTGGCCTTGTTGGAGTATGTGTGGTTTTGTTGGAGGAAGTGGGTCACTGTGGGGGTGGGCTTTGAGGTCTTTTTTCTCAAGCTTCACTCAGTGTGTCAGTCAGTCGACTTCTTGCTGCGTTCTGGTCAAGATGTAGCCAGAACTACATCTGTTTACACACCACCATGCTCCCTACCATGATAATAATGGACTGAATCTCTGAACTGTAAGCTGCCTCTTCAGTTAAATGTTTTCCTTTATAAGAGTTGCCATAGTCATGATGTCTCCTCACAGCAACAGAAACCCTAAGATAGAGATACTGAAAGAGTTCCACCCTCTACTGCTGTCAAAGATAGTAAATGAAGGACATATGTCCTAAAGTGAGGAGTACCTCTACTACTAAAGATTTTAAGTGCACAGGGGGGGTGATACTATTACATCTATGTTTAATCTATAGTATGTGCTCCATATAAATTAGGCAGGCCTTGGTGAATGCATTAGAATAGTGAGTACTTAATCTACTAGTAGTCCTGTTCACGGATTCTGTGGCAAACATGGTGTTTTAGTCCATTTTCTACTGCTATTATGTTATGCCACAAGCTGGGTAATTTGTTAAGAAAATAAATTGTATTGGACCACAGTTCTTGAAGTTGAGAAGTCTAATATAAATGTGAGGGCATTCTTGCTATGCCATAGCATGGTGGAGATCATCACATGGTGAGACTAAATGGGAGAGACATTGAATGGTTAAATCAAATCAATCACACCTGAAACATCAGTCATTTTCTGAAATAAAGGGAAACTACTATGTGCACTGATGTATTTGCTGCTATGAGTAAGAGTAGAAAGGAAAAAATCAGCATAAGATTAGTGATTGGTATTGGGCTGATGGGAGAACAGTAGTAATAAAAGTGGTGTAGAGATGAGATAGTTTGGTTAAAGGGAGAAGGAAAAGAGATAAAAAAAGAAATACAATGGGATCACCTAAAACAGTCCTAACTCACAAGAGCCTGAGACACTGAGACCCTGTAAGTCAAGATAGCCTGTATTCTTTGGGGGAAGGAAATTGATAAAAGGGAAAGATAGAGGAAAAGAAAAGAGATACAGTATTAAATACTATACACTTATAAATAGGGGAGGAAATGGTATTAAATAAAAGATGAATAAATGTTAAGAGATAACTGGGTTTGAATGCAGTCTGGTCTGTTTACTGTTATCTATTTTGTGTTTCTAGGCATTGCTTTCCTGGACCCCCAGAACCTATATATAAAACACCTTTGGGTCTCCCTTTACAAGGTCAGGTAAAAGTTGCTGGTCATACCTCTAAGGGTGGCATCCAGATAGTCTGAAGGAGAATTCTGCAAGTACTACTCTTGCCTCTAGCCCTTCCTCTGGGAGACAGATGTTGGTCAGGGCAACAGATAGTTCTTTACAATTTGAGTCTCAAATGCTTCTTACATCTCCAGCCTCTTCTTAGGGAATCTGATTGTGAATACTAGCCCTGACTCTGTGCTCTCTTTCCTGAAGTTTGTTTCATTTATCGAAACCTGTATCTAAAGTCTCCTGTGTGCAGTCTAGCTTTGACCAGGATTTTAGTTTCTGAATATTTTGCCATTGTGTTTCAACACTCCCCTCCATAATCTAGTACTCTTCTGCTAGCCAAGTTTGAGCATATAGTTCCTTGGCACTCGCCATAATATTTCCAGGTCTGCAGATCACAGAGTGTCATAGGCTGACAATGCAACAATCGTCTTTTTAAAATGGCATTCAAGGGCTGTTGTAGTCAAGTGAGTGGTACCTAGAAAAGAGGGTTTTCCCAATATCTGCTAATGCTGCTACCATGGACTTTCTGTCCATTTTCCTTTGTCTGTTTTTTAAAACGTTTGTCAGTGAGGGGCAAGACAGATGGCTCTGCAGTGAAGAGCACATATTGCTCTTGAAGAAGACTCAAATTGAGTTCCTAGCTTTGACTTCACACATTTCCCAACCTCATCTAACTCCAGCCCCAGGGTATCCACCACCCTCTTCTGGCCTCTGTGAGCAACTGCAATCATATTACACACACACACACACACACACACACACACACACACACACACACTGTTTTCTCTTATGGAAAATAGATTTAATTTTTCTCACATAATATATCCTAATTATGGTTTCCCTTCACTCTGCTCCTCTCAGGTCCTCCCTATCTCCCCTCTCATCCAGAGCCACTCTCTTTCTGTCTCTCATTAAAAAACAAGCAGAATTCTCAGGGATGATAAGACAGTAATATGATAAGATAAAACAAACACATTAGAGTCACACAAAACAAACAGAAGAAAAAAGAGCCCAAGAGAAGGCACAAGAAAGAGAGACCCACTCATTTGCACATTCAGGTATTCCATAAAAACACTACACTGGAAGCCATAATAAGAATGTAGAGGAACTGGTGCAGAGCTGTGTGGACCTTGTGCATGCTGCTTGAGTCTTTGAGTTCACATGAGCTTTTCTTATGTTGATTAATAGGGTCTTGTTTTCTTGTATGCATACAAAAGTTTTTAAAATCAACTTTAAAATGTTTACATGCCCATCAGTGACATTGCAGTGTAAAATTTTGAGCATCGATAACTTAAGCTGTAGTTACCATTGTAAAACCAAACAAACAATAAATACAAAACAAAAAGCAAACAAACAAACAAAAAGTGCACCTTATCCTCAGCATCTGGGGTCCTGGAAGGGAAGAACAGACTGTGGGTGACTGATCTGTGTAGCTATAATTTAGCTCATGAACAGGAAAATCCTTGCCAAAAGAAGTGCTTCTGGAAGTGTGTACTGGAATCAGAACTTTTTCCATGGGTTACTGTCCAGCAGCCCATGTGTCAACGTAGGTCTCCCCCAAAGCTCTTAGCTCCTCCCAAACCAAAGTTCTCATCTTAGCATCTTGCATGCTCCATGACCTCCTTCCCAGAAACAAATGTCAAGTCTCCACTAAGTTACCTACTCAGAGTCAAAGAAATTGTATCCCATTCTTACATATACATTGACCCTCTGGTACTAGCACAAATGGGAGGTAGTCATCACTGCCTTCAATCTCATCACATTTACCTTTTTTTCTTTTTTAAATTTAAATTAGAAACAATCTTGTTTTACATGTCAATCCCAGTTCCCTCTCCCTCCTCTCCTCCCCTGCCCCCCCACCAACCCTCTATCCCATCCCCTTTCTGCTCCCCAGGAAGGGTGAGGCCTTCCATGGGGGATCGTCAAAATCTGTCATATCATTTGGAGCAGGACCTAGACCCTCCCTCGTGTGTCTAGGCTGAAAGAGTATCCCTCATTGTGGATTGGGCTCCCAAAGTCCATTCGTGGACTAGGGATAAATATTGATTCACTACCAGAGGCCCCATAGATTAACCAGACCTCCAAACTGACATCCTGGTTCAGGGGGTCTGCAACAGTCCTATGCTGGTTTCCCAGCTATCAGTCTGGGGTCCATGACCTCCCCCTTGTTCAGGTTAGCTGTTTTTGTGGGTTTCTCCAGCCTGGTCTTGACCCCTTTGTTCATCATTCCTCCTTCTCTGCAACTGGATTCCAGAGTTCAGCTCAGTGTTTAGCTGTGGGTGTCTGCCTCTACTTCCATCAGCTACTGGATGAAGGCTCTAGGATAGCATATAAGGCAGTCATCAATCTCATTATCAAAGAAGGGCTTTTAAGGTAGCCTCTTAGACTACTTCTTAGATTGTTATTTGGGGTCAATCACATAGATCTCCGGACATGTCCCTAGTGCCATATTTCTCTTTAAACCTATAATGGCTCCCTCTATTAAGGTACCTCTTTTTTTGCTCGCCTCTATTCTTCCCCTGACTCTATCTTCCTGCTCTCCTGTCCTCCTCTCCCCTCCTCTTCTCCCCTTCTCTTTTTTCTAACTCCCTCTCCCCTCCCAATTAGCTCTGGAGCTCTTGTCCCTTTCCCTTCCTCTGGGGGAACATGTATGTCTCTCTCAGTGCCCTCCTTGTTTCCTAGCTTCTCTGTTGGTGTGGATTGTAGACTGCTACTCCTTTGCTGTAGGCCTAAAATCCATGTATAAGTGAATACATACCATTTTTGTCTTTTTATGACTGGATTACCTCACTCAGGATGGTTTCTTCTAGTGCCATCCATTTTCCTGCGAGTTTCAAGATTCCATTGGTTTGTTTGTTTGTTTGTTTTGCTGAGTAGTACTCCATTGTATAAATGTACCACGTTTGCTCCATACATTCTTTAGTTGAGAAGCATACAGGTTGCTTTCAGGTTCTGGCTATTACAAATACTGCTGCTATGAATATAGTTGAACAGATGTCCTTGTTGTATGAATGTGCATCTTTTGGGTATATACCTAAGAGTGGAATTGCTGGATCTTGTGGTAGGCCGGGATTCCCATTTTCCTGAGAAACCGCCATACTGACTTCCAAAGTGGCTGTACGAGTTGGCACTCCCACCAGCAGTGGAAGAGTCTGTCCCTTTCTTCACATCCCCTCCAGCATAAACTGTTATTGGTGTTTTTGATTTTAGCCATTCTGACAGGAGTAAGATGATATCTCAGAGTTGTTTTGATTTGCATTTCCCTGATGGCTAAGGATGTTGAGCACTTACAGTCCTGATAACAGCTCCGTATTTGCATAAAAACAGACAGATAGATCAGTGGAATCAAATTGAAAACCCTGATATTTACCCACACACCTACAAACACCTGATTTTTTACAAAGAAGCTAAAATTATACAATGGAAAAAAGAAAGCATCTTCAACAAATGGTGTTGGCATAACTGGATGCTGGCATGTAGAAGACTGCAGTTAGATCCATGTCTATCACCATGCACAAAACTTAAGTTCAAATGCATCAAAGACCTCAACATAAATCCATCCACACTGAACCTCTTAGAAGATAAAGTGGGTGGTACCCTCGAAAGATTTGGTACAGGAGACTGCTTCCTGAACATAACACTAGTAGCACAGACACTGAGATCGACAATTAATAAACAGGATCTCCTGAAACTGAGAAGCTTTTCTAAGGCAAAGGACACAGTCAACAAGACAAAATGGCAGCCCACAGAATGGGAAAAGATATTCACCAACCCCACATCTGACAGAAGGCTGATTTCCAAAATATACAAAGAACTCAAAAAGCTAGTCAACAAAACACCAAATAATTCAATTAAAAAGTGGGGTACAGAACTAAATAGAAAATTCTCAACAGAGGAATCTAAAATGGCTTAAAGACACATAAGTACTCCTCACATTTCCTGACTCCAGGATTCTCATGCTCTGGGTGACTTACAACACGACTGTCTTACCCATCCGTCTTCCTAAGTTTGGAACCTGATATCTGCATGCAAACACGGCCTTGTCTCTTTACTAAGAGAAGTGCCCAAAAGCTAAGTGTCTTGTGGTTTGTAAGGCATAGGTTTCTAGACAACTTCTTGGCTCTCCTCTCTGTCTCCAGTCTTTTTGCTGCCACCTTGTGACTTCAGTTGCTAACAACTTCTCTTACACCACTGTGATAGAGAAAACTCTGTGAATCTTTCTGCCACAGAGGAAAAGGCCTGGATTTCCTTTGTAAGCTGGGGGGGAAAGGAGCCTTGCACAGTGATTAGGGTGCAGCATGAATGACTGGAGAGTAACTGGAGGAGCCAACATGTGGCCAGTATTGAAGAAAACTACTGTCGTTTACAGCGTAACCACAGTGGCCACTAAAGCATAAACATCAGTTCCACTTCAGCTTACAAGGTGATTGAGGTGCTCCTAAGAGGCCTTCTTGTCATCTTCTACAGTTGTAGACCAGATTATGGGGCCCAGAGGATGGGGTGCAGCCTCGGGTCCCTGGATCCAACCTGTGCTCCTGTAGAGCTGAAGCCTGCTTCTGGAGTGGTAGACCTAGGGTCCCTAGATTCTGCCTGGCCTCTGGTAAAGCATAAGTCTTCTTCCAAAGTTGTAGACCAGGATATGGGGTCGGGGCGGGGGGGGGTGGTGCAATCTTGAATTGTTGGGCAGGCTTAAAGGGGTTTGGTAGTGTCTTACCTGGGGTTTCTAGGACGAACCTGTCATCCTGTAAGGCTTCTGGAACTATGTGCCCTAGTATGGAACCCAGGGGTGCAGTCTGGAGTTATTGGGTGGGTTTTCAGGAGTGTTACCTGGCAGTGAGTGGTGTCTTATCTGAGGCTCCTAGATCCTGCCTGACTTCTGGTAAAGCAAAAGACTTCTTCCAAAGTGGGTATTGGCTGTAAAATAAGGGATAACTATGCTATAATTCACAGACCCGGGAGATTATGTAACAAGGAGGATTCATGGGGGGGATGCCATGATATCCCTGGGAAGGGGAAATGGAAGAGATTTCGTGAGTGGACTGAGGGTAGGTGGGGACAGAAACATGAGTGGCCAGGTTGGGGAGGAGGGGGAGAGTACTGAGAGAGACTACTAGAAAGGGAGGGCATTTTAAGGTTAGGTAAAAACCTGGTGCAAGGGAACCTCCCAGGAATCTACAAGGATGACCCCAGCTAAGACTCCTAGCAATAGTGAATATGTAACTTGAACTGGTCATCTCCTGTGACCAGATTGTTGCCTCACCCAGTTGTCATTAGAGAGCTTTCCTACAGCAACTTATGGAAATAGATGCAGACTCACAGCCTAACATTAGGCAGAGTATGGGGAATCCTGCAGAAGGGGTGAAGAAAGAACTGTAGGCGTCAGAGGGGTCAAGGACACCATAAGAAAACTCACAGAATCAACTAACTTGGGACTCGCAGAGACTCAACCAACAGCCAGGGAGCCTGCGTGGGACTGACCTAGGCACTCTGCATATATGTTTTGGTTGCTAGCTTGGTCTTCTTGTGGGACTCCTAACAGTGGGAACAGAGGCTGTCTCTGACTCTTACTGGCTTTTGTGACCCGATTCCTCATACTGGTTCACCTTACCCAGGTTTATTACAAAGGGAGTTGTGTAGTCTTACTGTAACTTGATATGCCATGTTTTGTTGATATCCATGGGAAGACTGCCCTTTCCTGAATAGAAATGGAGAAGGAGTGGATGGGGTGGGTAAAAGGAAAGGTAAAGGAGGGGCTGGAAGGACAGGAAGGAGGAGAAACTGACTGGGATGTAAAATAAATGAATAAATAATTTTTTAAAGAGGCTTTGTCATCAAGTTTCATTTCTACTTGTGAGAAATTTTCTAGGTGCCTGTGATGTGTCTTGGTCAGGGTTCACTCACAAGTCGACTATAGTAAAAACTATTGGAGATTCTACTTGAAGGATGGCAAAATATAAATGTAAAAGGTTCTAAGTCCCACACCCTATGGTATACTATTAGAAAGAATTACATCTGCCTATGAACAAAACAGAGAAGACTTTTTTTAAAAAAAGGAAAGCACAAGTGTAGAACAAGTCTACAAAGTCTACAGAGCAGTATGATCAGTCTGGAAGCTTCCATACAAAATGAATGTGGAAAGAAAGGGCTAGGTGTAAGCAAATTAGTGAGAGAATAAAAAACGATAGTGAGTGACTGGGAGTCTGGCTCAGTGGAATAGAGTATACCCACAGAATTTTCAGTGTCTGGGTTCCATATCCAGAACCAGAAAAAGAAAAAATAGTGATTGTGAGATATATCAGGGATTCCAGAAGAGGGACAAGAACGGTTGGCAGTGCTGGAAACTCACAAAGAGAACAAGCCAGAAGCCTATGGAGGAGGGTGACAGTGGTCTCCATCTGAGAGAGCTCTCCCACTGTAACAGTGTAACTGGAACCACAAAGTAAGGAACCAAAAGAAGGAAAACTTCCCCTAGGACATCCCATGTTGGCCATGGAAGCAGCTTGGAGCCCTGGTTCCTGGAGGTGACCTTCCTTTCAGGAAGAGAGTTCTTAAAGTTCTGATAACCACAGCTAAATCTACATGTGTGCCCTTCCTAGCTTTTGTTTGATCTTTTCTATAAAATAGCTATATTGCTATGGGAGAGAAGGGGAGAAAGTAAGAACCTTTCTCTCTTTAGTTGGGGCAAAATCTGTCAATAGATCCATTTCCTTTACTAATGATTCTGGCTTTCCAGGTCTCTCAACAAGGTAGCAAGCCATGGACCTCATACACTTTTTCTACCAAAATGGGGCTTCTAGGCATTTACGATGGAGTCCTAGGTTTCTAGATGACTGTCCAGGGTCACTATCCTGAGAAATGGAAGAGTGGTTGAGTGGGAAAGAAACTAGGCTTTGCACAAGGTGGCACATTATTATAATTCCAGCACCTAGGAAGTAGGAAGATTTCTATGAGTTCAAGGAGTCCAGCCTGGGCTATAAGAACTGGCCTCAAAACAGAAAAAAACCTGAACCTAAGGCCACAGCCTAACAGTCATAGCTCTTTTTAGCTTCTAGGACTGATAATAATATGCAGTAAAAAATCAGTATCCATTTTGGAGATACTATTCAGATAGATAAAGGGATCACACTAATAACAATTTTGAAAACAACTGACCATTTATATACAAAATACTGCCATTCAAGGACTGTCAACCCAAGTTTAGTCATTGCTTCTCTAATCAAGATTGCATGAGAACACCAAAGAGTGCTATTGGAGTGACTTGGGACTAGCAATAGATACTCTAAGAGGAATCTTAGAAGGAGTCTTGTCTTTAGGCAATGACTGGATAGAGGAATGTGATATCTGGACAGAATCGGGTAGATAGCTGGTGAGGGAGAGAAAATGTGGTAACTAGTGTGTGGGTATAGGTTAGGAACGAAGAAGGGGACTTTGTGTAAAATGGTAGACGTGTGGTTCTCAAATTTGGGCAATATGCTTACCACAACTATAGCAGGATTCCAAGCATTTGAGAAATATGCTTACCACAACTGTAGCAGGATTCCAAGCACTCTGTATATTAACATGGGGAGAGCATTAGACTATAAGCAATTTGTCTCTCAGCATATCAAAGGGCTGTGATCATCTAGTATTAGTTTCGGCGTCCATAGTACAAGTGAATTTAGATCCAGTGGCATTCTGAATTGAATATTAAATTCTAATATATTAAATCTGACAATGAACATAAAAAATAAAATTAATTATTAGGGACCATTACATGTAAAGATACAAATCCTTAATTCGTTAATGAAATAAAACTATAGGGGTTAGGAAGATGGTCAAGTGGGTAAGAGTGCTTGCTATACTGGAATGAGGATCTAAGTTCAGATTCTTAGCATTCACATAAAAATCTAGACATAGCTGTGTACCTAAAACCCAAGCAGGGAAGGATGGAAGTAGGGGGATTGATGAGGTTTTCTGGCTACTAGCATGAAAACAATGGAATCCAAATCAGTGAAGGACCCTGTCTCAAAAGAATAAGGTGGAGAGAGATAAGTGATGACTGGCACCCTCTTCTGCTCCACATATGTACACATAGGCATGTGCATCTGTATACACATACATAAGCCAACACCCCCATACCTACAATTATACAATAGAAATAACATAATACTATACCTTTCTATAAAAAATGGGTGGTTAAGTGAATTGTTTTTAAGAATGCTTTTGGCTGCAGTGGCTATTGGTAGAGCAACCAGTGCTTTCAATCCTGATCGATGGGAGCACAATTTGGTTCAGCTACTTAAGAAAATGATTTCCCTGTATTTATTGAAGTGCAGCAAACACCCTGTGTCACCATTTCAACCCTTGGGTCTATATGCAACAGAAACAATTGTGTATGTCAGGAAACAAAATATAAGGAGATGACCACACCAGCAGTAAGTACTTTTAATAGTAACTGTAAGAGTCCAAAACTCTGTCAATAGGGCAATGATGAATTAACCAAACTATAGCCAGACTGAGAGGCTTTAACTGATTTATTTTCTTTTTTTGTTTTTTTGAGACAGGGTTTCTCTATATTTTTTGGAAGCTGTCCTGGAACTCACTCGGTAGACCAGGCTGGCCTCGAACTCACAGAGATCTGCCTGCCTCTGCCTCCCGAGTGCTGGGATTAAAGGCTTGCACCACCAACACCCGGCCTGATTTATTTTCTAAACAAATGATCCAGTTAAGACATATTAGAAGACGGGGCTGGAGAGATGGATCAGAGGTTAAGAGCACCGGTTGCTCTTCCAGAGGACCTGAGTTCAATTCCCAGTCACCACATTGTGGCTCATAAACATCCATAATGAGATTTGGTGTCCTCTTCTGGCCTATAAGCAGACATGCAGGCAGAACACTTAAACATTAAAAAAAAGACTTATGAGAAGAAAGGGCTACAGACACCCTCTGCTTCTTATTTCTAATAGATTTGAGTTTTCCAAACTACACAACTCAGTCAACCTCATGGTTTTATGTCAAAGTCCTCTGCCTTCAGCACTGCCTTCATAAGACTCAGGTCATCTTGTATGTCTTTTATACCTTGCACAGATGCTTCAAGTTCATCCACTGAAAGGGACAGGATCTCTAATTCTCTCTGAAAACATCCTCCTTCCCTGCAGCACGCTTACAAGCAAGCCTTACACTCTTACTGGTCCTTCACACACATCAGAGCCTCACTCATACTTGTTATCCTTCCCATTAAAGGACTGGCTTGATTTCAGCATGTTGGGCCCTAAGTGTTAAGATTTATCTTCTAGCTGGGTCCTCAAGGCAGGAAGAAATCCACAGACCTGCCTGATGCCACTCGGCTCAGGTAGGAGAAAGCCACCCACAGGTCAGCCTGGGCCTCAAGACTGGGGCTGACTGAAGACATTCATGGGCATGCTTGGTGCCCTGTGGTGCATGGTGGGAGGACACCATTATGATGAGCAAATATGTGGTAGAGAACTGAGAGAAAGGGAAGTGGAATGGTTCACGTGCTGTGGAAAGAGGCAGAATGAATGAAGTCAGGTGGTAAGGAGCAGGATGATGTGGGTAGTCTACTTGCTATCTGAGGTCATGGTGACATCCAGGCCTGGGCTATAGCCAAGGGCCATGTCTGGGTCCATGGTCCTTCCACAGCTTGGCTCTGCATTGACATCTGTGGCCCATCTTGCCACCAAAGGCCACAAGTACGCCCGGTGTCTGGACTGCCACTTGTGGCCACGCAGGTGTTAGAGAGCCATGCCTCTGCAGGGGCTGTACTGACATGAGTGACCTGTGATGCCACCTGGTGCCCTGGTGACATCTGGGACAGAACTATAGTTGAAGGTCCATGGCCCTACTGCTGCCAGGGTCTGTGTTGATGTCCTTGGCTTCTGTTATCACCAAAGGCAATGGGGATGCCCAGAGTCTAGGCTACCTCCTGAGGCCATGTTGGTGTCCAAGAGCCATGCTGCAGCTGTGCCATGTGGCCTATACTGCCAATGGTGACCCCTAGGCCTGAGCTGCTGCCACTTGTCATGTCTGGGTCTAACTCCCTGCAGAAGTCAGGGTCTGTTGATATCCATGGTTTCAGTTGCCACTGAAGTCTATGCGATGCCCAGGGTCACATCAGCCACCTGAGTCCATGTTGGTGTCAGAGGACAATGCTGCCACTGGGGCCATGTTGCTCTAAGTGGCCTGTGCTGCCACCTGGGGCCATGATAACATCCAGGCCTGGCTGCTGCTAAGAACCATGTCTGGGCCCATGGTCCTACTGCAGCTTTGGTCTATGTTGGAAGTCAATAGCCCATTTTGCCACCAAAGGCCACATGGATGCCCAGGGTCTGGGCTGTAACTGTGGCTTTATTGGTATCCTAGGGCTGTGCCAATGCTGGATCCATGTTGGTATGAGTGGTCTGTGCTGCCACCCAGGCCATAGTGGTATCCAGGCCCAAGCTGCTGTGGAGGGCCCTGTCTAGGTCCATGTTCCTACAGCAGCCAGGGTCTGTGTTGATGCCCATGGTTTCAGTTGCTGATGAAGTCCATGCAGATGCCTGGAGTTTGCTCAGCTATTTGAGACCATGTTGCCTCTGAGGTCATACTGATCTGGGTGACCTGAGCTGCCACATGGGGCCATGGTAATGTCCAGTCTGAGCTGCTACCTAGAGCCATGTTTAGGTCTGTGGGCCTGCTGCAGCTGGGGTCTGTGCTGATGTCTGTGGCCTGTGTTATTACTGGGGGACCATAACAACCATGGATGATGAAATCTGAGGACCAGACTGAGCCAGCTCTGCCCCTCACTAGCCCTGAGAAAGCTGGACCTACCTCTTTCTGGACACTGCAGCAAGAGAACTGGACCTAACTTTTACAGGAGAGCTGCTCGCTTGTACTCGGGTAGATGGCCCCACCCCTCACTAGCAGAGCTGGCTTGGCCCATGCCTTGAGTGTAGCAGCCCCAGCAGCAAGGTCTGACCAGATCAACTACCACCCAGGCCCACATCCAGGGCTGTGGGTTGGCCCAACCTAATATTATCCCATCTATGACCTACTGGAACATGTGAAGGGGCTGGTACTGTGGAACAGTACCCACAGCATCTCCATGACTTAGAGCAGTCACGGGATATCTGAGAGCACTTTCCGTGAGGGTCCAGTGATGATGGTGTACCAGAAAGCAGAGACCTTGAACAAGACCAGTGATTCGCTGTAATGAGCATCTCCTAGTAAAGTTGATAGGACGAAAGTGTATACAGAGTGACACACTATGGCTCCCAATGCAACTAAGACAAAAGAAGAGGTGTTGGAGAGGTGGGAAAAATGGGGGGGCAAAGTGGGTTTTTTGTTTGTTTATTTGTTTGGTTTTAATTTTTTAAATTTTCTTTTGTGGAGGATGCAATGGTAAAAGGCAGATATGGAGGAACTGGGCTGGGAAATGAGTGGAATTGGGGTCCATGATGTGAGGTTTCCAAAGAATAAATAAATTATGTTTAAAGGGGGAAAAGGATCACAATCAAGCACGAGTGGCTTGGTCTTTTCCAGGCCTGAGCTGGCAGAGGACACAGATGCTCCCTCACCCCTCAAGCAGACTTCTTGGTCTGTGGGGCACACAATCAACCAGGAGTGGGTTGGCCTGTTTTTAGGCATACTTTGGTGGAGGACACAGATAGCTTCTTCCCAGACTTTTTGGTCTGGGGTATGCACAGTCAACCAAGAGTGGCTTGGCCCTTTCCAGGCCTGAGGCAGCAGAGAACACAAATAGCTCCCTGCAAAAATCCTTGGTCTGGGGACACACAATCAACCATGAGCCCAACCAATGCCTCTGGTGCTGGGTGATCAAAGCATTGCCCGAGGTTTCTAGGCCCAGGCACACTTGAGAAGAAAAACAACTGCTCCACTCAACACTTGTGGCTGGGATGGGCAGGATTCAATCAAATGCCACCTGTAACCCAACCAATGGCCCTGATACCAGAAGGTTGGACACCATTATGGTGTGCTAGTACAGGGTGAGGAAATGGAAGGGAGAGAGGCAGAATGCTTCATGAGCTGGGGAGAGGGGAGGATCTGAAGAGGTGAGGGTGGTGAAGAACAGGCTGATGTGAATGGCCTGCTAACCACTCAAGTCCAAGGTGATGTGTGGACCTGGGCCGGATCTAGGTCTGAGGCTCTAAGGCAGATGACAGGGCCTGTGTTGATGCCCATGACTCCTGTTGCCACTGAGGGCCGTGCAGAGGCCTGTAGTCTTGGCTGCCATCAGGAGGCATGTTGGTATCCAAGGGCCACGTTGCCATGAGGCCATGCCAATTTGAGTGGCCTGTTCTGCCATCTGGGGTCACAGTGACTTCCTGGCCTGGGCTGCTGCCGAGGGCCATGTCTAGGTCCATGATCCTATCACAGGCAGGGCCTATGTTGAAGAACCTGGCCCATGTTGCCACCAAAGTTCACACAGATGCCCAGGACCTAGGCCAGAACCTGTGACCATGTTGGTGTCTAAAGGTTGCCCTGTCACCAGGGCCAAGCTGATTTGAGTGACTAGTGTTGGGGCCATGGTATCATCTGGACCAGGGCTGCTGCTGAGGGACATATCCAGGTCCATGGTCCTGCTACAGTGATGGTCTGTGTTGATGTCTGTAGCTCCTGAGACAATTGAAGGCCATGCCAATGCCAGGACTCTGGAATGCCACCTGGGACCAGGTTGGTGTCCAAGAGCCATGCTGCCAAGGCGGCATGCTGATCTGAGTGGTCTGTACTTCCACCTGGGACCATGGTGACAACCAGGACTGGGCTGCTGCCTGAGTGCCTGAGACAATGTCTGGTCTGTGGTCCTACCACAGCTGTGGTCTATATTTATGTCTGTGGCTCATGTTGCCACCAAAGACCACATAGATGCCTGTGGTCTCGACTGCAATCTATGGCCATGAGAATATCCAAGGACCATGCAGACACCAGGGCCATGATGATCTGAGTGGCCTGAAGTGTCACCTGGGGCCATGGTGTCCTCCAGGCCAGGGCTGCCACCACGGACAATGTCTGGGTCCATTGACTTCCAGCAGCCATAGTCTAAGTAGATGCCCATGACTCCCACTACAACCAAGAGCTGTACAGATTGCCAGGATCTGGATTGTCACCTGAGACCATGTTGATGCCTGAGGGCCATGCTGCCACTGGGACCGTACTGATCTGGATGGCCTGTGCTGTCACAGGGTCATGGTGATGTCTGGCCCAGAGTTGCTGCAGAAAGCCATAACTGTGCCCGTGGTCCTGCTGCAGCTGGGGTCTGTGATGGTGTCTGTGACCTGTGTTAGCACAAGAAGTCATTGGAACCATGCTGTGCTGAGCCAGTCCTGCCCTTCACTAGTCCTGAGATAGCTGGCCCTGCCACTCACTGGATGCTGCAGCAGGAGAGCTGGCCTGGATCCTAATGGGAGAGCTGGGTCCCATACTCAGAAAAGATGGCCCCATCCCTCACCATAGGTGTACACCTCACCTGGGCAGCACACTAAACCTGACTCTGTGGTCAGGGATGCAGGGGAGCCAACCCTGAGGGAATGGGAGCAGGAGAGCTGACCCTGCCACCCCCTTGTCTGCCACATGGTGGTGTGGGTGAGAGAAAGATGCCCCACCCATCCATTACCACCTGCAGCAGGAGAGAGCTAGTCCTGCGGTCACTGCCCTGCCCCCCTCACCAGTTGCAACACACACACACACACACACACACACACACACACACACACACACACACACACACACGAGAGCAGGCCTTGCACCTGCCTGAGGAGCACACTAAAGCTGACCCTGTTCTCAGTCGTGTAGGTGAGCCAGCCCTGAGGGTATGAGAGCAGAAGAGATGCCCCCTGCTGCCCCTTAAAACTCCCTACAACAATCACAAGAGAGGGCACTACACTTGCTTGGGCAAAACAGTAAAGATGACCCTGGTAGTGTGTGTGGGTGACCTGGATCTGAGGGCCCCAGAGCAAGAGAACTGGCTCTGCTCCTTGCTGCAGGCTGCATTGGGTGAGCTAGCCACGACCGTGGTGGAAAGCTTGCCCAGGTAGTGAGGACGAGGGAAAGCTGGTGGGCTAAACAACCCAGCTGCTGCCCAGGCCCAGAACTAGGACTATGAGTTGACTCACCCCAACATCCATCCCATCTGTGAACTCTTAGAGCATGTGAAGTGGATGAACCTATAGATCCAAAACAGCAGGATCTCCATGACACAGGACAACAACAGGATATCCAAGAGGAGCCCCAGTGAGAGCACTTTATTGGTGGCATAGCAGAAGTCAGAATCCTTGAACCAGACCAATGACTCCTGGCAATGAACACTCACAAGTAAAGATGAATGGACTAAAGGATAAGCTGTGCGGCTCAGGGGCCACACTACAGCTTCCATGACAAGATTCTTCTCTCTTTTGTTATGTTTTGTTTCTTCGTTTGGTTTGGTTTTGTTTTTTCTTTTAAATTAGCTTTTTCTTTTTTGGGGGGTTGTAAGGGCAGAGGGTAGATATGAGAGGTTGGGGAGATAAGTGGAATCAAAATGCATGATATGAAATCCACAAAAATTAATAAAAGTAAAAAATTATCTTCTGGTCGGGCGTTGGTGGCGCACGCCTTTAATCCCAGCACTCGGGAGGCAGAGGCAGGTGGACCTCTGTGAGTCTGAGGACAGCCTGGTCTACATAGCGAGTTCCAGGACAACCTCCAAGACAATACAGAGAAACCCTGTCTCAAATAACCAAAAATATTTACCTTCTGTAAGAATTTTTGGAATCTGAAACTTGGGGTTACCTGGGGGCTGCCTTCGGCATTTGTTTTTTCTCAGTCTCTCTTACTAGATGAAGTCAACCTCTAGTACCTTCACCTATACCCAGGTCCATTGAAATAGACACTGGTTTATGATGTTTTCTTCCCTTGATGTTTAGGATCATCTCTGGAAGTGAGGGAACTTAAGGCACTTCAAGATAAAGGTATTGGTTTTTAGTTAGGGAGGCTTCAAATCAGTAAGGGCTACTTGCTGTGATGGCAGCCAAGGAGTTAACCCCTGCATGATTACAGAGACAACATTAATTCCACTTATAGTGGGACCAATAGAGTCTGGCAGGCCCCTGTTATCATGCCTTGGATGCCTCAATTAGAATAAAACACATGCAGTTATTTCTCAGGAGTCTTCTGGATATGAGTGACATATACTCTAATGGGACACGTCTTAGATT
Source organism: Mesocricetus auratus (assembly GCF_017639785.1). Lineage (NCBI taxonomy): Eukaryota > Metazoa > Chordata > Mammalia > Rodentia > Cricetidae > Mesocricetus > Mesocricetus auratus. Next base: position 14,933,758 of record NW_024429213.1, on the reverse strand, counting down.
AGTAGAAAGATGGGAGAATCATTTCATGCCAGGGCTCCAAGTGAGTTCTCAGAGAATCATCCAATCTTGAAGAGTGAGGATTTCACAGAGTCCCATGCCTACCCTCAGCTCTGGAAAGGCCTACACAGGGGTGGCATGATAAATATGTTCTCTAATCTGCCGACAGAGCTCTCAGGATGGTGAGGTCTTACTTATCAAGGAGTTTAATCAGCATGTAGGAAAGGGAACCTTTCCACACCAAGTGTTAAGGGAGGGGGAATCACGAGGGGTTAGGAATGTACACTCTATCCTAGAACAGAGGCGGTCTCAAGGAATCTGATCTCTGCTGTAAACCATGGAAGCTCCAAGTAAGGCTTGTCTCCTTCACTTCCTTCCCTGAGGGCTCTCTGTGAGTCTTGAACTCATCCAGAGAAGAAACTCTCAAGGCAGCAGAAATCCCAGGTTCTGCCAAAAGTCTGTGTGTGGAGCTTGAGGGAAGACTGAGGGGACTATCCAATCCTGAAGGCACTAAGCCTGCTTTCGTGTTTCAGAGCCTCAACATACATGAACACAATCACTTCCTCCCCACTCTTCTGTGTGATGTGGGGATCTGTATTAAGAGCAAAGACAAACAGAAGTTGTTAACAGAGGACTTGGAAAATTCAACAGTTTCCAAGACTAGCCTCCTGAATTGACACCAACTACAAGTTGAAGAGCAACCTCAAGTCTGATGATGAGCAAAAAGAGCTCAGGAAGCTCACTGAAAGCCAATATGTTCATGGCTATAGATTATTGTAGTGAAAGGAGATGATATGAAAACAGCCAATGAAATCACAGAGCTTCTACCTGTCTTTGTCTTATAAGTCACAGACAATGCCAATCACTTCTAATAACAATGTGTGACAATACACAGGAATTTTTGCTAATCAGGGAAGTTTACCCAAGCCTAGAAGTCCAGAAAGTTTATTGGGGTTCACTCATCCATTATTTACCACCCGTGTGTCAAACCTTAGATTTTAATCTACTGGAGCTCTATCTAATCCATGTAATCTAAAGCATCTACCACAAATCATTATTAGCATAGACTATCTAATTTATCCCAAGGCTTCCAGATAAACAAAGACACTATTACCAAACAGAAAGTTCAAGGGATAAGAGACTGCCTTCCAGGAGCCAAAAGCAAAAAAGCCAGGCCTCTCTTAAGGACTTTTCTTGGACCATGAAGGATCCATCAACTTAAAGGGTCCAAAAAATACCAGAGCTTGCCCCAAATTGTAATTGTGGTATTCATTCTGAACCTTTGTTATCAGGAAGACATTCAGAAGATCCCAAGAAGAACCGTGTTGTCATTGGAGAGCCAAGAAGGTTTACATCAAAACTTCTCTGTAGTAACAATATGTGAAAGTAATGAAGATTCTAGACAGTGCTCATGTTACAAATTCTTAGTTGATCCTTATCCTTAAAACCAGAGGGCTAAGAATTTGGAAGGTTATACACCAGAGTAATAATTCTTTCTATCATTCCTACAGGTGTTACTAGCACTGGTACTTTGAAGAGTATTATTGCCATGGCAACTACCAATGCTATAGCTAGTGCCAATGTTCCAGCAAGTATGAGACACAAATGAAGATAGACCATCAGATTCCTCTCTTTGTGTATGACATGAGTAATTAAATATGGTATAATGACAAATAGTGAAGGGCTGAGTGTATGAGGAGGATAGTGTTCTCTATAGCTGTTCACTGTGGACTAAATGATATCAATCATGGGCTGAAGCTGGAACCAGTAATGTGATCTGGAGATTAGGTTGAAGAATGGAGGTAAGATAATCCAATCCAATCAGTGTCCTAAGAAGAAGAGATGCTGGAGGGCATACACCCAGGAAAGTGTTATATTACTGAGGTGATACAACTTCAAAGAGAAAAAGGCTGTATGTTCTTTCTCATAGATTATCCTCGCCTGTAATGTATATATGTGTATATTTAGATGGATGGGAGAGTGGGTAAAGGCTAAACAGGCCGTAAAACAGAACAAGAGAGGGAAGAAAGTGGTCCTAGAGAGATGGAGAGAGGGAGGACACACAAGTGACATGGAAGTGGAAAGAAGGCTGGGGAAACAGTACGTGGAGGAGTGAGTGGGTAGGGAGCTGGCAAAGAAAACACTGTTTTAAAATTCCATAAGGAAAGGCCTCACCTTATGAGGAGGAAAGAGGATGGGATACGTGGTTAGTGGGGCAGAGGGGAGGAGGGGAGGGAGAGGGAACTGGGATTGACATGTAAAACAAGCTTGTTTCCAATTTAAATAAAAATAGAAAAAATTCCATAAGGAAACCTAATATTTCATATGATAATTTAAATAAATAGATAGATATAAAAGAAACAAAGAAAAATCCTTCCATACTTATTCTCAGACCCAATCAGAGAGAGAAAAGGACAAACTCAGCTGTTTAGCTGCTGGTTGTTTCTGGACTAGGGCTGGTTGTTTCTAAGGATGACCTGTTTCCTCATCAGAGATCAGTATACATCAGACTTGAGAGGAACGAAATAAGCCCTCCCGTGCCTCTCAACACCAATGGTGTGCAGCATGCAAGCACTCTGCAGGAAGGGGACATTGTCCTTGTGACGAAAGAGTAAAAGATCACTTCAAGTTATGACTCAGCATGTATAGGGATGAGCAGAAGTCTACAATACAGGCATGGCTATTGGTAGCTACAACTTGGAGCAGAGCCACATGGGAGACCTCTGTTTGGGGCAGACTTTGTCACAACACTAGAAATGTTCCTATTATGGGTGACTTACTATAGGAAAAAATTCATACATATGTGAACTCTCCAGCTAAACTTCTCACTCTGCAAGAAGCATTGAACACAATATTCAGGCCAGTCATCTCTTGCAGAGGTATTGAAAATCAGAAGACTATGAGGAAAATCATTTTCATCATCTGAATTTTAATTTGAATTTTATAATTGATATGTAACCATGCACATTTGTAATTATTGGGTATAATGTTATAAGCCTATGCATGTGTACAAGGTATAATTATCAAATCAGGAAAATTACTATTCTCATCTTCTCAAATACTATGATTTATATGTGTTGAGATCCTTTAAACTCAATTTTGCCCAATTGTTTTGATTTGTATAGTTAAGTACCATAGATTTTAGCTAGTCAGTCATTCTATGCAGTGCCACAGCTACTTCTTCATAATTGTGCTTGGTACCCATTGTTTACTCTCTCACTTTCCATCTTCCCCTTACCTTCCTAATCTCTAGTTGCTTCTGGTCTTTTCTCTCGTCTTATGTGATCAGCTTTTATTGGCTTCCACAATAAAAAGTGAAATCATGTAATATTTGTCTTTGTGTTTCACTTACTTCATGGAGCATGTTTTCCAGCTGTTAGCCATGCTGCTGCATGTGACAAAAGCCATTCTTTAAATAGCTGAATCCTAGTACATTGCTTATATGTATCATATTTTTGAGTGCTTAGATTACAGCAGAGGGTGGCAATAGCATTGTCAGGGTCTGGCAGCTTATCCTTGAAGTTTCATGTCTTTGTTGTCTATTGCCAGGGTTTTCAAGGCCTTAGCAAGCCCTTCAGTCTCAAGCTGAGCCATCTTTACTGCTCCAAACACATTGTTTGTTCCACCTTGAGGGACAAGGCAAAGGGTCACTTGGGGTTCATAAGGCTCTTCTCCATCTGATATTGACTCTCAGCTGGATTCCACAGGTGATTAGTGCCAGCGAGCATTTCTATTCACAAAAGCAGTCTTACTAGAAACTTTGCATTTTTTCTCCCAAATTTAGAAATTGCAGAAGTGGGGAGAAAGTAGCTAAATAGGTGGAAGTATCTTCACAGGGAAACATGAAAGCCAAGGTCAGCAGAATGGAAAATATGATATTGAGGTCGGTGGTTTGCAGTAGTTTCAATGTAATTGGCCCCCATAATATCATAGAGAGTGGCACTATTTGGAGGTACGGTTTTGTTGGAGTAGGTGTGGCCTTGTTGGAGGAAGTGTGTCACTGTGATGTCAGGCTTTGAAGTCTCATATTTGCTCAAGCTTTGATCAGTGTGACCCACAGTCCACTTGATGTTGCCTTCTGATAAAAATATAGCCAGCATCATGTCTACATGAATACCTCCACACTCCACACCATGATGGTAATGAACTGAACTTCTCAACTGCAAACTGCCATTTCAGTGAAATGTTTTTCTTTATAAGAGTTGAGGTGGTCATGGTGTCTCTTCACAGCAATAAAAACCATAACCAAGATATGGTGTAAATAAGGAGGATGCAATGTGTCTCCCATGGAAATACAGCCTTTCTTCTCTGCACAGACCAGAGATCATTCTAAAATCTTTTCACTGCACAGCTCTAACACAGAACCTGTTCCTTTGCTATTGCTAAGTTAGCCTCATAGCCATGGTAATCTCCTTCATAAATCACTGAAATTCATTCCAACCTTGTTGAGACAACTGCTCTATTGCACAAAGGAAGCAGATTCGTGGAAATTCAATTACTGTTCCTTTCCACTCCTACATCTGCACTCCCTGTTCATTTCTATATTAAATCATGCCACTTAGAGAATCCCACTCTGTATATTCCCTGAGCATTTGTCTCAACACTGATAAGAAAGCAAATCAGAAATTTAAAAAAAGAGTGTGGCCCTAGGCCACAAGATCACAGAACAGAGGGAATAAGTACATTCTTCTGCTCCTCCATCTACAATACACACTCCAGATCTCCCAAGTCACACCCACTCGGTCTCAAACACACATTCTGTTGGAATGTAAAATAAAATATATGAAGCTGAAAGCATTTTTGTGCGTATATAAAAGGAACCTGGAGGACAGCTGATTGAAACACGGATGGCTTTATTCCCTTTCCAGTTGTTACACACCCCGGTCTTAGAAGGGGAAGGTTTCTGGAAAGCCCTATCTGAAAGCAGAAGGCAGACTAAGCCACAGACAATTTGGGAGTTCAAAGGCCTAGGCATACTCTTGCTTCCTCTAAGAGAAACTGATGACAGTTCTCATCTCAAGCATGTGGTGAAAGATGTCTGAAATCTTGGATAACAATGACTTAGACACTTAGATACACAAGCATGATGTATGCATAAAGGCTCACCTCACACCCCTGCCATGCTCAGATCTCTGTGCAGTTCATCATGTCCACTGACAAGGTAGAGTACCGAGATGAGATTACAGCTCAGAGATGCAGAGAGGACAAAGATTCCTACTGCATCCTCACGGGGTGACTCCAGGAAATCAGCCTTTGCAGGAGACAAGCAGTGACATCACCAGGGGCAGGTAGCTCATGATTCAAGAAGAGATGTAGAGCAAGGAAGATCAGAGGACTCCCTACCAGCTACCAACTGAGCTCCCTCTATTCAACATATAAGCTAAAGAGCAATGCAGGATTTTCTACATCTGCCTTTGTCCACTACATAGTAGACTATAACCAAAAGTTGGTGCACATCTTGGAGGTGTGGTTCAGTTGTATCTTGTGTGCCTGGCATACAGGAGACCCTCGGTTCCGTTCTCACCACTACAAGGCAAGGTTGCTCCATTTTGCATGTGTGGTGGCATCTGCCTTTCCACTTCTCTGACTTTATACTGATCTTCCTTTGTCTAGTGTTTCTTTTCTGCTGGTCTTTCCGTCTTGTCTGAAAATGTCAGGCTCGGGGCCATGCTGAGCTAAAACACATCTAGTAGCTCCCATGGTTTGAAGAAAACAATTTCATATGGCTATCGTATGATGTTCACTATGTTTGCTATATATATGCAGCCTTGTGTAAAATGTACATGATACATACGTATGTATGTATGTCAGGAAATAGCACTTCAGGGTCTTCTAGTTGCTGCTTTTGTTCTCATTTACTAGCTGTTCCATCTAATTCTAAGCCTTTGCTTATAATTAAAGTATATAATTAAATATCTATCAGTAATTTGTAATATATGATACAAAACATAGGCACAGTTCAATTATAAAGCACAGACTTGTGTAAGCAGCACTTGATTTAAAGAACAGACACTTTGTGTAACTGACAGACATTTCCTGTGTCCTTTCCCAAACACAAAGCATACCATCACATCTTTGACTGGTTTTTGTAAAAGTCTATACAGATGCCCTCTTTATACTCCCTTTATGCTACAGCTTTGCTCCTTCTTAAATGTTGTCATATGAGGCCACACTCTGTTCCTTTTGATATGCTACTTTTGCTCACTCTAGTGAAAGTCATTTATCTTGATGCTAACAACAGTAATTTCTTTAGTTTTATTGCTGCATAACTTCCATTTCACGGATGTTCCAAAACAATTGCATTCTAATGACAGGTATTGTACTTATAGTCTCAGTACACTGGGACAGAACACTGACCCTATAAACATACTGAAGAGAACTTAACATTTATAGATGAATTTGCACTTTGAATTTTCCTAAGTGCAAATTTTCCAAAGTGCAAATAACTATAAATTTGACCCAAAAAAAGATGTTAAACTGTCCCAGCAGAGGGCAGTGGAGGGACACAGAAGGAGGGTGAGACTTTTCTTCCATTTCTAGCAGCAGCAGGGTAACTCAATGATGAAAATTTGCAGCCATTTGATGCCACAGAATAGTTATGATTTCCTCTATTCATCGTTCAGCTCATTTGTGTAGTTTGAGTCGCACAGTATTGTGTGGCTCTCCACCACGGTCCTAAGCAATGTGATGACTGGGATAGCTGCGGTGCAACTCAAGGCTGGTTAGCACATACAATAGAATACATCAGACAAGGGGATGATTCACATCCTGGGATGAGGAACCATAGTGCAAACTTCCATCATGATATTGAGAATGGCACCCAATTTAACACTTATGAATTGTATGTTTTCTAGAAAATTCCATTTAATATTTTTCAGTTGGCTGCAGGCTACTGAAACCATGGAAAACAAAACTATGGATAGAAAAACTACTATATAATATTTTGAACCACTTTGTCAAATGCTGCATTAGATAGATATATTGAATTTTAAAAATAATTCAGAGAGAACTGACATGGTATGGTATTGTTGCCTGAGGATATGTCTCTGTTTATGGAAATAAACATTGGTATCCATGTTAGTTTTCCCAGGGCTGGATGGCTTAAGCAGAAATGTGTCACCTCATAGTTCTGGAGGCTACAAGTGCAAGACCAAGGTGTGCCTGGGGTTAGTTTCTTCGCAAGGCTGTGGGAGGAAAACAGATCTTTGGCCTAAATATTGGCCACTCTTTGTCTTGTCCAAATTTTACCAAACTGCATTAGGGACTTGGCATACTTCTAGCTTTATCTAATCCCAAAATTGGCATCTATATGTTTTTTATCAGCACCCCATTTTTAAGTACAAAACTTGGTTTTGGTTTGTTTAGCCTGCTGTCGCAATGCTCTATTACTGGGTATGGAAAACATGAATTGATTGTTTTGGAGTTGAGTAAGTTGGAAATCTGAGATGTTAGCAGGGTGGGTTCCTTCCAGGTTGTGGATGAGAATTGATTTTGGTTCTTGCCCCTTGTCTTGTACATAGTAGGCTATTTCTTCCTATGATCTTTCCTTCAAGTATGTCTGTCTCTGTGTCCAAATCCTCTCATTCATAAAGACACTAAGGCCAATTCTAATTAGATCCCACTACTTAATTACACCTGCAATGATCCTATCTCCAAAAGGGCATCATTCTGAGGAACTAAGATAGACCCTTGACATAAGCAGAAGCACTGACAAACCTACAACAGTGGTATCTCTGAACAGTTTTATGACATTTTAGATGTAAGTCTCTATTATATTTATTCTTGTGGTTTTGCATCAATTGTCAATTTCTTGGCTCCCACTGCACACTCTATGAAAACACTATTGAATTAACTTAAGTGTTTCCCTTTTCACTGAAGCATGATGTTAAACTGTCCCAGCAGAGGGCAGTGGAGGGACATAAAAAGAGGGTGAGACTTCCATTTCTAGCAGCAGCAGGGTGACTCAATGATGAAAATTTGCAGTCATTTGATGCCACAGGCCACTGGTCCAGAACCAGGGATCCCTCCTGGCAACATTATGATGTCTGTGTGACAGCAATCAGCATCCCTCTCAACAGACAAAAGATTTCAAGGCATCCTGTTAGCTTCAAGCAAGGCCACCCATTTGCTGATCACTCTATCTGCCTGCCTGTCCTCCAAGGAGCTGCTTTTTGACTTGTCCCTACTGGGATCTGGTGCACCCTGGACACAAGAGCCAGCTTCCCTACTAGACATAGGGCTGAAGTATGCCTTGCATCATAAGGGATCGGAACTCCAAAAGTTCCTTTCCTTCCTTCTGTGATCCAGCCCTAGGGGAATCATGCAGTACTTTCTTACACGATATTATTACTCTGGATCACAGCTTCATTACTACATTAATTGAATCTGCCATGTATGCCTGATTAGGCCCACCCTCATTTCTGATACTATGGTTAGAATACATTTTCATTGTTCATTACTTTTTTAAATACAGATATGTTTGCAAGTTACATGTGTATGTAAATACACGTATTCATATATGTTTATGTATTCATTTATATGTATGTATTCATATCTTTACATGCATTTATATTCATTCATATATATTATTTTGTTTTTACTACAATGCTGGGATCTGAACCCAGGACCTTATACGTAGTAGTCAGACACTGTACCCCTGAGCTATATCCCCAACTAATAAATGTATTTTAGTAACTTACATGTAGAATTTTTTCTTATGCCACAATCAAATCAGTAAAGACAGAATGAGTAATGACAAATTTGTTTCTTCCTCCATGACAGCGGTTCTCAATCTTCCTAATGATATGACCCATTAAGTTCCTCATGTTGTGAAGACCCCCAACCATAAAATGATTTTCATTGCTACTTCACAACTGTAATTGTGCTACTGTTAAAAATCATGATGTAAATATCAGTGTTTTCTGATGGTCTTAGGCGACTGCTGTGAAAGGATCATTTGACCCCCCTCCAAAAGGTCATGACTCACACACATGTTGAGAACCACTGCTCTATGACCATACAGGTCAATTATTCTTCTCACTGAGTGAATACACACATACAAAAGAATTGTCAAAAGGAACTGTTGCTCGCTTTCACAAGGAAAGCTCTTACTATTTCAGTGTTGGGAGTGGTACTGTGGTTTTCTGTTTGTTGGTTTGTTGTGATGTTGGTGTTGTGTTGGAACCCAGTGCCTAGAGCATGCAGGCAAAGGTATCCCACCAAGCTGCATCTCGGCCCTGTTATGCTTTTTAACTATTTATGGAAAAAAGAAAGTTTTTTCCTTCTTAGAGATATGAAATCTTCATTTTCAAGGTAGCTTGAGATTTATCACTTTTATTACTTATTATTGGCTGAAATAATTTCCATATTATATTTTGTTAACACAGTGGGTTGAGATACATTTTTGTTAATGATAGGCCTTGGTCATGACATATCCCGTGATATATACATTACTGAGTTTTCCTACCTAAGATTTTTCTTCATCAGTTTTCATCTATCTCCCTGAGTATGTTTGGCCTGGTTTCCTACAGTTCTTCAACTGTCTAGAATAATGTACAATTGTCACTTTAGTACATGGAACAAATTTAAAATGACTGTGGTTTCCTGTGGCCCTCTGGTTTTCCTTAAGATTTGATGAGCTTGAGATTTAGTGTACATTTTACTATGGAATTCTTTGGGAAAACTGTTCTAATTGTTCATTTACTGTGATTGCCGTTGGTCACTTCACAGTTCTGTATTTCCCTGAGTCGTTTAAGCTATATGTCTAAAGCACTGGTCATTTCATTTAAATTTCCTAATAATTCAGCTCTTTTTGTGTAACAGTTCATCTTGGATTAAAAAATCGCATCCTACATGGGAGCTCCTAGAGCCAGAATAACTTCAGGAAGTCCCTGAAACTGGCCATAATCACTAGGCCCCTCCCTCCCAAGAGGAAACAATAAAGATTGCTGTGAGTGAATCTCAGACAAGCCTACCACAAAGAAGCCTTTGAGACTAGACTCTGACTGGAAGGAGCAGAGATCAGCCTTGCTGCCTGGTAGAGGTTTAGACCAAGTGAGCCCCTTGGAAAGGACTCTTCTCAAGACTTTGAGAAGCCCAAAGGCTGTCAGTGTACTCCAGGTTCCCATCCTTTAGTGAGCAGTCAGTCACCCATGCTGGAGTGGGCTTTGTACATACAGCTGTGTCTCTGGGTCATTTCTGCTTCTGTAAGTAACCTCTCACCCCTATTCCTATAAGGAACCCCAATAAAAGTCATTGGTTCACTAAGTTGGACTTTGTTGCTATCTGTACTTTGGCCTGTTGTGAGTTTTCTGTATGGAATGAGTAGAGGTTTGTGTTTTGTCTCCCAGGAAAAGTCTTGTCACACACCAGCTCTCCCTTCTCATGTCCATTCAGAGACACTACCACAGTTTGAGTCTAGGGCCACAACAACTCAGCTTGCTTCATCTATTGGTGTTTTGTCCATTCTGTCCGTGGTCTATATTTTTTCAGTGTCCCTCACTAGGGTCCTCACTTCCAGAAACCTCCATTTTGTCCTGGAAGTCCCACTGGAAAAGCTTATCCAGAATCTAGAGTATGTTTTTCCTCTGCTGCAAAGAAATCCCTGACTGTTCAAGTCCTATCCAAGGATGTTTCACTATAGGAGGGTCTCCTAATATGCTAAAGGCATAGGTAATACCCAGTAACCGAGATCCTCATGTGATCCTCCACTCATGTGGATACAGCACTGCTTCATTCTACTGTATATTTGAGTGGTCTGTGCACATTTGTCAATGACATCTTGTTAGTTAGAAAGCAATATCCAGATCCGAAAGGCAAATCTTCCAGAGTTCCCATATGAAGCACGATGTCATTTACATCTACAGAATTCACTACTCATGTGTGAGTCACTCTTCTCCTAAAAGAAAATCATCTCATGGTAGCCATGGAGACAGCTTTGCAGTGGCCAGCATCAGCATCCTGGCTACTCCCTGAACAATAGGATGTATGATTTCCTGAGAGGCCTCTTCTGTGTCAGGGATCAGCAGGAAGCCCACCCCAGTAAGAATGGGGGAGCAAATGATGTCACCATGAAATTGGGGTGCATGTGATCTGCACCACAGTATCTGAAGAGACATTCATTCCCCAGATCTCGCTTTTCAGTCACATAGGAGGCTTGTCTCATGCTGCTCCCTCTAGCTGTCTGCCTCAGGCAGCCCCCCTGCTTTCCCTGCTCCTTGGTATTGTGGCCCTACCTCAGGTGTCTGTCTCTCATTAGTCACCATGCCACCCTCGCCATATCCCCAGCCTCAGAGCAGAGGCATGGAGGGTGAACTGAGAATTCAATCCCAGGCTCCTGAGAGCAGCCAGCACCTTGAAACACGGGTATGCCAGAGATACAGAAGCAATGCATTCCCCAGATTTCAGAGTGCTCTCAGCTGAGACACTTTTTGTTTCATGTAAAGGAGTATTATAGAGTATTTGTGTATGTTGATGCCTGTCTCACTCATCAAAATGTAGGCCCTACCAGGTGTCTTTTAAGCCAGTACTGCAGAGGCAGAGGCAAGTGAATCTCTGAGTTTGAAGTTACCTTGATTTATGTAGTAATATCCATGTGGCCATCCAGGGCTCATAAATAGGATTTATGTCCTTCTAAGGGTCATAATACAAAGACCCAGCATTCCTCCCTGTGTTTTGTCATGTGGTGATACTCTAAGAATCTTACAGACAACAACTAAAGGAGAACCTTCACTGGAACATGGCCATGATTTACTCTAATCCTGGACTCACACCTCCCAAAACTGTGCAGAATCAACTTGATTATAAGTCACCCCGCCTGTGACATTTGTTAGGGAGGCCAAGGGAAGATATGTGGTTCTGAGAAGCAGTGAGCTGCCTGGCCTTCCTCACTGTGCAGCCGCTAGCAGGCACTGCTGAGCCAGAGATGCCCCAAGTCTGTTCAGGTAACTTCTGCTGCCTTCTTGCTAAAATGCCAACAGTTTCATCTGTTTGCCTGAAAATTTCATGATGTCATTGTTTTTTCACAGCTGATGAAGACTCTATTGCATAAATGAACCATAGGAGACAGCTGACATGAACTTTCAGGAGCTCACAGACTCTAGACTGACAGCTGGGGAACCTTTATGGAATCAAATCAGGTCCTCTACATGTGGGTAACAGTTTTGCAGCCTGGTCTATTTGTGGGAGCCCTGACAGTGGGACCAGGATCTATCCCTAGTGCATGAACTGGTTTTTTGAAGCCCATTCCATATGGTGGGATGCCTTGCTCAGCCTTGATGCAGAGGGAGTGCCATACCTCAACTGAATGTGCCAGGCTTTGTTGACTTCCCATGGGAGGCCTTACCCTTTGTGAGGAGTGGATGGGAGTGGGTTGGGTAGAGGTAGGGGGAGGGAAGGAGGGGAGGGAGGGAAAACTGTGATTGGTATGTGAAATGAATAAAAAATAAAATATAAAGTAAACAAATAAATATTCTGAAAACAGCAACAAAAAAGTAAGCAGTTTATTTTTGATCTGGTTCCCATTGAACATCCATCTGTCTTTGGTCTTTTTGTCTTTTATAATTGACACTTCCCAATTCTGGAGTAATATGGCCCTTTGCTCTTGGAATTAATGTGTGTGCTTTGTAGGTCTCTAGTGTTTGTAGTTTATAGTTCTCTAGGCCAGGTTGACTCATTTGAAATCTGATAGGTTGGTATATCAGGAAACAAAGGTGGTTTATATGATGGGAGATGTGTGTTTATTTCCGAATAATTCATATGAGCATGAGTCACCTTCATCTGAAAAGTGGGTGCAATGTAAACTCTTCATTGAAAATACAGAGTATTCCAGTGATAGAGACAACAGTGTCCTTGACGTGAGATGAGTGGGCTAAAATGAGGCCACATTTAAAAGTCTCTGTGGACTCCCTTAGTCCCTAATTGCCTCTCTTCCCATGAACCTGTCATCTGTGAAGATTATAACTGGTTGGTCTGGAACGCTTTTCCCTCATAAGAAAATGAAGTAGATCAGAGGCATGGTACAAGGTGAAGTAGGCAGATCCAATGTTTACCATTAGATAATAACATCCTGAGGATTGGGGCTGTGAGACTGTAATTTGCTGTGACTGGGGGCTGAGCTATTCTCCAAAGGCACCTGTGCTACAGGTTTAGTCCAGGCCCGTGGTGCCACGAGAAGGTGATGGAACATCTGAGGGAAGAGACCTCCTAGTTGAAGGTATGCCCTTGAAAGCTAGCCACTGAAGGGACAGTGAGGTGCTTGCCTCTTCCACACTTCTTGTTTCATAACTCACGGAAGTGAGCACCTGTGCTTCACTGTGTGCTCCCTGCCAGTGTCACCTGTCACACTATTCCCCTGTCACAGTGTTACCACAGGCTCCTAAACCAAGAGGCCAACTGACCATTGCCTGGAATTTCTGAAAGCCTGAGGTGGATCCAATCTTCCTTTTACATTTTCTCCACCCTCAGTTATTTTACTACAGTGAGAGAAAGTTCAAAAGAGGGCCACAAATCACGGGTCCTAGGGACATCGAAGACCTACCTCTGACAGGAAGAGGGAAGGCACAAAAAGAGGCTGAAAAATAACAGTTCAAGTGCCAGCCTTCTCCTGTATCCTCACTCCTAGTTTATAGTTGCACGAGAGACCCAGAAACACTTCCAAAGTAATATGAATGATTAAAATATACTTACAGTGTTTGCGGGCGGGGGGGGGGGTTGACACTACATACAATATATACAAAGCAAGAAAACCAAAGCACGCACTTGAGATTTGTCTCATTGGAACTCAGTCTTACCAGACACATCCCATTGCAATTCACCTTTGTACATCCTCCACAGCTCAGGGATTAAGCTACCTGGGGCAATGAGGGAATGAAGGAATAACAGCCACACGTACAGAAAAGCTGAGCTCGTGAAGTCTGGTAGGTTGTGATCCCTCTGATTCAGGGCACTGACTACAACAGCAGTCTAGAGGGATGCTCAGCTCCTTGAGCAACACATCTGAATGGAGGAGGCAAATTTGCAGGCTACAGTTGAAAGAGCAATGTTTGTTGACTCAGTTGGAGGTCTCTGTAAGGGGCAGTCTCAGGCTGAAGTTATCCTAGTGGAAGAATCTGTGCTTGATACTTTCTGAACACACAATCAACATTCCCACTCTGACCAGAGGAAGGGTTTGCCAAACCCTATTTGACTAAGGCACTGGGATACTTGATATGGCTATGCTCTTGTCAACAACACATTCACTCAGAGCTTCCTTCACTCCCCACACAACTTAATGGATGTTCAGGCTATGCTGCAGGCACGCACACTATTCCAAGACTGCCAGGGATAGGAAGGAAGAGCTGACTGCTGTTGGAAACATTTCTTCAAGAGACTACATCTGACTTATGGTCAAAAGACTAACCCATAGGAAAGAACACAGGTTTTAAGAGACCCTGATCAAAAACTTTAAAATTCTAAAATGTTTTCCTTATTTCCTAGGGGAAAGGAGGAACCCATATTGCTGTACATAAGGCCCAGATCTGCTCTTTACTGCTACTACCAAAGCCAGGAAAAGAAAAAGCTTTAAAAAAATTAAAAAAAAAAAAAAAAAAAAAAAACCTTCCATGCTATCTGGCATCTCAGCAATGTGACCACCAGGTGGCAGCAAAGCGTTATGCATTGTGTATCCACAGGCTGCAGTCCTTTGCTTTCATAAATCTCTCCCGAATACACAGACACCAGGTTTAGCTCTCTAGAGTCTTCACACAGGATGTAGCTGCAGCTATGATGTGTCTTTGGAGGACTGTGGTGGAGATAAGATCTTTGACATCTACTCTAGGTCCCTAGCTGGGAGTCTCTACAGAATCCATGTGGTACCTGTAGAAGAAGCAGTGAGGTAAGAGATTAATTGGGTCTGACAGTCAAAGTCCTCTGTGTATGTGAAGCAGTGAGTGATCATGGAGGAAACAGTACCCTCGACAGAACTGCTTCAAGCACAGTCACTACACTTAGAATATGATTGACAGAAGGGGCAGAAATCCAAAGTCTCTCCTAGACTTAGAGTTATGGGATGTGAGATCTGGAAAAGGTCTCATAGATCCAAATCCAGTCTTTCTTTTCTTGAGAAGGACTGGTTCCCCTGGCTACTAGAAGTGCTGCCAAAAGCTAGCCCTTTGGAAATTTCCATTCACTGAAAAGAGCCGTTGTGTACAAGTTTGAATTCCCACAGCTTTTGTGTCTTCAATGACTGTCACATTAAGAAATACACAAACCTTAGCCCTGGCTGCAATTCAGGAGTGCCATCTCAATTGCAGAGTTCTCAATGAGGTCACCTGGAGCCTGGCTGGGGTTTGTGCTAGCTAGTTTTATGTCACTTTGACACAAGCTGACGTCATCTTAGAAGAACATCAATTGAAAAAAAATCCCCCATAATATTGAATTGTGGGGAAGCCTGTAGGGCATTTTCTTGATTAATGATTGACTATAGGAGAGCTCAACCAAATGTGGGTGGTGCCACCCTGGACTGGTGGTCCCCGGTTCTATAAGAAAGCAGCCTGAGCAAGCCATGAGGAGCAAGCCAGTAAAGAGTACTCCTCTATGGTCTCAGCATCAGCTCCTGCCGGGGGCGGGAAGGGGGCTGCCCTGTTTGAGTTCTTGTCCTTCAGTGATGGACTACAATGTGGAAGAGTAAGCTGAATTAGACCTTTCCTCCCCAAATTCCTTTTTGGTGATAGTGGTTCATTACAGCAATAAAACCCCCAATTGAGACAGGGTTGTTTGGCATCTCCTATCTAGTCCTGCATTTTTCCTTCTCTCACAAGTCTTGGTAGAGGGAGCATCCCCAATAGCTTTTTGTCATAGGTAAATTCTGATTCCGAGTCAGCTTCCCTGAGAAAGCTAAGGTTACCATTGTTTTACTTGCAGATAAATGCAGGAAATGGGGAAAGCTATGAATAAATGAAGTCCTGAGTGAGTCTGTGCCATATCAAGGGTCCCATAGCCCCAGGCTCAGAGAGATAGCACAACCTTCCCAAGAGGACCAAATGGTAGTATTGACAGTGTATACAGAAAATGTTCACAATAGCTTCCTCACAGTGGATATTTACAGCCTGAAGACTGCCTCTCCAACCCTACCCTCTGGATATTTACAGCATAAAGTCTGCTCCCCTACAGAGACTGCTCCTGCAGAGATTAGCTATACCTGTCCCCTTGATCCAGCTGTATATAATGTAAACCCAGCCTCCTCCTTTAGCTGCTTCCTTGTCCAGATGTATGCAATAATCCTGCCTCCCTAATCAACTCTATATAATAACCACACTGAACTCACAGGGTGCCTTGGTTTCTCCAGCTGAGAGCCTAGAGCACCTAATACCAGATCCCTGTCCTTGTATCTTATCTGTCTGTCCTTGGAGCCACGCTGGATGCAGCAGATAAACGAAGACTATTTTGAGTCTCCGGGTTTAAGTAAAAGTATCTAATTCTAAAGGCAAGTTGTGCAGTAAATGAACAAGTGCCTCATGAGCAGATGTGGCTTTACCTTCTTCCTTACTTTATCGTTAGGGCCTCTATGGCAGGTCCTAAGGACATGGATTCACTGATCAAACAAATGAACTCTCACCCTTAGGTGGCCGTTAGAAGCTGAAATTCCCTCAGATGTTTCACAAGAGGCTACTGAGGTTCAGTCACAGTCCTTTTCAGAGTTGTGGAGTTGGTCTTGTCTAGATGTGTTTTTCAGGTTAGAGTCCATGGCTCCTGGGGCACTGGGTGAAAACTTCTTTAGAAATCGAGGTAATTCCTCAGATAGAGAAGCATTCAAGCCATCTGTGTATCTCTGCATTCCCTAGAACTCAGCCAAGCATATAGAAACCTGGCGGCACAATTAGTCTTAGATATTAATCTTGTGTACCCCACTTAGCTTGCAACTACTACCAGTTTCTCTTTAACTACATTTTACCTCTGAGCTTTATACCTTTCTTTATCCATGTCTTTCTCCCCTTCATACTCCATGGCTGGCTGTGTGCCTGGGTGGCTGTCCCCTGGCATCCTCTTCTCCTCCTTTTCTCTTCTCTTCTCTCAAGCCCAGATTTCTCCTCCTATTTATTCTCTCTGCCTCTGAGCCCTGCAAATCACTCTCTTCTGCCTTGCTAATGTCGGTTCGGCTCTTTATTAGACTAATCAGGTGTTTTAAGCAGGCAACGGAACTCAGCTTCACAGAGTTAAACAAATACAACATAAAAAAGAATGCAACACATCTTTACATCATTAAACAAATACTCCACAGCATAAGCAAATGTAACACATCTTAAAATAATATTCTCCAACAGAATACTTCTAGCAAAAATCTTAATGAAGGCCTTCCTCCTGAACTTTTACCTCAGGACAATTGCCTAGGACCATCTTAATAAAGCTGTCAGTTCTTTTCACTATCAGTGTGTGTGAGAATCCTTAAGAAGAACTGACTTGGACTGACTTGGTTTTAATAGAATTTTAGAATAGGCAGGTAACTCTGATGGCTGACAGTTGACAACCAGAGGCCCAGTAGTGTTCATGACAGATGCTCAAATGGAACACAGGGATGACAACCGTGCTAGCCTCTTTCTGTGCTAAAATTCAACAGTTGCATAGAACTCTCCCCCATGGAAAAGCACCCATGATTTCATAGTGGAAGTCATCCAGGGTCATGGAATTAAATTTAAACCCTTTTCATCTTTAGTGTTTCACATGGAAATTTATGAGAATTAATCTGTCTCACAGGGCAAGTTATATGTGCTTTGTTCTATTAAGGTTATTGAGAGAATGTTAAGTACTGCTGATTCCATAAGTGATCATCCACACCTACCAGTAGAGAAATGAAATTGCTTAAGGTTTGCCTTAAATCTACTCATGAATATGATTTAGTCTGGTTATGCTCTTCACAGATATTTGTGTGGTTCAAGCCATGGTTATCTTAATGCCAATCTTAACTAACATCAAACCTAGAGCTGGATACATGATGATTTAGTCTAACATTTACCCACTATATGCTCAAACAGAGTCAGTTTTTCTATATCCACACAGAATTGGATTCAAATCTCATGGAATTTGGGAAGTAGGTACTGAAAAAAATGTTCCTTTATGATAAAGTAAGAAACAGAGTTAAGGAATTTTTAATTTCAAAAACTAATTCCAATTCTGGTGCCTTCTCCATAATTCCAAGGGCCTTAGAGAAAGACAATTCACTCTGTGATTATTTTTCAGTTAGTTCCTACACTATATTATTGGTTAAAGCACACTGCAATCCATGAACTATTTAGAGCAGGTCTAAATTCTGCAGGCCTGCCTGCTTGGGAGATCCCTGAAGCCTAGTGTATCTCAGAAATACTCAAGTTTGTAATAATCTCCTGAGGCTTCCACAGTTCAGTTTGATAGCCATCTCACAGACTTTAAGGCTTCTGGGGTTTTGCTTCTGTATGTTTTTATTCACCCATTTGTTTTGTGCTGTGAACCTAATATTAAGAAATACGTTTCATTTCTTTATGAGGAATATACTCTGCTATCTAGTTGTAAATTGTCATATCCTACCAAATTATTATCTGAGAATAATTTCTGGCAGTGGTGTAAAACTTAGTGGTAAACAGCTTGTCTGGTGTCCCCAAGGACCCTTGGACCTAGAAACCACCACCACCACTACCACCAGTATCTTCCTTCTTCTTTGGGAATAATGATTAGGGATGGAAATAGAAATTAATATTTTGTTGCTTAATATGGCTCAGCACCCCCAATTTATTTCTTATTTCATCTAAAAATGTTTCAATAACTCTATGAGGCAGTATGATCTTCAGTTTTAAAGAGTGAAAACCATGGCTCAATGACAATGAGTAATCTTCCCAAAGTCACAGAGCTAGAATATAACAAAAATTCATGCTTTTCCCAAGATACAGTCGAGTTCATGGAATAAACAATTCAACATATCCTAGACCATATGGGCCTGATAAATAGTGTATTTTCCACAATTCTGTCTTCTGAAAGTTAAAAAATTCAATTAAAATTTCAGAATTTATATACCCCAAACTACAAAACTGTTGAGAGACAAAATAAAGAACAAGAAGTCCTAAAATATATACATGTAGCATACATGTACAAAATAAGTTTAAACAGAAGTACCATATAATGGGAGGACAATATTCCAATTAAGCATCATATGCTATCAAATAAAACTGCCTGTACTAGGAATTGTTTACACCTTTTTAAATCATTGGCCAAAGGGGCCCCAAAGACCCCTCACCACAAACATTAAAGGCTATTGCCAGTGCCAAGAATTATCTTCCACAATCTGATAGTAAGACCCTGTTGATGAAGACATCATGTACTTTTGTCATCAAACGTGGAGAAATCTAGCTGGAAGCTGCACCTCTACTGGCTAAGGTTCATATTGGTAGAAGGTATTATATACATGTTACTGGAGGGGAAAATATTCATCAGTCTCACCCAACAAACCTTATGATCTACCTACAACAGTGGCCTGCCTTATAAGATATGCCTACTGGTACAATGGTGGCATGAAAGTTACAGAAGTAACCACCTACTTTTTGATTTGTTTTAAGGCCTGTCTCATGAGATGATACTTGTACATAGGCTATTAATGCTAAGAACCTGAACCTAAACATGTCAGGAGCACTAGGGAAAAACTTATTAGTATTATTCTGCTAAATCGACATATCAATAAAATGACCCCTACTACGTATTTCTACAGATCAGTTCCTCACTCCACCATCATCAGAGAAGCTTCATTTGCAGATTATAATTAACACAAAGACCCACAAGTGGACAATATGAAGAGAGTGGGAGGCTTTGGTGTGCTTGGCCCTAAATGTTATGTTTATATCACACCAGTTCTATCAAGGCTCAGGCAGGGATCTATGTGACAAGAGGTGGTGGAAAGACTGTAAGAGCCAGAGGTGATGGATGACTTCAAGGAAACAGTGTTTTCCAGATATAACAGAATCAAAGCACATAAGAGCTCACGGAGACGATGCCAGCATACACAAGACTGGTATGAGCTCAAGTTAGACAAAATCCCATCACAGAGGAGGCAAAGTGGACACAAAGTCCCACCCATAGCCAAGAAGATATTTGCAATTAAAACCTGCTGGGAGACAGAAAATCAGTTTTCTTCAGTGGAATGACACTAGGTATGTCAACCACACTCCAGGGTAAGCTTCATGCTGGTCAATACAAATAGGCCTCCATATTTGTTTCTTTTCTTAAAAAGAAATAACATGAATCTGGGTGGGCAAGAAGGTGGAAAGGGATCTGAGAGTAGTTGGCAAAAGAGAAAGTATATGATCAAAATATACTATATGAAATTCTCATAGAATAAATAAAACATTTTAATTTAATTTATTTTACATCCCCATGGCAGTTTCCTCCTCTCCTCCCATTTCCTCTCCCCTCCCCTCTGGCTCCACCAATACACTTGGCCTCTATTTCTGTTCAAAAAAGGGTAGGTCTCCAATGGTATCAAAAAGCAAAACATGGCATATCAGTTTTCTGTAAGGCTAAGCATCTCCCCTTGTATTGAGGCTGGGCAAAGTGACCCAGTATGAGGAATAGAGTTCTAAAAACCAGTCAAAGCATTAGGGACAGGCCCTGCTCCCACTGTTAGGAGTACCAAAACTACACCAAGCTACGCAACTGTGAAATATATGTAGAGGGTCTAAGTCTATCCCATGCAGGCTCCATGGTTGTCATTTCAGACTCTTTGAGCTCCTATGAGCCCAGTTAGTTATTTTTATCCCTGTGGGTTTTCTTGTGATGTCCTTGATCTCTCTGGCTCTTACAATCCTTCCTCACTCTCTTCAGCAGGATTCCCCAAGCTTAGTCTAATGTTTGACTGTGGATCTCTGCATCTGTTTCCATCAGTTACTGGATGCAGCCTCTCTGATGAGAACTGGTCTAGGCACCGATCTATGAGACTAGCAGAATATTTTTAGGCATCATTAAGCTGACATTTTCCCTACTTCCAGTCATGTTTGGTTTTATCCTAGGTCTCTGGGTCATTCAGCCTCTGGGTTCTGACACTCCAGATAGTGTCAGAGGGGCTCACTCTGGTGGCATAGGTCTCAGGCTGGACCAATGATTGGTTGGCCACTCCTACAATCTCTGCACCACCTTTACTCTAACACATCCCATAGGCAGGACAGACTATAGGTCAAATATGTGGCTGATTGGTGTCCCAGTCCCGCCACAGGAAGTCTTGCCTAGTCACAGGATATAGTCAGTTCAGACTACATATCCACTGTTGCTAGGAATCTTAGCTGGGGTCACCATTGTAAATTCCTGCGAGTTTCCCTTGTACCAGGTTTCTATCTGACCCCGAAATGTTCCCCTTTTCTAGTCATCTCTTTCAGTATTCTACTCCTCCATCCACCCCCCCAGCATGATCCTTCCTGTTTCCATCCCCATCAACTCCCAGCCTACCCAGGAGATCTCTTCTATTTCCCCTTCCCAGGGATATCCAAATGCTCCCTTTCCCTTGGGCCTTCTTGTTACCTAGCCTCTCTAGGTCTGTAGATTATAGAATGGCTATCCTTTACTTTGCAGCTAATATCCACAAAGAAAAGCATTTTTAAAAGATAACAAAACTTGGTGAAAAAATGTAAAATTGTTTAGAGGCTAATTCTCTCCAAAGTGATTTAAGGTTTAAACGGAACTGCTGTGACAGCACTAGCTGTTTCTTTGCAAAAATCAACAAGGGGATCCTTAAATTATAAGAACATTCAGTGGACCCAGGATATCTAAAATAAAGTTGATAAAGAGAATAGTTGGGAGGGTTCATAATGTTGTGACATCAACGCTATAATAATGAGAATTCCATGGTACCAGCTTAATGGTAGACATACAAATCACTTAAACAGAAAGTGATTTTATAAAAATTAATTCTAGCAAGGAGCTTGTTTTAGTTACTTTTCCACTACTGTGATGAGATAGCATGAGCAAGGCAAATTATACAAGAAAGATTGTTTGGTGCTTACAGGTAAGAGAGTCCATGACCATCATGGCAGGGGGCATAGTGGCAGGCAGATTGGTGCTAGAGCAGTGGCACCTTACATCCTTATCAGCAAGTGGGACGCAGAGTAAACTAACTGGGGGTGGAACCTCAAAGCCCCACCCACAGTGACACACCTACTGCAACAAGGCCACGCCTCGTAATCCTTCCCAAACAGTTCCACCAATTGGGGACTAAGCATTTCAGTATATGAGCCTATGGGGGCCATGCTCATTCAAACCACTGCAGAGCCTTTGGCAATTAATAGATGCTGATAAAGGAGGAGTCAGCCCCTGGTAAGCACACTATGCTTTTGTGTAGTGGTTCTCAACCTGTGGGTTGCGACCCCTATGGCCATTGCACATCAGTTATCCTGTATATGAGATATTTACATTATGATTCATAACAGTAGCAAAATCATACTTAGTAAGTTGCAATGAAATAATTTTGTGGCTGTGGGTCACCACAGCATGAAAATGTGTTAAAGGGTCACCCCATTATGAAGGTTGAGAACCACTGCTCTAGTGGAAGGCCACACTTCCTAGAAGCAATATGAATTTCCTATCTTCTCCCCTTCTTCTCAATTAAGGTCACTAATTTCACCCTGAGTTCTCTACCATCATGGCCTGATCTATTTCTTATCACCACTCAAAGTATCTATTTGCAAATATGGTCACAATGTGGGGAGCCAGGAGCTTTGATATATGAATTTGGGCTGGACAAAATATTCAGTCCATAACAGTACCCTTTCTGCTTCCTCAACCAAATTCCCCACCCAAAACAGTTACCTTTTATGGGAGAAACAGACCACTCAGTTTTAAATTGGATTTAAGGCCCACTCCATGAGCCAAAACCTATTTGACAAGAATATGCGAATAGATAGGCCATGGACCTAGGGGAACACCTACTACTATTATTCTGCTAAAGAAACATAGTAATAAAATTACTCCTAATGATACATTGCTAGACCCATAGATCAGTACCTTGTTCAACCCACATCAGAGAAGTTTCTTCTTGCAGTAGATGAGAATTAACACAGAGACCCACAACTGGACAACATGCAGAGAGTAAGGGACTTTGGAGTACTCGGTCCTAAATGGGATGTTTTCATCAAACCTGTCCTTTCAGGGATCTATGCAGAAGAGGAAGAGGAAAGATTTAACAGCCAGACACTCCAAGAAAACAGTGTCTTCCAGACATAACAGAGAATGTGGCAGCATATACTAGACCTGCATAATTTCAAGCCAGATAAAAACTCCACTGAGAAGGGGATATGGACACAGGGCCCTATCCCTAGCCAAGAAGCTTTTTGTAGTTGATACCTGCTGGGGAAGGGAATACCCACACTTCAGGGCAGTTCCTGTACCCAGGAGTAATTGGCAAATACAAAACGAATTCCATGTATTTTTGTGGAATTTAGTGTTTAATTTTGTTTTCCTTAGGCCTTATTTTTTCAATTTTATTCATGTTTTGCTTGTTTTGATTTTTCTTGTGTGGTTTTTTTAAGAGAGAAGATGGGTGAGGAGAGAGTTAGGGAAGATCTGAGAGGAGTTGGTGGGAAGGGAAAAACATGATCAAAATATATTGTCTGAAAATGTTAAATAAATTATAAAAATTGCAGAGCTGTAATTAGCATATTCAGGGAGTCAGCAACAAAACAAGCAGTAACAATGGCCATGAACAGGTGCATGCTCCCCTTTCCAGTAACAAAACCACACCCACATACAAATACCATTTTTCCATATTATTCTACCTATTCATTTAAAATTGTTCCCTTTGTCTACAAAGTGACACCTAAGTCCTCTAACTACCAAACGTCAGTAATGACATTTTATGATTTGTTATTTCTCTTCTGCCTCCTATTTAAAAACATCTTGAGGGGATTCATTATCTTCCCTCGGTGCTGAAACTTGTCACTTTTAGATTTACCTTTTGTAGTTTTAACTATGTAAGGGTAATGGCATGTTTAACGTCATGGTAAATTTGATGCCTTGCTGGAAGACAGACTTGAATTGGGGTCACTGTGATTCTATACCTAGACTCTGCTGCTAAGGGTCTCTAATTTCCCCCCTAGTACTCACACCATTATACAGCACCTCTCTTCTCCCCCAAATAACCTGTTACTTTCCATCTCTGCTTTACATATGAGGCAATTAAAGAAATTAAATATTCTGCATTTGCTTCACAAACATTCTTTGAGTACTCATTCTTGAAATTGGAAATACAACAATGAACAAAATATCCATTCTGGAGCTCATAGTCTTGAGGGGAAAGCATGAAATAATCAAGTAATGTAATAAACATTATGACTTCAGTGAAGAAGTGCTTTTTGAAAATAATATATAAAACCCCAAAGAAACGAAAGAATGAAGTGATGACAAAATCAATATATACAAAACTATAATGTCAGCACAAAGAGAATCAGATACTAGAGGAATGTCTGAATGTAAACCTTTCTATTTAAACAAAAATATTCAGTGCAGTGAAGTATCTCCTGAGGTTATGCTTCTAATAAAAATTATAGATACCTCTTAAACATGGACTTCATAAAACTTATTTGTGGTTTTACTATATGCCCATATAGTTATATTTGCCTATAACTACATGCATACACATATGTGTACACATAGATATGTATTTAAAATGAAGTTATGCCACTTGGGGTAATAATGCTCCCCAAAGAGCCACAGACTATCTAACAAAAACCCCAGAGGCAGGCATGGGAAATCTCCTTTTCAGTTATTGCTCAAGGTGTCCAAGAGACTACCAAAACAATATACATTATTACTGTTGTCTTTTTGCCTCCCAGAATTTGAAGGTATGACTCCTGCTGCTAAAGACATCACACATTTTGAACACAGGACTTGGTAGAATCAGGCAGACATTGACCTGGAAGTCCTCCAGGACCACTAGCTCTTACACTATTGGAAGGTGCTATACAATCTGACAAGGGGGGGGGGAGCAATGAATAGTCCAACCACAACAAGGATTGAACTGGCAAGAGAATCACAATGGAGCAACAGTGTCACTTTCATCTTCCAGATAAGCAACAACTATCTAAGGACTCAGGGCCCACTCAACACAAGTGAACTCATGCCTGGTGTTTGAAACCTAGACAACCATTCACGGTTAGCTCACAGACCAGAAAGGAAACCTTACTGTTGCTAATTTCCTAAACCAATGTCATTTCTGTTTTCTAAATGCTTATCCTCAACATAATAGATAAGTGTAGCTCTTATCCCTCATCAAATAAGCTTCTTTTTTAAGAGATAGAAACTATTATAGAGATTCACAACTGATCAAAATATAAAGAATTAGTGTCTATGGGGTGTCCAAACCCAATTAATATATCTATAATGAAAACCCTACATCTAGGCAGCAGGAAGCAGGCAGCAGGCAGCAGGCATGGTAACTGGAGCAGCAAGCTGAGAGCTCACACCTTGAATCACAAGCCTGAAGCAGAGAGAGCAAACTGGAAATGGTGCAAGCCTTTAAACTCTCAAAGCTATGCCTCCTAAGCCTCTACAAACAGGGCCACTAGCTGAGGATCAAATGTTCAAACATTTGAGCCTAGAAGGGAAACTCTCATTCAAACCATCATACTACCACTATTTTTTGGCATTCAAAGAAATCTTTGCCATGCCGGTAACTGATTACTGAACTGGAGGAATGAAAAAGTGACATCAGTGACCACACACAATATAGAATACAATCCTGAACCATGCTTCCATGGATGGCCGCATGTCCAACAATATATTTGCACCACAAATTGGACTTGAGCAGTGAAACAGGAGGACACAAAGTTAATTGTTTGGGGAAGAAAAGATGGCTCTGGAGAGAGTCAGGGGAGAGGTGAGTATTATCAAAACACATTTCCCAAAACTCTCTAAGAACCAATAAAATTTTAAAAAACTTTGGAAAATTCACTAACC
Source organism: Mesocricetus auratus (assembly GCF_017639785.1). Lineage (NCBI taxonomy): Eukaryota > Metazoa > Chordata > Mammalia > Rodentia > Cricetidae > Mesocricetus > Mesocricetus auratus. Next base: position 14,907,826 of record NW_024429213.1, on the reverse strand, counting down.
AGAGATCCACAGAAAGGTAGTAGAAATGTATTCCTTGGGTAAAAAAGGATAATTTGATTTCTAGAATAACGATTTAAGAATATTCAAAGTGGCCCTTTTCTAGTGAAAGTTCTAAAAATAATTAACTAGCAAAAGACCTGATGTGAATGAAGAGAGTGATTTTTTTCTTAAAATGGAGGACTTAACAAAGGAGAAACTGTAAAAGAGAAATAAAACAAATTGTGGAACTAAAATATAGACTAGTGATATAAAAAATTAATGAGCGATCTTCTAATTTGAGAAAAGACAAAGAACAAGTGGATTTGAACACACATTTTTTTTTATTTTTTATTTTTTGGGTTTTACGAGACAGGGTTTCTCTGTATTGTTTTGGAGGCTGTCGGTCCAGCGAGGCCTCGAACTCACAGAGATCTGCCTGCCTCTGCCTCCCGAGTGCTGGGATTAAAGGCATGTGCCACCACCGCCCGGCTGAACACACATTTTAAAAGCTAATTTTAAATAAACTTAATTTAAAAAATCTAAAATGCAGAAAGAAAAATAAAAATGAAAAGCGCCTAGTGAATTTGTAGAACAGCATCAAACATCCCAAGCACATATTGTAGAAGTCACAACAGGAAAAGAAACAAAAAAACCCTGAAACAATGTTTAAAGAATAATGGCTGGAAAGTTCTGAAATTTGAGAAAGGAAAAATACAAATAAGAATCTTAACAACTCCAGCTAAAGTGAACTCAAAGAAATCCACAATAATGACATCTGAGTATGAATTACTAGGTTAAATACAACAGGAACTGTATATAAGCACTGTACTTTTGTTGGTAAAGTTATTTCCCATAAGCAAATGAAACTGCCATATGGCCATCTACCACTCAGTAACTGCGAAAAAGTCTGGGAACTATATTGATATGTGATTTCACAGAAATTATTCAGATTCTTCTCCACATGTGATTTATCTACTCCTATCTTCCATGTATATATATATTTGACCATTTGTTGTCACATAGGGAACACTTACACTAAGGCATAAAATATAAAAAATAAGTATTTATGAAACCATAGGGATGGAAATGAATGACCAAATATGTACAAGGAAGATAGTAGTAGATAAATCACATGTGGGAAGAATCTGAATAATTTCCTCAGGAAACTACAGCACCCCTCCTAAAGAGTGCAAAGTAGAAAAGAGAAGTTGTGAGAAAGAGTGACGTTACAGTGGAAAACATGACAAGTTTCAGGCAAATGATCAAGTAGTCAGGGAATTAAAACCAATAAGACATATTAATAGGATACGTACTTGACATGTAAGAACTACGCTTTAGCTGTCTTCTAAATACATTACATGAATTCTGAATTGTATAAATTCTACACCTAAATCCATAAAATACTTGACCAGTATACTTCATAACTGTCAAAAGCATCAGTGAGAAACAAGGAATACTAAGGACTCTTCCCAGTCAAAAGGAGCCAAAGGATACATAAATAAATCTCAGAAATATGCATAAAGTCCACATTTTACTAAATGGTAATGTATCAATAAGGATTGGTTTTTCATTTTTATTAATTTTTTAATTTAAATTAGAAGCAAACTTGCTTCACATGTCAGTCCCAACTTTCTCTCCCTCCCCTCCTCCCCTGAACACTCACCAGTCCCCCCAGCCCCCACCCAATCCTCACTCTTTTCCCCAGGGAGGGTGAGGCCCTCCATGGGGGATCTCCAGAGTCTGTCATTTCATTCAGGGCAGGGCCTAGGCCCTCACCCAAGAGTCCAGGCTGAGAGAGCATCCCTCATTGTAGGATAGGCACTCAGAGTCCATTTGTATGCCAGGGATAAATACTGATCTACTACCCAAGGCCCCATAGATTGCCTAGGCCTCCTCACTGACACCCATATTCATTCCCATGTTGTTTTCTCAGCCATCAGTCTGGGGCCCAAGAGCTCCCCCTTGGTCAGCTGTTTCTGTGGGTTTCACCAGCCCAGTTTTGATCCCTTTGCTCATCACTCCTCCCTCTCTGCAACTGGGTTTCAGGAGTTCTGTTTAGTGTTTAGCTGTGGGTGTCTGCCTCTGCTTCCATCAGTCACTGTTCTAGGATGGCATATAAGATAGTTGTCAAACTCATTATCAGGGAGGGATATTTAAGGTAGTCTCTCCACTATTGCTTAGTTTGCCAGTTGGTGTCTTCCTTGTAGATCTCTGGAAATCCCACTAGTGCCAGATCTCTCCTCAAACCTATAATGACTCCCTCTATTATGATATCTCTCATCCTGCTCTCCTCTATTCTTCCTCTGACTCAACCTTCCTGCTCCACCATGTCCTCCTCTCCCCTCCTCTTATCCCACTCTCTTTTTATTAGCTTCCTCTCCCTTCTCCTCCATGATCCCAATCTGCTCAGGAGTTCTTGCCTCATTCCCCTTCTATAGGGTACCATGCATATCTCTCTTAGGGTCTTTCCTGTTTCCCAGACTCTCTGGCAGTGGGATTGTAGGCTGGCACTCCCCTGATCCATGTCTAAAATCCATATATGAATGAGTACATACCATGTTTGTCTTTTTGTGACTGGGTTACCTCACTCAGGATGGTTTCTTCCAGTGCCATCCATTTGCCTGCAAATTTCAAGATTCCATTGTTTTTTTTCCACTGAGTAGTACTCCATTGTGTAAATGTACCACATTTTCTCTATCCACTCTTCAGTTGAGGGGCATCTAGGTTGTTTCCAGGTTCTGGCTATTACAAATAATGCTGATATAAACATAGTGGAACAGATGTCCTTGCTGTAAGAATGTGCATCATTTAGGTATATGCCTAAGATTGGAATTGCTGGTTCTTGTGGTAGACTGGTTCCCATTTTCCTGAGGAATCTCCATACTGATTTCCAAAGTGGGTATATGAGTCAGCACTCCCACCAGCAGTGAAGGAGTGTTCCCCTTTTTCCACATCCTCTCCAGCACAAACGGTCATTGTTGTTTTTGATTTTAGACATTCTTACAGGAGTAAGATTGTTATCTCAGAGTTGTTTTGATTTACATTTCCCTGATGGCTAGGGATGTTGAGCACTTTCTTAAGTGTCTCTCAGCCATTTAAAACTCCCCTATTGAGAATTCTCTATTTAGTTCTGTAGACCACTTTTTAATTGGATCCTTTGGTGTTTTGGAGACTTGCTTCTTGAATTCTTTGTAAATTTTGGAGATCAGCCCTCTGTCAGATGTGGGGTTAGTGAATATCTTTTCCCATTCTGTGGGCTGCCTTTTTGTCTTGTTGACTGTGTCCTTTGCCTTACATAAGCTTCTCAGTTTCAGGAGATTTCATTTTTTAATTGTTGATCTCAGTGTCTATGCTATGGGTGTTATGTTCAGGAAGCAGTCTCCTGTACCAATTTGTTCAAGGATACCCACCCCCACTTTTTCTTTTAAGAGGTTCAGTGTGTTTGGGTTTATGTTGAAGTCTTTGATCCATTTGGACTTAAGTTTTGTGCATGGTGATAGACATGAATCTATCTGCAGTCTTCTACATGCCAGTATCCAGTTATGCCAGCACCATTTGTTGAAGATGCTTTCTTTCTTCCATTGTATAATTTTAGCTTCTTTGTCAAAGATCAGGTTTTCATACATGTATGGGTTAATATCGGGGTGTTCAATTTGATTCCATCAGTCTACCTGTCAGTTTTTCTGCCAATACCAATCTATTTTCAGGACTATAACTCTATAATAGATCTTGAAGTCAGGGATAGTGATGCCTCTAGACGTTGCTTTGTTGAACAGGGTTGTTTTGGCTATCCTGGGTCTTTTGTTTTTCCATATAAAGTTGATTATTGTTCTTTCAAGGTCTGTCAATAATTGTGGTGGTATTTTAATGGGGATTGCATTGAATCTGTAGATTGCAATAACAATTAGGTTTAACTATTGTAAATGTCAGATATTACTAATAGAGGATATCAGTGCAGGGTATAGGAGGATTCTGTATTATCTTCACATATTTTCTATACATTTAATTGTATCACTTACTTTTATGCTGTTGTGATAAAATACCATGAGCAAGGAACCTTACAGAAGAAAGAGTTTATTTGGAGGCAGATTCCATAGTTGATGGGGAGACTTGGCAGAAGCAAACTAGAGCATGATATTGAGTTAGCATATCTTCAAATGAAAGCTGGAAGTGGAGCTAGTCTTTAACTACTAAAGCCTGCCTGCAGTGACATGCTTCCTCCAGAAAGGCCCCACCTTTGAAGGGTGTCACAGCATCACCCAAACAGTGTCACCAACTGGGAACCTAAGGTTTAAATGCCTGAGTAGTCTAATATTACATAAAATAAATCTTTTGAAATTATAGAAGAACCAAACAAAACAAGTAAAAACTCAAATAATTCGTTTTTGTATCATAGCTACATTGAGAATACTAAAAATACTTTAGGCCAGAATGACAAACATGAAATAGTAAACTTAATTAGTAAGATATAAAGGGCACCGATAAAGGTAGCAAATAGAAAACATTATACACTATTGCTGTTTCCTACCCTCTTCTCTATGTGATTTAAAAGATCGTTGCTGCCCCAATATACTGGTACATTCATGTAATGTCAACATTCAGGAGGCTGAGGCAAGGGAATGGAGAGTTCAAGGTTGCCCTGGGCTACATAGTGAAACTATGTTTCCAAAAATTATAATCAAATAAAAAGTTAGAAATAGAAGACCAGGCACATCTTTAATCCCAGCACTCTAGAGGCAGAGGCAGGACTCTGTGAGTTCCTGAGACCTTTCTCAAAAAAAAATAGAGGACAATTTCTATGCAAAGTGAAGAATATAAACCTATTGATGTATTATAATGCATCAAGAAGTAATTTGTGTCATAAAATTGAACAAAAGGAGAAATACAGAGTAGAGTTACATTGAAACAATGAATGTTTTTGAATATTCTTGAAATTATATTACTACTAATGAAATTAGGTTGCTTTAAAAGCCAATTTTAAATCTCAATGTAACTATTAATAAAAAACAATGAAATACTCCAAGAAAGTAAAATGGCACACTTAGAATACATGTATTTCCTACAAAAGAAAGTGATAATAGAGAAATGTCATACAGTAAATATCCAATCATAATGGAATGAAATCAGAAACCAATAACAAAAGTAAATCTGTAGAAATCCATAAATACATGTAAATTAAATAACCCATTCTAAAAACAAAACAACAACAACAACAAAAGAGTCCTAGTGGATCAAGAAGAAAGCATGAGAAAAAGTCAAGGTAATTTGACATAAAAGAAATTTAAAATGCAATGTATGAAAACTAATGGAATGAAACTAATACAAGGATTACAAAACAGTATATCACCCTGGATGTTGACGTCTATATTTAAAAAGAAGACAGATCTCAAGTCAGCAACATATCATATCAGCTTAAAAACAACCAAGAGTCAACTAAACAAAATATAGGATATAAATAAATAAAAGAATAGACAATCAACATAAAAATAGGGAAATAAAATTATTCCTCAAAAGATATCAAGGAAATTGATAAATCTAAAGATATCAAAGTAATTTTGAACAGGCAGGTTCATAAGAACCTATAGTATTGATCTTGGTTATTATACCTTCTGGTGATCGTAGATTCAGCTTTTTTTTAATTCCATGAAGGACAAAGGCCTGTCTTGGAAAGCCACATGACTTTCTACTTAAATTTCTGTATTAATTTCAAATTAACCCTTTCAGGCACAGTACAATGTGATCAGTAAGCTTACCGCAGCCTGAAATCCTTTTGGGACTAGACAGGAATGTGTGTCATGATAGGATACACATGCGGAATGTAACTCCACAATGTGCATGGTATGTGGCCTTTATACATAAAATGTTAGGAATTATTAGGCAATTGAAGTAGGATGTTTGCGCACAGCACAGCTCAGTAGACATTGTAATGTGGCCTCCATCATGGGACTCTTGCTCATAGGTTCCTAATACAAAATATATAAATGCCTTTTGGTTTCAGAAACTGGATAAATCAAGATGTTGCAGAGAGCTTTGCTTGAACTTGACATCCATCCACCAGCCCCACGAGCACGGACACCATCTGGAAGTATTTAACATGGGGAAATGGACAGCGTGGGACTGCCACATGCTGTTTTCAAAGTCAGTACAGCATCAGGTGTGGTCAGTAGGCTGTGAAGTTTCAGTTCCAAGCACTTGCTGGCATTTGAAAAAGCCCCACAGTGAATTTGCTTTCAAAAACAGAACAAAGCATCCAGGAACAGTTTTGAAAAACAAAGATCATTAATACACACCCCCAAGTCCACCTGCATTTCTAATTTTCCCCATTTTCACAAAATCAGTGTGTTTCATCTAGTACTTCTAACCTTGCACTGACACTGCCCTAAGTCATCATTTTATTCTCAGTAGGGTGTTTTATGCCTAGATGAGTTGTATGTAGGAGAAATCACTTTCCCAGGAAAAACTAATGTTCAACATAGTCACAAATACACATTTAGGAATTGCTCATGAAAGAAAACAGAAAGCCTCAGGTTTTCAAGAATTTACAAAAAGGTTTTTTAACCCAGCTAGGGAAGCAGTTAGGCTAACTGCAGATCTTCACCTTTTCCTCTTCACTGCCAAATCCAGTCCCATAATTTCCCCCACAGCTCTGTAGCTGATGAGCTGCCATGGCTTCCCCTCTCTCCTATCCCTCATCGAAAGTGGATCACACAGATCTTCCTCTCCAAACTTCCTTCCCACCAGTCACCAATTTCCCCCAGTCCCCAAGTCAAACAGGCACTCCCTGGGAACCTACAAGCCATTCCAGTCAGGGAAGAAGCTAGGCTAAGGCTAAGGGCAGATCATCATCTCTCCCTTCTCTCTTCCACATCCAATTCCCCAGTCTCATCTCCAACTCTGTAGCAGAGCAGACTTTTACATTGGCCTCCCCATCCTCTTTGCCCCCATTTCCAGCACATCACTCATATCTTCTCTTTCAGCCTTCCTTCCCACTTATCCTGCTATTGTAGCCCCAGATCCATCAGGCATTCCCCTGGGAACCCTACAGGCAAGTCTGCCAGAGAAACTAGTAGGCCAGTAAAGCAGGTAGGTGAACTCAAGGTCTTCTGTCTTACTCCTCTCCTCCAAATTCAATCCCTCAGTCTCATCCCCAGCCTGTAATGGCCACTCCCCCCACACTGTGCCCTCATTCAAGAGCACTAACCAGATCCTGGTGGAGCACCTCTTCTAGCCCATCCTCACTCCTGTCAACTCCCAATACCTAGAAATATTTTCACTTGAAATTCCAGTGGACATGCCTGTCAGTATACCAGAGGACTTTCCTACTAGGCCACCACATTCTCCTAAGAACTAGAGAGGGCAGCAGAAATCAAGAAATAAAACAGTCACCCAACAAAGACAAGACTAGATATCAGCACCTAGAATTATAATCACCCCAAGCCCAGATGCCTAGACACCAGTGTAAAAGCACAGTCAATAATATCCAGAACAATAACTCTGCATGAGAGAGCAGCAACCCTACCATAGTAAGCCATGAGATACTGAACATAGTTGAAAAACAAGATTAGGACATTACAATAGCTTTACGAATATGATTGAAGTACTTAAAGATGAAATTAATAAATCCCTTAAGGAAATCTATGAAAACACAAACTGTGGGAAGAAGTGAATAAAACCATTGAAGACATGAAAGTGAAAATAGAATCAAAAAAGAAAACCCAAACTGAGGTAAATTTGGGAATGAAAAATTTGGTAACTCAAACAGAAATCACAGAGGCAAATTACACCAGTAAAATACAAGACATGGAAAAGAGAATCTCAGTTCTTTAAGACACAATAGAGGGAGTTAATACCTTGGTCAAAGAAAATGTTAAACCTAAAAACAAAACATAAAACTCCTGGCACCAAACATCCAGGACATCTGGGATACTATGAAAATGCCAAGTATAAGAATAATAGGAATAAAGGAGGAGGAGGAGGAAGAAGAAAAGAAGAAGAAGAAGAAAACAAAGAAGAAGCAGCAGGTTAACTCAACAAAGAAATAGAAGAAATTTTCCTCAACAAAAGGAGAAGATGCCTATAAACATACAGGAAGCATACAGAATACCAAATAGATAGGACCAGAAAAGAAATTCCTTTTGTAAATAATATTCAAAACACTAAGTGTATAAAACACAGAAAGAGTATTAAAATCTGCAAGAAGAAAAGACCAAGTAACATATAAAGGCAGACCTATTAGAATTAACCTGACTTCTCAATGGAGACTCTAAAAGTCAAAAGGGCCTGGACAGACGTGCTGCAGACTCTAAAATCCAGCAAAATGCCTGCCCAGACTACTATACTAAGCAAAACTTTCATTCACAATAGATGGAAAAAATAATGCATTCTATAATTAAAAACAAATTTAAGCAATATATGTATCTTCAAATCCAGTCTTACAGAAGGCACTAGAAGGAAAACTCCAACCTGAAGAGCTTAACAACACCCAAGAAATTGCAGAACATAAATAATCCCAGGCCAGCAATGTGAAAATAAGGGAAACACACACACACACACACACACACACACACACACACACACACACACCCTGCCACCACCAACAACAACAATAACAATAACAAAATAACAGGAATTAACAACCATTGGTCATTGATATCTCTTAATGATATAAATTCTCCAATAAAAAGATGAAGACTACCAGAATGGATGCAAAAACAGGATTCATCCTTCTGCTGCATCCAAGAAACAAACCTCAATATAAAGGATAGCAATCACCTCAGGGTGAAAGAATGGAATAAGATACTCCAAGCAAATGGTGTAGCCATTTTAATATCTGAAAAAAATTGACTTCAAACCAAAACTAATCAGAAGAGATAGGGAAGGACACAACATACCATTAAAGGGAAATTTCATCATGAAGATTTTTGTAATATTACTAAATATTCTGATAAAATATAGCAATTCTTAACATCTATACCTTAAATACAAGGGCATTCAAGTTTTTGAAAGAAACACTATAGTAGCTTAAATTATATATTAACCCTCACACACTGATACTGAAATACTTCAATATCTGACTCTCACCAATAGACAGGTCATCCATATAAAAAATAAACAAAGAACATTTCACAAAACACACAAAACAATAAAATTTCTTCCCAGCACCTTATAGAACTTACTCTAAAATTCACACAAAATCTCAACAGATACAAAATAAAATTGAAATAACTCCCTGCATCCTATCGGACCAGCAACGATTAAAACAGAATACCAACAACAACTGAAAGCTTACAAACCCATGGAAACTGAACAAATCTCTACTGAATGAAAAATGGGTCAAGACAGAACTCAAGGAAGAAATTAAAGACATTTTACAGTTGAATGAAAGTGAATACACGACATACCCAATCTTGTGGGACACAATGAGGGAAGTTCTAGGAGGCAAGTTCATAGCAACTTACAAGCACACCTGAAAGCTCAAGAACAAAAAGAAGTAATATTGAAAGGAACATATGGCAATAAATAATCAAACTCATGGCTGAAATCAATAAAATAGAAACAAAAAATTACAAAGAGTCAATGCAACAAAGAATTGCTTCTTTGAGAAGATCAGTAACACTGACAAACCTTTATGAAAATTAGCTAAAAGACAGAGAGATAATATTGAAATTAATAAAATTAGAGATGAAAAGGGGTCATAACAACAGATATTGAATTCCAGATAATCATAAGGATATACTTTAAAAACCTGTATTCCACCAAACTGGTAAATCTAAAAGAAATGGATAATTTTGTAGATAGGTACTACTTACCAAAATGATATCAAGATTGGATGAGCAATTTGAACAGGCATATAATCAATCATTTGTGAAATAGCAGCAATTAAAAGTCCCTGAGCCAAGAAAGCCAAGGGTCTTATGGTGTTAGTGCAGTATTCTACAAGATTTTCAAGAAGAGTTAACACCAATACTCAAGTGATTCCACAAAATAGAATCAGAAGGAACTTTATTGCCCCAATATGTTTACCAAGGCCACAGTTAATCTGATACTAAAGATGCAACAAAGAAAGTGAATTATAGACCCATTTCCCTTGTGAACATGGATGGACTTTTTTCAATAAAATACTTTCAATGGCAATCCAAGAACACATCAAAACATGATTCAGCATGGTCAATTAGGTTTCATCTTAGATATGCAGGGATGGCTCATTGTATGAACACAAATAAATGTAATCTACCATATAAATAATCTGAAAGACAAAAGAATCATATGATCATCTCATTATATGTAGAAAAGTCCTTTGACAAAATCCAGTGACCCTTAATGATAAAAGACCTGAAGAGATTAGGAATACAAAAGACTTACCTCAACATAATAAAAGCAGTTTATGGAAACTTAAATGGAGAGAAACACAAAGCAATTCCACTAAAATTGAGAACAAGACAAGATTGTCCACTATTTCCATACCTAGTCAATAAGTACTTGAAGATCTAGTTGGAGCAATAAGACAACTGAAGGAGATCAAGGGCATTGAAATGGGAAAGGAAGAAGTGAAAAATCATTATTTGCAAATGAATATATATATATATATATATATATATATATATATGGTCTGAAAATTCCTTTGGAAAACTCCTATAGTTGATAAACACCTTCAGCAAAGTAGCTGGATAAAAAACTAACTCACAAAAATCATTAGCCTCTTACATACAAATGGCAAATGGACTGAGAAAAAATCAGTGAAACAACACCTTTCACAATAGCCTCAAATAATATAAAATATCATGGAGTAACTCCAACTAACCAAGTAAAAGACTTGTATGATTTTTAAAAACCTTTAAGACATTGAGGAAAGCCATTGAAAACAATATAGAAGATGGAAAGATCTTCTGTGTTCATAGATTTGTAGGATTAACATAGTGAAATATGGCCATCCTACCAAAGGCAATCTAAAACTTCACTGCAATCCCCATCAAATTTCCAATACAGTTTTTCACAGACCTTAAAGGACAATTTTCAGCTTTATATGGAAACACAAAATTCTCAGAATAGCTACAACAATCCTGAATAATAAAAAGTTTTACTACAGAGCTATAGTAATAAAAACATCATGGTAGTGGATCAAAAAAAAGGCATGTTGATCAATGGAATCGAATTGAATGAATCCACATACATATGAACACCTAATTTTTGATAAAGAAGTCAGAAACACATGCTGAAGAAAAGGCAACATCTTCAACACCTGGTGCTGGTTAAACTGGATGGCTGCATGTAGAAGAATCCAAAGATTCATACTTATCACCCTGTACAAAACTCAACTCCAAATGGATCAAACACCTCAACAGAGAGTCAGATACACTAAAGCTGATAAAAGAGGAAGTGGGGAATAGCCTTGAACTCATTGGCACATGTAAAGATTTCTGAATAGAATGTTGTTAGTACTGGCACTAAGATGAACAATTAATAAATGGGACCTCATGAAACTTAGAAGCTTCTGGATGGCAAAAGACACTACCATTTAGACAAAACACCAGCCTACAGAATGGGAAATGAATTTTTACCAATTACACATCCAAATAAAGGCTAATATCCAAAATATATAAAGAACTCAAAAGCTGAAGATCAAGAAAACAAATATCCAAAATTAAATTCAAATGACTGAGAAACACTTAAAGAAAATTTCAAATCTTTAGGCATGAAGGAAATGCAAATCAAACCTACTATGAGATTTCATCTTACCCCTATAAGAATGGCTAAGATCAATAAAAAAGTGATATCTCATGCTGGCAAGGATGTGGAGTAAGGGGAACAATCATTTATTGCTCGTGAGAGTGAAAACAACCACTGTGAAACTACGTGTGGCAATACCTCAGGATGAAAGTATCAATCTGTCTCAAGACCCAGCTATACTCTTCTTGGACATATTCCCACAGAAACACTTGCTCACACATGTTCATTGCAGTCAGAAATTAGAAACTACTTAGATGTCCCTCTACAAAAGAATGGATAAAGAAATTGTAGTGTGTTTACACAATGGAGTATTATTCTACGATTAAAAAGCACATCATAAAATTTGTAGATAAATCAATGGAACTAGAAAAAATCATCCTAGTAAGGTATTCCAGAACTAGTGAGTTATCCCAGACCCAGAAAACTATGATATGTGTTCTCTTACATGTGGATAGTTGAAGTTAAGTCAATGGTAACCAAGCTACAATCCATAGAACCACAGAGGTTAGATATAGAGTAAGGGACTGGGGGAACAGATATTCTTAGGAAAGGTAAACAGAATAAAAGAGAGTTATGGGTTGATGAGGCTGGGACTTGAATAGAAAGATAAAGTGGGACAAGGGAAGGAATAGGGCAATAAACAAGGGAGTATGGAGGGAGACATCTAAAATTAAGGGCCATTTGAGTGGTAGCATAGAAACCTAATACAGAAGCTTCCTAAAATATATACATATATAAAGATGATCTAAATAAAATTGTCAAATAATGAAGTGGACAGAGCCCCAACTGGACATAGTTTGTCACCAATGAAACTTCCAATACTGGAAATAGGTTACATATAACTGAATTTTTTGGCCAAAAGGGTCCCATGGGAACCCCTAAACAACAGATTGTTGCCAAGACTATAAGTTTCTCTCTACAAACTGATGCTAAGGCCCTATTGCTGAAAACAGCAACCACTCGATGAAATTGAACATGGAAAAGTTGAGCTGGTACCTACATAGAGCCCTCACCTTAACAGGAAGGTACTTTGTTCACTGCCAATTGATAAAAATAAACACCAACCCAGCCATTAACTCTTGGATCAATAATTGTGCTCTTCCTGCAAGATATACTAGGGCAATGATGGCACAAGCATTGTGGGAATAACCAACCAGTATCTGATTTGACTTAAGGCCCATTCCATGAGATGGGATCCATACCAATACTGCTTTGGTTACCAAGAACCTATGACTAGATAGATCAGGGATATAGGGTAAACCAAATACTACTGGTCAATCAAACAAAACAAAACATACCACATAGTGATATATTGATTCCTAATGACAATTTGCTATACTCAGAGATTAGTGCCTTGTTCAGCCATCATCAGAGAAACTTTCTCCTGCAGCAGATTGGAGCAGATACAGAGACCCACAATCAGACATTACACAGAGAGTGAGAGTACCTTGGGACCTTATGCCTCAGCTCTAAGTGGGATGTCTCCACCAAATCCCTCCCCTCAGAGCTCAGGGAACCCTGAGTGTTGAAAGAGTGCAAGAGCCAGAGGGGATGGAGGACCACAGGAGAGCAAGGCCACTAAATCAACATGATAAAAACTCATATGAACTCACAGAAACCAAGGCAGTATGCACAGGGCCTGCATACAGTCTAGATCAGATTGGGTCCTAGCACTAAAAGGAGAAGTAGACATCCCCCATCTCTAATCCAGAAACTATCTCAAATTGATAAGGACTTGCAAATGAAAATATAGTTTTCTACAATGGAGTCTCACTGGAAATCAAATTCTTTTTTATTTTAATTTTAAATAGCTTGTTTTACATGTCAATCCCAGTTCCCTCTCCCTCCCCTCCTCCTGCACTCCCCATCCCCCCACAGCCTCCCACCCTATTGCCAATTCCTTCCACATAGAGGATATCTAGAGTCTGTCATTTCACTCAGGGTAGGACCCAGGCACTCCCCTAAGAGTCCAGGCTGAGAGAGCATCCCTCTTTGTGTTATGGACACACGATGTCTGTTAGTATTCCAGGGATAAACACTGATCCACTGCTCAGGGCCCCATAGGTTGCCCAGGCCTTCTCACTGACACTCACATTCGGGGAGTCCAGATCAGTCGCATGCTGGCCTCCCCGCTGTCGGTCTGGGGTCCAAGAGCTCTCCCCTGTTCAGATGACTATTCTTGGTTGTTAGCTTGACTACATCTAGAATGAACTATAAGCCACAAATAGAGGGCACACCTTTGAGAGATTTTCTGCTTGGTTTGAAGTGGATGAATCTACTTCCAGTGCGTTACGATTAGGTTAGGAACCTTTGAGGTAGTACCTTTGAGACAGGAAGACACACACCAGATCTTGAGGGAAGACATATGCCTTTAATCTGGTTCTTGAGGTAGAGCACATCTTCAATATGCATACCTTCTGCTGGAAATGTACATAAGGACACAGAAGAAGGAAGCTTTTGCTCTTTACCTGCTTTCCCTCACCTTGCTAGCACACCCATTCCTTCACTGGCATTGGAGCCTACTTTGGGATTCCCGTGTATAGTGAAAGTCAATTGAGACTTCCAGACTTGTAGACTGAGCAACTACTGGCTTCTTGAGCTTTCTGTTCATAGCCGGCCATTCGCAGCCTGCAAATCATTCCAGTTAATCCCCTTATGTGTGGGGAGGGTGTGAGGAAGAGAGAGAGAGAATTTCATTCTCTAAGCTCTGTTACTCTAGAGAACCCTGACTAATAAAGAGAGGAATCCATAAGAGACATATACTACATGAAAAAAATCCCTTTTCCATAAAAGAAAACAAAATACGTTTGCATAATCTCACAGATCTTTTGTCCCCCTAACCACTTATCCAAGTTATTATCTTAGAAAAGCTGATTCCTTTTCTGTGGTCACCTGAATTAATTGGCTTTAAAAGTTGTGTGCCAGGAAAAAAAGTGAGGGAAATAATGCTATGCTACCAGACATCTGTTGAAAAGTGTAATTAATCAAGCAAGTTGAATGTAATAATCAACAGTAGGAGGCACTCCTGTCAGTGGGCCAAGAATCCAATCTGTCAGGATTTAGGGGCTGGCTCATGCTTCTTGAGATATGCCCATTCCTAACTTGTAGGCTTAAGTAGGAATCACGAATTAAAAATAAAATTTGCTTTGGGTCTTAAATTTAAAGCTTTAATTTATTTTGGGATGATACTTGTCACTGATGAGAGATAGGCCTGCAATCTCATCTTCCTGCATGTGATTATTAAATAACTCAAGCACTGTTTGTGAGTACAATGTTATTGCTGGATTGAAGAAGTCAGTTTAGTGGAAGCTCACAGACTCTGGACTGATAACTGGGGAACCTGCATGGGACTGAACCAGGCCCTCTGAATGTGGGTGACAGTTGTGTGGCTTGATCTGTTGGGTGGGCTCTAGCAGTGGGACTAGGGCCTATCTTGAGTGCCTTAACTGGCTTTTTGGAGCCCATTCCCTAAGGTGGGATACTTTTCTCAGCCTTGACACAGAGAGAAGGGGCTTGGTCTTGCCTCAACTTGATATGCCAGACTTTGTTGACTCCCCAAGGGAGGCCTTATCCTTACTGAGGAGTAGATGGGGGTTGGATGGAGGGAAGGTGTGGGGGGATTTGGAGGAAAGGAGGGAGGGGGAACTGTAGTTGGTATGTTAAAATGAAAAAAAAATCCTTTTAATAAATGAAATTGTGGCTTCAATTAGGAGCAAGTGCCTATGATTTCAGCAATTTAGAAACCCAAGGCAGGACGATTGCTTATGCCCACAAGTTTGAAGTCAGCCTGAACAACATAGTGAGATCCACACCCCATAGAAAAAGAATTTGTTTGTGACATCAATGTGAGTTCTTCCTTCTGGGCATCTGTAAGTAAGTAGAGGGCCTGGCTAGTACTACAGGTGCTTTTGTTTTTATAATCTAGAACTCAGAGGAATCTAATATGTAATGGAGCCTGAGTAAGAATTTCGTTGGTTGAGCCTATATCTTCATTCTGTTCTGCACAGTTGTTGCGCAAGCTAAATTAAATAACCTGTCGCAGGCAATATCAACTTGAAGTGAGGACCAGCTAATTGGTTGCTTATGAATGAAAAATTCATAAATAAACCAGTAGCTAGCTCTTCTTTAGCAGCAAAGTCAAGGAGTTGTAGAAGCAGACAGACATAGCACGAATACAAGTGTCAAGTAGGGATTTCTAAAGGCACTTGTCAGTTCTAGAATCCATTTGACCTATTCAAAAATATTCATTTTAAGCCGGAAAATCATTAGCCTTTAAGGGTCAGACTCTGAGAGTGCATTAGCAAATTAAAAATCGCTTTTTATAACTACAAAAGTAAATGTCGTTCTGGAGATTTCATTTCATAGTGGACTGTTTTTCCCTTTTAGCAGAGAGTTCCAATAGACAAGAGCCATAGCTAGTATCATCAGCTATGGAGACATACTCTGCTTGTAATATTTAGAGGGCTTAAACTTAATATGTTCATCAGAGGCAGAAAATAAACAGACTTCTCATTAACACAACTTCTTCCTTTCTATGACTAGGATGAGCCCTCAGGAATTCGTGTAATTATAAGAATTTTATTATACTTCTTATTACAGACTGATTGTTGGTGTCATCCCCCAAGAGGATAGCATTTAAAAGCAGAGCCTGTAGTAGGTAATCAGGCACGGTAGGACCTTTAAAGGTCATGTCTTTCCCCCACGATGCAATCACCGCCTTTATAATAAGATGGAAAAGCACAGCATGGCAGTATTTTAGTTAAGATCAAGTATAGGAAAAGACCAGAGTGATCTACCATACAGTGGGGAGGAAACATCCTGAAGATGGCTGTCAGCAAGGCAGGAACAAACTCTCTGAAGATACTGCATCTACAGCATCTACAGCATCTTAAGACCTCCTGGCTTTCCAATCTGCCAAAGCACCATAGTATGCTGGTGTTTTATTAGAGGCCTGATCTAAGACACACTGGGGTATAATACCAAAAAATTAGAAGCAAAATAAAAAAAATTACCCCACATTTCTTTTCATTGCAAACCATTAGCAGGAAATTCAGCTTGTACAAAACTAACATTACAGTCCTTGGAGATTATTCCTGGCATTCAAGGAGAGCAGGAGCTGCTTCAGACTGAGGTCTGCTATCCAACCTCCTCCTGTCTGGTTTATCTAAAGCTTTGTCTTCCCACTTAGACAGACAGAGGGATGTAACATGCTAGTAATTTTGGCTCACCCACACACTATCACCTATGATGGGATAATCAACTGTCCATTGATTTGCTGTGAGACCTACTCCATGAAGAGAAGGGAAACCCATGCCTGATATAGTAAGCCTCACTAACAGCCCAGATCTGGGGAGGTTGTAGGCTGAGGCAGGAAATGTATTACTGCTGTTTAAACTGTGTATATCCATAGACGAAGCTGCTCTGAGCCTTAATCAGAGAAAGCTGTCTTTACAATGAATAATGGTAAATGTAGAGAGTGCAGGTCAGAATGCAGAGAACAAGCAATAGCCATGATTCTAATCCTAAACAAGACATTTGTGTCACTCTCTCTAGGGCTCAGAAACACTGCAGAAGAGGAGGTTTGTAGAGAGCTGCGAAGTGCAGCACCCTTAAGATGGCGCTGGCTTCTGCCTTCTGCTCTCTGTGATAAACAACTCCTTATTTGGTCAAGGCTGGATATCAGGCTTGCTGTTGCCACAGGGCTTACTGGGGGTTGGCCCGCCCAAGGGCCTTTTTAAGCTGTGGGCGGGCACTCTCCTGGGTCAGAAGATTGTTCAAGGTTCCTGAATAAACTGCTTAAAGAAGAGTCCGAGCATTGTGTCTTCCTTGCTGGTCGAGGCGGTTGCCACAGAGGTTAAGCAGGAAGATAGGGTGAAGAGCTACAAAATGGCATTCTCTATGCTATTGCTATCATTAATCCACAACCACAGTAGTTACCTTCACTGGGCTCACACAAGACCAGCCCTTTCAACAGTAAATCAAGGAAGGAGGTGGGTCTCACATTGCCCTAACTTTTCACCTTTTAACTATTGGCTATTGATAGATTTGGAGAGAGGAGGACCCACAGTCCTCCTTAACTGCTGGCCCATTTCTGAGCCCTCTGGGCTCAAATGGAGTTATGCCACATAGAAAGCTGTGGTTAATCTCAGTGGGCAACAAAACAAATTAATAGACAGGGCAACGGCACAGATATTTGTAGGGAGGAAGGGGTAGCAAGCACTTTTCTGACTGAGCTATCTCCACAGAGATCTAGGAGATATAGGATCAAGCCCAGAATGTTACATGGCTAGGCATGTGCTTTACCATTGAGCTACATCCTTAGCGCCCCCAATCCCATGAATATTCCCAAAGCAAATGAAATCTCTATATGGAAAAGAGAACCGCTGTTTTCTGTTTATCAGATGAATGTATAAAGAAAATATGGTACATTTACAATGGAAAAGTACTGAGCCATAAAAATGAAATCCTGTCAAAACAACATTGATATAAACAGAAAATGTTAGGTTGAGTGAAACAACTGAGACTGAGATGCCGAAAGACAAATATGTATTCAATAATTTAAAGGAACCAATAAATGAAGCTTGTAGATAAAGAGAAAAAACAAGCAGTTACTAGAGGTGGGAAAACCAGAAAAAACGGAAGAAATTAAGAGGGCATAGTTGGGGGAGAAAATCCTGAGAGAAACCACTGGAATTTGGGGGGGTAGAAACAGTGCAATGGAAACTCCATGGAATCTACAAGAGTAACCCTAGCTTAGACTCCTAGCAATGGGGGACTGGAGCCTAGCAGAATTGTCGTCAAAGAGACTTCATCCAGCAACTAATGGGAGCAGATGCAGAGTCCCACAAATAAACATTGGAGAGGTCAGGGAGGCCTTTGGAGAAGCCAGAGGAAAGATCAGCAGGTACAACAGGGGACAGACAGAACAGGAGAACATGTCCACAGAATCCACTGACCAGGACTCGTGGGGGCTCTCAGAGACCTGGGAGATTATAGGAGTATGAGCTAGGTCCTCTGCATATATCCTATGTCTGTGTAGCTTGGTGCTCTTGTGGGACTCCTAACAGTGGGAATAGGGGTGTCTCTGACCCTTTTGGCTACTTGTGATACCCCTTTCCTCATATTGTGTTGCCTTGTCCAGCCTTAATTTGATGGTACGTGTCTGGTCTTATTAGAGCATATTATGCCGTGTTTGGTTGGTGTCCCTGGGAGGCCGGCTCTTTTCTGAGGGGAGACAGAGGGAGTGGTGAATCTGGGGGGGGGGAGAGACTGGAGGGAAGGGAGGGAGGGGAAACTGTGGTCAAGGTATGATATATGAGAGAATAATAAAATAAAAATTGAAAAAAGAGGGATTCAAAAGTATTTTATTGGTTCTTTGAGAATTTGATTCCATGTGTTTTGATCATATTCACTCTCCTTAAGAAGGATGTTTAAGGACAAGGAAGGCTGCTATGAAGGGGGCAAGAGTAATAAAAGGGTGTATTGATACAATATGTAATAAATGTATGGGAGTATCACAGTGAAACCCATTTAATTTATACAATTAATATAGGTTACTAATTATTTTTAGAAGATACCACTAGAAGTTGGAAAGATGGTTCAGTGCTTACTGTGCAAGTTCTATGACATGAGTTCAATCCCCAACACACAAGGTTAAAATAGAACTGACTCCACAAAGTTGTCCTCTGACCTCTACATAAATGCCATGGTACATGTGTAACATTGCATGCACATGTACATATGTACATGCACAGAGATGAATACAACTTTTAAAAAACACCATTTATAGATCCGCAGGTGAATTCATTTAAGAAAATGTTCTGCTACCAAATCATAAATTTATAATTTTCTTGAAAGGAACACAATAAATTCATAACATCGACTGCCTCTGTGTAGTAGGAGTTACGTATTTTATAGCTCAGTACTAATGGAACACTGAACCAGGCATTGGCATTACTTTAATAATTTCTAACCTAGATTTATTTTAAAGCAAACATGAGTGAAATATATCTGTACATCATGATATTAAATACATAGTTTGAAGAAGACAATATGCCACAATGTTAATAGAAGCAATACTATTTGTAACAGAAAAAAACATATTTAAACACTTCGCAAATTTTTTGAAATTTATAGAAAAAAATTCTCAAATTTTCAGAATTGTTCTCAAATTTTCCAGAATTCTTAAATTTCTAGAAAAATGTATATGAGTGTTTACATTGTCACTTCTGCATGGAATCAGAGGGGAATTGATAGGTGAAGAAATGGAACCAATGGGAAGGGGACAGGGAAGCAGGATAGCATAAGTGAGGGAGGAGAATCAACACAAATAAAATATGTATGAAAGTGCCATAATAAATCCCAACACTTAAGATGCTTATTTTAAAACCTAATTACCCTTTGAAGATGAGGAGTATAGAGTCAGAGTCTAGAAAGAGACATTTACTATTCATTTTAAACGATTCTGTGTGTTTTATGTTTAAATTGTATTTGTATATTCTTTTTATAATATGAAGAATATTTTAATTTGAAGATAGAGAGGTTTGTTGTCACATTAAAATTTTAATACGTTTTAAGCCTTAGCTTACACATCTGATTCTGAGTTTCCAGTTTTTACTGCTTTGCAGCTAAGCATAAGACAAATAGCAGACATGATCCCATGGGTGTGGAGACCCTCCACAATACTCACTATTCTCTGCTGAACTAAGCCTATGTCTTCCTTTTTGCTCCATGCACAAAATATCTTCTCCACTTCATCTACATCCTAAGATGGCTTTTATTGCAAGTCATGGACCGTTGGAAGAGTATGATGAGGAGCAGAGATTTACACACAAGAATAATAAAATACTCACTTCTAGTGATGAGAGGATATGGGAGATATTAAGACATTGTGTATATACTCTAGAAGGGAAATATGCTCATCTTGTTGGAAGTTGTTACAATCAATGGAGGTGGATGGAGAAAGCCAGACAGATGAGGCACATGGCAGAGAAATCCTACATTTGAGTGAGATGTAGAAAGTTTGAACTGAAGTGTACAGGTGTAGGAACTTCCATAGAAATCACATTCCTCCTTGTTACCATTACCTAGCTTCTGACAGCTAAAGTGCATGCTGGACCGTCATCAAAAGCATAGTAAAGCAATTCCCCATTTACTCTCAACTCATCTCTATAGATCTCTACTAGCACTGAGAGACCAAGAATCAATGGACAAAGCCTGACAGGAATCACTCATTTTTGTCTCTCTTTCTATCCCTCAACCTTCCCAATCAAAATCTATCCAGGTAAAATCATATATATATATATATATATATATATATATATATATATATATATATATAGCACTATGCAATAAAATGTGCTGTTGCCAAAATAAATTGCAGTAAAAATTATTTAACACTATTGACATAGGGAACAAAGGGCAAATCTAAAGCTCAGCTCCCTTCACAGTTCTAGATCTACTTTCCCCTGTAGCTGTTTTTTTTCAATTTAAACATTTTACTTTCTTTTTATTAGCTTATATTCACTATACAAAATAATAGGTCTCATGCTCAACTTTCATTCAAGTGTATATCATACACTTTAACCATAGTTCCCTCACTTTCCCTAATTTTGATGATACAGTGTTCGTTCATATAAAGACTAAGCAGAGGGTATATGAAGCATAGGGATCCCAGAGTATTCAACTTTACCTGGGAGTAGCTACAGAACAAAAGCTGAGGCATACTTGTAGCATTTCGTTACACACTGTAGGGTTCAAATGGAGGAATTCTACAGTGGCTGGAAGATTGAAACTACTTAGAGATGCTTGACAGTCTCTGGTTATCTAATGATTTTGCCACAGTCTTCACCATAGAGTCAATGAATTAAGTAGGTCATAGCTGAAAAAAGGAGGAGGAAGCAAACTCCGGTTGAATACCCGATTCCTATCGCACCTATCCTCCAACCATTCCCATCATTACATCTTTTCACACTTACCAGATGAAGCACCACCAGCAGCAACAAGTGATGGCATGACTCCAGTGAAAAACAGGATGCAGCCAGTGCTGTGAAGGAATCCTAATAGCAATAGAGCTTCTGTGATTTCAGTGAAAACCAGTGAGGTTTTCGGAACCTCGTGTTCCCTGAATTCCATCCCCTCACATCTTCTCTTGAGATTGCTCCTCCTAACCTAACAGACACTGTTCACATGTTTACTCATTTCCTGTTTGTGGAACTTTCTTTCCACTGCCTCTCTACCACTGATCTCTCTTCTTCCTTTCTCTTGAGATTTTTTTCCATTGGCCTTTGAAGTCAAGTAAAAACACTAGTCTCATGGTTTTTCTTCTTGCTGAACATAAAAATACTCAGGCCCCCAAAGATGAACAACTGATATATAGCATTTAATTGGGCAATACCATCTTCTCCTTGCATAGTAACACTAAACAAATTACTTACATATAAATTACAGATGTGATAGTTGTGTCTATTAGTATGTGTGAGAAATACAGGTACAAGTACACAAATACGCCTGGTATGTAATATTGCTTTAATATTCCATATGATGGTAAGAAACGATCTATTATTTGTGAAAATGCATTTTTGAACTACTGAATAAGAAGCAGGCAGAGGTGTAGGTCTCTGGAATGAGTCACAGTGAAGAGGGACTATGATAGAGCAACTGAGGAATGCCTGGATCAAGGATCTCCAAAACACTATACCTTCATAAAAACAGAGCACTGGGGAAAATTCAAAATCGATCCTTTCAGGATCAAACACTTTTGAATTTATCCAAGGTATTTAATAACCCAAGGAACATTTTAAAGAAACATGGCTACAGCTCTGTAAGAACTGTTGCATTCTGTTGCTTCATCTTGGCTTATTCTACTCTCCGTATTCCCAGCTCCACAGTAACCTTAAAACCCAACAGCTTGGCCATATTTGTAGTTGAGAAAAAACATGATCTGAGCAAGTACTAAGTGAGGAAAACTGGATTGAAGCATCACCAAAATCCTCTATTTTCAAAAATTTATCATTACTTGAAATAACTCATATAATTCACTCTTATTTAATCTGCCTTAGGGTTTTCCTCATGCAAAAGTCTTTCATTTTATTTTTAAATATTTTGTTTTTAGAGCATATTTAAGCTTAGAGAAAGATTGAGTAGTTGAAAAAAATAGAATTGACAGAGAGACAAAGCAAATAGCAGCATAGAACTCTCCAGCAATAATCCTCCTGGACATTAGTATCAAAACTATCCAGGTAAATTAGTGCGTTTGTGAGAATTAAGGAAACCACATGAGAGACCACAGCACCTGGGTATAGCACAGACTAAGAAAAGACACATAAAGAAGGTAGAAAGGGCATCTCTGTATTACCCATGTCATCCTTCTTTCAATAGCACTACCCAAGCTGTCCTGGAGCTTGCCTACCTCTGCCTCTTGAGTGTTTCTAAGTTTTAAAAAAATAGAAATAAAAATAAATCTGTTTAAAGTAATGTTTTTTGTTTAAAGAGAATTACAACTCTTCACTTAACACCTCAGTTTTCCCCTGTTAACAAATGAATATCGCATAGTACATTTGTTATAGTACACGGATCTATTGATAGTTTATTAAGGTTGGTGGTTTACATTAGGTCTCATCCAGTACTCCTTCTATAGGAGTTGAGAGATATATATATCATGTACCTACTATTACAGCATCACACAATTTAATTACCCTAAATTTCCCTTATATAATATATATTAATGTCTCCCCTCTTGCCTACATCTTTTGCATTTTTCCACTCTTTATAGTTTTGTCTTTTTTCCCAGTAGCATATGAAAGGGACCCTTGGTCATGTGTTATATGTGTTTTTTTTGTTTTGGTTTGGGTTTTTTGTTTTTTGTTTTTTGTTTGTTTTTCAAGAACGGGTTTCTCTTGATTGTTTTGGAGGCTGTCCTGGAACTCGCTCTGTAGACCAGGCCGGCCTCAAACTCACAGAGATCTGGCTGCCTCTGCCTCCTGAGTGCTGGGATCAAAGACATGCGCCACCAATGTCCAGCTATGTGGCTGGTTTTTGCCCACATGTCATAAGTGTGTATGTGTATTCAAACCTGTGAGTACACATGTGCACATAAACATGGGAAAGCTCAAAGTTATCAGAAATTATTCTGTATCACTCTTTACCTTACTCATTGAGGCAAGTTCTGTCAGTGAACCCATAGCTCACTGATGCAGACTAGCTTGGCTACCTAGCTTACTCTGGGAATCCTGTTTCTGCCATCTGAGTGCTGGAATTACAAGCAGGTCACCATGTCCATCTGATATTTACATGGATTTGCTGGATTTGAACTAAAAGTGTTTTGTACGCATGTGTCAAGTGTCTTATCCACTGAGACATCTCCCCAGGCCTTAGTATATAGGGGTTTAAATCTGTATTAGTTCATAGAGAATTTTATGAAATGTATTTGGGTCATATACACTCCCTCCCCCAACTCCTCCCACTGGAGCTTCCCTTACTCATACAACTTTGTGTCCTCTTTTTTTACCAGTTAAAGCCAATTTATGCTGCCTATATATTCTTGGATGTGTGGCCTTCCACTTGAGTATGGTTGACTTACAAGTGTCAATACTCTTAGAGAAAACCGGTTCTCCTTCCCTGAGAAGCTATCAATTGCCCATATACAGACATTTAAGGCTTTCCTTTTTTAAAAGACAGAGTCTTATCCTATATCATAGGCTGACCTGGATCTATGTAGCTCCAGTTGGCCCAGGTTCTCAGAAATATTCCTAGCTCCATCAGAGTGCTAGGATTACAGGTGTGTGTTACCACGAAGTCATTCACTCTTGATTCTATTAAAATCAGCATTCAAGGTTCCCTCATGCTTTTCCATGGATTGATAGCTTTTCAAGAACCAATTTGTTTTATTATGTACATGACCCAAAGTTTTTTTATCCATTCTCCCATTAAAGAACATCTTAGTTGTTTCCAAGCTTTAGCAATTACATTTATGCTATAAACATTCATGTGTAAGTACTTATCTGAACATAAGTTTTCAACTCATTTAATTAAATATCAAGGACTATGATTGCCAGGTTGTTAGGAGACTATGGTTTAATTTTGTAATAAACTGTCAATCTGTCTGACAAAGCAGCTGTACCACTTCATATGCCTACAAACAAAAAATTATTTGTCCTATCCCTCCACATCATTACATTTGTTCAATGTTTTATTTAGGGTTTATCCATCTATATTGATGTCAAGTAGAAAGACACAAAAGCCAAATATTATGTAATTGTACAAATAACCATAATTCATCAAAGAAAGTACAACAGTGGTACGGACACGGCTCAATCACTAAACTGTTTGCCTTCTAAGTCTGGGGACATGAATTAAATCTCTAACATAAACATAAAAGCATGGTATGATATCTTGCTTATACAAATAAAGCCTGTCTGAGGGTCAGAGAATGGAGCTTGCCACTAGCTAACCATAGAGGTCTGTACAGGCAGATAGGAAGTGAGGTAGCTGGGCTGAAACAGGATATAAGCAGGAAGAAACAGGAATTCATTCTCTTGTCTGCTAAGATGCTGACAAAGTAAGGTGTGCTGTGGCTTGCTCCTTCTCTCTGATCTGTCAACATTCCTCTCTTATATCTGACTCCAGCCTTTTATTATCTAGATCAATTAAGAACTCCATTTATAGTGGTATGCACTATAATTCCATTTCTGACTATGTAATGATACAGGTATCCTTGAGGATCACTGGTCAGCCAACCTATCTAGACCTTTATGAGAGACTATCTCCAAACACAAGGTGGATGTCATCAGAAGAAAGACAGCCAAGTTTGACCTCTGAACACCATACGCAAACACATACAGATACATGAACATATATGAATTTATACATGCATGCACAGGTACATATACACAAACACACATATGCAGAATGATTAATAGTTACTCAGAGCTGTGGTAAAGTAGAAACTAGGATTCACTGGTAATGCTCATGGGATTTCTTTTTATGGTGAAACTGGACTGTAGTGGCATTTTCATAACTTTGGGTATTCAAAACTATCTGAATTAAAGAAAAAAGTGACTTTTATGGTGCATCAATTATACCTCAATGACCTCTTCCACCCATACCACAATACTCAGATGAAATATTATTTTCCGTGATTTAACACCCAAATGTTCCGTGGAACTAAAGATAAATGTTTCCTGATTCTCCAGAATTAGATATAAGCGTAAGGTGTAAGATAAATACCACTTTGGCCAGGAAGGCAAGTGGGCTGACTACAGATCTTGATGTTCCCCTCTTCTCCTTCAAATCCAATACCCCAGAATCATGCCCAGATCTGCAATAGAACATGTGGTGGAGCCTCTCCTTCACTCCTGCCCCCATCTCCTGTGCATCACACAGATCTTTCCCTCCAACGCCCCCATTGATTTGCCCCAGCCTTCAACTCTAGCAGGCACTCCTGATGGCCCACAGACCACTGACAAGGGGCTAACTACAGATATTCATCTCATCTTCCATTCCCCTGAGTCCAGTGCCCCAGTTTCATCCCCAGGGCTGAAGCAGACCCTTTGCTGTGGCCTCTCCTTACTCTGGCCTCATTCCTGGGGAATAACTAAACAGATCCTGATAGAACACCCTGCTTTCCTCCCTCTAGTTAACCACCCCACCACACACACACACACACTCTAAGCCCATCCTCATTCCTAAGTCTCAGGCTCCAATATTCAGAAACATATTTTACCTGGAATATATCCCTCTGTGCCCAACAAAGACATGACCACATACAAGTACTTAGAATTGCAATCTCCCCAATCCCAGATGCCAAGACTCCAGCATAAAAAGATAATCAATAACAGCCAGGACAATATGTCTCTACTAAAGCCCAGCAACCCTACCATAGCAGGCTCTAAATATCCCAATAAAGCTGAACCCCAAGAAAAATACTTTAAAATAGACTTTATGATTATAGCGATCATTAAAATGAAATGAATAAATTCCTTAAAGAAATATATGAAAACACAGACAGACAATGGAAGGAAATTAGAAATTAGTAAAAACATTCAAGATCTGAAAGTGGAAATAGAATCAATAAAGAAAACCCAAACTGGATACATCATCTCTGATCACAATTAGGTAGTCACCAATCTGATTACAGGGGAAGGCCAGTTCGCACACCCTTTCCACTACAGCTAGGAACATTAGCTGGTGTCATCTTTGTGAATTCCTGAGGGTTTCCCTGGCACCAGGTTTTTAACCCTGAAATGTGTGTTGTTCCTTCCATCCAATAATTGATGGAATCAAATGCACAGATACACATAGATCCACAGCTAAGCACTGGGCTCTGAGAGTCTTGCTGAAGGAAGAGAGGAGGGATTGTATGGGGGAACCCATAGAGAGAGCTGACCTGAGCTCCCAGGCGTTCTTGGTCTCTGAACCAACAGTTAGGGAGACTGCATGGAACCTACCTAAGTCCTCTGCATGTGTGCAACAGTTGTGTAGCTTGGTCTCTTTGTAAGGCTCCTAGCAATGATATCAGGACCTGATGCTTAGCTGGCTTTTGAGAACCTGTTCCCCATGCTGTATTACCTTGCCCAGCCTTGACACAAGGGGAGGAGATCCGTCCAACCTCAACTTGATGTCCCATGCTTTTTTTCAAGCCCATGGGAGGTCTGCCTCTTTCTGAATGGAGACAGAGGAGATGTAGATGGGGAAGGTATGGGATACACTGGGGGGTGGAAGGGAGGGGAAGAGAGGAGGGAGGGGAAACTGTGATTGATATATAAAATAAATGAAAGAAATGTTATTTAAATAAAATAAAACAACTTAAAAAAAACCAAATAGAGGGAAATCTGGAAAAGAAAATTTAGGAACTCAAAAAAGAACCATAGAATCAAACATCACCAACAGAATATAAGAGATGGAAGAGAGAATTCATGCAATAGAAGTAGACACATCAGAGAAAATGTTAAATATATCAAAAAAAACTCCTGACACAAAACATCCAGAAAATCTGGGACACTATGAAAACACTAAATATAAGGATAATAGAAAAGAGAAGAAACACAGATTAAAGCAGTTCAAAGGCACAGGAAATATTTAAACTCACAGAAGAAAATTTTCCTAACCTAAAGAAAATGATACATATAAAGGTATAAGATGCATTCAAAACACTAAATCGACCATTCCAGAAATGTCCCCTCAGCATATAATAAATAATCAAAGCACTAAATGCCTATAGAAGAAAGAATATTAAAAACTGCAAGGGGAAAACACCAAGTAACATATAAAGACAGACCTAATAGAGTTTCAGTAGAAACTCTAAAGCCAGAAGGTCCTGAACAGATGTGCTGCAGACTCTAGGAGACTACAGATGCCAGCCCAGACCGCTGTACCTCTCCCAAAAAAACTTTCAATCACAATATATGGAAAAATAAGACATTCCATGATAAAACCAAATTTTAAGCAATATCTGTCTACAAATCCATCACTATAGAAGGTTCTAGAAGGAAAACTCCAACCTAAAGAGGTTAACTACATCTAAGAAAACACAGGGAATAAAAATTCCAGACCAGCAAAGTCAAAAGAAGGAACACACACACGCACACACACACACACACACACACACACACACACACACACACACGATCACATACCACCACCACCAACAACAACAAAAATAACAAGAATCAAAGCATCAAAACCATTGGCCATCGATGATCTTAATTCATCAGTAAAAAGATACAGACTAACAGAATGGATGTGAAAACAGGATTCCTTATACTGCTGCATCCAAGAAACATACCTCAACAGAAAAGATAGAGATCACCTCAGGGTATAAGAATAGAATGAGATATTCCAAGCTAATGGAACTAAGAAGCAAGCTGATATAGCCATTTTAATATCTGACAAAATTGACTTCAAACAAAAATGAATAAGAAGAGATAGGGAAGGATACTACACACACTCGTCAAGGTAAAAATTCACAATTCTATGCCCTAAACAGAAGGGAACCCAAGTTTGTAAAAGAGACACCAACTGTAGCTTAAATCACATATTGACTGTCACACACTAAGAATGGGAGACTTTAATACCCCACTCTTACCAATAAACAGGGCATGCAGACAAAACCTAAACAGAGAAATGCTGGAAATAACTGATGTTATAAACCAAATGTACCTAACAGAAACTTACAGAACATTTCATCCAAACACAAAAGAATATGCCTTCTTACCACCTCGTGGAAATTTCTCCAAAATTGACCACAGATTTAGGCACAAAGAAAGTCTCCACAAGAAAATTGAAATAACCCCCTGAATCCTATAGACCACCATGAATTAAAACTGGATATCAATAACAGAAATAAGAGAAACCTTAAAAGTTCATGGAAACTGAACAACTCTTTACTGAATGGAAAATAGGCCAAGACAAGAATAAAGAGAGAAATTAAAAACATCCTAGAATTGAATGAGAATGAATGCACAACATACCTAAACTTGTGAGACACAATAAGGACAGGTTTAAGAGGTTAAGTTCATAGTATTAAGTGCCTACATACAAAATGAGAGAGATCTTATACTAGCAACTTAAGAGCACACCTGAAAACTCTAGAACAAACAAACAAAAAAGAAGCTGGGTGGTGGGGGTGCTCACCTTTAATTACAGCAATTTGGAGGCAGAGGCAGGCAGATCTCTGTGAGTTTAAGGCCAGCCTGGCCTACAAAGCTACACAGAGAAACCCTGTCTTAAATTCCCCCCCCAGAAAAAAACAAAATCAAGCAAAAACAAAATAAGAAGAATAAATCACATTTAAAAAGAGTAGATTTCAAGAAATAATCAATCTCAGGGCTGAAATCAATAAATAGAAACAACCAAAAAAACAATACAAAGAATCAATGAAATAATTAGTTCTTTGAGAAAATCAGTTTTCCTGAATTAACTAAAAGACAGAAAGAGAGAATATCCAAATTAACAAAATTGGAGATGAAAATAGGGATGCAAAACAACAGAAATCAATGAAATTCAGAGAGCCATAAGGACATAATTTTAAAAACTGCACTCTAAAAAATGTAAAATCTAAAAGAAATAGATAATTGTCTCAATGCACAACACTTATCAAACTTAAATCAAGATCAGATAAGCAATTTGAACAGACCTACAATGCCTAGTGAAATAGAAGCAGTCATTACAAATCTCTCAACCCAAAAAATAAATAACCAAATGAGGGTCAGATGGTTTTACTGCAGAATTCTACCAGACTATCAAAGAGGAACTAATTCCAATACTCCTCCTCAAATTATTGCACAAAATAGAAACAGAAGGAATATTGATCAATTCATTTTATAAATCCACAGTTATCTTGGCATTCAACCACCTAAGGCCTAACAAAGAGAATTACAAACCCATTTCCCTTATGAACACAAATGAAAAAATACCCAATAAAATACTGGCAAACTGAACCCAAGAACACATCAAAAAGATCATCCACCATGATCAAGTAGGCTTCACATCAGAGATGCAGGCATCATTTGAATAGTACATCAATAAATGTAATCTGCCATATAAATAAACTGAAAGACAAAAACCACATGGATCTCCCTGGGAAGGGAAATTAGATGAGATCTCCCAGGTAAACTGGGGGCAGGAGGCAGAAAAGGGGAGGGGAGATGAGAACATGAGGGAAAGGTATGGTTAAGTTGGGGGAGGCACAGAGTGGGAGAGCAATGAAAGAGATACCTTGATAGAGCCACTATGGCTTAGGGAGAATCCAGGTGCTAGGGAAATTCCCAGGAATCCACAAGGATGACCCAGCTAAGACTCCTAGCAGTAGTGGAGAGGGTGCCTGAACTGGTATTCCCCTATAATCAGATTGGTGAATACCATAACTGTCATCTTAGAGCCTTCATCCAGTAATTGATGGAACCAGATGCAGAGATCCACAACCAAGGACCAGGCTGAGCTCTGAGAATCCAGTGGAAGACAGATATGAAGGAAATTTTGTGCAAGGGAGGTCAAGATCATGGTGGAGAAATCTACAGACAGCTGAACCAAAATCATAAAAATTCATGAAATCTAGACCAAAAACTGTGGAGCCTCCAGGGGACCAAACTAGGTCCTCTGTATGTGGGAGAAAGTTGTGAAACTTGAACTATCTGAGGGGGCCCTGGCAGTAGGTCCAGGATCTATCGTTGGTGCATGGGCTAGCTTGTGCGAGCCCATTTCCCATGGTGCGATGCCATGCTCAGCCTTAAAGCATAGTAGAGGGGCTTGCCAGATTTGTTGACTCCTTGTGGGAGCCCTTACATCATTAGGAGTAGTAGATGGGGGTGGGTTGGGGAGAGGTGGGGAGCAGGAGGAAGGGTGGGAGGGAGAACTGTGGCTAGAATATAAAATGAAATTAAAAATAAATCTTCTAGGTGACAAAAATGGATAATATCAAGTTAACCCAGTGATCAGTCATGAAATTTTTTAAAACTCATTTGCTCCATTTAAAAACAAATTGAAATAAAGACTTCTTGAAGAACAACAACAAAGGAGACTGGATAAAGAAAATGTGGTACATTTACACATGGAATATTTCTTAGCCATAAAAAATGAACTTTTAAATTCAGGGAAATAGATAAACTAGAAAAAATCATCCTTTGTGAGGTAACCCACACTCAGAAAAACAAATATGGTATGTATTCACTTATATGTGTATGTTAGCTGTTAAGTTAATGATATTCAAGCTACAATCTGTAGAACCACAGAGGGCAGCTATAGAGTACAGGACTAGAGGGAACATTTGCCAATAGGGAACATAGGAATGATGTGTCTTGTTAAGAAATGGAAATAGGAAGATCAAGTGGGAAGGGAAAGAGAGAGGGAATTGATGGAGAGAATACAGGGGGAAGTAGCTAAAGTTAAGGGGAATTTGAGTGATACTATGAAAAAAGAAAAAAAGTAGAAACTTCCTAAAATATATAAGAAGGCAATCTAAATAAAATCACCAAATAATGGGGGAGACAAACCCTTAAGTGGACATCTCTTGTCACCAAATGAAACATTTCAGAACCAGGATTGGGTTATATCTAATTGACTTGTTGGCCAAAGAAGGTCCCATGGGAACTTCCAAACAGCCCATACTTTTGTCAAGACATTAGGTTCCTCTCTATGAAGTAACATCAACACCCCATTGTTAAAGACAACATCAACACAGATCATTGAACATGAAAAGTATAGCTGGTGCCTACATAAAGCTGTCACCCATATTTCCCAGTGTCTTTGGTACAGGAAGTTACTCTGCAGGCTACCAAAATAGTAGCATAAACACCAAGCCAGCCACAAATCCAATATCTGATTTGACTTAAGGTACACTCCACAAAATGGAACCTATGCTAACACTACTTGGGTTACCAAGAACCTGAGACTAGTTAGCCCAGAGACATAGGGTAAGACCAAATAGCCCTGGGTCTGTCCTGGAACTTGTTCTGTAGACCAGGCCAGCCTTAAACTCAGAGATCTGCCTGAATCTTCCTCCTAGTATTAAAGGTATGTGCCACCACTGCCCAGCAAATATTTATTTTCTAAATCTTTTTGAATTTCATTTTATATTCCACAGTTCTCCCTCCCATCCTTCCCCCCTGCACTCCCTCCCTCCTCAGCCCACTCCCCATCCACTCCTCCAAAATGGCAAGGCCTCCCTTGGGGAGTTGATAAAGTCTGGCACATTAAGTTGAGGCAGGCCCAAACCCCTCCCCTCTGCATTAAGGCGGAGCATGGCATCCCACCATAGGGAATCCAACAAGCTAAATCATACACCAGAGATAGATCCTGGTCCTACTGTCAGGGGCCAAGCTCCACAACTTTCTCCCACATGTAAAGCAAAGCATAACCAGATTACAGTCCACAGCTCCAGAGAAGCTAGGTAACAAGGAAGACTCTAAGAGGGACACATGGATCACCCTAGGAAGGGAAGTTAGATGAGATTTCCCAGGTAAACTGGGGGCAGGAGGCAGAAAAGGGGAGGGGAGATGAGAACATGAGGGAAAGGTATGGTTAAGTTGGGGGAGGCACAGAGTGGGAGAGCAATGAAAGAGATACCTTGATAGAGCCACTATGGCTTAGGGAGAAACCAGGTGCTAGGGAAATTCCCAGGAATCCACAAGGATGACCCAGCTAAGACTCCTAGCAGTAGTGGAGAGGGTGCCTGAACTGGTCTTCTCCTGAATCAGATTGGTGAATACCCCAAATGTCATCATAGAGCCTTCAACCAAGCACCAGGCCCAGCTCTGAGAATCCAGTGGAAGTCAGGGAGGAGGGAATATATGAGCAAGGGAGATCATAATCATGAAGGAGAAATCTACAGAGACAGCTGAACCAAGCTTCTGTAAACCCAGACTGACAGCTGTGGAGCTTCCATGGGAACTAACTAGGCCCTCGGCATGTGGAAGAATCTATTTTCTTTAAAATAAAATTTTATTTAAATTAAAAACATTTTACATATCAAACCCAGTTCCCTCTCCCTCCCATCGTCCCATTCCCCGACCAAACCCCCTCCTACCCCCATCCACTCCTTAGGGAGGGTGAGGCCTCCCACGTCATTTGGGGCAGACCTTAGGCCCTCCCCTGTGTTTCTAGGCTGAGAGAATAGCCCTCCATGGGGAAGGGACTCCCAAAGTCTGTGCACTAGGGATAAATACTGGTTCCACTGCCAGAGGCTCCAAAGACTGCCCAGGCCTCCTAACTGACACCCACTTTCAGGGAACTGGTTCAGTCCTGTGCTGGTTCCAAAAAAGGAAAAAAAAAAGATAAATGCGACAAAGCCCAGAGTGAAAAGCAAGTTCAAATTCCGATTCCTTTAGCACCCATCCTTCAGATGATGATATAGTGATATATCCTGTTTTGTGGCTCTGGGAAAAGGTGAAGTTTTCTAATTTTCTTCCCCAAACTAAGTAATATTTCTTTGCCACTTTTCTGGACAAGCAGATCCTGTATCCATACACCTTCCTCAACTCATGAGCCTTTCTTCTTTCTCTCAGAGGAAGGTTTAAGACACATATCTTTTACTTTAGACTTGAAGAAAAGGTGCTGAATCAATACATTTTTTCCAAAGGGAAAACCATAACACCATTGACAAATGACACCATCCTGCCAGTGTTTTCCTTAGTTATTTTGACTACTCAGAGCATAATAGGGACAACTAAACATGAACTTCCCATAAGTTTCAAAACTGTCCAGGAGTCATAAGGGTCAGAGATAATTTTTTTCTAAGAACACCAAAAGGTTGAACTCTGGACTTAGTCCTATAGCCAAGGTACATTTTCAAGTTTGTTGGGTATTTATGCGTATCCTAGGAATGCTGAAGAAATAGTTAAATGGGAAGCCCAATTTATTCTCCCAGTTCAGCTTACAACATATCATGATTTCCCAAACCACCTTACATATTAACATAGCTTTCATAATCTTTTATAAATTGAACAGTTTTGAAATCACTATATTTTATATGCAAAGTACACGTTACATTTATTCTTTAAGAAAATACATATATAAACATACAAATATATAAATAGGGGGTATTCCATATCACACACACACAAAATCAATGTCAACTTTGTGTTCATTAAAGGATTTCCTAGGTCTTCAGCTCTGGTCACTCAGAACATATTCATGAGACAAGTAAAACCTTCAAAGAGAGCTCCAACTTTTTTTCAGTGAAGACAATATCACTACAACTTATTAAGGGAAAGTGTACTGGGCTATGAGAAGAGAGGAGACAGCTACTTTAAACTGGCTTGTCATGACAATACTGAAGAGACTAATAGTAGAGCCTGAATTGATTTCTAAGTATATATGTGAGCAAAATGATGCCAAGTAATAGATCCCCAAATATTCAGTCCAGTGAGCATCAACCACTGGGAAAGGATTAATTACCAATTAACTGAGTTAATTAATGATAAATGTAAAGAAACAAATAGGAACAGTGGCAAGCACATACCCTCACCCTTAAATCAGGTCTTATCACACCGAGAATGGTAAGAAGACTAGTCAATAGTTATGCAGGTACTTCGACATAATAAACAGGCACATCAGTGAGAGTTGCTTACTAGTAGTGCTGCCTGGAGAGCAAATTCAGTCTCTCCTCTGGCCCTGTCCCTCAGAGACTAAGGTAGATATCTGGATCATAGTTGTAGAGAACAAAGTCATAAATTCCTTCTTTGCATTCTCTCCCAATCTCCAAAGCATTCAAGATTCCTTTCAACAAGAAAAGTATCATTTATTTGCAATATTGTTTCAACACTTATAAGTACAGGATTATAGAGGCAAGCTGGGCTGGGAAGAGAGCACAGTAGTAGAGCACTTGCTCACTATCCTCAGCACCACTAAAAGGAGAGAAATTCAAAAGTTTAGTCCCAGAGAGAGTTCTATACTTCCCAAGAAGCAAGGTTGTCCTTCCAGAGACCCATGCCCAGAAGAGCCGACTGAACACACAAAACAGATGAGCCCAGAATGAAGTCACCTCCAGGATGTCACATATTCTACTACCATGGACCAGTGTTGTTTTCTGTGAAGTCACAATAAAAAATGACATAATAGCACATCTCTAGAAAAGCATCTTATCCAAGCACTGCAGACTCTGACTAGTAAGATCACACTGATCCATGCTATGCTACCAGTACCAGGAAATTCTTTTGCAAGCTGAGGAGTTCACAAATGAGGGGAGAGATTTAAATAATGCTAAAGATAACTACTTTGTGGTATTTTAAATTACTTTTAAAAATATTAAGACATGATCCTAACATTTATAGAATTTTAAGTGCTCTTATATTTTAAGCATAAGCACAATATTTTTTTAAAGATAAGGAACAGAAACTGTAGATTGGGTAGATCACTGTCATCTTTAACACCAAGAATGCTGTCTTTGTTGTTATCTACATGTGCAGGACTGGGCAATCATACCCTCATACTCCTTGTACAAGATACTCCCATTTGCCTCAACCAGAAGTATGCTCATAGGAAGAAATTTATAAGGGACACAGGAAGGTTGAGGTACACTGTGATTCACTAGTTCATTCACAAGGCTCTGAATGATGGCATGGTTGGGTGAATTGAGACCATAGGGTAGCACACGACCGCAGAATCCTTTACAGTAATTTGGAGTGTAGAGACGGGGTGCAATGATCCAGTGATCCCAGCCTAGTTGATGGAAGCTGACCTTGTAAGTGTGGAGGGAACACTGGTTGTTTACAGACCTATCATGTTCCTGAGAATGACAAGGGACATCAGCTGCAATGTTGCATGCTTGCCGGGCACTCCGCATGAGAACAGAAGATTCCCTATCAGTTAACTCCTCTTGGCCTTGTGCAAGAAGTTTAGCCTGCACACTCCTGTCAGTGTCATTGAAATAGAGCAGCAAGAAGGCGACATCCAAGGATGACATACCATGCCACTGGAACTCAAGAACCTCACTGCCTTTTTGCTGTTGACACATGAAGCGGAGGCGAAGGACTCTCCGTCCCTTGCGATTCCAGAGTCTCTGCTGAACACAGTGTGTAATATCCATCTCTGTCCAGGTTTTAGACATGGGAGGCGACTTTGAGGAATCGGTTTCTGAAGAAGGAAAGTGCTTGTCCAGGCATTTGGGGACCCAAGGTTCCACATGGCAGGAGAGATGGTAATGAATTAGATGAAGTTGATGGCGGTAAACCACAGTGGCTCTGATTAGTTGGTATGCTACCTGATCTGATGTTAGAGGAAAGTCCAGGATCTGTACATGCCAGAGACCTGCAAAAATGTGAAAGAACAGAACCCACTGTTAGTGTCTTATCTCCCACCTGAATATCCTATAAAACCTCTGAATGTAAACTGATAGTTGCAATAAGCCCTGAAATTAACTCATTTATTGAGCACTTACTAGTACACTATTCTAGTACCTACACAGATTCTTTAATTCACAATAGTATTATGAGATAGTTATTATCACTGTTTTGTAGATAATGGCATGGAGGCTTACAAAAGCCATCAAAGGACACTGAAGCAACGG
Organism: Mesocricetus auratus; assembly: GCF_017639785.1. Lineage (NCBI taxonomy): Eukaryota > Metazoa > Chordata > Mammalia > Rodentia > Cricetidae > Mesocricetus > Mesocricetus auratus. Next base: position 14,871,120 of record NW_024429213.1, on the reverse strand, counting down.
CTGGGCATGAAGCTTACTATGACCAGTTCAGGTCCTGGATCCTGTACCCTGAACTGAAAAAGAACGAATGCCGCCAGCACCTGGTACGTTAAAGACCTGAACCCAAGTCTATCGATTCTAAGCATAAATCTATCTTACTTTTGGACTATTTGTTAGTATTCAGGCATCTGTACTGGCCTGTCCTTGGGGTTCTGACAGGATATGCCCTCAGTTGCAGTCACTAAAAGCACCACCTGTGCCTATTCACTATGTTCCTCAATAAAAGGGCCCTGCCCACCTCCCATCATACTCTCTGTTCCTGCCTCTCTGCCTCTCTCCCTCTGTCTGTCCCTGCCTCTCTGCCTCTCTCTCTCTCCCTCTCTGCCTCTCTCTTGCTCCCTTTCTCTGTTTCTGCCTCTCTGCCTCTTTCCCGTTGTTCCTATCCCTGGAGGACAGTCTCCCCTCTTCCCTTTCCCCTTTTTATGATCTTTCCCTAATAAAAGTACCTCTGCTTGAACCCTGTCCCATGGCATCTGTCTTGAGCCACTTTTCTTATATTACAACACTATTAACAGTGAAAACTCAAATATAGAATATTTTGTATGTATATATTGAAGACCAGTTATATTATCAGTCAACTATTAAAAGTGACCAATTAAGAAAACTATCAAAACACACATATATAAAGAAAGGATTTCCATGTCATAGCACTATGAAGATATAGTTGTAGGGAAAATAATCTAATATTGGGTGCTATGGCTGCCATGAATCACTGAACCGGGTGCTTAACCATCTTTGCATCTCTGCCTTCCACCAACTTCAAGAACTGTTTCTCAATCTTTTCCTTCAGCTCAGTCTCTCCTATCCCCTCAGGTTTAGGTTTAGTCCATTCATTTTAGAACCGTGCCTCTGAATGCCGTTTCAGTAAGAACCTTATTACATGAATAGTCTTTGTTAAAAACAACAACAAAACAACCTGCTCCAGCCAGTGGTGGCTGTGCATGCCTTTAATCCCAACACTTGGGAGGCAGAGGCAGGTGGATCTCCGAGTTTTAGGCCACCCTTGTCTGCAGAGCGAGTTTCAGGTCAGCCTAGCCTACACAGAGAAACCCTGCCTCAAAAACACAAAAAATAAAATAAAATAAAAAGGCACCCAAACTGCATGCAACCTAGGTTTAAAAGCTCTAATTCAAATTATAGTGCTGACACCCTGTGGCCAAACCATGATCAGAGTATATTCTTGAAAACAAATTTAGTTCCAAAAATAAATAGTGGAAGTGTCTGTCTGCAGAGCTCTGGACTTCTTTTCCTGGTACAGGTTAACAGTAGACTAGAAAACAGACAGCACAGGGTAAAGTCTTCTGTTGTGTTGGAACATCTTAGTATGTCCGTGTATTATTCACCTAACCTTCCTTTTCCACAGAATGTGCAAGCCTAAAATTCTCCAAGGGGACAGTCGTTTTCAACAGAGAAGTCCTTAATGTCTTGGTGTTCAAAATATTTTTAGAAGTTTCCATTCCAGCTCATGCCTAACACACCCTCAGGTTTGCAGCACTGGCCTTCATTCTAGGGAAGGAGACCCAAGCTACCCTTGTACTTCTTTCCGAAAGTTATCCCATATTCTCCTCGTACAAATTTTCCAAGAGGCCCACCCCTGCATCTGCCCCACCCTGCAAAGGAACCCCACCCAAATCTCTAGCAGGCTGTCTGCTGAGGAACTGCCCTTTCCTTTCAGACCTTGACATCACATGTTTCCTGAAGCAGGGTGGGGCTGCTGAGAACCTGAGCCAGGAAGGGTCTGTGAAGACTTTTCAAGGGAAGGGATGACTCATACATCCTGTGTGATTGAGCTTCTGGATTCTTCTATAGGCCTTAGATGCCAGTTGAGCCACAGTCACCCAGGATCCTTGCAGTCCTAGGCATCCATCCCATCACCAGTGCACCCTTGATTTGTTCAGTTTTCTGCCACACTTGCAGGACTTTGCAAGTCCCTGCCTCTAAAAAGTCTCAGTTACTGCCATTTCCCACAAGGCTCCAGCCCCACTAGTCTTTCCCCATCTTCAAGTGGGATATGCTTGTTTCTGCCCTTTAAGTCTTTACAAGTTTCTTCTGCCTAAGTCAGGTTCTGCCCAGTTTCCTCAGTTACACCTTCTTACAGACCTCAGCCCAAATACCACTTCTTCAAAGCTATCCCTCCTACAGAAAGAGGTGACTTTACTATTCACTATTGCAAGGCATTTCACTTGCCACAAATTGTAATTATTTAACAGCTTGCTAATTTATTTCCCCCATAAGAACACGTGTTCTATGAGAGCAGGCGCTATATTTGTCTTAATCACATCTTTATTCATAGCATTCAGTAAATACAATTTGCTGAACTAATCTCTACCACCACACCATTTTTCTTCCCTAAATAGTGCACCTCATTGTCTACATGCATCTCTCCTTACTCCTTTCTCAAATAGCATCTCAAATAGTGTCTCTTCATTGAGGCCTCCTAACTAACATCCCTGCTTCCCTAATTCTGATCAGTGAGTCATTCTTCAAAGCACTCATCATACTTTATCATTATGTAATTGTTTACCAATTATTCAATACTAGGAACCCTCAGAGGCTAGGAAAGATGTTATTTGCCTTTATGCCAATACCACACACACACACACACACACACACACACACACACACACACACACACACACACCCCAACCCAAACACAGCAACTTGTGCTCAATTAAAATCCCCTACTGAGCGTTCATCATGGTATGGTAATTAAGATTACAGACACTGTAGTTTCAGAGCCTGACATCTGCTTCTACCTATTACTAGCCATGTGGCATTAGAGTTTCAGTTTCTTCACCTATAAGTGTCTATACTATCACCTCCTCTCATAGTATTAAAAATACTCCCATAGAGATGCACACTTACCCTCGACTCTTGGGGAAGGGTCTAGGTCCTGCCCTGGATGAAATGACAGACTATGGACACCCCCATGGAGAGCCTCACCCTCCCTGGGGAAAGGAAGGCATATTGGAGGGATTTGATGGGAGGGCATGGGAAGAGGGGAGGAAAAGGGAGAGGGGCCTGGAATTGACATGTGAAGCAACCTTGTTTCTAACTTGAATTTAAATTTAAAATAAAAGATATAAAAGATAATATCAGTTATTATACTTGGATGAAAGAGTGCAAATCCTGTCTGTTAGTATCTCCGAGAGTAATTCAAACCCCATACTGATCTCATCAAGTTCCTAGGAACTCACTGAAGTTGACGGCTATCTTTACTTCAGGAGACTAGGAACAGTATCCAAGTCAAATACTCAAACAGAATAGAGAATAACATGCACAAACAAATACACTTTGTCTCATGATACCAAAATCTCAAAGAGGTAATGTGAACCAATTAATAAAAGTGCTTGGTGTAAGGATATCTGCGTAGTGCATTTAGAATCATATGGTCTAGAGTTTAAGTCTCATCTCTGCCAGCCAGTGTCTGGAGGACATTTGCAAGTTACTGAACCTCTCTGTGCCTTATTTTTCTTATATTTAAAATTAAGCTCACTGCCCCATGACAACAAATGGAAATGACTGTCATTAAGATTAGACATAGTAACAGGGAGGTCATAATAGGATCATGTATGTTGAATTTCAGATGATAGCTTCTTTCTGTCTGAGGCCATGCAAGTTTTCCTAGCTCATTATCTTGTAGTCTTTGCCTTCAAAGAGCAACCATCGACATAAAAAGCCCTAGTTTAAGAGGTATAACAACTTAAAAAATACAGGGGTTCATACTGTACTTAGCTGTCCTGCTTCCCAGGAAGATTGCTCAGTAGGACCCAAGGCAATTTTTTCTAACGTTGTGTCTCGAATGGAAAATAGGTTTGGAACCAGCTTTTCATACGCTTCCAACCATTTGAAAGCCACACATGACCAAATCTGCTCACCAATCAATGACAACACACCAAGCCTCCTTTCTATCTACACATTTCCCCTCTTCTGTTCCCTGAAGGGCTGTAGGGCCACAAGAACTCACCTCTCAGAGGCCTTACTGCATTGGCTGAGGGCTTTACCAGCCTCACCATTTTAGCTCCAATCGTGCGATTCTCCCTAGGATGCCCATGCAGATCAGCCGAACGCTGGTATAACTTCATCATATACCTCAGGGGATATCCTTGGGGCCGTGACTTCATCTCCTTGTCAGGGGCTTCTTTTGCCAGATCCAGATTCAAGGGCAATATGGGGTCATCAGCAAGGAGGGTGACGGAGGGCCACCCTGCCTTTGCCATTTGAACCCTGTGTTCCATAAAAAATACCATTCCCCAAAAAAGAATTCTAAGAATTGTGAGAAGGGCCATCTTGAAAAGCTTGGTGCTTGTCAACGGATTCCTACTCAAGTCCAAAGGACATCACTCTGACCTCTTCCACATCCTGGTTTAACAAACACCAAAGACAGGGCAGGAAATCAAAAGAAAAGCCAGCTGGCAGACCCTCTCTTGCTTCCTGTGGGAGAATCTTCTGAGCCAAAGCAAGTCTCCTGACTAGGATTCTTGGCACAAAAACAAACAGAAGCAGCAAGTGGGACAAGGCACCATGCCCTACCCACTCTCCATTGGTGGAAACCACACAGTACTTCTCAGACAGGCTAAAGTAACCTAGGAGGAGAGGCCCATTCCAGGAACCTGGAGTGCACCCAATCTAATAGGTTAAAAGGAAGCAGCCTTACCCAGTGCTACCACAGATTTAAAGGCAATCCCTCAATCAGGCCTTAAAGAGACAGAGGCCTCCTCTTCCCATCCAACTTCTATACCTCTTAGTGAAGCATCTCACAGAAATGTGGTTTGCTGCTAGCTGGTGGTGAAACTACCTAGGATGATTACTGGTTCGGATGTAAATAAATAAATAAATAAATAGGTGATAAAAAGAATGTATTCTCCTGTATCCAGTCTCAAACACAAACTCTATGAGGGTAAGGTCTCAGTAAGTGCTTCAAGAGGTCTCTACAAACAGTAGAATGAAAATCATTGTGTGAGTGTGGCTATTAGAAGAGCCCTTGCCTAGTGATTCACAATCCTGGCTGTACGTTGGAGTCAGCTGGTCAGATTCTACTGGCCTGAGTGTCATTCCTGGGGATTCTGCTCCACAAGGAGGTTTTCAGCTCACAGGTGATTGTAATAGAGTTAAGTTTGAGAACGCCAACTTGGAACTTGCTGGTTTACCATGGGAAGTGGTGAGTAGGTATCTTCTGAGAACCCCAGGGCAATGGAAGTTGAATTTTGGGGAGCTTGTCTGACCTAGGTTCCTAATAGGAGGCAACAGGACTGGGTCACTTGGTTTAAGCTTCCTTGGGCAACAGTAAATTTGAGAGATTTGAGAGATGGTAGGTTATGAACTTGCTCTCCCCCAGGTTGATTGGAGATTTGGTGAGAACATAAGGCATGATGGGGTAAAGAGTTGAGTTTGATGGGTGAGGCCTGAATTACTGTATAATGATTACTGTATAATGTGACTATCTATAAACAGGCAACATTATCATGAAAGAAGCATGGGCTTTGGACTTTTGCTTTTGTTGTTTTCTGTTTAAGTTTTACATACCAGATTTCAGGGGGTTCATCGTTATTGAGACTGCTATGCCATGAATTCAGAAAGCATAGATTTCCAGCAGCACAGGTTTCCTCCTCAAATGTGCTTTTCTCTCCATAGTGCAGGCTGGACTTTCAGTTGAACACAGATTCCTTGATCTTTGGCTTTCAACTGAAGTTTTTGCTGCTTTTGTTTTCAGATAGCATACAAAATAATGGGTTTCATTATATCATTTCATATATGAATATTACTGTACTTTGCTCATATGCACCCCCATGAATTTCTCTTATACTCTTTCCTCCAGCAAACAGTCTGCCCCAGGCCTTCATATCATGGAGAACATGTGATGGTTGTCTTTTCATTTCCCTGCCTCTTCATCTCTTTCTATATGCTACATATGAGAAAAAATTGACATTAAAGTCTTATTTCTCTTACTATGATGTGATGGTCTCTAGTTGAATTTTATTTTCCTCCAAATGCTCTTCTTTGTACTTCAAAAAAGAATTATTTTAAATTATGTTATGTACTGGTGAATATGGGGGCTCACAGAGACCAGAAAAAGTCTTAGGAGGTTGTGAAACTGCAACATAGTTGCTGGGAACCAAATTGTATTCCTCTGGAAGAGTGGTGCATACTATTAAATGCTAAGCTATCTTTCCAGCCCCTCTATTGCTTGTCTCTATGGCTACATAAAACTCACGTGCGTGTTCCCACAGGTATATCACATTTTCCTTATCTATTCACCTGTTGATGGACATCAGCAGCTTCTATTATTGGGCATTTATTTGTCTTCAGAAATTTCAAGAACATACCTTGGATTAAATGGTGCTTGACATGTGCAGCATACAAATTAATTTTTCTTGGTAACAGTCTAGCCCTTAACATGTTGGTTTATAAGAATGCCTATATGCAATGGGGTAACACTGTAGACTTTTCTCCTTTTGCCATAATAACCCTTGTGAGGCATCCTTTTGAACAGTACCCAATTCTTTCACTATCTATGCTCTCGCCTTTCGTTTATATTTTGAATGGCAAATTCCAGGTCCTCCACTTGTTAACTTGTAGTGGACAATTTACTCAGTTTCTCTTTGTCTCCAACTTTTTTATTTTTAAATTTCAATTAGAAACAAGGTTGCTTCACATGTCAATCCCAGGTCCCTCTCCCATTTCGCATAGTCATTCTCTTAATTTCTAAGAGGTAACCTGAAATTTTGTGAGGACTAATGAAACTAATGTATGTCTGGAACAAAGTAAGTTCCAAGTGCAGGTCAGTTTTTATTATCTGTGATGTATGCTACTCGCCTTGTTAAGCTGGGGCCGAGCCTAATGGATTTATCCCACCTTCCTGTGCTTTAGAGGGGCAGCCAACAAGCCCCCTTACCCCCTCTCAGCCTTCAGTACCCTCCCACTCTCCCTCTCAGTTTCTTTTTCTTTTTCTTTTTCTTTTGGTTTTTATGAGACAGAGTTTCACTGTATTGTTTTGGAGGCTGTCGGTCCAGCCTGGCCTCGAACTCACAGAGATCTGCCTGCCTCTGCCTCCCGAGTGCTGGGATTAAAGGCATGCGCCACCACCACCTGGCTTCCCTCTCAGTTTCTTTTTGCTATGAGAATTGAACTTTTGGGTTTGGCAAATGTTAGGCAAGTACTCTACTACTGACTTACATCCCAGGTCACCTTTTAGTTGTGAGACAGAGTCACATTAAGTTACTCACACTTACTTGGAACTCACTCTGTTACTCAGGCAGGCCTTTAGCTTGTGGTCCTCCTGCTTTAATCTACTTCATAGCTAGGATTACAGATCTGTGCCACTAGACCTGGCCTCCTCCCTGTCTAAACTACTTCTTTGCTATTTGACCCTTGCCTTTAAAATATATATCATATATTGTGTTCTATGTAATAATACAAACAAATAGGGAGGCTAACTACCAATGGTCCATGTAAGGGATCATGATTTTCTTTGATGTTTCAGTCTTATATGGAAATTATATCAGTCAAGAACATCTTCATGACATCTTTTTTTTTGTAGTGAGATTCTGATGTGAGAGCAAAAAAAATGTAGAGAAGGAGAACATGTACTGAAACTAGTATCTCTGAGGCTTTAACTCCTGGCTCTTCCACTGTGAGGATGTTGCTTAGCCTTTCTCCATCTGTTTAATTAATTGTACATTGGTACTGTCAGGATTTGATGTGCTTTAAATGATACTTATATAAATGAGAATTTATATAAAGTATCTAGCAACTAGTTAATCTTCATTCAATACATGGTGTCAGTCATTAATAGCCTTAAAGTATATAAATAAAATGTTCCGTACTGAAGAAAATACCTTCTTGGAGTCCTTCCAATGCTTAAGATGGCTGGGTATGGTGCCCTCACTCTTGTAAACTCAGAAGTCAGGTAGATGAGGTAGAACATTACAGGTCCCAGGCCAATCTTGGCTACATAAATGAGACACTGTCTCAAACAAAATGGTTCACCATAAATCTTAATTTTCTTCACAGTGACACAGTGTTTTCCCCCCAAGCATTGAAGATTTAACTAAGGGTATTTGCATATTCCAGGCAAGTACTTCACCACTGAGCTGTAGCCTCAACCTACAGTACTTTTTATATTCTCTTGTTAAAGCAAATGTATTAATAATTACCAATGTATACAATTTTAAATATTCTTAAACTTTGAAATTTATAGAAAATCCATATAATCTTTCAATTTTCTGACAAGTAATTTGTACAACTATCTATAACTAACATGACCTAACATTGTAAAAAACATAGCTATGCTCAAAGCATCCCCGCTGCAAGGGATGGTATCTCAATGAAGTTGCCCAGGTTGACCTTATTTATACTCCTGCCTTAGCCTTCAAAACAGCTGCAATTGTGAGTCTTTGCCACCTGGCCCAGGTCAATAATCTTGTTTTCAGAAAAAGACCCTCAAGTCAACCTCCTCCTTATCATTTGAATGGAAAGGAAGGAATTTGACCTGTTTTCCTAGAAATGCACTCTGGTGGCTCAATGCATGCCACTGCCCCAAATCCCCAGAAGAGGGCGCCAACTGTATTTCTAGCCCTACAGTTCTAGGATGGTAGGGTGGCTATTGTAGACAAGTGGAAAAGATCTACCAGTCCCCTACATGTGAGAAAAGTCTAACTATATAAATGAGAGAATTTAGGAGGTGATTATTGACATGACAAAAGGGGTTCTTCACTGTACGAACTGCTAAACAGCAGGAACCCCTAATGGGCACTATGGGTTCACTTTTTTCAAATTATACATGTGTTACATACATTAGCAAAAAGCTTGTGACTCTTTATAAAGAGTAGATTTGTACCCAATTTCTGGGAACAAGGCTATTATAATCAGTGCTCATGTATGATGATGCCCTTTCTTTGTACAATTATACTTTGTTTTCATAGCTGTATTCTTTTTACAAATCTCAAACAAGTACCTTCTATGTAATAAAAATATTGGAAGTGACCTCAGATTTGAATTCCAGCTTTACCACTTGCTGAGTATTTTTAAGAGAATTGACTTAATCACTGTTCCTTACTTCACCATCTAATTCTAAGGATAAGAATAACACAACTTTAGAGGGCAGTTGTGAGGATGGATTCATGTAAGTGACAAGCATGCTGTGCTCTAGATATTATTCCCAACTCTGACAGTGCAGAAATAAATCAGACAAGCGCTCTATCAGTAGCACTCTCGGGCAATAGGAAAGCACTTAGTTCAGCTGGAAGATGACAAGATTGAAGAGTTTCTCTAGCAAAAAGTTAGCACCTGGATATAATAGATAGGAAACACCATGACTTTTCCTCTGATTACTGCTTTGGTTTCTTAGAAAATGATTTCCTAGATTGTGCTTAAATTTTAAAAATCCATCCCAAACAAAAGAGTATTATATGCTTTACAAAAATAATTATTGATTTGGAACATACATCCTTTCACATAATCATGTAAACACTGTCAATGAAGTGCCAGTTTCATTTACAGATGTAAAGCTTAAGAATCAGACAGGGTAAGGTTCCCAAAGCTACACACTGCTTGAGGAGTGACATTTACAAAGATTTGGACTCTTGGGAAGCTGATTTCAAGTCTCCCCTCCTTGAACCTCGTGGCTAATTTAGAATCTGCTAATGTGCATTTAACCATAAGGAAACACAGCTTCCCTATAAGGCAGTGTCATGGAAATTCCTAAACATGGTACTAAGAGGTAAATTCTGTGAAGTCCAAAATTGTACTTATCAATTTACCTTCGTATGTGCTTAGTAAAATTCTTGTATGATGGGTCTATTGGCTAATTCTTGTGGAAAAGGTAAATTATTCTCAAGGAAAGCTCCTGAGTTTTGAGGGAGAGAAAACAGAAGCAATCACATGCCACCATTAATTTTAATGCTTGGGGGGGAGAATCTTAATTTCTGGTATTAAGAACTCTTTGTGACCCTCACCATCTCTAAAGGTTCTAGAGGCCCCACAGAAAGCAAGTACTCCTTTTACAAGCATGTATGGTAAAAAGGGTCAATGATCCCAGGACTAAGAAATAGACATTGCACAAGCCTTCTTAGCCTGAAGATCACATTCTTACTAAACTGTAGTAGGGTTGAGACCTCATGGGCATATCCCCATCAATCTTAGTATGTCTATTTCTGTCATCCTTATTCAGCTTTTTTTTGTTTTTTGTTTTTGTTTGTTTGTTTTGTTTTGAAACAGGGTTTCTCTGTATTGTCTTGGAGGTTGTTCTGGGACTCGTTCTGTAGACCAAGCTAGCCTTGAACTCACAGAGATTCACCTGCCTCTGCCTCCCGAGTGCTGGGGTTAAAGGTGTCTGCTGCCCCGCCCGGATCCTTGTTCAGCTCTTTAAAGAAAAAATGTAGGCTCCTCGAGTACTCAGTCAGTAGTCAGTGTCAAATCTATAATAAAGCCTCATCTTTCTCTTTAAACTCAATACCAAGTTTGGTGTTAAAAAAGAAAAAACTTGCCAGACGGTGGTGGCACACACCTTTAATCCCAGCACTCCGGAGGCAGAGGCAGGCAGATCCCTGTGAGTTCAAGGCCAGGCTGGAACGACAGCCTCCAAAACAATACAGAGAAACCCTGTCTCATAAAACCAAAAAAAGAAAAGAAAAGACTTTGAGCTTAGATTTAAACAAAGCACTTGGGATCGTAGACTTAAATAAAGCTCCTGGGACCAATTAGAATAATTATGAAACATTTAGAATGGTCACTTTCTTGCTGTAGACAAATCCTTGACTCTTTTCGACTGAGTTATATAAGGCTGAAGATGCCTCTGTCTTGCTTTTTACTTCCTTTGAGTGGAACAAAATTGAGAAACTTGTTTCTCTTTCACCAACCCTGTGTTCCCTTCACCTACTACTCTGGCAAAACTTCCTGTAAGACATGCATGGACCTGGGAGCCAGAATATCTGGGACATAACCACTGAATGTCATGAGGTTTGGAGTCATAGATCCCTTATCTCAGCTTTTCAATCTTGGACTCAGAGGTTAAGGAGTAATGAAAGCTCAGTCCCCATCCACACATGCACACAGGCACATTGTAACTGAAAGTTGAAGAAGAAAACAAAATTTTCAACAACTAAATTAGCTCTAGATAAATGAGTTTTGTAGACTTGGAGACAAACTAAAACTCATAAGTAGACCTCAAATCTTTTAGATTCTCTTCCTGTTTTTTCTCCCTGTGGAAATCTTAAAGAGAAACCTGAGGACAAATGGAGAACAAGGAAGTATGCTACTCATTTGCATCATGGGAGATGAAAGTAAGAATGTGGTTGAGATCTTCTTAGTTGTCAATCTTTAAAAGTATGTACTCAGCAGACACTAAAGCTGACTCCCAAACTCAGAACACCATTCCCCTTTAACAGAGAAGTACATGCTTTAGAAAAAATATACTTACTCATTCATATGTATATATAGGAATGATTTGTATATGAGAATATGTATATATATGAAAGAATTTTTATTAATTGCTATGTGTCAATTTTCTGTGTTGGAAACACAAACAATAGTGTTTCTATTCTGGAGTTGAGCGTCAGGGGCATAAAGAAAATATATAAGCGATCTCATAAATATTTAAAATTATGCTGGAGAGATGGCTCAGTGGTTAAGAGAATGTGTTTCTTTTCCAGAGGACTTAAGTTCCATTCCAAAAACAATTAAAATCTTTAAAATTCTGCTAGAGCAGTGTAGAGGAAATGCATGGGCTGTTATGGGACCAACAGACAGCAGAGAAGGAAAGTAGTATGGAAGACACAATTTAGTCAGATGAGTCCAGAAAGTTGCACTGAAAATGTGGTATGTAAGCTAAGATATGAAAGTTATATAGAAGCCCAGAAGATAAAGATTTTAGAAAAGAATGTTATAGACAGATGATATAACAACATAAAGACTCTGAAACCAAAAGACCTAGGAATCCCAAGGGGAAAGAAGACAAGTTCAGCATGAGTTTAGAACACACATGTCGAGGCTAGAGAGTGCACTAGGGATCAAACTATGGAAAATAAATTCTCAAGAATGGTATGCTGTAATGGAAGATGAATAGTCCTTATTACTGTTCCAGATCAGTTAGAGAACATATGTGGACAGAAAATGAGAGAATTATTTTGGTTAGGGACATGATGAATTCAAGGGCATGACAAATGGGGGATTGTAGATACCATTTTGAAGCTTGGAAGAGAAATCTAGAAATAAAAAAAGCTGCAAGATGTTGGCATCTGCATGTGTACTGAACACGTAGAAATTTATTGGGTTCACTTTGAGAAAGTGTAAAGTAGTAAAATGAGAAAGTCCTGGGTGAAATTCTAGACAACTCTAACTTTTTTTTTGTCATTGGGTTTCCCTAGCTATAAGTCTAGCTTCAACTTGTGATATTCCTGCCTGAGCCGGGATTACAAGTGTGTGTCATCATACTTGGCTAATTCTACCATTTTATTTTTTCATTGTGTGTGCATGTACATGATCATGTGTGCATACACATGCATGTTTGCGTGCATGTGAGTAGGCCAGAGGTCAATGTTGGGTGTCTCCTCATTTCTCTCAACCTATTATTTTTGAAACATGGTCTATTACTGAACCCAGTGATAGTCTGACTGGTTCCACATGTCTTTACCTTCCCAGCTTGACATAAACCACTGCACTCTTTTTTATGTGAGTGTATGACAGGTACTTTACTAAGGAATTGCTTCAGTCCCTAGTTATACTATTTTAATATTAGATACAAGTAAGAGGACCAAAGATGCAAGAGAGTGTTAAGCCCAGAAACTATAGAAAGACAATGCTTCCTAAAGAAATGTTCACTGTTCAACTGTGTACAGAAGTAAATGATAACTACTGATAATTGTGCTTAGCATTGAGAACATTGATAATCTAACTCAAGGATGTATTTGCTAATGTGATGGTTACACTTACCTGATAAGAATTTTTCCCTATAACTTTGTCTTTCACTTTGATGATATCTAAATGTTATCCCTAGTTTTAGTTGACATCATCACTCTGACTACTGAAATAACCTTTCTAAAATAAAAATCCAATTATGTTGCAGTCCTATTTAACTTATTTCAATTGTTCTCATCTACAAGATACAGTTGCAAGCTCCTCAAAATAAGAAACAGGGCCCTTTCTGATATAGCCTATCTCTCTGGCCTTCTTACTTTTTGTCTACAGTCGCATCCTGTAATACATTCAAGCCAAAGTATTAGCCGTCTTTGAATCAGCCAAGATCTCATTTAATTTCCCCCCCTCCACTGTTTCTCATGCTGTTTATGTTTTTAAATGACTTCAGTTAATGTAATCAACAAATTTTGCTAAATAAATAAGTGAATGAGATCACCTCTATTTTTGGCACATTTTGAGAGGTGCTTTGTGATATGGAAGTTTATTTTGAAAGCCAAAGAACAGTATTTTGATTTTTATCACTATTTTTAATTTCTTATAGATGTACAACGTATTGTGATCATATTTACAACTTATTACTCTATGCTGTCTCTCCTCCTGTCCCTCTGAACTCCTTCTTTTTCCACCCAGTTCCCCCAATGGCTATGCCATCAGAGAAAAATGATAGCCCCTCCTCTAGCAACTGTTAACCATCATTAGTTTCTCGGGAATGAACAGGACTTTATGATGCCTCATCTATCCATGGTGAATGATATAGTGTAGGATCTGTCAGTGCTGTATGTTCATGTTTACAATATCAGTATCATAGGTAGATGACAGAATTTCATGACATGCTTACTCATTCTTTGACTCCTAAATTCCTTCTAATCTTTCTTCTATTATGTTTATTGTATAGAATATTATTTTAAGGTATGTCACTTTTGTTCATGCTGCATTTTTTAACTCTGTGAAGTAGTGATTCTTTGCCTGTCTAAAACACCTAATAAAGAGCTGAACAGCCAATAGCAAGGCAGGAGCAAGAATAGGCAGGGGTGGCAGGCAGAGAATATAAATTGAAGGAGAAAATGAGGAAGGAGGAGAAAGGAGGGAACAAGGAGAGGAGGCTAACAGGGGCCAGCCACCCAGCCAGCCATGGAGTAAGAAGGAAAGTAAGATATACAGAAGTAAGAAAGATAAGAGCCCATAGGAAAAAGTTAGATAGGATAATTTAAGAAAATCTGGCTAGAAACAAACCAAGCTAAAGACCAGGCATTCATAACTAAGAATAAGTCTCCATGCATGATTTATTTGGGTACTGGGTGGTGGGCCCCCAAAAGCCAAAAGACTAAAACATTACACAACAGATGTTCCCTGGCTATTGGGAGTAGAGATGACAAAGATGTCTCATTTAAGACTCAATGCTCATTAATTACTTATTCTCAGCACTTTGACCATATATGAATCTACATTAATTGTAATCTTTTGCAAAAGAGAGCTTCACCGGCCTAGACTGAGAGTCATAGCAGTCTATGGATAGAAACGTAAATATTTAGAAAGCAGCTTCACAATATGTTCATTTTAGGAATCATCAGTAGTGTTTTCCTTATTGGGCCTAGGACTTCCCCACATGGCTTTTAACCAGGTTTATAGTATCAGGGGTGTGGTCTGTCTCATGTAACAAGCCTCAAACCCAATCACAAAGTGGCTAGTTATCCATGAAGAACTGGAGTTTTCACTGAATTACTGAAGTCCTCACTGCACCCCTGCTAGCATATGCTTAGACCTTACTCCATAAGCATTTTCTTTTCCTGAGCAAGAGATTCTCCTGATAGAGACTGAGTGTTCAAGACACAGAAATTAGAATTAGGAGGCAGCTGAAGGCAGGCAGCTTAATAGTATCATTTTGCTCAGAACTGATGTTAATCACTGGAGCAAAACCAAGCCAATATAATGCTGTTCTAGTGCAGGCAGAAGGCTGATTCACAGCCTAAAACAAAATTGGAGAAATTGTAATCATCCTATTGTGTCTATATAAAGCAATTATACTTATACTCCTTATCATAGACTCCTGAGGTAGAGAAATTAGTGAAACACAGTAGGGGAGCAGGTTCAAATTATTTCTCCAGATAGGTCACTTTCCTTTGATGGTAATGGAGGGAGGCAGATGGATTAGGGTCCCCCAGCAGAACCAAGTCCATGAAACAATTGGCCCCACAAAAGTCCCAGGCTTTTCATAATACCTATGGACGGAGGGGGAAGGTCTGGCTCACAGGTTTCATAAACCTGGTAAGCAAGCCAAGAAAAATTTCATGTCTGGCAGCCCCTTTTAGGCCTAGCCAGAAGGAGATCAGAAGTATAGTCTTGTGGGTGTGCTCTGGTCTGGCTATGGTTAGTATCTTTTCGATTGCATGTCTCAAATCAAAAGACTGACTCTCCTATAAGTACATAGAAAGTACAAAATTCAAATCCCATTATCTTTTTTCCTCTAATACTACTTTCCTTCTCTACTACTGAGCTTATTTTCTAATAGTCAGTTTACATTTTGATGTTGTTGTAGGACTGGTGATAGAACCTAAGACTTTGTGGTTGTGAGGCAAGTACTCGACCACTGAGCTACATCCCTCACACCACTGGCCAATTCCATCAGCATTTGCTGCTGTTGTTTGGTTTTGTTTTTAGAGAACAAGAAATAAAGGATTGATTAGGAAACAAAGCTCAAGAGACTAGGATACAAACAAGTACTATGGGCTTGTTTCAATAAATCACATCCCATAAACTTTCTTAAATGATACTTAATGGAAAATGGACTTTGGCCCACTTTACTCACATTCTACCTTTGCTGAGTTACTAGGTATATGTCCTTGGAAATGGTCCTTGCTGGGTCTTAGTTTTCTTACCTATAACATGAAGTTAATGGGAGCCAACTGCACCAATATAAGGATTAAAGTCCATGGAAAAGTCAGTCAGTCAAAGTAAATTCACTTCTTCATTTGTAGGAACTCATGGGATCCTAGGTAAATCATATTTGGATGGATGAGGATGTTGAAATACTAATGTTTGAGTTTAGCAAAACAAATTGGTAAGTACATCTTATAGACGAAATATGGAGCAGCGTCACTAGATAGAAATATATTTTTATCTGGGAGCCACTATTTGAGTACCTCCTAAATGGATAAGCGGAGTTTGTGGATAATATGTCATTCAATAAGTAAACAGAGTCTGTAATAGGTAATATGTTATTGGGTAACAAAATGGTCTGGGTTTCTTATCCTACTTTGCCCAACTTTGCACTTGCTTTGCTTGCATGAGACACTTAACTTTACCCATATTTAAACACTTTCCTTGCCCTCCTACCTTGATTTCTACCACTAAATCAAGGGGTGATGCAGACTAGTTATTATTTAGGAACAATGGAACAATGATGTTCTGAGAGAGAGAGGGGGGGGAGAGAGAGAGACTGAGAACAAAATAGTTCTAGAAAAGTACTGTAAAGATGGGTGTGGTGGTACACATCTATAATCACACAATCCCAGCATTGGAGAGGAGGTAGATGGGTACAGAAATCAAAGCTAGACCAGTTTGAGCTGCACATTGAGACACTGCCCAAAACTACACTACTATAAAAGTATTCTAGAAAGGTGTGCTATGTTGCAGAAGGTGTAAGATTTGCCTTTAATCTGTGGAATTGGAGACTAGAATTCATAACTGCCTTTCTGCCTTTATCAAGAGTAGAATTTGGTTGAATGATAGAGTCAATTATTTTGAGCCACCAAGAAAATGAGTTTACACTGAGTGGCATGAACAGAGCTTGCAGAATTGGAAAATCCTTTTACCATGAAATCATGTAAATGATATTTGCATTGTTTAACCACCTATGCAAGATACTCTATAGTCATCCTAACATGCTTTTTGATAAATATTTCTAACCTTGGAAGATATATTTTTATCTCCTTTTTTAAACTAAGAAATGTCTAGCTTTCTATTTAGATTTTAACCAGCTCTTGCTCCTACCACTCAACCTATTCTATTATTTCAGGGGATTCAATGAACTCCATGTGGCCTAAACCTGTCTGCTCCTTCTTGATCTTTTAACAAATCTTATGTTTTCCCCTTTGAAACACTTTTCTCTGAAGGCTACTAGGAACCAACATACATCAGGCTCTCATTACCTTTCTAACCACTCCTTTTCCTGTCAAGACTGAATTCCCTCCTAACCCACATAGAGCAGTCCTTTCTCATGTTTCTCTCTCCAATACTTTTGTTTCTCTCCATATATATTCATTCTTTGCCACCTCTTAGTACTTTTTAAAACCATATATCAATCTCAATTTTTGTTTTTACTACCAGCTGGGCTTTCCTGCCTGTTTTCCTATGTCACTTCCAAATCTTGTACTAATCATACATGTCTACTTCCCCAAGTTAGTTCCCCATGCTTTATTCCCTCCCATTCTTGGTTTTACCACTTTTCAGCCTAGAATCTTGACTCCCCTCTCTCCTTTATACTTTGTATTTACTCCTCAGATCCTATGGATTTCACTATTAAACCTGTTGACTGTTTGCTATTTCTATTGTTCTCATCACTTCTCCTGGAACAATTAAAATGACTTCTTTATACATTTTATTATTACTAAAACAACTTATTTCTTCAATAAGTATTTATTGAGTCGATGGCAATGTGCTTTTCCCAGAATGTACAACCATGGGTGTTCTCTTTAGAAGTACAAAGTTCAGTAAAGAAGACAGACAACTAAATATAAATGGCCAGATGGAAAAAGTGTCATGAAAGATACATATACCAGAGACCATGGTACCCAGGGGCACAACCCACTAAATCAGATCAAAATTTATAGAAAGCTTTACAGAGAAGAAAATGTCAATATATTCAAGAATGGTCAAGAATGATCAAGAGGGTATTTCCAGCAGGGAGATAAGGATGAACAAGAGTGTAAGAGAAAGAGACATCATACATTTCACTGGGAAATGCAAATTAGTAGAGATGACTAGAGTGTGGCAGAAATGGGACAGGAGGCTAAAGAGTTAACAGAGTAGGGTTAGGGAAGGTCTAGTATCCCTACCTAGGAGATTTCAAAAGCCTGGAAATCAAAATATTTTAATTCTGAAAGGAACAGATGTTATTTGTACTTAAAAATATTTTCTTGGTACTGGAGACATGGCTCAGAGGTTAAGAGCACATATTGTTCTTGCAGAGGATTGAAGGTCAGTTCCCCACACCGACATCATAGGGATCACAACCCTCTGTAACGTCAGTTCCAAGGTATCTAATGCCCTCTTTTGTCCTCTGGGGGTACTTGCACTCATATGCACATAACCCACACACATATAAATATAAATAAATATCAATTTTTATGAATTATATAAAATGTTTTCCTTGATAGTACTATGGGAATTGGATTAGAGGAAGACTATTTCAATGCAAATCTAAATAAAATGCTTAGAAATCAGAAAGATAAAAAGTAAATAGACAAACTAAGAAAGTTGTACAAAAGTTAATAAGGGACAAGGAAGGTGACCACAGGTAAAATATGTCTATAATTAAACACATTTGTGGTGGTTAATTTTATATGTGTCAACTTGACAAAGTCACAGGATAGCCACATATTTTGTGAAACATTATGCTTTTAGGGACATATTCTGGACATATCTGTGAGGCTATTTCTGAATATGATTAACATTTGAATCAATAGATTAATGAATAGACTCAATACAACATATTATCCTCCATAATGTAGGTGGGTCTGTTCTAAACCAGAGCTTCATTTACTTAAATACTGTTTTTATTTATTCTTTGAGAATTTCAAATATATATTTTAATCACATTCATCCCTCTTTCTCAACTATGCCCACATTTTCCCCTATCACCCTACCCACCCAACCTCATATCTACCAACTTTGTGTGCTCTCTCTCTCTCTCTCCCACCACTCTCTTTCTCTCCCAAAATGGAGTTCAGTTTGTTGTGGCCAACTATTCCTACCCTATAATGTGGTAAATATACCAAGTGTCACATCATTGAAGAAAACTGATTTTCTTCTAACAACATCAAATACCAATCCCAATAGCTCTTACCCTAGCTAGGGGTGGGACTTTCTGCACATCTCCCCTCCTCCATGTTGGGATTTTATCTAGTTTGAGTTTCGCTGGGTCTTGTGCATGCTGTCATAGTCTCTATGAGCTCATCTACCCTGTTGTGTCTGGAAAATACTTGGGTTTTTTTGTCTTCATCAACCACTCTTGGCTCTTATATAGTCTTTTTACCCCTCTTGCACGTAGATTCCTGCCCCCTGAGAAGTGATAAAGACATCTTATTTAAGGTTTAACATTCCAAAGTCTCTTACTCTTTGCAGTGTGTCAACTTTTAGATTTCTGTGTTGTCATCTACTGTAAAATGCTTCTGTAATGAGGATTGAGCAAAGTATTTTTCTATATGATCTATACTTAACATATAGCAATATGTCATTAATTGGGAGTCATTAATTGCTATATTAATTTAGCAGAATAATAATAGTAAGTTACTCCTAGGGCCTATCATAAGGTTTTTGGAATTTTTGACAGGTATCAAGTATGAATTCCATCTTAAAGCCAATCAGCAGTGGTTGGTTACTCCCATAACACTCATGTCACTATTGCACCATCTTTCTGAGGAACTACCACACTGATTTTCATAGTATCTGTACAACTTTACAGTCCCACCAGCAATGTTAAGTGTTCCTCTTGCTTGGCATCCTTTCCAGCATGAGCTGTCAGTTGTTTTAATGATCTTAGCCATTCTGAGAGGTATAAAATGGAATTTCAAAGTAGTTTTGATATGTATTTCCCTGATGGCTAAGGATGTTGAACATTTTTAAGTGTTTCTCAGTGATTTGAGTTTCCTCTATTGAGAAGTTCCTGTTTAGACCTATACCCCACTTTTAAATTGTGTTATATGTTTTCTTGATATCTAGTTTCTTGAGTTGTTTGTATATTTTGGATATTAGTCCTCTATTGGATGTGGAGTTTGTAAATCTTTTCCCCTTCTATAGACTGCTACTTTATCTCAATGACAGTGTCCTTTCCCTTACAGAAAGTTTTTAGTTCCATGAGATCCCCTTTGTTAATTGTTTGTCTTAAAGCCTGTGCTAACAGTGTTCTTCTCAAAAGCTTTCTCCTGTGCCAGTGAGTTCAAGGCTATTCCCCACTTTCTCCTCTGTGGTGTTCAGTGTATCTGACTTTATGTTGAGGTCTCCAATCCATTTGGACATGAGTTTTATTCGTTTTGATAACTATGGACCTATTTGCATTCTTCTACATACAGTCATCTAGTTTGACCAGCACCATTTGTTGAAGATGCTGTCTTTTTTTCCAGTGTGTATTTCTGGACTCTTTATTTTAAAAAGAACAAGTATCTATAGGTGTGCAGGTTTATTTCTAGGTCTTCAATTTTATTCCATTTATCAACATGTCTATTTTTGTACAATATCATAGTGTTTTTATTGCTATAGCTCTGTAGTACAATTTGAGGTTAGGGATGATAATACCTCATGTACTACTATTACTATTCAGTTTTGTTGGTTTGTTTGTTATCCTGGGTTTGTGTGTGTGTGTGTGTGTGTGTGTGTGTGTGTGTGTATGTGTGTGTTTCTATGTGAAGCTGAAAACTGTCCTTTTAAGCCCTGTGAAGAATTGTGCAGGGATTTTGATAGGGATTGCATTGAACCTGTAGAGTGCTTTTGGTAGGTTAGCAATTTCATTATGTAAATCCTACTTATCCATGAGCATGGGAGGTCTTTTCATCTTCTGATACCTTCTTTGGTTTCTTTTTTCAATGTCTTAAATTTGTAATTGTGCAACTCTATCACTTGCTTGCTTAGAGATACCTCAAGATATTTTATATTATTTGAGGCTATTGTGAAAGTTGTTGCTTCCCTGATTTCTTTCTCAGTCTGTTTGTCATTTGTATATAGAAGAGCTACTGGTTTTGTGAGTTAATTTTGTATCCAGTTACTTTGCTGCAAGTGTATATCAGTTGTATGTGTTCTCTGCTAGAATTTTTGAGGTCCTTATGTATCATAACATATCATCTGAAAATACAAACACATTGACTTCTTCCTTTCCCATCTGTAACCTCTTGAACACTATCAGTTGTCTTAATGTTCTAGCTAAGGTTTCAAAAGTTTCAAGTACTATATTGAATATATATGGAAAGAGTAGATGGCCTTGTCTTGTTCCTGGCTTTAGTGGAATTGCATTGAGTTGTTTTCCATTTAATAGCAAAATTGACGTTAGCTATGGACTTTTTGTAAACAGCCTTTATTATGTTGAAGTATGTCCCTTACATCCCTAATCTTTCTTTTATCATGAAGGGATGCTGGATTTTGTCAAAGGCCTTTTTACAATTTCTATCACTGTTTTTGTTTTATAGATAAGAAGAAATTCAGTGCTCAGAGGAATGAGATATTGAAATAATCAGTTTAAAATTATAGATGGGGATTTTTAAAGATACACTTTGTTTTTAAGGGGTTTATGTGTCTATTGTGTATTTGTGGGTTTAGGGTCCCACTAAAGCTAGGAGAATATGTTGGCTCTTCTGGAGATAGAGTTGCAGGTGGTCATGAGCCACCTTATATGGTTTCTGGGAACCAAACTCAGGTTCATTACAGGAGTAGCATGTAGTCTTAGCTGCTAAGCCATTGCTCCAGTTCCTAAAGACTCGGATTTTAATAAATAACATTTTAGCCACTTTTTAATGATTTATTTTAAATGTGTTTAATGGAATAGAATCACTCTCCCTTTCCTCCTCCCAGCCTCTCCCAGCTAACCCCCTTGAACCCCTCTCATGTCCCATTCCTCTCACATTGATAGCCCTTTTGATTAGTTTTGTTCATATATATAAACAGAAATATGTATTTATACGCACAAAATAAAAATGCAACCTGCTGAGTCCATTTTAATGTTTTACTTTTAATGATATATATGTTTATGTATACTTGTGAGTGCATGTGCCCAGAAGAGGGCATTGGATAACTATGTCTAGAGTTACTGACTGTGTATGCTACCCAATATATGTGCTGTGCTGGGACCCGAATTCCTGTCATCTTGAGAAGAGCCTAGGGGCTTGTACAGTTAGAACAACTGCTCTGGACCCAGGCTGTCTGAATTGAAATTTCAGCTATAGTTACTGGTTGTGTGACTTCAGACAAATTATCTAACTTCTTTTGGGTCTCTGTTTTCTGTTTGTTTTTGTCTATAAAACAGGCCTAATAAATTTATCTACTTGGTAAGACTGATATGGAAATTAAATGATTTAAGACATTTAGGTTTTTTAATAAGAATATTTGCTGAACAGTAATCATAACATTATTGTCATTTCCATCTCTGCATAAACACTACCACCTTTGTCTGAGCTGGGATCACAAATTGGCAGTTTGCAGGCCATGTTTTATTAGAACCATATGTTGTTTTACTTTTCTTGTTTGCTAGTTCCCTCCAGTTTGCTACAAATTCTGCTGCCCCCTGGTTTTACCTGTTTGATTCATTTGTCTGGTCCTACAAGCCATGCGTTTGCAATTTTGAACAAGCACATGCATTTCTTGATCCAATCAGAAAAGAGCCCCACAAGCTTGGAGTACACTTCCATTCACATAATTCTATGTGGATCTATTCCTCTCTAGCCCACCTCCCCATACTTCCCTGGTCTCTGGTAGACACTATTCAGTATTCAATTTCCACTATGGCCCAATCAGTGAATTTTCGATTTAGGGTTTTTTGTTTTGTTTTGTTTTGTTTTGTTTTAGCAGCAAAAGCAATTGTATGCCATTGTGCTTGTTTTCTTTTCTTTTTTTTTTAAAACAATCTCGATCGAAGTGGAAATTGAGTGAGAGACTGGGGGAACTGGTGGGGAGGGTGGGGAAGGAGGGAGAGAGCTGGGATTGACATGTGAAACAAGATTATTTCTAACCTAAATTAAAAAATCTCATTTTATATACCAATCTCAGTTCCCTCTCCCTCCCATCCTCTCATTTTCCCCAATCTCTCCATCCCACCCCCATTAACTCCACAGAGAGTGTGAGGCCTCCCATGGGGAATCATCAAAGCCGATCACATAATTTGGGGCAGGAATGAGGCCCTCTCTCCTGTATGTAGGTTGAGCAAGGTATCCCTTCATAGAGAATGAGCTCCAAAAAGCCAGTTCATTCACTAGGGATAAATCCTGGTTCCACTGCCAGAGGTCCCATAGACTGCCCAGGCCCCCCACTGACACCCATGTTCAGAGAGCATGGTTTGGTTTATACTGGTTCCCCAACTGTCAGTTTGGGGACCGTGAGCTCCCCCTTGTTGAGGTCAGCTGTTTCTGTGGGTTTCTCCAACATGGTCTTGACCCCTTTGCTCATCACTCCTCCCTCTCTGCAACTGCATTCCAGGAGTTCAGTTCAGTGTTTAGCTGTGGGTGTCTGCCTCTGCTTCCATCAGCCACTGGCTCTAGGATGGCATATAAGGAAGACATCAATTTCATTATTGGCAAAGGGCATTCAAGGTATCCTCTCGACTATTGCTTAGATTCCTAGTTGGGGTCATCCATGTGGATCCTTGGACGTTTCCCTGGAGCCAGATTTCTCATTAAGCCCATATTGGCTCCCTCTATCAAGGTATCTCTTTCTTTGCTCACCCTCTCTGTCCTTCCCCCAACTAGAACTTTCCGGATCCCTAATGTTCTCCTCTTCTCTCCCCTTCTCCATTCCCTACTCTCCTGCCTCCCTCCCCCCTCTCCCCATGCTCCCAATTTGGGGTGCTTGTTTTCTTGTCTGCATTTTTACTGTGAGTTCCTTTCATATAGGAATGGTGACCTCAGCATGGCTAATTCCTAGAACAGTGTGTTACACAAGAATTTTTCAACAAATACTGAATAAATGGAGGAAATAAATGAATAGCTAATGAGGTCCTCACTGTTAGTGAAGAGACCTTTACAGAGAGAGCTATAGGGTTTCTCCTGGAAACTTTAGAAGTTAAGCAGAGAGCTCTCTGGCCCTAGCTGGACACTTTCAGAGGACTCTTTAGCCCATTTCCTCTAGGGTCACATCTTCTCTGACAGTCAAAAATAAGCCTGAAACAATGTGACTTGACCACAAAAACAAAAGGAGCAGCAGGATTCCTGTTGCCTTTGTAAGCAACTTAAAAGTGTCAGGATAAGAGCCGAAGTCTCCTGAACTAGAAAGACACTCATTCTTTTCTGAAAACAACAAACTCAGAGTTTGCAAAAATTGTTCAAAACAACATTCTGCCTTAAGGTGTGATGTGTGCCCATACATTTGTTTCTTAGTGTTCTAGGACTTGTGACCAAGACACAAGTTCAAAACAGAGATGGCTTCCTGCTTTACTGTCTTCTAGCAAATGTGCCTTAGGTGGTGTGTTAGAGAGGAATGGAAATAGATGCCACACATACCTAGTGGACCATTGGATTTGGAGGCAGATAAAACTTGACTGGAATCTATGGCAAACAAATTTTAAAATGGTAGAATCTCCATCTTTTGGTGTCAGTTCCCCATGTGATACCATGGCCTTGAGTGTGAGTTAAACCTATGACTTAGTTCTAACCAACTGAATATATCAATAGTGCTGTGACTTTATATTCTTACATTATATGAAATCTTTCATTGTACAGACAATCTTGCCAGAGAAGTCATTCTTCAATGAAGTAAACTGTTACAAGGAACTAAATAATGCCAATACAAAGGAGGGCATTTGTAACTAGTGGATCCTACATCCAACTTTTTTTTAAAAAATAGATTTTTTCATACAATATATTCTGATTACAGTTTCCCCTCCCCATCTCTTTTTAGTTCTCCTCATTTCCTTACCCTCTCAAATCCACACTCTTTGTTTCTCTCTCATTAGAATGCAAATAAACACCTAAAAATAATGATAAAATAAAAACAAACAAATAAGAATAGGACAAAACAAACAGAAAAATAAGCCAAAGAAGAAATAAATACAGATGCTGAGAAACAGAAAACCCATAAAAACAAAGTAAAAAATAAACCATAATATATAAGCAAAATATCTGTAGGTTTAAAAAAAGTCCAAAATTACCATTGAGTTCATTTTGTGTTGACCATCTTCTACTGGGCCTGCCCTTAAGTGTGGTTTATATACACAGTGAGACTCTGTTGGAGGAAACTAATTTTTCCTTTATGACCTGTTATCAGTTGGAGATAGCTTCAGGATTAGGGATGGCAGCCTATGTCAACTTACCCTCTCAGCAGAGACTCCATCTGACTTAGACCTGCACGTTATGCCACAATCTCTGAGTTTATTTATGTATCTGTTGTGTTGTATCTAGAAGGCTTTGTTTCCTTGGTATCTTCCATCCCCACTGGCTCTTACAATCTTTCTGCCTTCTCTTCTGCAACCAACATCTTGATTGTGACTTTGTTGCACCTAAAGTAGAGGAGTCATCAACCCATATCTATACTTGTTTATTTGCTCATTTTGTTTTTATTTTATTTTTGAGACATGGGCTTACTATATATTCAGACTTCAGCAGACTGGCCTTGAACTAACCGTCTTCCTACCTCAGCCTCTCAAATGTTGGAATGACAAATGTATAACATCGCATCAAGCTCTAGTCCAAAAGTTATAATTTTTAAAAATTTCATAATAAATGATCTGCTGTTTTAAGTGGCTGAATTTGTGACCATTTGTCATCTGGCAAGGAAAACTACCATAGCCTTGGCTCCACCACAGCCTGCTTATATGACTGTAGGTAGTTCCCGTCTACTCTTTGTCTTCACCTGTTTCTCGGTAAAAGGGGAAGTCAGGATTATACAGTTGCTTGCCTTAGCTGTCTCCCTAGTGTCATTTAGAATATAATGAATGTGGAATGTGAGGGTTCTTTGTAAATCATAAAGCATGATATCCATGTGAGAAATGATAGTTACTTTTCTTGCTGGTCTCTCTTGTCTTAGCCCACTGACATGCTTACGGACCAGAGACACCCATAATAGTTGCATCTACTACTTACATTCTGAATATCATTCTAAGCTCATGGGTACATATGTATTAATCCATTTAGACCTCATCACAAGAATTTAATAACAGATAACAAAAGAACCAGAGAAGTATCCTGTTAAGAATGAAATGGCTCCAGGCAGTGATGGCACACTCCTTTAATCCCAACACTCAAGAGGCAGAGGCAGGCCTCCTGTGATTTCAAGGCCAGCCTGGTCTACAGAGCGAGTTCCAGGACAGCCAGAGCTATTACACAGAGAAATTATGTCTCAAAATAAATGAATCAGCATTAACACTGGTTTATGAGTTAGAATATGAAATTTTGGGGCCTTTTGCTTTTATGTACACTCTTTTTTTTTTGGTTTTTACGAGACAGGGTTTCTCTGTATTGTTTTGGAGGCTATCCTATCGGTCCAGCCCGGCCTCGAACTCACAGAGATCCGCCTGCCTCTGCCACCACCGCCTGGCTATGTACACTCTTAATCATCATGATAAGCTTTGTTTTATTGTTTTTCTAATTCCCCCTCTAGACTTAAAGCTCTACATGAATCACAGTTCATACCCAATGAATATATAGAACAGTACTTAGTAATTATATTCCCCAATTAATGCTTATTGGATGAACAAGTAAATGAAAACATAGCAAAAATATCACAGAATTTGCGGTTAGAAAACCAAATATAGAAGAGTATAAAAAGGATAAAAAAACAAATGTAACTGTAGTAGAACTATGAGCTAAAGAGTTTTATGACTCTCAGCAAGGGTTAACCTTTTAACCTCTTATATCCAAATAGCACAGCATTCACACAATGGACTCTGCAGCCAAGTTACCAATGTTCAAAATAAGGCACTTCTACTTATAATCTATGTAACCTTCAGCTGGTTCCTTCTTTTTTTTGGTTCCAGTTTTCTTATCTTCAACATTAGAATAATTGTAACAAGTAGGCCATAGAGTTGCTAGGCAGGAAATATGAGTTAATGTGCTAATATGATTTGATATGAGTTTTAAAACCCTGCTTGAAACATTGCCAACACCCAATACATGTTTGTCATTTGTGTTATTGTTATGTGTCAATATTTTAAAATAGAAAATGGGCAAATAGTGGCACATGCCTATTATCTAAACACTAGGAACCAGAAGCAGGAAAACCTCAAATTCAAGATCAGTCTAGGATATATAAGAGACACCGATTCAGTTAAAAAAATAAAATCATCATCATGATGATCAGTAGGTGACAAATGTAAAAACCCCTGAATCCTGACAAGCAAAGCATTGATGCTAAAGCTTAGGCAACATTGAAAGTCATGTTGCAGACTTTCTTGTGTATAGGAGGAGGCTACAATCTGACTCAGCGAGTGTCAAGCATGTATATTAGTAACTTCCCTATGAGCCAACCAGAAAGCCTGCCATGAGGCCAGGAGTCTGCTGATGTCATGATGACCTGGGTCAATCAGAGAGAAGACAACACAGCATCCTAGATTGGTACCACCCCTGAGTCCTGGGGGGTGGATATAAGGGGCCTGCACATACCCTCAATAAAGGAATTAGCTTTTGCTTTTCATCTGGCTCCTGGTGCCTTCTCGTTCCAGTCCCCCAAGAGACTACCCACTTGAACTCCTTCCCTGCAACACTTGTGAAGTTCAAGTTCAATGTTTTTTAGCTTTTCATTCATAAGTGAGCAGAAATGCCCAAGAATTCTGGAGAAAGGGTAGCTCTTTCACTGAGGATAGCTCTGCCAGTGTTAAGAGGCCCACAGGTCCTAGACTACATGTGTGAGACTATGGGCTACAGACTCCACTAGTTAACCATTATTTAGCCCTCTTCTGGTCGGTACATGACTAGAAGAGTCCCTGGGCAGCACAGGAATGGATTACATCAAGCAGCATGATAAGGAGAAAGGAGCTGTGAAGCCTGAGGATATGTTTCTACCCTATCTGCTTTAGGTAGCTATTAAGAGTGCAGAGTGATGATGGCATGAAACAAATGATGGGCTTGGAAACTAGAAAAGAGAAGGGAGAGAGGGGAACAAACATCCTAGCAGCTCTAGTTCCCAAGAAGAAAGTGGGTAGGAAGGAAACAACATGCATCGCTCAAAACTTCCTATAATAGTACATAGGAAATGCCCGAGATGACTGAACTTTATGCTACCAGTATGTTCAGACACAAGGGTGGCTACTTTTGAACACACTGTACGCTTTCTTTGATGTGCTTAGGACAAGCACCTCACGTCTCACTAAGGGCAAGGGAAGTTCAATCACTTCAAGTGAGCAAAGCACATTTTTTAATAGTGAGCAAATCATGAAGCATCTGAAAAATCCCCACTTGGGTTTTCAGAGCCCCTTACCACTAACTGCTGATGAAGATTTAAGGGAGAACTATAAAAGTGGCCGGGAAGGAAGGGACAGAAAGGTTTCCATAAATCTGGCCTCGGGGACTGACCTCAGGGAGGATTGTTGAATATAGGAATGTACAATGGCTGGACTAGACCCAGACACAGCAGCATGTGCAGGGTAAAAACACTGACCCATTGTGAAGCTGAAGTTACAGTATTTTTGTTTCTTGTTTTGCAGTGCTCACAATGACAAGTATAGGAACACAGAGCTACAGAAACAGTCCAGGAAGGCTGCTGAATGAGACCTGAGGGAGGCAATTTCAGAGCATCAGACTGAATACAGAGCAGTGCTACATGCCATATATAATTTTAATGTAATTATCACAAAATACACTGCCAGAGCTATGTGGCGACCTACTTCACTGTCATACTACCTCTACTGCTCACCATCTAGATGCTTTATCCTTTTAATTTTCTTTTCCTAAACTCACTGGACAATGTTCCACACCTCTGATGAAACTCAGAGACCACTCTCACGCAATGAACAAGGTTGCCAGCTCCAACCAGTGGCAGTAATACTAAGTACCAAAGTCCATGACAGCCTCAATCCATTCTGTTCTCAGGGTAGTACATAGAGAGGATTATCATGTGGATCTTAGACTCTGTGAATGAAGAACCCATTCATGTCTAATGGGCATAGAGGTTCCAATCTTCCTTGGCCAACTTGAAAATAAGGGAGTGGTGTGACAAAGTATTCAATATAGACAGTGCCAAATCAAGGTGCCAGACTTCTTGGTACAGAAGACATCTTAGAGGCTACCTCCCCTCCTTCCAGACCTTCCTCAGACACAAGCTAGAAAATCTGTCAGATCACCTGTTCCTAACTCCTCTGACTGCTATTGGCCTCCCCTCCCTACCTCAGCCTTCCTGCTAAGATTATTCTCCCAGCTTTAAAACAAAGTAGGCCATACCTGGATGCTCTCTGCTTCTGCAGGTAAACAGTTCCACTCGAGTGACTGTCCTTCCAGCTGGGGAACCAAGCTTGCTGTGACCACTTCTCACCCAACACCTGTGTTCAAGATCACTAGACAGGCAAGACAACACCCGGGATATTACCTTCACATAGGTGAACACAGCTAACAACATTTTCCTTAATCCCCAGACAGCTATGTCTTTATAACTTTATCTCTTTCAGACACTCCTTATTGGTGTCAAAGGAGTTGCTATTCATCCTAATACTGGTGCATGATTATATATATATATATATATATATACATATATATATATATTGCCACCTTGAGAAATTTGGATTTCATTCAGACCTGTGAAACTGTTGGTGAGTCTTTGCCTCTCTAAGATTCAGTTTCCCAATGAATAAAGTGATATCACTTTAGGTTACAGAGTGTTTTTATATTCTGTTCCATAGCTTTCCAGATAGTGACATGGTTATACTTAATCAATTATGAGTATCTTTCTCAAAATATTTCATAAATGTAGTTATTTAAGAGATGCCATGAATGTGTATCCAAAGTAATTAGAAGTCAATACATTGAGGAGATACCTGCACTCCTACGTTTGTCACAGCATATTTCATAATGACCAATATATAAAATGTCCCTAGGTACCTACCAACACATGAATGAATAAATAAAATTATATAAATAACATATATAAATTATATAAAACAACACACACATATGTATTTATACATGTATATGTATATATAATGAAAATGATGGCATACTATTTATCTTTTTTTTTTTGGTTTTATGAGACAGGGTTTTTCTGTATTGTTTTGGAGGCTGTCGGTCCAGCCTGGCCTCGAACTCACAGAGATCCACCTGCCTCTGCCTCCCGTATGCTGGGATTAAAGTCGTGCGCCACCACCACCCGGCACTATTTATCTTTTAAATAAGAAGCCATCTTGTCATTTGCCATAAGATGTATCTAAAGGGCATTATGATAAATGAAATAAGCCAAGTACTTGTTTCTGGAAAACAGTTTTCAAGAGAGAAGATAATATTTAGTTAGAGATAATTTCATGATGTTTGAAAGACACAGGGAAATTCAAGCTAAGATGAACGTTCACAGTGTTCATTGTCAGTAATAGTCACAATGCAACAAGGAAGGTTACTACATGAATAAAAAATGTAACTGAATGTCTGTTCATGCTTCATTCCATTTAAAGAAACATCAGTGGTCATTAATATCACTCATGACTTTAATTCAATGGTGAAGAAAAGAGGCAAGATTATGATAATGTATCTTCCATCAACTGTTGTTTTTGTGATGGTAAGTGAAGAAAGAAGTAATGAAAAGCATGGCTACCTTTGAGCTCTGGTTTATTATGGCTACCAAGGGAAACGATTTTCTTTTGTAGTTTTTATTTGACACTGAAGTATAAAGTATTTATTCATGACAGTGATAACACCAGAAAATAACATCTTATAATTTGAAGGCTTAACTATTAGCATTTTGTAGCAGGACTTCTTTGAATGGCTTAAATGTGCCACAAATGCTGAAGCTGGGAAGAGTTTGATTCTGTGAATTTATTCCCATACTGGAGAAAACATGTCATGTTAAAACCACCCCCATATACTCTGATTAAATGTGAAAAGATGACTCTATACCAGGAAGTGGTGATGCATGCCTTTAATCCCAACACTCAGGAGGCAGAGGCAGGTGAGTCTCTGAGTTTGAGATCAGCCTGGTCTATAGAACAAGTTCCAGGAGAAGCTCCAAAGCTATTGAGACAGAGAAACCCTGTCTCAATAAAAATATGCCTTAAAAACTGAATCCAGCTTAAGTACAGATTAATTTGCTACAAACTTCCAAGTTCAGATATTTCAACATTTCAGTTTGTAAGTGTGAAGTGTTTATGTTCATGTTTGAACTGTTGAGGAAGAAAAATCATTCCATAATTTGTAGGATAATGTTCTATTTTACTACAAATATCCAAAACTATCTGCCAAAGCCACCAAGTAATTATTGCCATTTCCAACAACTTAAGTTTATGAATTGAGATTGTTTCTCCTTTTATCAAAATAAAGGTAAGAGGAAGCTACACTTGGAAAATCTCAACAATATGGCTGCCTAAACAATATCTGAACAATGACAGAACCAGTAGACATGCCAGTGTTCAAATCTCATCGACCTCACCCTTACATGAAGAGCTACAGGTAATTACAATAACAATTGATGAGAGAAGGGAAATTAGTCTTCCTTGGGGATGGCCCCATAATTGTTATCCAATACCAAGTTATTGACTCTAAAACATATACATACAAAGAACACTAAACAGACATATATCAGGTTGTAGTTATATATTTATTCATTATATGTATGTAACAATGATAATTAAAGAAAATGGGGCCAGGAAATTGGGAGGGATTATGGTATGGAAATTGGGCAAATTAGTCAGAGGAGAGGGTCAATTGTATTTAAATTAAAAATAAAATAACTTAAGGATAGCAAGATGGCTTGGCAAATAGAGGCACTTACCAAAATGCCTGAGTACCTTGGGTCCCACATGGTGGAAGAAGGGTTCTGATTCCCACAGGTTATTTTCTAACCTCCATATGTACACTGTTGAATTGTGCCATGCTCCCTATAAATAAATAAATAAAATAATGAAAAAAGAAAATAAGCAATATCAAACCTGAGTGATATCTCCTGGGTTTCTTTGGATATGGGGAACTTACTGACATATTACATAGAAATTATAATCACTACAATAGGAAACTGACTTTGCTTTTAGTTAAGGCTAGTAATGGATCTACATCTATCTCAAAAGCATAGAAAATAGTAACCCACCTAATATAAAATAAGGCACTAGGAACCGCTTCTAGTTCAAATATATGCGTATATTCTTGAGTTTTTGTAAAGAGAAATCTGGTACTAGGGAAATGTCCAGAGATCCACAAGGATGACCCAAAAAAGGAATCTAAGCAATAGTGGAGAGGCTATCTTAAATGCCCTTCACCTATAATGAGATTAATGACTACCTT
Organism: Mesocricetus auratus; assembly: GCF_017639785.1. Classification (NCBI taxonomy): domain Eukaryota; kingdom Metazoa; phylum Chordata; class Mammalia; order Rodentia; family Cricetidae; genus Mesocricetus; species Mesocricetus auratus. Next base: position 14,838,847 of record NW_024429213.1, on the reverse strand, counting down.
ATATGCCATCCTAGAGCCTTTATCTAGTAGCTGATAGAAGCAGAAGCAGACAACCATGGCTAAGCACTGAGCCAAACTCCTGGAATCCAGTTGCAGAGAGGGAGGAGGTCAAGACCAGGCTGGAGAAACCCACATAAACTGACCTGACAAGGGGGAGCTCATGGACCCCAAACTGATAGCTGGAAACCAGCATTGTGCTGATCCATACCCCCTGAATATGGGTGTCAGTTAGGAGGTCTGGGCAATCTATGGGGCCTCTGGTAGTAGATCAATATTTATCCCTAGTGTATCTATGGATTTTGGGAGCCCGTTCCACATAGAGGGGTACTCTCTCAGCCTAGACTCATGGAGGAGGTTCTAGGCCCTCTTCCAAATGATATGACAGACTTTGATGATCCCCCATGGAAGGCCTCACCCTCTCTGGAAAGCAGAAAGGGGATGGAATAAAGGGTCAGTGGAAGGCAGGGGAGGAGGGGAGGGAGAGGGAATTGGGATTGACATGCAAAACAAGCTTGTTTCTAATTTAAATTTAAAAAGAAAAATGAAATTTTAAAGAAAAAATACATAAGAAAATGAAAATCCCATTGACAGATAACACACAATAACATGAATTATTATGTCAGCTATGCCTTATTGATGAATTGACTATGTCTGTTCCCCCAATAAATTGACAGAGAATATTTTTCTTTTTATTGAAAATAGATTCATTTTCCATACAATATATCCTGATTATAATTTCCCCTCCCTCTACTTCTCCATGTTTTTCTCCACATCCCCTCTCCTCTGGATCCACTCCCTTTCTGTCTCTCATTAGAAAAGAACAGGATTCTAAGAGCTAACAATTAAACATGATAAAATAAAATATAACAAATAAAGTAAAATTTTTTTCAGTAGAGGAATATGTAGAGTAGGGTAATGAAACTCAGAGAAAATATGCAAGCTCCACTCTACAGAATTCTTTTCACTTGTTTTTATTTTTGAGGTTATAATGGCATCATTTTCCTTTTCCCTTTCCTTCATTCAAATCCTCTTCCAGATTCATGAACTCTTTTTTTCATTAATCGTTATTGCATATAAATATGTATATATTCCTAAATATAAACTGCTCAGCCTGTATAATGTTACTTGTATGTATGTTTTCAGGACTGCCCATTTGCTATTTGGATAAGTAATTAGTGTGTTCTTCCCTGGAGAAGACTATTTCTTCTATTCGGTATTATTTAGTTGTCTGTAGTTCTTTGTGTAGGCTTGAAGCCTCATGGGCTTTCCCCCCATCTTCTTTGGCATGTTCACTGGTGTCATCCTTTTTCAGCTCATGTTTGTACAGTCATGTTGGTGAGACTTCATGTTTGTAGCTTCTGATGTTACTAGTTAACATAATCTCGCAGCAAATTCCTTGATCCCCTGGCCCTTATAATCTTTCTGCCCCCTCTTCTGCAATGATCCCTGAACCTTAGATGTGAGGGTGTTTTGTAGATGTTTTTACTGGATCTGGGCTCTACAACTCTGCATCTTGATTGGTTGTGGATTTTCTGTCATGGTCTCCAACTGTTTTAAGTAGAAGTTTCATCGATGAGGGGTGAAGACTACACTTAATCTGTGGGCATAAGACCTGTATTATTGTTAGGGATTATGCTGGTTTAGTTCTAGGTTTTCCACAAATACCCATGACTTCATTAGCACTGAAGTACCAGGAATGGTTTCCCTCTTGTTGATTCATCTTATGTCCAACTAGAGAGCTGTTGGTTACCATCAATGTATGTGTGCACCACTGCACCCTTAGGGTTATCATGCCATATTGGTCATTGATGGGGTTCAAAGGGATCAAAACTGTGTGGGACTGTTGTTTGTCTCCCTCCATTGTACATTTGCATGGTGCCATCTGGCATAAAAACTAGCCTTAAGGGAGGAGCAATTTAGTTAAGTTCCAGCTCAGTGGCCTCTGGGCTCTGTTTCTGAAGTGTGTGGTGTTTTCAGAAAAAGGGACATACCTTCCACCTCTGGGAGTTAACTAAGAGCAACATCAGTAAGGTGTATGCATGTCTTGGGAGTCTCTTGAACATCCCTGACCAACAAATAAATAGAAGGCTTCTCATGTCTGGTATTGTGGTTTTTGTTATGTGGGTCTTTAACCAGAAAAGTTCATTAAACTATATATGTATATTTACATGAAGAATTACATGTTTTATAGGGTTTAGAGTAAATAGTAGTATGATCCCTTATGGATTTTTGAGACGTCCTTAGTGTTATTTTGTCCTCCTCTCCCATTCTTCTGTATTTACTCCCTTTCCCCTCCCTAAGGACCCACTTTTTCCCATTTCCCTCATCAGATCACTTGTACTCTGCTATTCCCCTTTATCTTTTACCTCCTTCCTCTGGATTTGCCTCCCTCTTTCTCCCTAAAAAGCACTTCCTTTCCCATTTCCCCGATCAGATCACAAGTACCTTCCCATTCTCTCCTTTGCTCCTGATCCCACCTCCCTCTTTACTTTCCTAGTTTCTGCAGTTACTTCAGCCTATGTACTCACATTTGAAGATTTGGAGCTAGGTGTCTCCAATGAGAGAGAACATGCAGTGTTTGTCTTTCTGGGTCTAGGTTACCTCACTCAATATGATCTTTTCTAGTTCATTTTTCTTTACAGTTCAATAGTATTCCATAGCGTATATGTACTACATTTTCATTATCCATTCATTGGATGAAGGACATTTAGGTTGTTTCCTAGCTATTGTGAAAATGACTGAGCAAGTATCTGTGGAGTAGATTGTCAGGTTCTTTTTGAACATGACCAGGAGTGGTATACCTGAGTCATGTAGTACATTTATTGCTAGCTTTTTGAGAATTTGCCACACTGATTTCCATAGTGCTTACACTAGTTTGCAATTCCACAAATAGTGAATAAGGATTTGCTTTCCTCTGCATCCCCTCAGCAGTTGTCAATTTCATTGTTGATCTCTGCCATTCTGATTGGGATAATATGAAATCTCAAAGATGTTTGATTTGTACTTCTCTAGTTGTTAGCAACAATGAACATGTTTTGAGATACTTCCTAACAATTCTTTCCTTCTTTGAGAACTCTCTGTTCAGATCACATGCCCATTTTTTGAATGGGTTATTTGGTTTTTTGACTATTTTTTGATTTTTAAAAAGATATTCTAGATATTAATCCTCTGTCAGATGTATAGCCAGCCAAAATTCTTTTCCATTCTATGGGCTTCCTCTTCACCCAGCTGACTGTTTCTTTTGCTGTGCAAACCTTTTTAGTTTAATGAAGTTGTACTTGTCAATTGTCGACCTCAATTCTTGGACAAATGTAGTCCTATCCAAGAAGTCATTCCTACACCTACATCATGTAGGATACTGCCTTAATTTTCTTCTAGCAGTATGAGCGTTTTCAGATTTCAGTTTTAGGTTTTTATCCATTTTGAGTTAGCTTTTGTGCAACGTGATAAATATCGGTCTAATTTCATTCTTCTGTATGTGGACATACAGTTTTCCCAGCACCATTTGTTGAGGATGCTTTCTTTCTCCAGCTTATATTTGTGGTATCTTTTTTCAAATATTAAATAGATGAAGTTAAATGTATTGTTGCTCTGGAGTCTTTGATTTGATTCCATCGAACTTCACGTGTGTTTTTCTTCCAGCAACATACTATTTTTATTATCATGGCTCTGTAATATACCCTGAGATCTGGAATTGTAATCCCTCTAGTGTTGTTCTTTTTCTCAGGATTGTTTTAGCTAGCTGAAGTCTTCTGTAGTTCCATAAAATTTTTTATTTTTTTCTTATATCTGTGAAGAACGAGACAAGGATTTTTATTAGGATTGCATTGTATCTACAAATAGCTTTTGGTAGAATGATAATTTTTACAATATTAATTTTACCAGTCCATGAGAATTGGTATCTTTCAATTTTCTAATATCTTTAGCTCTTTCATTGCAGAGGTCCTTTACTTTCTTGGTTAGGTTTATTCTTAGATATTTTACTTTCTTTTAGGCTATTATTAATGGGGGTGTATCTATGATTGCCTTATCTATGTGTTTATTTTTGGTGTGTAGAAAAGCTATTGGTTTCTGTAGGCTATGTTGTTATTGTGTAAGCCACATTGCTTAATTTATTGTTTCTAGAAGTGTTCTGACAGAATTTTTGTGATCTCTTATGTATACTATCATGCCATTTGAAAAATGGATAGTTTGACTTCTCCTTTCTCTATTTGCATTCCTTTAATTTCCTTCTATTCCTTATTTCTCCAGTTAGTATGATTCCATCCTATCACCAAAGTAGACAACCACTAACCACGGCTGAACATGTCTCCAACCTGTTCTGTTTTGTAACCAGATGGATATAGTGATCACGTGTACAGGGCTATAAGATAGAAAAACATAGCATAATTTCTGATGGGAGAAGGAATACAGGAGAGCTTCTGAATAAAATTTGTTTAAACTTTTAAGTTTAAATTCGTTAATTCAGGTGGAATATATGATCTGTTTTAATATTTCACAATAGTCTCTCTCTCTGTCTGTGTGTGTGTGTGTGTGTGTGTGTGTGTGTGAATGTTTAAGGGATTTCTAGAGGAAACTTGCTACTAAACAGTAACTTTGGAAATATATAAGCACTCCCTTAATTTAGATATTCTCGTGGAAGGATGAAGAATAGAGTAAACCCCACTAGGGAAGGATAGAAAAAATTCATAAGCAAGAACAAAAAAAAACCTGTTCAGTCAAAGTGGCCAAAAACCTTTGTGAGACAAGAATAAATCTAATAAGTAAGGTATTTTGTCTTTTACTCATGACAAGAGGAGAGAGATCATCTTTCTTTTCCTTATTCATTTGATTCTAATTAAGCACAGTAAATGAGAGACAAAATAATAAGTAAGCTGTATCCTCAGATGAACAATGGAAGCTCAACTAAAACGTGGGCTGATTTGTTGAGAATGGATTTCCTTTTAAAAGTACAACAAAGAAAAAAGTTAATGATAGGGGAAATGGATCCAGGTATCTAATTATTCGCTTTCAAAGTTGCTCTGGTTGGGAGTGGGAGAGATGGCTTAGAGGTTAAGATCACTTGCTGCTTTTGCAGAAGAACTGGGTTTGGTTAACAGTATCCAGGTGGTTGCTCACAAATGTAAAACTGTCTACAACTGTCTACAGTTCCAGGAGCTCCAGAGCCTCATGTATACATACAGGCAAATACCGATAAACATAGAAATAAATAAAAAATAATCCATTTAAAAAGTTTCTCTGGTGCAAGGCAGTAGCTGAGTTGGTACAGTACTTGCGCAATGTGCGCAAAGACCTTGGTTTGCTCTCCAGCAGCACACAAAAACTGCGTGTGTTGGCATATGCCTATAGTTCCAACGCTCAGGAAGTAGACAGAGGGCCAGGAATTCAAAAGTTGCTCTGGCCTGGTATAGTGGTGAATGTCTGGAGTCTCAGCCAGTAGTGGGATACTGAGGCCAGATTATCATTTGAACCAAGCATCTGAAGAACATTCTAGACAGTATAGCATGATTCTGCCTCAAAACTTTACCCTAATGCTACTCATTTTGTATGTAATATGTTAATGTTGTATCCTGCTACTCTGTACAAAGTGATTCTCTGGTTTAAGAATTTTCTAATGGAGTTTTCCTTTAGAGTCATTTAAGTATAGAAACATCTCTACAAAATAGTGTTATTTTGACAACTGCCTTTCCTACTTGTATTTCTTTATCTTGTCTTACCATTTTACCACATTAACTGTTGCTATGATTCTGAAGTTACTCAAATCTATCCATTTGATCTATGTAGTATAAAGCCTATATAACAATACACCATAGAACATTTCTTCTCAACTCTGCATTCAGTGACACAATGCTGGTAACCTAAAATCATCCAGAGTGAGAACATTTACAAGTGGCAAATTCTAAAAATGAAGGCCTTCCCTCCCCCAGAGAGCTGGTTGTTAAATATTTACCAGTATACTTTTACCTCCTTTCATTCTCTGTGGATTCTATCTCAAGTGGAACACCAAGAATTCTCTCCATATTTCTAGGCCTCCAACTGATATATTAGTTTGTACAGCTTTGTAATCAGTTATTATTCTTCACTTCTACCTTACACATTCACCTCAGTTTTCTGTCTTTTTAAGACTATCTCTTTATATTTTTGTTATTAATAATATATACTGGATTCATCTCACCTCTTTGAACCTTTAAGGCGATGGTTCCCAACCCCTTTTAAATGTGAAGTGCAGAAATGCCATTTTCACTATTGTGAAGGAGAGAATATGCTGGCAATATGCAGTTACTCATACATTCATGCAAATAGTGCTTTTATCAAGCATTCATTATTTTGAGGATCCTGACAGAAATTAAAATGTGTCTCTTCCAGAATCCCACAGTCTCAAAGGCAGTCTGTTTAGTAAATACAGGATAATTGGATATTATATGTGCTAAAACAGAGATAAGTATAGTATTATGGAAATCCAGGGGAGATAAGAAAACTAAACTTTTTGGAAAATGGAGGAATTGTTACCCATTCCTCTGAAGAAACATTTGGATTAAGCATTGAAACAGACATTATTAAAGCCAAGGAAGCATGGATGGACAATGTTGTGTTGGAAACAGAATTGGTATACAGGTTAGGAGGTAGTAGGCAAATTGTAGTTCCAAGTTCTGAGATTCTGTAGTGTTGAGCAAATAAAGGAATTTCATGAAGGCATTAATAGTGTATCTTCATGAAATAAAACATAAGCTAGAGAATCTCTAAGGACTAGGTAGAAAGGAATGCCTTAACGTGTTTTGAATGCCTTAAAGTGTTTTTCAGAGTACTGCCATGTGGCTGAAACAGTTCCAAATAGTTTTTCTTCTAATGCCCAAGAGAAGACATGTTTGGCATAACCCGTATTACATGTACAACTGTACCCTGTCTAGAGTTAAACAAAATGCCTTCATTAACATACCACCAAGACTGATATCCAAAAGGAGATGGACACCTCCCTAGGAAGGAAAGTCAGTATAGGAATCAAAATATTTAGGACTGAATATTAGTTGAACAAAAGAAACTACATCTAGAAGAGTGTTTCCCCCATTTAAGTGGCATTTCTGGCTATAGGTGTATCTTCTAAGTTCTAGTTTCACTAACAAGACTTCCCTTCATTCTTGTGCCTTCTGCCTGGCAGTCTCTAATATGAACTTGGCACATGAACTATAGTAACTCTTCTCCTACCTGTCTTTCTGCTACCCTAGAGGTAGTAGAAAGGTTTCTAATCTTGCCCCATGTCCTTCCATTTAGTCTTTCCGCTCTCATCTGTTTTTCCCTAATTTCTATAGTTCCTACTTACATTTCCTAGGGTGACACCTAGAAAATATCAAACTGCAGGACACTGAGAATGAGACAATTGCATCCACACACCTGGACTTTAATCTTTGGACCATTAGTGCTGAGCAAGACTGGAAGTGGATGAAAAATCACAGTAGTGAATCAAGGGCAAAAGAAGTAACTCTGCACTATAACCAGGCAGTCATTAAGTTGTTTTGTTCCAAAACTCCATGGGGGGTAGTTTTAAAATGAGTTTTCCATGGACTTAGTTAATTATTACAGATGTTTGCTTGTGACCTTGACGCTTTTCTGAAGTACATTCTTTGCTCTTGTTGTTTTAGGGTGGAATCATGTTATGTTTCAGCTCACAGCATGTGTGGGGGGTATGGTATGCGGATTCTCAAAGAAGCACGTGAGTACAGGGTGAATGCACATGCCTTCAAGTCTGGTGACTCTGGTTTAGACTTTTTATTTTCTAATGTTTATGTAGGTGAACTCTGTGCCTGAACAATGAAGTTGCAAACTGTTGCTGACTCATAGAGCTTGTCCCTTACCCTTCCAAGTCCATTTATGGTGATAATTAGTCCTTTTAGACAAGAGAATGTTGGAACAGCCAGAGCAGAGATACCTTGTTGTTAGTATGAGGCTAGAAACAGGTATCAAAATCCTCCATATAAATATTACACCTAGATTAATATTATATCTGCCATGTAATTGGAATTTAATGGCTAGTTTGACCTCCCCTTGCCCATCTACAGACATAACAATCCTCTAAAAGTTTCCCCCACTTAGAAATTCAGGAACTTTTACTGCCCCTACACACCTTTTTTTCAGCACTGGAATTTCATCACTCTTTGAGCTTTTGACCTATGATCTTTTGCGTGGTTATTAAGGCAAGCAATCTGCCATATGTCTCTAGCCATAACTGATCTTGTTTACTCAGACTATTATTAATTTATGTAAAAAGTCACTACAAGTTCTCTGGAGTCAATGTTGAATGACCATGACTATCTTTTCTATCTAGGCAAAAATGGAGGTCAGCTAAGGACCTATTCTGGATTTCTGAAATAATCAAGACATAGAGATGTCAGATAATGTCCTAAAGGCTCTAACTATACAGCAGGAAAATGATACAGGTCTTGTAAGCTTTATAATAGACGGAAAGCAGCAGTTTTCAATTACAACTTATATCAGACTCATCCAGTGTGTGCTTTTGTGAGACGAGTCCTCCTAGAGAAATACTGAAATGTAAGTAAAAACTGTTAGAAACCTCCTTGGTAGAACGTGATAAATAGGAGTTTCATCAACCCAGTAGATGCTTAATTAAGAAAAACACAACTATACCATGGAGAAGAGCTTTTGTGACGTTTTCCTTTGTATGGCACTAGTTTTTGTCTACATTCCTAGCATGGGATTATAGTCCTTAATTCCAAAGGGAGAAAAGGAGTCTTTATTTGTAAACTATTGATAGTACAGACAGATATGGGTATGTTTTAACCTGCTTGGGGACTACCTTGGAGGACAGACACAAAGAGACACATCTCTTTTTCTCTTACTTAGAACTTCTTACTTTTTCTAAGCAAGAAAAATATATGCTGTTATTTTCAAATACTGTCGTCCAACCTGACAACCCACAGATTCCTAGGGTAAGGGACTATTTTCAAATTTTACAGCAGATTTCATAAGACTGGGAACAAAAACAGGAAAGAGATTCTTTGGAAAATTAGGACACTCAAAAGAACCATGAACATAGGGGAATTTAGAATATTACAAATACACCTGAGGCAAAGCACATGGTCTTAAGATAGGTGAGATAGTCTTATGCTTTTACCTCAAGAACATCCCTAGGCCAATCTGAAGTAACTTTATTGCTTTAAGATGGATGTTTAAAAAAATTTGTCAAAAGGCTAGCTGAATAAAAGCTAAGAAATAGATGCTGGTGAATATGTGCAGCATACCAAAATGTGTAGGATATAGCAGAAGTAGGGCTCAGAGGGAAATTCATAGCTACTGATAAAATATCTCAAATCAATAAGCTAATCATTTAGAGGAAATAGAACAAACACAAAAAATAAAGTAAAACAGAAGCTAGCAAAAGTAAGAAAGAATAGGAAATATAAACAATAGATCCAAGTAGGAATTATAAACGATAGATTTAAAAGAAGACAAAATCAATGGACCCAAAAGTCACTGAAAGTAAAATCACTGAAAGTAATAAATCTTCAGCTAGTCTGTCAAAGTGATAAAGAGAGAAGACAAAAATAACTAAAAGTAAAGCCAGGAGCCAGGCGGTGGTGGCGCATGCCTTTAATCCCAGCACTGGGGAGGCAGAGACAGGCTGATCTCTGTGAGTGTGAGGCCAGCCTGGTCTACAGAGTGAGTTCCAGGACAGGCTCCAAAGCTACATGGAGAAACCCTGTCTCAATAAACCAAAAAAAATTAAAGCCAGGAAATAACTGCTGGTCCTAATAAAGTATTATAAAAGAATATTATGAATTGTGTATGATGGTACATGCCTATAATCCTAGCACTCTTAGAGCTAAGGCAGGAGGATAGTGAATTTTAGGCCTACACAGTAAGACCTGGTATCAGTCAATAAACAGATAGACATAAAATCATAATGAAATAATAAAGCTCTATGAACACTTCAGCAAAATTTTAGATAGCCTAGAAAAATATAAATTACTCAAATCAGACAGCATAAACTAATTTGGAAAGAAGTAGGAAAACCACAGTATATCTACAAAACCAGAAACTATTGAAATAACTCCCAGCCAATCACAGTATAGGGCTGATGGCTTCAAAAATAAATTATATAGACAGTCATAAATAATTGAATATCAATTCATCTCAAATTCTTCTAACAAATAAAAGAGGAGAGATCATTTTACAAACTTATTCTGAAGGCAGCACGATCCTGATACCATATCCAGGCAAGATGATAAAAGAAAATGTCTAATATCCCTTATGAATATTGAAGTAAAATTTCTCAATGAAATATTGCAAAGAACTTTATGCCACAATCAGGTAGGGTTTATCATGGGAATATAAAAGTGATCCAACATAAGAAAGTCAATCAATGTAATATATCTTATTAGTATATGAGATAAAGAAACCTTCATAATAATCACTACTCACTCAGAGAAGGCTTTAGGAAAGTTCAGTTCCTTTCTCAAAGCAGGCAGACAGCTAGGAACAGAAGATTCTTCCTCTACATTATATGTTCAGGATATTTAGGAAAGAATTCAGCCAATCCATAATGAATGGTAAAAGATTACATTATTTTTCATTAAGATCAAGAACAGGGCAAGAATGTCCATTATTACCACTACTATTCAACATTGTATGGAACATTATATCTGAACAAATGAGACAAGAAAAACACCAAGGCTTAAAAAAAAGCAAAACTCAAAATTTCTAGTTATAATTATATAGTATAAGAGAACTAATAGAACAAATGAAATAATTCATCAAAATTTCTAGGTTCTGTATAATAATCATAGAACCTGATGGAAGCAGATGCAGAGATCCACAGCTAAGCACTAGGCCGAACAGAGCACAGATGAAGAGAACGAGTAGTTATATCATGAACAAAGGTGTCAAGGCTATTTTGGGGACACTCACAGAGACACCTGAACTGAGCTAGTGGGAGCTCACTGACTCTGGACTGGCAGTGGGGAAACCTGCATAGGACCAAACTAGACCCTCTGAATGTCGGTGACAGTATTGTGGCTTGGACAGTCTTTGGGGCCACTGGCAGTGGGACCAGGATTTCTCCCTAGTGCTTGAACTGGCTTTTTGGAACCTATTCTCTGTGGAGGTAAACCTTGGTCCTGCCTCAAAGTAAAGTTCCAAAATTCATTGACTCCGCTTTCTTATGAGCAGGCAGCGGGGTGGAAGGAGGAGTTAGCAGGAGGAGGGGAACGAGTGGGAACTGGGATTGGTATGTAAAATGTAAAAAGATTGTTCTTAAAATAAAAAATGATTTAAAAATAATTTAAAATTTCGAGGTTTGAGAAAGATACAAACAAGTGCTTCTATATACCTGTAATGGATAATCTAAAAAGAAAGAGTCAAACGCCTAGGACACATTTAAGCAAGTAGATGAGAGACTTATACACTGAGAACTATAACACAATACTGAAAGGAAATAAATATTTAAGGAAATAGACATCTTATGCTCATGGATATGAAGAGTTAGTACTGTTTCATTAGAGAGATCCAGCCAAAAATCGAAATGAGATAACTTTTAGACTTATTAGAATGGTTATAGTTTAGAAAAACAAAGCACAGTGCACATTGAGGTGATGGGGAGAAATTAAAAACATTCATTCATTGCTAGTAGAAATGCAAAGTTACTCAATACTTGTGGAAAATAGAATGGTGATTCCTAAAAAAAAAATCTAAATTTAGAATTTCCATATGACATAATAATTCTATTCTTAAGTACATATCCAAAAGAAATAAAAACATTTCAAACAGATATTCTATACTAATGTTCACTGTAGTATTATTTATCATATTCAAAAGGTAGGAGAAATCCTAAGTACACCAATAGATGAATGAACAAAATATGTAACATATGTAGACTAGCATCTAGCCTTGAAAAAGGAATACATTCTGGTATATGTTATAATATACATGTGTGTTAAAAACCCATGTAAAATTAACCAGACACAAATGACAAATATTTTAATTTTATTTATATGCAATAGTTGAAAGGGGCAAACTCACAAGTTCAGAAATTACATTTCTAGTTTTCAGTGTCTGAGGAAAAAGTATAGTTCCTGTTTGTTGATAAGACTCTTTTGGAGATACACAGTGGTAATCATTGCATAACATCGTGACTGTAACAATGTCTATGAATTGTACACATAAAAGGCAAATTTTAAGATATAACAGTAAAAACAAGGAGGAAGGTAGTGATTTAATTAGATGAAGAAAATACGACAATAAAAGTAACTTCTCAGTTTGAAAAGCAAGACCCCAAAGTTGAAAATGCAAATTTGTCTACTATGTTGCAGCTCAATGGTCGCATTAGAAAGGAGAGATTACAAATGGCAATGAGAAAATTTGGGGAGTAGGTATAAGCAGTATAATGATTATAGTCATGCATCCATATATGTGTGAATTATTAAAAAGGTATACTTTAATATGTACAGTTTATATTATGCCACTTATAGATCAACAAAGTCTTTTTAAAAGAAAACTTATTAAAAACCAGTTTTTTAAAAAAGATTGTGTCAAAAAGTAGGATGATAGATCTAGTATCTGCTGAGTCAGGCATAGATACACACCTACAGTCTTAGCATTCAAGGATGGAAGCAGACAGTTTATAAGTTTGAGGTCAAACTAGGCTAGTGAGACCATTTCTCAAAAACTAATCTACTATCTGTCATTGAGCTCATAAACTAGTATGTAAGAGATTTTAAATCAAATCACAACATAATTCTAATGTTGGATATGTTTGAGTAAGAAAAATTAAGGTCTTTGAAAATGTTAATAGATAAACATCAAACCTTTTCTAATATGAGAATAATTAACCCTTTCCTAAGCAAATGACCCTTGGCTGATGAATAAACTGACTTGAATTATATATTGACTAGTAGATATAGACTGATAGGAAGGAGGCAGATTCAGTAAAAAGAAAGTTTATACAAAGTTCCTGTGATATATATAAAAAAAAAGCTTAGCATGTTTGAAGTGTGGCTAAGGCATAGTCAATGGCAGAGTCAGATCATGTAGCATTTTATATGTCATGTTATGATTTCAGTCTTTGTCTTAAGACAAGTAAAAAGCTATTGAAAGGTTTTAAACTGAAGGATAATTTGATAATATGTGAACTATAAAAGAACTAGTTGATGTAGAGAATACCAGGTAAGAGATGACAGTGGCTTGGTCCATGGAAGAGGTAAAAGAGCTTCCAAGAATTGGACAAATAAGACATCCTTTGATGAACTGGATAACAGAATGGCTTTAACTAAAAGTTATGTTCAACAGTAACTCTTATGAAACTATAGCTTTCAGACCAAATTAACACAATGCCTATGTTGGTTTTATTGAAACAAAGACATTCCACTTGTTTATGTATTTTCTGTGTGTGCATGTGTGTGTAGAATTGACATGTTGACATGTTAAGTGGCCTGGAAAGCCAAAGATATTTACTGTCTCTCCACAGAGAAGTTTGTTGATTACTGATCTAGGATTGTGAATTTGATACCTGACTTGCAAGTCAGTGAAAGCAGAGGGGAAAGAAGACAGGGCCAGCAAGAAAGACAGGAGAAGCAGCATCCTGGGGAAGATGGATGGTAATACAAAGGGATCATTAGAGGTGGTCTTAGGATAGTGAAACAGGGATGAAAGGTGAGACAACAATGGGCTGAAGGTGCCAGACTTGGACGAAGAGGCTGGTAGAAAGGAAAAGAGAGATTCCTCTTTGTGCTTACACCAGTTTCCTGAGTAGCTTACTCAGAGATATTAACACTGTGAAGCAAAAGGGCTAGGATTCAGCTGGATAGTTAGCCAGAATCCAAACTCTTAATGTTTACTGAGTTCTTTGTACTTGCCAAGACTTGTTAAAGCATTTGATGTGTGTGTGGCGCTTCTTTACAGTGATGCTGTGGGGCAGGTACTCCATTCATAACGTCTGTGTAGTTGAGGAAACTGAAGCACAGAAGGAAAGGGTAACCAACTTATTAGGCGATAGGACATAGTGGGAATTAGTATAGAATTTTAACAGAGTCAGATAATCTGCTGCTAATCATTAATCTGAACCCAGATTAAGACAAAGACACTGAGTGATAAAATGCAATGTGGAGGGTAAAAATTATCTTAGGAACCACAATTTTGCCCTGTTAAACACCTTAGGATTTGGCATGGCCAATATTCATGGCATAGCATTTAGTAGGATCCATATAAGTGACCATTCGATCTAAAAAGGAACTTTTTATTATCAGGCCCTAGATTTCAAGAGACCCCCTTGGGATACCAGCTGCTTAGTTCAAGGAATCTCTTGTCTTCCTCACTAGACAAGCTGATGACACTGGAACATAGCCTTCCTATCTATGTGCCCTCTGCCTAGACTGAAATAATCACAGCACAGTAGTGTCACCCCCCCCCATTTGCAGCACTGTTGAAAGGCTAGCCAGCCAAACAGAAAAAACAAGGAAACTCCCAAACCAAACAAAACCAAGCAAGCAAACAAATAATCAAAACAACTCTCTAAATGGGTTTTGAAATGCCATCCAGGCATAGTGGTGTGCACTTTCAGTCCCAGCACTTGGGAGGCAGAAGCAGCCATATCTCTGTGGATTTGAGGCCAGCACTATCTCCATACTGAGTTCCAGAACACCAGAGATACGCAGTGAGACCCTGGCTCAAACAAAAATAAACCCTTGCTGGTCTGGGTCCCAGGAGGAAAGGTTGAGCTCCTGTGCCATCCTGGTTTTAGGATCATTTACCTAGTCGCCTTTATGTTATTTCCAGTTAGATTTCTTCTTTTGATTTCCCGGAATCTCTCCACTGTGCCTCAGGCTCAGCCTGCCTGTACTCCTGAAGCCTCCTTCCTGTCTGCCAATTCCTGATCTGCCTCCACTTAATGCTGATTCCAGTGACCAGGGTTCTAAGTGCTTTGGCTTTGCCCTGCATTTGATTAGGTTGGAGGTTTTGCCCTTTCTAACTGTTTTTCCATCACCTTCTCTTCATTTCAGGTCTTCTGTTCTTCACAGTGACCATGATCAAGGGCAAGACTGAAGAGATTCCTTTTCAATCAAGAGGAGCAAAAAATCTATGTGGTGGATAGGTGAGATCATTATCCTTCCCAGACCTACCCATCTGCCCTCCTGGAAGCCTTGTAGGATCTTTAGGCTGTCTACTATTAAGCACAGAACTTCAATGAGTACAAATTATATTTGTAAATCTAAGATTCTGACTATAGGTCCAAATCACAATCTATAGTATAGTATAGTATAGTATAGTATCATGCTGAATCGAAAAAGTTTGAGGACTTTAATATTAGGACCCATTGTAGTGTAGTGTGACTACCAAAATGAAATGATAATGTAGTGTGTATGACTTTAGGGTGGCCACAGCAAGAGGACCAGCATGCCTCATGTCCAGCTAGTGATACATGGATATCACTATACCAGGTGTTGCATTTTAAAATATTTTATAATGATTGACAAATAGTAGCATCCCAGTGTCCAGTGTCCTCTAAGTGCTTCCTCTATTACTGTAATGATTTCCTGGACCCTAGACCTCTCACAATTTAGAAAGTGTTGTATTAGTTCCAGGCCCATTCAGAGCCTATAGGAACTGCTTCAGTGCTCCGTTTTAATGTCTATTTCTTAAATGGGATATTTTATATGTTGGACAACATTTAAATTATCATCCTGTGTCCTGCTCTATTTCATCCCAATGAGAACACTAGATAAACATGACAGCAATAATCAGGAAAATCAATTTTAAAAGGCAGCAATAAACTAAAACTTCCTGCTAAGTATTTCATTGGCATTAATTTATTTGAGTGTCATTATAACCCTATGAGGTAGAAACATTGCTCCTGTGTATAATAGGGAAAATGAATTTCAGAGAGTTAATCCATACTCAAGTTTCACAGAGAGTATGGATTAAATCCATGCTATTCAACATCATTTATATGATGTTTGTTGCTTAGAAAAATCAATATAGACTTGACACTGATAATTGGTTGCATTGGGATCAGGCGCTGTGGATAAATGGGTTATATTATTTCTTTTTGGAATTATGAAAATTTTCCCAAATTGATTGCTCTTGTGATTATTTAACTGTGAATAAACTTATTGCACTGAATTTGTAATGTGGGCAATATATCTGTATTGTTGATATTATTGGCATTCTTTTCTAGGTACAGTAATAAAAATAAACCTTTGGAGAGATAGACAAATAACCTGTTTTGCAATGCTATTCTATTAGCTACATACCTAATTAAAGCTGACAAGAGTTTAAGGAATTCAAGAATTCTTTATGTAAGTTTTGAGGATGGTTGCTAGTTTGTTAATGATTTCTTAGGCCAGAACTGATGTTCACCGTGTTAGAAAATCTGGAGTAAAAATATGAATATATTTTGGGCTATAGTGCCAAATCGTATACCCACTTTGGAAATCAGTTTGGAGATTCCTCAGGAAAATGGGAATCAATCTACCACAGAACCAGCAATTCCGACAGCTGGGAGGCCAGCATGGTGCTGATCCAGAACCCCTGAGTGTGAGAGTCAGTGCGTAGACCTGGGTAACCTATGGGGCTCTGGGCAGTAGATCAGTATTTATCCCTGGCATACAAATGGACTTCGTGTATCGATAACACAAAGAGGGATGCTCTCTCAGCCTGGACTCTTTGGGGAGTGTCTGGCCTCTGCCCTGAGCAAAATGACAGACTCTGGATATCCCCTATGTGGAAGGAAGTGGGGATAGGGTGGGAGGCACACATGTATGCAGACATACACATTCACAAGAAAAAACGAAGATATATTAATATACTTCTGTATGGATTTGTAAAAAGCCACTCTACTCAATCCTTCAACTATTTCTTTGACATAGCTACTCCAGTCTTTCCCTTCCCAGATACCGCCAACTCCCAATTTATTCTCATGATCTAGAAACTACAGAGTAATGACTGGTACAAAAGGTTTCAGTAGGTGGTTAAATATTTTCAATTCCCTCCCCTACTTATATATCAGTCATTGTTTGGGAAAAGGAAAATCTATCTTGGGGGCTATGCGCTTCACTGACAAGAAGTCTAATTCAATTTGGAAATGTTCTGCTACTTCATACATAAAGAAATACAGATGTGCTTCTTTGAATGAGAATGATCCCCATAGTCTCACAGAGTTGAGTGTTTAGTCACCTTCAATCTCCAGTAGCTTCCTTTTAATTTTCATGTGTCATCTGTGTCCTATTGCCTGCCTCCTGTTCCTCAACTGCTCCTTTCCCCCTCTTGTGGTCCCTTTCATAGTTTAATAACCTATAACACATCTATACCCATACACATATACAAACACACCTTGAAAGCTAGAATCTGCATATAAGAACATGTGGTATTCAACGACAATTTATGCTGGAGAGGTTGTGGAGAAAGGGGAACACTCCTCCACTGCTGGTGGGAGTGCCAACTTGTACAGCCACTTTGGAAACCAGTATGGAGATTCCTCAGATAAATGGGAATCGGCCTACCACAAGACCCAGCAATTCCACTCTTAGGCATATATCAAAAAGATGCACATTCATATAACAAGGACATTTGTTCCATTATGTTCATAGCAGCATTATTTGTAATAGCCAGAACTTGGAAGCAACCTAGTTCCCCCTCAACTGAAGATTGGATAGAGAAAATGTGTTACATTTACACAATGGAGTACTATTCAGCAGAAAAAAAACAATGGAATCCTGAAATTTGCAGGCAAATGTTGTGACTGAGTGAGGTAACCCAGTCACAAAAAGACAAACATGATATGTACTCTCTCATATATGGATTTTAGACATAGATCTGGGGAGTGCCAGCCTACAATCCCATGGCCAGAGAGTCTGGGAAACAGAACCTTCATCCAATGGCTGGTGGAAGCAGAGGCAGACTCCTACAGCTGAACACTGAGCTAAACTCAAGGAACCCAGTGACAGAGAGGGAGGACTGATGAGCAAAGGGATTAAGACTTCGCTGGTTTAACCCCCAGAAACAGCTGACCTGACAAGGGGTAGCTCTTGAATCCCAGATTGATGGCTGGGAATCCAGCATGGGACTGATCAAGACCCCCTGAATGTGGGTGTCAGTGAGGAGGCCTAGGCAATCTATGGGGCCTTGGGTAGTAGATCAGTATTTAACCCTGGCATACAAATGGACTTTGGGTCCCCATCCCACAATGAGAGATGCACTGTCACCCTGGACTCTTGGGGGAGGGTCTAGGTCCTGCCTTGGATGAAATGACAGACTATGGACACCCCCATGGAGGGCCTCACCCTCCCTGGAGAAGTATTCTGGGGGTTGGTGGGAGGGTGTTGGAGGAGGGGAGGGAAAGGAAGAGGGACCTGGAATTGACATGTGAAGCAACCTTGTTTCTAATTTAAATTTATTTAAAAAATAAAACAGGGCAAAAAAAATGTGGTATTTGTGTTTCCGAGTCTGCATCACCTCAAGTAGTATAATTTCTAGATCCAACAATTTTCCTGTAAATTACGTAACTTTTCTTTGAAATCAAATACAATTCAATTTATATATGTACCACAAGAAACTGAAGCTCAGCTGGGCATTGGTGGCACATGCCTTTAATTCCAGCATTCCTGAGGCAGAGGCAAGCAGATCTCTGTGAGTTTGAGGCCAGCCTGGTCTACACAGTGAATTCCAGGACAACCTCCAAAGCAATACAGAGAAACCCTGTCTTGAAAAACCAAAGGAAAAAAAAAGAAAAAAAAAAACTGAAGCTCAAACATAAGCTATGTACCCAAGGTATGTGGATTTTATATGACTCTATATATGGTTCTCTAAGGTAACATCACAGGTATGCTACTCCATCATAGAATACATATCCTATATCTAACTTCAAGGATACATCAAACATGCACAATGAAGAATAGAATATATATTTTAAGGAATGCTAATATCACAAAAGAGAGAGATGCTACAGATGTTCTAGATTAAAGAAAAGTAAAGATACATAACATCAAAATTCAATACCTGATCCTAAATGGGTTTTTACTGGAAGAAATAACCAGAAAATGCTACAAATAACAGTTGATAGCTACAAGTGGAATATGAAATGTTCCAAAGCTAAGGTAGATTATAAAATATATTAATGTTTAATGGAACCGGTAAGTATAGCTGAGGTTGTATAAGAAAAATGTGATGCATTTAAAAGTAAAAGGGTTAGGCAGTCATACATCACGTCCTCAAATTACCCACTAAAAAAATCAATGATTATATATGTGTATATATATCTATCTATCATAAATACATGGAATGACAGATATAGTGAGCAAGATAAAGTAAATGGGGAAATGTTAGCAATAGTTAAATAATGGTAAACTGAATATAAGCGATCTTTATACAATTCATATTCTTATAATGTTTTTGTATATCTGAAATTGTACCCATATAAAAGATTTAAATAGAGCTCATGATGCATTCTCTTCTGCTTACAAGCCTACTCCCTACTCAGTTTTATGGTGGCTGCCAGGGTTTCAGAATATTGAAGGATGTCATTTGTGAATTTATATGTATTGGTAAATTTTTGTAAGAGTTCTTCCAGAATTGATCAATGAGTATTCATGGTATGCCAAACACTGATCTATATACAAGCTAAGATCCAAGGCAACAGTACAAAGCCCCATGACCTCAAGCAGATCAGGAGTTGTGCTCCTAATACTATAATTGGAAATGTGCACAGATTCCAGGAGAAGTCAGAGAAGAGATATTCAGATACAGGTGAGGTTGAGAAATAGCAAAGGAATGTGGAGAGGTCAGGGAACATTTGCCAGAGTTACACTTTATGGGGTTTAGTCTGGTAAGCAATGGGAAGGGGCAGGTAACATTCTTGGCAGAGAAAAAGGAATGAAAAGGTAAAGTGTGTGTTGTGGTATGTGTGTAACAACAATTAATGAAAAAAGAGGCCAATAATTTGAAAGTGATCAAAGGGGAGTATATGGGCGAGTTTGGGAGGAGGAAATGGAAGGGGCAATGGTGGTGCAATTATATAATCATCACATAAATTAACAGAAATGACTTTTTAAAAATGAGTACCTTCCAAACAAGACTTGAGCCCCAAATCACCCACTTTTTAACTCACTGTCTCAGTTTCTTCTAATCCCATGGGGCTGATGACAACTCCCACAAAGACCAATTGTTGATTATTCAATTATAAGAAATGATATATTTAGGGCACAATTTAGCATAACACAGGTGCCCAATAGGTATTATCTTGATTTTCATCCTTTTCAGGAGACTAAAAGTTTCAATCAGGATTGTGCAGGGTACATGGCTGAGAATACTGAGAGAAGGAAGGATATGACACCAAGCTAATTGGGACTTTATCCTGATGGCAAAACACAGTTTTTGTGACCTGCTCTTATTTGTGCTTTTAAAAAGCCCCTCTGGCCTGGAGATGAAGCAGGATAAGAACTGGGGCCAGGAAGATAGTAAAGAGGTTGTTTATCTGATGAATTCAGGCTAGATGAGACTCTGACGTAAGGTAGTAGGGCAGAGTGGTAACTAAGGAGAGAACATTCAAGACACGTAATGGAAACAAAAGTCAAGGCTAAATTCCAGGTGTCTGATTTGAACATCAGCATGGCTAAGGACTGCATCCTCTGAGATAGTAACAGATTTTGGTGGTAGGATATGCAGACAGTGAGTTGAATTGTAGCTATGGTAATCTTCAAGAGCCTGTGGAATATCTCAACAGAGACGTCTATTAACAGGCAGGATATACAGGTCTAAGGTTTATTCTTACCTAGACTCACAAAGCAAATTTCACTATTTTCTACTTTTGTGCCCTTCAACCATGTGCCCTTTCCTTTATTTCCTCCACTATAAAATGATGATGGTGATCAAAATGTTCTATATAAAGTGAAAAAGAAACAATAAAGTACAATGTATGATATGATGTCAAATAGTTCTCCTTTGAGAAGACTGGATGCTGAGGGGTATTCTTGGGATATCTTCAAAGAAATTTGCCTCCTCTGAATGCATAAAAAGGGTCAATAATGTACACAATTGACACTTTCTGTTCTAATGTTATGTTTTCTACCCTCCTAACCCATCTAAACTAAATCTACTTGGATCAAAGACTAAAAAGGACATAAGAGATCTGGAGGAAGTCAGAGTTGAAATGAGGGACCACAGAAGTCAATCACTGAGGTAGATTTCTACAGTTCTGGGCAGGCTTGATGCCACCTTTCTTGAGATTTAACTCAACTAGATACAATGGCTAGATGCCACACTGTCTACAGGCAACATGGAAAGCCATTTTGGAAAGCACTTGGTTCTTTCTCATATACTTTTATGGAGGTAGGTGTGATAGCCACTAAGAGGCCACAGAGCACGCACTTGACCTCTCAGTAGTAGAAACTATTTTCTTTCATTAAATACTTAGAACCTTGTCTGCAAAAATTATACCATTTCTCTAGTGGCCTCGCCTCGTAACTGCTGTAGAATTCCTTACAACTCTTCTGATTTCTTTCAGGACAGCAGACACATAATTCACTATTTCTGTTGCAAAACTGATTCTATCAGCAAGATGGGAGATAGCTGGGAAGGGACTTTCTTTGGCCTGTGTGTTCTACTTGCAGATCAATACCAGGTAACAAGCAATTGATGTATGCTGCCACTACCATGGAAGCTCCTACTGCCATGCCTTACCTTCCACATGGAGTATATCTCCTCAAACCACAAGCAAAAACAGTTCCTTTCTCCTTGTTTCTGTCAAGTATTTTGTCTCAGCAATAATAAAGGTAATAGAATGTATATTTTGTGCTATTGTCAATTAGAAGTATAGAGGTTACTTAATTTTATAAGGATTCATAGTTAAGAGATTGCCTTGTGTCTTAAAACATGAGGACTGAATGCATTTTGCACTGTGAGATAGCCCAGAGCCTACAGGAGTCAGAAGTAAAATCTTGTGGTTTGGGGCACATGTGTTCAACCACATGGTCTCCAGCTGGTCTGTTTTGAGAGGTTGTGGGTCATTGGAGGTTGGGCCTAGCTGGACAAAGTCGATCTTGGGGTGGGTAGCATTGGGGTTTATAACCTATAGTTTTATCCACCTTCTGTCCCCAGTCTACTTTTTATTTCATTTTTGAGATGAGTTTCTCTGTGTAACAGCCCTGGATGTTCTGGAACTATCTCTGTAGCTGAGGCTGACCTAGAACTCAGAAATCTGCCTGCTTCTGCCTCCTGAGTTCTGGAATTAAAGGTGTGTGTCACCACCACCCGGCCTCAGGCTACTTGATCTGTGAAGATCTGAGCAAGCAAGTGAATGCCATAATCTCCATCCTGATGGAGAGAGAGAGAGAGAGAGAGAGAGAGAGAGAGAGAGAGAGAGAGAGAGAGAGAGAGAGAGAGTTGTAAGCAAAAGTAATCCTTCCTCCCTTAGTTGATTTTGTAAATTATGTGGTCACTGCAACAAGAGAAGTAACTAATACAGCGTCATTTTCTGTGGAACTGATAAAGACCTCACATTCCTTGGTTTTGAAATAGAAATTAACTCCTACTATTTACCTTGTAAGGCTGTTCTAGGGACTGAATGAGACTATACTTGAAAAGCACACACCTATAACATTCATTTTCAAAAACTATTTACTGGACTTAGGTGCAGCTCAGTTGGAGAGTACTTCTTTAGCATGCCCAAGGCCCTGGGTTCCATCATCAGTATGACAAAAATTATTCCCTACCAATATAACCACTACATTACTTTCAAGGTAGAATACACGAATACAAAGAGTGCTAGTCATACAGAGTTGACACTGTAGTGGGAGAGTGTGAGAAATGAAAAAATAAGTGAATAATATGACTGACAGTAGTCAGTGCTGTGGCAACAAATTAGAGTAGGTAGATAGTGACTGGCAGATACAGAGGTTTCTCTATAGAAAAGAAGGATTGGAATTAAAAAATAAATTGATAATTTTTTTAAAAAATGTAAAAAAAAGAAGGAAGTATAGAAACAATTGTGCTGGTTTATAGCTTTAGATCACAAGGAAGTAAAAACCAGTGGGGGAGATTCCACACATGACATTGGGAGAATAAGTCTGTATGAGGAAAGATGAGGATTTAGAGGACAGGAAATAAATAGGGAAAGGTTAGTTTACTTTGGACCTCTCATTATACACCTTCGGGAGCTTCTTTGTGGATTTCCACAGTCTATATGTGTCACCCTACTTATTTTTTAGCTTTTTTTCATGATTTTTGAAAAGTTTTGTAGGTCAGAGAGATGGCTCAACAATTAAGAAGACCTATTGCTCTTGCAGAGGATCTGGGTTTGGTTCCTGTTACCGACATGGTGGTTGACATCTACCTGTAACTCCTGCTCCAGGGAAACCGACACCCTCTTCTGATCTCTGTAGGCATCAGCACATACATGCACAGACATACACATACATAAATAAAACATTTAAGATATTTTCAACTTTGTGTTGTTTTTCTGTACATGTCTTCCCTGCCAAGTTACCACCCTTTGCTCCCCTTGACCTTCACAGGACTGGGATTCTTCCTTGTTGGTTTAGTGAAACACTAAACATTTCACAGGCACCAAGTAGGTATCACTCAAATCAGCCTGAAATGCACCCTGAATCACCCAGTAATTATTTTGACCTGAAGTGTTACTCTATATTGGACCTGGTGGTCTCAAATTCTGGGCTTGAGTGGAGCTCCTGCTTCAGCCTTTCCAAGGAATTGACACTTTTTGAGTTGAAGTTGTGTTGGTAGGAATTCATCATAGGTAAGACTTTTAGTTGCCATTTTCTTTTAGTGTAGTTTTGATCTTTATCATTTCTATTAAATATAGTCTCAGAATAGCTATAAGGAGTCATGTAAAGAAAAGACAGCAGTGGGGAATGAATTATAAAATTTCTTTCAGATATATTTATGTCATGAGTCTGGGATTCAGTCCTTTTCAGGTCTACTTTTCTATAATGGGATGACAGATAGAAATGTGGTCAGTTAAGTCAGAGCAGCATTGGGGAGTGATTCAGGCGACATCAGTAAGCACTGAAGGACCCACTGAATGGCACATGTTTCTAGGAAACCAAAGGCAGAATTTCAGTTTGTGTATGGACTAAGAAAGATCCATACACAAAGAAGTATCCATTTTCGTAAATAACCTACTGTCTACCTCCCTGTCTTAGGTGCTGTGAAGTACCATAGCAAAGACAACTTATAAAAGAAAGCATGTAATTGAGGATTGGTTACAGTTTCAAAGGGTGAGTCCATGACCATCATGGTGGGAGTATGGCAACAGGCAGGCAGGCATGTGCTGAAATAGTAGCTGAGGATTTACATCTGATCCACAAGGCAAAGGTAGATAGAGACAGAGACTGATCCTGGTATGGGCTTTTGAAACCTCAGAGCCCATCCCTTGGTGACACACCTACTCCAACAAGACCGCATTCCGTAATCCTTCCCAACAGAGTTCCACTAGCTTGGGGACCAAACATTCAAATATGTGAGACTATGGGGGCCATTCTCATTCAAGTCACCACATTCCAACACAAAAATTAATTTGTATTCAAAATGAATAGAACCAAGAAGTAAGACTGAACAACAAAGAAGGAATGGCCAGCTTGATGTTCATAGGGAAAATGAAAAGACTGAATAATCTTATTTAGAAAAAAACAAAATACTTGTATCCAGTATTAGGGTTAGATGTTTCTCCAAGCTTTTATTTTTATATTTACATTAACCGTATTCTTTATTGGGCTGTGGGTATAGAAATATATCATTAGAACCATTGTATTGCTATACTTATTTAGCAGAACAATAGTAGTAGTAGGTTTTCCCTGATGGCCCATGACCTATCTAGTATTAGTTCTTAGCCATTTTACCAGATAAGGGACCTATCTCATGGAATGGCCCTTAAATCCAATCAAAAAGTAGTTTGTGACTCTACTAACGTTTGTACATCAGTATATCTTAGAGGCCAGTTACAATATAGGTTGCAGGTTTCATATCTGGGTGACACTGATGATTACATATCTCCCCCAGTAGCATTTATAGCACCTTCTAGCACCATGAATGCTAGTTAGTGGGGATGAGAATTTCTTTCATCTTTGAGAAACAATTTTTCCGTTCTACCTCTGATTCAACTTCCATGTTCCTTTTAACAAATGTAAGCATTCCAGAGGAGATATTACTGAATGTGGGGAGTCTATTAAAGTTGAGTATCCAGAACAACTTACATCAAAATCAAAATCTAACCCAGCAAATGAGTGATTCAGAAATTGGGCCACAATTTACTTATTTTTATCTCATATTACATTCTGACTGCTGTTTTCCCTCCCTCCTCTCCTCTCAGTCCTTCCCCCTACCTTCCCTCTCCCCCAGATTCACTCCTCTTCCTTTTCCCTTTAGAAAAGGGCAGGTCTCCCAGGGATATCAATCAAACACAGCATAATAAATTATAATAAGACTAGGTTCAAACCCTCAAATCAAGACTTGATAAGGCAACACAATAGGAAGAGAAGGGTTCCAAAGGCAGGAAAAGGGTCAGAGATAGGCCCTGCTCCCAATGATTAGTTTTCTCTCCTTCTACTCCACCTAGTTCGTCCCCTCTCATCCAGATCCACCCCCTTTTTGTCACTCATTTGAAAGAAAAAAAAACAGGCTTCTAAGGGATAATAATAAAATTGAATATAAGATAAAAAATTAACACATTAGAGCAGAATGCCATTAAGAGTCATTTTTTTTGCAATTTTATGTAGACAGTACTATTTGGTTTCAGTCAAGGTACCTAGGCTACCTAGTCTCAGGTGCTTGGTCCTGGTATGGGCTCCATCTCCTAGAGTGGGCCTTAGGTCAAATCAGAAATTGGTTGGTAACTCCCACAAACTTTGTGCCACCAAAGATATTCACGAGTATATCTTTCAGAATAGAAGAATAGACACCATTGCAGATAAGGAGTTCATGGGTTGCTGTTTTTATTTCTCCTTTGGTGGCCTGCAAAGGGTACCATACTATAACCAAAGATACTAGCACATAAGGATGAAGGCTCTTTGTAGGCTGCTTGGTTTTTCCAAATTCAATGAGTTGTGTATGTGTTGTCTTCAGCAATGAGATGTTGTTTTCAGTTTGTGAAGAACAACCTATTGTCTTGGCAACAGCCTGGGTTGTTTGGGGGATTTCTGTGGGGCCCCTTTGGCCAACAACTCAATTAGCTGTAACCCAGTCCCAGGACTAGAAGCTTCATTTGGTGACAAGAGATGGCCAGTCGGGGTGCTGTTTCCTCAATTATTAGGCAATTTCATTTAGATAAACTTCCATACTACCCCTCAAATGCCCTTAATTTTAGATGTCTCTCCTTGTATTCCATCCCTTGTCCCACTCTTTCCTCAACCCCTTCACTTTGATGCTCCCATTCCAATCTTTCCCCTTAATCCATCCATAACTATGTATTCTATTCCCCTTTCTAAAGGAGATCTATCTGTCCCCACCTAGTCTGTTATTCTTTATGTATTCTCTGTATTTCTATAAATGGTAGTTAGGTAATCATTGACTTAAAAGGCGGGATCCACATAAGTGAATACATATCATATTTGTCTTTCTGGGTCTAGGTTACCTCACTCAGGATGACTTTTTTTCTAGTTCCATACATTTACCTGTGAATTGCATGATTTAATTTTTTTAAATAGTTGAGTCATACTCTATTGTGTAAATATATCATATTTTCTTCATCCATTCTTCTGTTGAGGGACATCTACGTTGTTCCCAACTTCTGATTTTTATGAATAGAGCAGCAATGAACATGACTGAGCAGGTGTCTCTAGGTTAGGATGAAGCAATCTTTAGGTACATGCCCAAGAGTGGTATAGCAGGATGTTGAAGAGGATTGATTCTCATCTTCTCAAGGAACTACCATACTGGTTTCCATAGTGGTTGTACAAGTTTGTAGTCCCATTAGCAATGGATGGGTGTTCTTCTTACTCCATATCTTTGAAAGCATGAGCTGTCACTTGTTTTACTTGTCTTGACAATTCTGACCCATATAAGATGAAATCTCAGAAGAGTTTTAGTTTGCATTTCCCCAATGGCTAAGGATGTTGAACATTTAAGTGTTCCCCAGCCATTTCAGGTTCATCTATTGAGAATTCTATGTTTAGATCTGTAACCCATTTTTTTGTTTTATTTTTCAAGACAGGGTTTATCTGTGCAGTGATGGCTGTCCTGGAACTCCCTCTGTAGGCATGGACCACCTTGAGATCCACCTGCTTCTACCTTTCAAATGCTGGGATTAAAGGCATGCACCAGCACCACCTGGCTTCCCTATTTTTAATTGGGATATTTGCTTTCTTGATATCTAATTTTTGTGTTTTTTATATATTTTTGGTACTAGCACTCTATGGGATGTGTAGGTAGTAAAAAAATATTTTCCCAGTTTGTAGGCTGCCACTTTGCCTGAATGATGATGTCCTTTGCCATGCAGACTCTTCTCTGGTTCATGAGGTCCCATTTATTAATTGTTCATCTTAATGCCTGTGCCAGCAGTGCTCTATTCAGAAAGTATTTTCATGTTCCAATGAGTTCAAGGCTATTCCCTACTTTACCTTCTATCATGTTCAATATTATCTGGTTTTATGTTGAGGTCTTTGATCCATTTTGTGTTGAGCTTTGTGAAAAGTGATAAGTATAGATCAATATTTGGATTATTTTGTAGGAAGCCACCCATTTGACAAGCACCATTTGTTGAAGATATTGTCTTTTCTTCTGTTTGTATTTCTGGCTTCTCTATATAATAAAGGTCAGGTATTCATAGGTATATAGATTCATGTCTGGGTTTTCAGTTTGACTCCATTGATTGAGGGGCCTCTTTTGTGCCAGTGCATGTTGTTTTATTACTGTAGCTCTGTAGTATAATTTGAGGTTGAGCATGGTGATCCAGCCACTTTGCTGAAAGTGTTTATCAACTGTAGGAGTTTCCTGGTCATATTTTAGGGTCACTTATGAATACTATCATATCATCTGTAAATAAAAATACTTTTATTTTTTCCTTTTCAGTATGTATGCCCTTTGATCTCCATCACTTTTGTTACTGCTCCAGATAAAACTTCAAGAACTATATTGAATAAGTATGGAGAGAGTGGACTACCTTGTCTTGTTCCTGACTTTAGTGGGAATGCTTTGAGTTTACCTCCATTTAAGTTGATCTTGGCTGTGGGCTTGTAAACTACCTTCACAATGTTGAGGTATGTTCCCTGTATCCCTAGTCTCTCTGGGACTTTTATCATGAAGGGGTGTTGGATTGTGTCAAAAGCCTTTTCTACATTTAATTAGATGATTGTGTGATTTTGTCTTTCAGTTTGTATGGTGGATTACATTTATTGGTTTATATAGGTTGAACCATCCCTGCATCTCTGGGATGTAGTCAACTCGATCATGGTGAATGATCTTTTTTGATGTGTTCTTAGATTCAATTTGCAAGAAATTTATTGAAGAAATTTGCATCTATGTTCATAGATAAATTGGTCTGTAACTAGTTTTTGTTGTGATTCGTATATCAGAGTAACTGTGATATCATAAATGGAATTGGGCAATATTCCTTCTGTTTCTTTTTGTGGAATAATTTGAGGAATATTGGCTCTTCATAAAGTGATAATACCATTTGACCTTGGGATTTTTTGATTGTGAGGCTTTTAATTAATTGGTTATAAGTCTGTTTGAATTGCTTATCTGGTGTTAATTTTACTTTAACATTGGTAAGTGTATGTATCAGGAAAATTATTCTTTTTTTATATTTCCAATTTGGTGGAGTAAATGTGTTAAAAGTATGTCCTTATGATTCTCTGGATTTCCTCAGTGTCTCTTGTAACGTGCCCCTCTTCTAAAGTTGTTAATTTGGATACTCTCTCCACCTTTTAGTTAATTTGTACAAGTATTTGTCATACTTTATTGATTTTCCCAAAGAACAAACTTTTTATATCATGTATTCTTTGTATCATTGTTTTGTTTTTGTTTTATTGATTTCAACCCTTCATTTGTCATTTACTCCTCTTGGGTGTGATTTCTTTTTGAGCTAGAGCTTCAGGTGTTCTGTCAAGTTGCTACTATGAGATCATCCTGAGTTTTTAATGTTGGCATGTAGTGCTATGAATTTTCCTCTGAACTACTTCATTGTGTCCCATGAGTTTGGATATGTTTTGTATTCATTTTATTACAAGAAATCTTCAATTCCTTTCTTGACCCATTTTCCATTCAGTAAAGAGCTGTTCAGTTTCCGTAAGTCTTTAAGTTTTTTGTTTTTTCTGTTGTTGATAACCAGTTTTAATCCATGATGGTCAGATAAGACGCAGGCTGTTATTTCATTTTTTTATCTATTGAGAATTGCTTTGTGTTTGAGTAAGTGGTCACTTTTGGAGAAAGTTCCATGAAGTCGTAAGAAGAAGGTATGTTCTTTGTGTTTGATTGAAATGTCCTGTAAATATCTTGTTAGGTCCATTTGGTTTATAACATTTATTAGCTCCAGCATTTGTCTGTTTACTTTTTTGTCTGAATGGTCTGTCTATTGATTATTGAAGTATCTCACTATCAATGTGTGAGGTTTCTTTTGTGAAATTCATTGCCCTTGGTTTTGGTGCATAGATATTAAGAATTGCATTGTACTGTTGGATTTGAAGATGTAGTATTCTGTATCTCTATTGATTAGTTTTGGTTTGAAGTCTATTTTGTCAGATATTAAAATGGCTACCCCAGCTTTCTTCTTAAATCCATTTGTTTGCAATCCTTTTACCCTGAGGTGATAGCTATTCTTGATATTGTGTTTTTCTTGGATGCAGCAGAAGGATGGATCCTGTTTTCACATCCATTCTTAGTCTGTGTCTTTTTATTGAGAGTTTGAGATCATTGATGTTGAGAGACATCTGTGAGCAGTGTGATTCCTGTTATTTTTGTTATTTTGTTGTTGTTTGTTGTTGCTGCTGCTGGTGGTGGTCATGGTGGTGTGTTTGTGTGTGTGTGTGTGTGTGTTATGCACTCGTGCTTCCCCTCTTTTGATTTGCTGGTCTGGGATTATTTATTCCCTGTAGGTTTTTTTAAAGGGTGTAGTTAACCTCTTTAGGCTTGAGTTTTCCTTCTAGCACCTTTTGTAGGCCTGGATTTGTAAGTATATAGTGCTTAAATTTAGTTTTTTATCACAGAGTGTCTTATTTTCCTCATCTATTGTGATTGAAAGTCTTGTTGTGTTAGTAGTATGGGTTGGCATCTATGGTCTCTTAGAGTCTGCAACACATCTTTCCAGACCCTTCTGTCTTTTGGAATATCCATTGAGAAGACAATTGTTATTTTGGTATATATATATATATATATATATATATATATATATATATGTTATTTGTTCTTTTCCCCTTGCAGTTTTTAATGTTATTTCTTCTGTATGTTTGGTGTTTTGATTATTATGTGGCAAGGGGACTTTCTTTTCTGGTTCAGTCTATTTGGTGTTCTGTATGCTTCATGGGCCTTGATAGTCATCCCTTTCTTTAGTTTAGGCAAATTTTATTCTATGGTTTCATTAAAAATATTTTTGTGCCTTTGACCTGTGTTTTCTTCTCCTTATTGTCCCCTCCCCCTCTTCTTTTTTTCCTATTATTCTTAGATTTGGTCTTTTCATGAGGTCCCAGATTTTCTGGATGTCCTGTTCCAGGGGATTTTAATATTTCTTTTATCATGTCTTCAGTGCCTGAGATTCTCTCTTTATTATTTGTATTCTGTTAGTGAGGCTTGCCTCTAAGGTTTCTGTGGGAGTTCTTAAATTTTTCATTTTGAGATTTCTATCAGTTTGGATTTTCTTTATTGATTCTAGTTCCAGCATTGAACTATTTTATTCATTTTCTTTCAATGTTTGTGTTTTCATAGATTTTTAAAGGATTTATTCATTTCTTCTTTAAGAACCTCAACCAGGGCCGGGTGTTGGTGGCACATGGCTTTAATCCCAGCACTTGGGAGGCAGAGGCAGGCGCATCTCTGTGAGTTCGAGACCAGCCTGGTCTACAAAGCGAGTTCCAGCACAGCCTCCAAAGCCACAGAGAAACCCTGTCTCGAAAAAAACCAAAAAAAGAGCCTCAATCAGATTCATAAACAGTATTTGAAGGTCTGTGTCTTATGCTTTAGCTATGTTCCAAAACTCAGGGCCTGTTGTGGTAGGGTTGCTGGGCTTTAGTGGAGACATACTGTTCAGGCTTTTACAGACTGTGTTTTATGCGGGTGTCTAGGCATCTGGAATTGTAAAGATTGTAATTCTAGGTCTTGTCTTTGTTGGGTGGGTGCTTTGTTCCTTGGTTTCTGGTGTCCTCTCTGGTTCTTAGGAGAGAGTGGTGGCTGTGTGTTGCCTGGTAGGAAATTCTTCTAGGATCTTAAGTGTGGCCACTGGGGGTCCCTGATAAAATTTGTCCTAGGTATTAGGAGCTGACATTTAGGAATGTGGATTGACTAGGAGGAGGTCCCCATGAAAGAGGAAGGCAGGGTGTTCCCCCAGGATCTGTATAGTCCCTTGGGAATGGGGGCAGTGAGTGAGGAGAAGACCTTACAGGTAGCTGCTCCATAGCTGGGGATGGTACCTGAGGGCTGGATATGGAAAAGAGGAAGAAGATCTGAGGCTGGCCTTCTTGTTTCTCCAGCAGGATTGGCTGGAGAGTTTCCAGGGAATACCTGCTAGAGTTGGGGACTGGAATAATGCGGATGAGTAGGGATGAAGTCTGGAGGAGGAGATCTGTGGAATCCCCTGGAGATTCAGGTAGAGAGGAGGAGCAAACTGTGCAGGTGGTTTGCTACAGAGATGCAGGTAAGAATTGGGGGATTGGATTTGGAGGAATGGAGGGAAAAGTGAAAATCTGCAGTTACCCTGCCTGCTTTCTTTGCAGGAATGTCCTGTGGTTCCCCAGGGAATTCCTCCTTGATTTGGGAGCTGGGATAAAGAAATGAGTGGGGAGGAAGTTTAGAAGGGAAGATCAGTGTGATCCATTGGATATGGGAGTAGGGGAAAGGGAGGATGCAACAGGTGGTCTGCCACAGATTGATGTGTGTGTGTGTGTGTGTGTGTGTGTGTGTGTGTATTTGTAACACTGGGGGGATGGGATTTAGAGCAATTAAGGGGGAGGTAAAGATCTGCAGTTAGCTTACCTTGTTTTCTGGCCAGAGTGCTCCAGGAGCTTATCTTGAATCTGTACAACAGCTCTACAAGTTGGGTACAATTAAACCAATTTTCCAGATGAGGAATCTGAAGGCCAATACTGATAAACAAATGGGGTGATGATAACTAATGTGATAATTAGCAAGGGTTCTAGAGCCCAGGTTGAAAATCTGGTTTCCCCAGTTAATAGTTATGTGACCTTTGGCAGGGATTTTAGCTTCTCTGCCCTTCAGTCTGCCCCACTGGCAAAAGAAAATGTTAGGGAAAAAACTTACCCTGTATAGTATTTAAGAATTAAAGGATGCTAGTTCCAGGACAGCCTCCAAAACAATACAGAGAAACCCTGTCTCAAAAAAAAAAGAATTAAAGGATGCAATATAGTTAATGTTATTTGGGCAGTGACTGGCATACAGTAAGTATGTAAGAGGAAAGCTTGGATCCCAGCACCAGTGTGCTGACCTCTAAATATCACCTCTCTCCATTACCTCAAAAGGCCCTCTTCAAACTAGCATATGCTGTTACCACACCCTGTGTAGCCACACAAAGTATTTACTTGTTCTGTTTCTCATATTGAGCCATGAGTACTGGCAATAGCAAGATTTAAGAAAATTAGCCCTTAACCAGCTCTTGGCTGTGGGAAGAGCACTTCTTGTATTTCTGTATTCATAACATTTCATCACTGGTTCACTGGAAGTACTAGCAATGAAAACCAGGGCCTTTACAATGCTATGAATATGCTCAATCACAGAGCTATACCACTGCCTGTAGGGCATGATCATTTTCCAGCCAGCAAACCAATATTCTAAGTTCTGTGTCAAATTATGACCTTCCAGGGCTATGGTAAACTTCCTCACTTCTCCTTTTTTTCATTTTTGCCAAGGCCAGAAATTTTAAATTCCTTGCTTTAGGTCAAGTGTAATGGGGAAACTGACATTTAGACAGGAAGATGCTAGAATTTAATAATCACAAGAATTAACATTTATGAATCAATTAGTATTCCAGGAATTATTCTGTGTTTCATATCCATTTTTGTTCTTAATCCTTATAGCCTCTTTTAAGTTAGGTTTCTTAGAAGAAGAATGTAAGTACAGTGGTTAATAACTAGCTAATGGGCATACATCTAGTGACTGCAGGATTCTAGGATTTCATTCCAGGGACTTAAAGCATACACTATCTCCATTAATAGGAATGGTGTAATTAATAGCCAGAGGCAAAGCCCTGACACATAGAAAGCATTTATTACATAATTGTGGAATGTTGGATGAACTGTTCACTATGTCTATTTACCATGCAACCTAGTAACTATTATACATTTAAGCAAGTAAATTAATGTCTTTTTATTAATTTGTCTAAATATCAAATTAAACTATTTTCCTGGAGTTGGTCTTCAGTGTGGCTCCATATAATTTAATCATCTGCTAAAAATGCACAACAGAGCCATTCATTCATCCTTTATTGATTGAGAACATTTTCTAGAGGACAAATCACTATACTATCTCTAGCAATACAGAGATGAATTGACATAAGAACTAATAGTGTAGTGGAGGAGACATCACACACACACACACACACACACACACACACACACACACACACCAGATGCTGTAGTCTGAAGCAGGGTTATTGGCAGAGGTTGGAACACGGGAGATGGCAATACGTACATAGCACTTTGGCTTCCAAGCATGTCTGGTTTTTTTTTTTTTTTGGTAAAATAGTCTCATTCTATGTAGATGGCCACATTACCTAGTTATGGTCAGTTGAAGGGTTCTGTTTCTCTGGCCATTGTATTTGGTTCCAGCAATAACTCATTTCTGGAAATTTCACTTGGACTATTTGATAGGTCTGTGTTTCCACTGGGGTTGCTAAGTGGTTAGATACAAATCTCAGTTCTCAGTTCTCCGTATCTTGGTAATCAAGTTGAGAGAGAACCTGCCTGAGAACTGAATCAACAGAGGCAATCAGAGCCAAGAGATGAAAAACTGATTGCTAATGACATCATTTGGGCACCTAGATCTAGCTATGCTGAAGTTAGCACTGTACCTTACTATTAGTAACAACAACCCCATTCTTTTGACCTAAACTTGCTTGTATTGTATTTCTGTACCCTGCAAGCAAAATAACCCTAATTAATATTGTGTGTAGAAATCATGGAAATGATGAGGCCTGAAGTGAGTACTAATGCTTTGAGCTGGGCATATATGCCTTTAATCCCAGAACTCAGGAGGTAGAAGCAGGAGACTCTCTGAGTTTCAGGCAAGACTAGTCTACACACCAAGTTCCAGGACAGCCAGGGCTGTTACACAGAGAAACCCTATCTTAAAAAAAAGCAACAACAACAAAAATTGTTAAAAGTTACTTAAGCAAAGAAAGGGTACTTCAGGGAGACAGAGACAGCAGGTGTGAAGGATCTGGGAGGAGCTGGGGGAAAGGAAATACAGTAAAAAATAGTATATGATAAAAAAATTAAAACATACAACCAGGACATGTCTAAGAAGGGGGTACTGTAGGCAATTTTTTGTAGTCATATGGTAAATTGACAGTGAGTAGAGGTAAGGATAAAGCTGCATAGTCATGTCAGAACAACTGAGATGCTATGTTACTAATATGACAGTGGACTAGGGATGTGGCTTAGTGGTGGAATATATACACAACATATGAAAAGTCTCAGGTTCAATATACAGCACTATACATACACAAAAAGTTAAACTCCAAAGTATTAAACTGTAAACTAGTTTTTAAAGATTGCAGCAACTATTTCTTACATCCTTATCTACATCCCAGCCATATGTTTACATCTTCTTTTAGTTCACAGTACCATAGATCAGTAAATAGAATCAATTGAGACAACTCTATAAGCAGAAATTTCATCAGTTTCAATCTTTCAAGAATCATTTGGGGTTCTGGGGCATTAGAGGGGCTTCTTTGAGGTGTCCTCTTTCCTGACTAGTCTGGGTGGGACAATCTTCATCTATTCCATGTCTAAAAATATATCTACATACTATCCAGAAATTTTCCTCTCCTACAAGTAAAAATGTGTTTGATCTTCCAGACCAGTGTCATATGTTCAGTGATGATAGAGCAATAAGTATTCCAAGATCCTATTAGACACTGTGCAGCTTGCCTTCCACCCTCATGGGACATGCAACCCAGGGGAGCGAACATATACAATACAATATGAGCAGGACCACAATGAAGAATGAAAATGGGTCAATGGAAACATCAAAAATAGCTGGTGGTTGCTTCAGGATATCAATTACTTGCTTCTATGAACCTGGTTCTTCCTTGAAGTTCTATCCCCAGCGTCATTAATAAAAAGACATACAGGCACATGAAAACAGGTTGCTTTAGGGGGGCTGCCCAACTGCTCATAATTTGGTGTTTCTTCAGATCCAAATGTGGGAGTAGGAGATTGGCAAAGAATTGGGGATGTCATGGGGGATAAATGCTAGATATGCAGGATGTATCCATATAAAGAAGAGATGTGGCCAAAGGATTCTTTCAGCAAGTATCAGGGGACCATTAGAGAAATTTCACAGGAAAATGACATGTCTTGTGTGTGCTTGTACTTTATGAGGAGCAACTCTGCTACAAAGTGGAGAATAGAGTTAGAAGCAGTTTGGAAGCACTATAGACATCAGAGAGCCCAGTTAGAAAGGTGTGAGATGGTGCTGAAGTGCCGGTGTGGAGAGAAGTGGATGGATTTGAGAATCAATTTAGGAGTCAAAATGATCGTGTCTGATGATTGTATGTATGGATATTGTTTAGGTTTCGGAAGTTTAAGTCAAAGAAAGAAAACACACTAGATGTGCCCTATATACTTGAACATTGTGAACTATTCCTCAATTCCTGATCATTTGAGGATTTGAGAATCTTTAGTAACTTAGGCAATCAGCTCCTTGAAAGTGACTAGGCATCCTGGACTTTAAAATAAACCACATGTGTGGGTTTGTTCATGCATCTGTACAGGCTGAATAGTATATGCACACGCACCTATTCATGTGATCACATCTCCTAAAGGAAACATTTGAGGAAAAAAATCCTTTCCAGAAACCCACCTAAATATTCCTAGACATAGCAACCTTTTTGTTGTGCTGGGTCATCAGGAATTTGAGTTAAGGGAATAATTATTTCTTATTAAGTTAATATTTCATAACTAGATTCATTTCTACTTTAGAGCAAAAGTGACCACAAAATGTATTTCTACATCTATTTAGCAGATAAAGATGTAAAACAAATACTTGTGCTTCCCACACTTTCCCCATATATCTGCCTAAAATTTATGCCACCAATGTCTAATTTCCCACTTCTTTGTTGTTGTTTTGTGTATATATACAATATACATACATACATACATACATACATATATGCAGGATCTCATTATCTTGTCCAGGCTGACCTCAAACTCAAGGGCTCACATGATCCTCTGCCTTCCAAGTAGCCGAGACTAGAGTCATTTATCACTGTGCCGGGCTTATTTTCCTAATTCTTGGTGGGTATGCATGAATCTGTGTTTATGTGGTGTAGGGTGTGTGTGTGTGTGGGCAGGAATACTGTACCAGCAAATGTTCCCACCCACCAAGCCATCTTGTAGGCCTCATATGCATTTCTTTTGTCTGTCAGCTTTGTACTTTCCAAGAGCTTCATCATAATCACAGTGGGGGCTTAATTTTGTTTAAATGCTCAACGAATTGTTTTATCTTCTCTACCCCTATAGGAAGGTAAATTGAAGAAATGTTTTGGGAAAAAAAGTGCTGACTTTTTGGTACACATACATGTGTGATTTTTTTCTTTCTATATCTGGGGGAATCAACAGAAAAAAGTTAATGATCACTCAAATTGTATTTTATTAATGACTGAGTAATGACTCCCTGCAAACAGCATTTGATAAACAGAACAGATTGGTGAACACACAACATCAACCAAGAGGTGGTCTCTGAACTGAGTATCAAGAAGAGCTCATCTGACAGTCTACATGTCAGATCTGAACAATTCATATAATCTTCACATCCTTGGTATGAGGAAGGAGTCAGGCACTGGCTAAAACTGTTCTAGGGCAAAGGTGAACTCTCATAGCTCAGCTGAACCAGGAGCAAGTGATGAATTTCCCAAATTGACAGTTTCCCATTGGAATGATACTAGTATGCTAGTATGCTCAGAACACATGCAAATCAACACACACACACACACACACACACACACACACACACACACACACACACACACACGGGAAGGGGGGAGACAGAGAGACTGAGAGAGAGACAGATTGCTCAGCCCAAGAGGGAGGAAGAGCCTTTGAAACTATACTTTTAAACTCATCACCAAGCAATTGCTCTAGAGATTGTTAATAGCATTTTCTCATATATATTTATTTAAATTAGAAACAATTTTACATATCAATCCCAGTTCCATTTCCCTCCCATCCTCCCATGCCCCCCAGCAACCTCCCCACCCATCCCCCATCCATTCCCCAGGGAGGGAGGCCTTCCATTGGGGATCATCAAAGTCTGTCATTTTCTCATTGTATGAAAGAATGGGATGATCTAAAAGGCGTATTTAATTAATAGAAGTACTCTTGATAAAGTTATTCAAATAAATAAAGTTCTTTTTTTTCTCTAGCAGTTGTGTTCTTACAATGATTTATTTAACTAAAATGGTGTCTGGGCTATAGCATTTTGTATACTAGTGTTAAATTAGCTTTAATTAAGAAGCAACAAATCTCAGTCATAAATCTTTCTCTAGCCCTAGGCAAAATTCCCTAGGAATTAGATAAACACTCCTTAGTAGGATAGTCTACTTAGAGTTGTCCTTTGCTATGCTTTTCCACCTCTAACTGCCTTACACTCCAAGCTAATAAATAATTGAAAAGGAGGAGCTCGCTGTTTTCATAACGTGTATATGAATAATACCTGCAACGTCAGACTATTTCCTTTCCGCTGACAATTATCATCGCCCTAGATCTCTCTCTATGAGAAATAACCAGAAGAGTCAGAGGTAGGTACATGAAGGAAGAAAGAGAGAAAGGACCCTAGGATCCAAGAACAATAAATAGCACACATGAGACCCCCAGTTCTAGTTCCAGAAGGAAAAACAATTTACAAAACATCTTTTGATTTTCCTTCTGATAAGATTTGTTTTGCTAAAAAAGTTGTCTGTGTTCCCTTTCTCCTAAGAGACAGGTGATGTAGGAATAGTTTCTAGCCACCAACGCTAGAAATCTGGAGGTAGTATTGGAGAGATCGCAAACAAAGCAGTGAACCTACTCTACCTTGGGTTTCATCGTCAAATGCTAACCATTTTTTCTTGCTTACTTTTTTCTCCAAGGATCTGACAAAATTCACCAAGTACTGTGTTCACAGAACACAAGATAAAATCACAAAACATAGGTTAGATTTCTCTAATATAAAAAGGTGCTTATGAAAAAATGAGAACTTTCTGGTCTGTAAGTAGCACAGAAAGGGGTTCAGAAATAGTGACAGCTGCTCTTTCTTTAACATAGGGAAGGGAATGACCTCAGAGTAAAAGTGAAACAAAGAAAGCAGACCTACACAATCTGTAGTGAAGAACAAAAAATCATTAAAATATGCTTGAACTTAAGTTCTAGGGACATGCTTTTATTCTTGTCCTGTCCTTTCAACACACATGCCTAGCTCAATCCCTTTAGAGCAACATGGAGGTTGGGCTACCCATAATCCTTGTTATATAGACATAGAGTTATATTTGGAAACAGATGCACACAGATGCTCAGAAGGCAATGTGGAATCATCATGCAAAAGAAAGATACCTGTAATGTATAGATATGGGTTGAGTAGATATATTTGGGGGGAGTGGTGAATGTCAAATTCTTTTCCTTCCACTCTCAAATTAAGAACCAATTCATAGACACAGAGAAAGGATAAGAAGTACCAACTTATAACTGTTAAAATTGTTTTAGGAAATAGGAAGTAGGAAGGTTGTCATTCTTGATTTCTTGATGGTCCTATTTAAGTATATGCATGTATAAATGCTCCTATCCCATGAAAGGAGAGAGAATGCAGGTTAATTTACCAGAAGCTCTGCCCCATGGAAATAGTGTGAGAGCGAAGTGGAAGACACTGATTCCCCCTTCCCCTGCAAAAGAGAAAACTACAATATGCAGTTGATTAGGGATGTTATCTTTGGAAGCTTCTCCAACCTCTTGTCCTTCCTTTCACTTTATCTGGTGGAACCCAGGCCCTCACACTCACTTGTTGCCTAGTGCTTTATCACGGAGGCACACCTCCAGCTTTGTATGTAGGGTTTTTAACTTTTATTTTTATTTATTTATTAAATATATATGTGTATATATATATATATATATATTTAACATTCTGACCACAGTTTCCCCTCCATCATCTCCTCCCAGTTTTAAGGTAGAAAATGCATAGGTCACTGTAGCCTCTTGAAAGATCCTTGGTTCAGAAGGAAACTAGAGAGTAAGTACTGTGATCACGAAAATTGTAGTCAAACATTAGTTTTTTAATAGGAAATTTTAAAAGAGCTCATAGGACCACTGGTTTAGTCTTCTTCCTTCCCAAAAGGTAAACTGATGAGTAAAGTTTAAATGAGTTCAAAGTTTAAATCTTAAACATTATTTTAATTTATGTATTTAAATTATTTCATATATGTATATGATGCATTTTGAGTCTTTCATTCCCAGCTCCCCCTAACTACTCAGGAATACATTCCCAAGCCAATTCTGTATCTTTTTAAATAACCCATTAGGTTCCATTTGTACTGTCCATGTACTCATGCACACCCATCCCCTGGAGCACACTCAGCCTGCCAGGGGCCACACCCTTAAAGAAAATGGACTCTCCTTCCCCCAGCAGCTAATAGCTCCTCAGTTAGGGGAAGGGGCTCGGTCCCTTTCCACTCTCCATGTTGGAATGTTATCAGGCTTGATCCTGTATTATGCAGGGAAAGGGGGTGGAAACACTTTACCTGGCCTCTTTTAGCTGTTCCATTTTCGATCCTTTGTTGTCCTCCTTGACTTTTAAATATTAGCATAATAGTTTAAACATATTTTTTATATTTTTAATATTGTGTGTGCATGTGAGTACAGGTACCCATGATGGTCAGAGGTGTGGGATCTCCCTGGACAGTTACTGTTGGTTATGGATTGCCAGACATGGGTGCTGGGAACCGAATTTAGATCCTTTACAAGAGTGCTAAGCATGCTTAGCACTGAGCTATGTCTTCAACCCCTAGCATAATATTTTTAATTATTAGTATGATATAGGATTCTATATAAATCCCCTTTTCTTTCTTCTTATTTTAATTTCTCCAAGTGAGATTATCTCTTCCAAGTAGATTTAATTACATGCCAAATGTGTTATTTATTACCAGTCACCACTCCTCTGTTGTTATGCAGTTTTCTGTTTCTACCTGCATATTAGAGTTTCCACTTTTTTTATATACACAGCAATTTCACATAGAGTGAAGTCATCATCTGTGTTATGGCTCCAGTGTGTGTGCAAGACTACATCTGACAAGTGTTCTCTATTGCTGTAGTCTTATTTGATTCATCTCTAACCTCAAGCCTTTGCGGGTGCACACGTGTGTGTGTGTGTGTGTGTGTGTGTGTGTGTGTGTGTGTATGTGTGTGTGCACATAATGTCCAAACACTGCCTAGGGGTTTGTAAATTACAGAGGAATCCAAGAAATCAAGTAGCTCAACTCTTACAATCTTATAGAAGAGAAAAGTGACTTGGTTAATACCACATTGCTAATTAATGGTATAACTAGCTTAGAGTTTGGTTTTCTCACGTCAGGCAGGGTGGTACATGCTTGCTCTTCCAGCACTGGAGAACTGTGAATTCAAATCTAGCCCTCCACTATACAGTAAGACTGTAAAAAAGGTAAAAATTAAAGAGCAGTGTTTTTTTTCTATTCAGTAAAGTAGAAAGATGTCTCCATTATATGCACAAGATGCCTCCTGTTTCTGCATTGTTTATGTAAAGAACAAAGTAATTCATCATCTTTTCCTTTAGTGCTGAAAAGGAGAAGATGAAGAACCCAATAGCACTGTGGACTATGGTTTGGAAAGAAAATAGTTTGGTTCAAGGCTAGCTCAGGGCCTTGCTTCATTTTAAAGGAAGAGAAGACTTTTTCTTTTTTTTTTTCTTTTCCAAAGTGTTTTCATATGTATTACTTCATCTTAGTCTCTCAGAGGCAGGAGAGTCAGAACTTGTTAGCAAAAGTTTACAGATGAAGAAAATAAGACTGGAAAGACTGGGCTCAGTGATTTGTTCAAGGCCACTCTAATTAGTGACAAGGCCAGGGCTCAGAAGTATGTCTCCTGTTTACAGATACCTTCAAGTCTTAGACCCGAAATTCTAGTAGTCCTTGGGTAGTGATCATACACCCTGGAAACTGAACTTTATAGATTTCTAAATGTGAACGTTGAGATCTGCTGAGTTGCACTAAGTTAATTCGGTGATAAGAGTGATTGTCTAGCAGTCTGAAAAGGCCCTGGGTTCAATCCCTAGCAATGTATGTGTACATGAACACACATATCAACAAATTGTTTCCATTCCTAGTATCAAAAACATTAATATTAAAAGAGGGGCAAAGGGATAAATCTAAAGGTAGAACACTTGCCTGTCATGAACAAGGCCCCAGGGATATCTATCTTTAGTGCCATTTTTTAAAAGGGATCAGCAAATTGAGATGGCATCGTCTGATTTCTAGTAACCTGATCAAGGTGTTTTTGGTAGGTGTGTCTAAGTGTTGGAGCGTGGCTTCTTATGTGGGCCATCTCTAAGAGCATAAAGCAGACGATAACCATCTGAATGACCACCGTGAGAAATTCCCTTGGTATGCTGGGACACAGAGCAGGCAGCAGGGTGTTTAAGAAGCAGTGAGGAAGTGAAAGCAGAGAGTAGACACCTGAATTGTAGAAAGCTTTCCGGTGGAGGGAAGGGACCCGAGACCTTTTGCCTGTTAGGAGAAGAAATTGCATAGGAAATGGGAAAGGACACTCAACAAGCAAGACAAAGTAAGAATGACCTGTTGATTCAGCATTGACTTGTCAACACTTTCCCCGCTGGTGTGAAGCCCTTTAGAAGGTGACTTCCCACTTGTGGCTGCTGAGAAAACACCCCCTGAGAGGGGAGATAAACTGCTTAGGTCAAGACTGGGGTATCAGCATCGGATGAAGTACCAAATTCATCTCTCAGGGCAGTTACTGTAGCTGTTAGGCCTATACCAAAGGCCGGAGAAGCAAGCTCAACTCCCAACAGATGATTGGCTAGGTTTCAGGTCCTGTGTAAAAGCTGATTCTTCCAAGAGGCAGGCCATCAATTGACCAGCTGATCAATGGATGCTTTTTCTTTTGTGCTTGTTTTCTGCTAGTCATAACTTTACAGATCCTCTCTGTGGGGCAAGTGCAAGGCAGTGCCTGGCTGCCTGGGACAATCACAGCACTCCCATAGACACCAGCAGGGAGCTAGCTTGTAGCTGAGCCTGAGCAGGACCATCCTCAGTGTTCCTTTATTTAAACTATGCTCCTAGGCAGTGTTCCATAATGACTCCACACAACTAGTGTGTACATGGAGCAGCCTACAAGCACAACTCCACTAAATCCGCTGGTCCTGAGTGTTCTTTACTTTCCACCTCTGTAGGCAAGGTCCACAGATTAGCAGCCCTGTACCCACCCCCATTTCCCAGGACCTGTCTCTCAGGACCTTCTGAAGAAAAAGGCACTCAAGAAAGACATGAAGGCGCTAATCAGAAAAGTGCACTCGGCCACGAGGGCCATGCACACTGACTTTCACCTCGGTTTGCTTGGACTGAAGGAGGGGCGGGGAGCTCCTCAGTAAAGAGGAGGACCAAAGAGGGGGGCCTACTTGAATGAAACAATGTAACAATTGATGTGAGGCCTCGCCTTGCTCCCACTCCTCAGCGATCCTATAGGCGAGGACCCAGTGCCTGCCCCTCCCCATTGCTCCGTTTTCTTGTCCATTAAGCACTATCCCTCCGCCTCTCTTTCCTTCTTTTCTTTTTCCCCCTTTCTTCCCCCTCCCCCTCTCTCCAGCTCCGTGTCATTTCCTCCTAGGGCTCACTAGCTGCCTGAGCGTCTCCGGCCGGGAGAGTAGGCGGAGCGGGGCGGCGCAGCGCTGGAGGACGGTGGTGGCGGAGCTGCTGGGGGCGGAGGCTCCGTAGCCCCCGCGGAAAAGGAGCCCGGCGGCGCCTGCCGAGCCGAGCCGAGGATGGAGAGCCGGCCGGGGTCCTTCCAGTACGTCCCGGTGCAGCTGCAAGGGGGGGGCGCCCTGGGGCTTCACCCTGAAGGGGGGCTTGGAGCACTGCGAGCCACTCACGGTGTCGAAGGTAAGGAGCGGTGGCTCGCTCCTCACGGCGTCCAACTTTGAATGGGCTAGCGGGTGCGCAGACTGCGCGGGTGCGGGCCTCAGCCCCACTTGGCGACTTGGCCGGCCGGGGCCCGAGGGGCTGCAGCCGCATTGAGGGGGTCCTGCTGCGGGAGCAAACTGCAGCTCAGTGTGGCTGGAGGATGGGACCCGAGCCACCCGGCCCGGCCGGAGCTTTGCGCGCAGTCACACTCGCGGGAAACGGGGGTGGGGGGTGGGGGCGATCCCCCCACCCCACGACGAGGAGGCCACTCACCTCAGTGTGGGCTGCAGGAAATGGCGGCTGCTGGGGGTTCTCCTTGCCTCGGAGGCCCCTGCGCCCCGCAGGACAGTGAGGGGCTGAGGGCACCGGCGGCGGGGCTCGGCGCTAGCTCTGCCTGGGG
The DNA here is from genome assembly GCF_017639785.1 of Mesocricetus auratus. Lineage (NCBI taxonomy): Eukaryota > Metazoa > Chordata > Mammalia > Rodentia > Cricetidae > Mesocricetus > Mesocricetus auratus. Next base: position 14,794,937 of record NW_024429213.1, on the reverse strand, counting down.
CTGTCCTGCCTGAGGCAGGTTGCTGGGCTAGGGTCTGGCGCAGAGCTGGGGGGGGGGGGGAGATGAGGCATTGCTGGCTTTTCTCAGCCTCTTGTCCCGCAGCCGGACGCACACACGCCCGTCCAGCGCCGGGGCGTTGCTGCTGCTGCCGGTTTCACTCGGCCTTTCCCTCCCTCCCGAGTCCTGCCCCGCGCCCGCCGGCGAGATTTCTTGCACGCTGAGAAGTGTGGAGGGAACTTTTGTGCCATGGAGCACAGCTGTACTGAAGCGGCCACTAGGGTCGGTTTGATTTAAGAGCCTGTGATCAGCTGGAACCAAGTTGCGTTGCAGCTAGAGGCCAGGGGAAAGAAGCACTCCCAAGAGCCCTGAAACCTCCAAACCAGGGTGTCTTGAGTGAGGGTGGAGGATGGGGGCAGTTGGGGCTGTTACTGGGAGAGTGACTTGCAGGACGACTCACCTTGAAGCACGAGATTGCCAGGTGGAGGGACTTCCTGAACTTTAGCCCACTTTTTGTTGTCGTTAGTTTCTCTTACAGATAGCTCTCTCTAGCTCTTCCAAGCCACTCTGACTGCAGCTGAGATTGTAGATGGCGGTTTTGGCGGGAGGTGGAAAGATGTAGCTTTTTTTAAGGTAACAATGTGGCTATAGGGATTCCTGTTTTTCCATGTTGTTAGCATAGCAGATGGGCTCTGGGAATTACTGCCCCCCCATAATAACTAATGTTGCTTTCTCCCTGCATTGGGATGGCGCACTAGTTAACTTGTGTGGCTGTTTGTTCTTCAGGTGTTGGGGCAACCTTAAAGTGTTGCTCATGTGTGAACCAGTCAGCTCTGGCTGACTGAGGTATATTGAGGCAGTATTTTGGGGGTATTGGAAGGGACCTCGAGAGGATCTTCAGCCTCCCCAAACTTAGGCGATGTTTATCCAGTATTTCTAACCAGACTGAGATAGATGCCTTTGTGATCTACCCTCACATCCCTCTCTCAAGCAAACTACTTTTTAACAACAAAACTACCATCAAACAGCCCCAGTGGAGAGGGGGTACCCTAGCCTTGAAGAATTTCTTCTAATCAAACTCCTTCCCCTCTCTTCCCACCAAGGTCACAATGGGCTATGCAGCCCTCGGGAGTCTGGCAAGTTCCTCCCTTTCTTTTCCTCCTTGGGCCGCCCACAGAATTTCCAGTGTGCCTAGACAACCTGCCCTGGAGAGGTCATTTTTGAGCTTTGTCCGGGCTGACCCAACCTGCTAGGCATCTCTGAGAGTGCTTGTTGCTGTGGTCCTGAACTATTTTGTGAACCCATAGGAGCATGGCAGGGGGTGTTACTAAGTATGGGGCAGCCAGCAATTTGTGGTCTGGCTTGGGGATTATTTGAGGATAGATGAGGGTTTTCTTGGCCATGCTGTTAAGGAAATACCTTGTGTATGGAGAGGCAGGGTGCCTTTTAATGGTTCCCTTTCTGCTGAATGTACAGTTGGCCCCTATTATGTACAGGTTCATTATTACACATGGATATGCAGGAGGTAAAATCAGTGTACTCGTTCCTCCCAAACAGCCTGGCTCCTTAGAGTAAAAGTCAGGTATGACTGGGTTAGCTGGGATGTTACATAAAGGGGACTTTTTTTCAGTATAATGTTTGCCTGCATTTTCTTTTTCCTTTTAGCAAGATACGTTTCACTGATCCCATTTTTATTTTCTACTTTAGTACATTTATTTTTCATGAGACATTTCATTAATCCCATTTTCTTTTTTCTACTTTAGTGCGTTTCCTTTTATGCTTCAGGATAATACAGCTCTCCCCCCCCCCCACGTGCGTATCCACTGGTGGGTTTGGGCTAGACATAGAATTGAAGTGGTAAATGAAAAATACTTGGATTCTAACCCTTACATTGTCATTCTTTGTTCTGTAATCCTGGGACTAGCATTGTCTTCCTTGGGCCCGAGCATCCCTAAGTCTAAAATGAATTTGAAGTGGGCAGTCTTTAAATGACACTATGATGGTTTTGTAGTGAAGCCATTGTCCTAGCCCTGGTACTCTTTTCACCAGAACTGCTATGTAGTCCGTGAGGAAGATGACTACTTCATTTGCATCTGATGCTCCTGTGGATAGTATGCTTCTCATGCCTTCATCAGCCCATCACAGCCACGATGTGAGGCCGTCAGGGCAGGTTACAGAGCATCTGATGGAAAAACTGACTCTGTGCTGCATCCAGTGACTTGCTTCAGTCTGTCAATGGCAGGCTCTAGCCTATTCATGTTTTGTGGCCTAGAGAATATCTTGACTCTTGTGGTAGTACTCCAGTTTGTGAGCAACATTGACTAATAAGTTTCAAGGATATATTTAGTCTTGTCAGCCTCTAACGCCAGTAATGCTTTCCATGCCATGAAGTCTTCCATGGTGACTGTGCTTTAGGTATATGCTAATGAATTCTGACCTCAAGGAGGTGGGGAAAGCCGCTTTTAGTAACTGAATAACTTAGGCTTGTGAAAAACAGAAGAGCCAAGAGCCATGGTGCAAAATGGCAACGGGCCTCCTTTGGTGCTGGGGAAATACAAAAGTAGTTTGGGCTTAGGATGATGTGTTGCACCTGCTTGGGAAAGGCAAAGACATCAGGGAGATGCAGAAATTCGAGGAAAGGTGATTGGTGCGAGGAGAAGGCATGGAATATGAAAGCTTACTTTCCATTTGTCATTGACAAACCTTTTGACCAGGAAATGATGAGGGTGGAAAAATCATCAGTGGAACTAGTTATTATGGATTCCCAGATATGAAGAATTTGGCTGCCTGATTTATGGAGACTTGTATATCTGTCTGTTGTTAATCAAGTGACAACAATAAGACAATAAGTTAAAGCCCATTGTATTGATTATCACAAGTTTTAAGGGGTAGTTTATGAATTTTCCATATGCTATAATAGTACTGCTGAAGTCATGATAAATGAAAGAAGATGACCACGAGGGAGTGGTCCTATGGCCTTAACATTATTAATTTATTTGGCTAGCTTCTCATACTAGACCACTGAGGGTATTGCTGGATGAAATTGGACATTCTCGTCTAATCAGGTGTGTCGGTTTTACTGCGAGGGGCCTTGCTTGTCTACAGTATAGACAGTTGTCCATGAAGTTGACATTCTGCATTGGAAAATGATTTTTTGGGGGGAGGGGAGTAAGTGAACTTTGCAAAGTCTGGCACTAATGAATCTGTATCATATAGGACCTCTTAGAGGCCTCTGAGACTCAAGCAGTATCCTTCTTGTGTGTGTGGGGGCATGGAAGACATAGAAGGAGGGAAAAACTGAACTGCAGCCTAAGGTTCCTGTGTTAATTTCATGTTTTACAAATGTGTCTTGAAGTTAAAGAAAAGAAAGGGTGGGGTCCAGTGTCAGGATGAAGGCAAAGGAAGAGGAAAACGGGTGAAAAGAACAGGACAGAAGACTGTGCTCACCCTACATATTTGCTCTTTTTTTGGCCTGCTTTTTGGAAGGTGTCTTCAGTTTGGCACAGTGAGGCAAGCAGGAGCTAGTGACTGTTCTCTAACACAGTAGGGTGGAGTGGGAGAGGAGGCTGCAGGACTACATTATGTCATGGGTAGCCCTCTGTCATTTTACCCCTGTTAGATCTGAGTGGCTATTTACAAAGTGACACTAGGCATACCTGCCTCCTCCTCATCATCACAGAGGATATGAGAATGAATTTGATAAACCATTTGCTATCTTTGACCTTGTATATACGCAGGGCCTTCTCAAAGTTCTTTGTAAGCTTCACTACTCTCCTACCCTGCCCTTACTTTTACACATACAAAAAGAGGGAGTTGAAACTTTAATAGAGGTCTCAAACAGTCAGATTGAAGTTTTCTTGTCACTGGAGGCCAATTTGGCTGGGACTGTGAGCTCTTGTTGGATGCAGAGGTTATATGAGCAATGATATACCTATCAGATCGTTTCATCTGCCTAACAGGTCAGACCTAGCCCCACCCTCATCAAGGGCCTGGCAGTCCTCAAGGTATCTTCACAGAGTATGGATTATATGAGATGAATACAGCCTGATTACTTACATGAATTCATCTCTGATGTTTCCCATTAGAATCTATAAAGAAACCTATTGCTTCAGTTCCATGACTTCTGCCTTCTTCCAGAAAGGACACAGTATACAGGGGCATGGAATAGGAATCTATCTAAGGATATAAGAGGAAGGCAGAGTAAGACGCTTGTATAGTATGTCTTGTACAGCTTAGCTAACCCTTTGCATACATAGGCTCCTAGGCCCTGTTATATGTAACTTACATTCATAGGATTTTAGGTCTGTCATGTATGCCCAGTACCCTGCTGATAACCACATGTTTGTTCCCTGAAGGAAAAGGGGCCATGCCTGTCACAGGATTTTCTCTCCAAAACCCCAAAGACAATAACTCCAGCTGGAAGACACTTGAGCATTGTTCTTTAAACAGTTCATATGTTTCCCCCTTGCTTTTCCCAGAACCCTCCCCAGGAATTTCTTTAAAGAGAAAAAGAGACAGTTTCGGACAGAGACTACTAGTTATGGGGCAATTATCATGAGAGGACATGATTGTGTTTATAGTTAGGCTTCTTCAAACCAGAGGAAAATGTGCTGAGCCATCTGTGAAAAGTTAATGAAGAGCAGTAGAGATTACAGGAAGGCATGATCTTCTCAGTGCTCGCTGTCACCATGTGCCAAAGGGCATGCTTACCTCAGGGCTGCTGGACTGCTGCTGCTCCTGGTGGGGACCTAAAGACAGAGACTCAAAGTCTTTGGAAGTTACCTAGTTTAAGGCCATTAAGGAACCTGCTGGGGAGTGTCTCTGATTATGTCCTCCACTGGTCCTGGGGGAGCATGTGCATATTTAAGCCTGCCCATTTCACTGTTGGCAGGTATTGGCTGTGGACAGATTTCCCTCTTTTTGCCTATCATCCATGGGGCTAAGTTCTACAAATTTGGACCACACAGAACAATGGTGCTCCCTCTGATTTAGGAAAAAAAAAACCTTGAGAGAATGAAAAAAAAAATCATGTGCTTCCTCAACTTTTTCTGTTTTCTTCCTTCTTTTCTTTCTTTCTTTTTTTTTTTGATTTTTTGAGACAGAGTTTCTCTGTATTGTTTTTTGGAGTCTGTCCTAGAACTCACTCTAGACCAGTCTGGCCTCGAACTCACAGAGATCCGCCTACCTCTGCCTCCTGAGTGCTGGGATTAAAGTTGTACACCAACAACCCCCACCCCCTTTTTTCTCAACCTTTTCTTATGGGGTCTGAGATTCAGTCTCCCCCTCTGATCTTTCAAGAATAAGCTTTATGTACTTCTCAATTCTTATGGGATCTGAGCTTACTCCTCTCACTCTGGATTCATTCCATTTGTCCATTGTGTGCTCTTTCCCTCTCTCTCTGTCTCTACATCTCTGTCTCTCTATCTCTCTGTTGCCTCTCCTCTTTTCTCCCTCTCTGTATCTCTGTCTGTCTCTCTCTCTCTCTCTCTCTCTCTCTCTCACACACACACACACACACACACACACACACACACACATTCTTTTACTCAAGATCAAACCTAGAACATTGTACATAGCAGACAAGTACTCTACCACTGAACTAAATCTCTACTCCTTGAAACTCTTAAGTTATGAGGCCCACGATAGAATATAGTAACTGGAGAGATTTATCTAAATTGAGACTTTTCATGCTGAGAATTGCATCCAGGGCCTTTTCCATGATAAGCATGCATTCTACCATTGAGTGACATCTACAGACCATTCCTTTAAAAACGCACAGCTGAGGGGGCCTGGAGAGATGGCTCAGCAGTTAAGAGGGATTACTGTTCTTGCGGAAGACCTTGGTTTGATTTCCATTATCTACATGGCATCTCAAATATAACAGTTCCAGAGGATCTGCTGCCTTCTTCTGACCTCCACAGGTTCTTATATTTACGTGCACTCATACATGCTCACATACACTCATAAAGTAAGTATTATTAAAAGAAGACACAGCTAAGGATGACTAAGTTTTTCTGGTGGCCAAGTCACAAGAATGCTCTGTGTCCTTGTCTATGAGTTGAGGGAAGTACTGTGCTTCTGGTAATCCATACTTATCCAAGGTCTTTTCTTAAGCATGGAGGGAAGCCATAGGATGAATTGAGTGTGTGTGTGTGTGTGTGTGTGTGTGTGTGTGTGATGTATGTGTGCTTGAGTATGTGGAGGTCAGAGGCAGATGTTGGATTTCTTTTCCTCTGTTTCTTTGCACTATATTTTTTGAGACAGATCTAGAGGTCTTTGTTTATCTGGATTGCTTGACCTTTGAACCTCTGGGATCTTCCTATTCCTGACCCCACCCCAGTGCTGGAGTTATAGGTATACATTATCACCCCACCTGGCTTCTATGTGGGAGCTAAGGATCTGAACATGACTCCTCATGCTTACACAACAAATACTTTACCCACTGAGCCATCTCCCTAGCCACAAATAAGACATTTTTGAGTGACAAGTTTTAGCTCCTACAATTAATGTGGAATTTCCCTTGCTCCTAGCCCAGAGCAGCAATGAGAAAGACACTCCATGGGAGAGGAGACGAAAGGCATAATGTTTGCCTTCATTGAGCATATATGTCTAAACAAAGACATCATTAAATTACAGAGGAGGAAGTTGCATTTAATAAATGCTGTCAAAATCAATATCTTTTTTTACCTCTCTGAACTTCCTCCTCAGAGAAGTAATTATCTCCAAAACTGAAAATACCAACCACATGTGACATATAAGCAGTCTCCAATATATATTGTCTTTATGTATAGGTTTGGAGATGGAAGTCTCTGTCCCATGTCTCATCAGAAATACTGCTGTTGGCACTGATTGTAGTGGTTCCTGCAGTTCTGGGGTTCTGGAGTCTTCTGTTTGGATTCAGAATAGTTACAGAAGTCACTCCTGCTGGAGGGCTTACATTCACAGATAGATTAAAATCTATCTCCCCGCATTTCACCATTTATCACCTGACCTGGAAAATGCCTTTCTTTCCTCCTGAGGCATAGACCCAGGAGAGGATTGGAGCAGGGCTTAATCCTCATTATTGGAGCATGATGGGTCTAAGAGACAGAGACTTGAAGTCTAGAAAACATGTCCACAGTGATACTTGATAATTAATTGTATGTAGTTAGGCTCATTCAGAATAATTCTAGAGAGACTTATTTAATCTATTGTTTATGACCAGTGAAATTATTCAAAATAATCATACTGGGTAATATTTATAAGAAATGAACTAGAGAGAGAGGAACTGGGATTGGTAAGATTGTTTTTTTAAAAAAAGAAATGGTATTCAGAGCTCCATGATGCTTACTTACACAAGGTATTTTTGGAAAACATCTGTAAGTTATAGAAAAGCTCTCTAGATAGTTCTATACAGATCTGGGTGATGTTGGGATTTCTGTTACCATCAATACCTAATGTACCCCTCCTACCCTCAATACTGGGACCAGATGTGTATTACATTTCTCTGCAAACTGAGTTCCAGGTTTACCTGAGAGTTATCTTACAGCCATTTTATTTTGGGCATGTTGATAGTGAGATCACTTTCACTTATCATCTGTAAAGCCAAATATTTTGTTTTTTCCTGCTTCTCCCTAAAATATTTATTTCTGACAGATTCTTAAGTACTTGATGAGTAAATTGAAATATAATTATTTCTCCTAGGTAAAGATTATATTCTAATGACTGGGATGAAGTAAAATTTGTACCCTTATGTCCCTTAGTCACCTTCAGTATAAATAGGCAAGTGGAAAGCTGGTCATATGTATTAGTTTTACAAGAGATGATCTGTTTCTTCCTCACACCACACTGGCATGTTTATTTGGGCAGAGCCATCCTGCTGGGGCACTGAAGTGGCAAGGATCAAGATGACTTGAGCTCTCAAAGGGATTTCTAACCCCTCCCCTTTTGCTTTCCTTCCACAGCCACCTTTTTCTCTGTGCTTCTGTGACTATGTCCTGGACAGAATGAGCACTTCCTCAGAGAAAGACTCATTTTTCATTCATCTAGGTTTATCTTTATTTCATGTCCAGTTCTGGCTTCCCAGCCTGCACCCACAAGTACTGGTTGCTTAAAGCCTACATTTTGGACTTTCTCATTCAAGTGCCATTGGCTCTTTGTTCACTGACTGCCCCGCCCTCTACCCAAAATCCAATTCCCCTTTTGGTTATAGTGAACTCTTCTGCTTTGCTATCCCGGCTTTGTCTGTCTTGGCTCACACAAGGGAAAATTTCCCACACTTCATCTTTCTCTGTCTCGTTAAGGACACGTCTTTTGTCACCTTCCATTACTTATAGATGCTTAGCAGTTTTCTGAGTAATCTTGTTATCTTCCTTCACCTCTTTGTGCCATCCTGTTTTTTCTAAGAACCTCGGTGGAGCAAGCTTCTCCTTCCTGGAAGGCCTGTGAAGAAGGGCTCCTGAGTCCTTTCTTGTTCTGCTTGTGAAAACGTGAAGGATGACTGACAGGAGGCAGTTCTAGTACACTGCTTTTCTCCATACTACTGCTTCCTATTTTCCACAAGTGGCTATTTCCTGGTGTGTTCTCAGAGATGGCATGGTCTGTTAACTTTCACTCGGGTCTTTTAATGTTACATCTCTAAGGAATGTGGGAGGCAGGATTCATTTGACAGGATCAAGGGTTAAGCCCACGGAAGAACAGATTCTTTGAGGGATCTTCAGGCCCTCATTCTAATGCCACCCAACTGAGTTCTAGCTGTTTTGGTTTTCTCTTCCCATAAGCCCCTGGCAGGAAAGTTTTGAATGGTTTTCCTATATTGTCTTTCACGTTGTATCAGGAACTGATTTTTCTTTTGACAAGAGGGGGTTGGAGGTGAGATGAGGTAGAGCTAGAAGTAAAGCTGGTTTGACTAGTTATTCAGGAAAAGGGTTAGATACTCATGGCTACAGCCTCATCTTTGCTTATGATACTATGACAAGCTAAAGCCCTGTCTTTGTGGGGCTGTCTTGCTGTTTTCCATTTCTTTTTGTTGTGTTTAAGTAAAAGTCTCCCCCAAAACTTCCACAGGCAAGTAGTTTTTAATGGCATCGCTCCCTAATCGAGAGTGTGAGTGATGATGTTTTGACTACTCAGGGGTGAGTGTGTCACATGTGAGTGACTCATGTTCTTTGGAGGCATTGACTGGGACTTCGGGGCTTTCTTGATTTAAATAGTTAATCAAGAGAGGTCAAGACCATAGGCTGAAAAATGGATCAGGCAAGAGTCCAGGTACTTCCAGATCTTTACAGAATGTAGGACCTGCAGTTTGGGCTGGATTTCAGCAACCTGTTGAATGCAAAGGGTGGCCAGAGCATACACATGAAGGGATCAGAAGCATTGAGAATGTGTTGTGTGGCAAATGTGTCTATTTCATATTTATGGAAGTTCTTTGAGGTGGATATTGATGTCCCAGTGATGCAGATGAAGGGACTGAGACCCAAGAGAAATTAAGTGATTAGACTCTAAATTGTGTACTAAGTGGGAGAGCTAGCATTGAAACTTAATTTGGGAGGCAGAGGCAGCAGTAGAGGGTTTCAGCCACAGTACCACCCCAGTATTATTCTAAATTCAGTCCTTTGGTTTTTCTTCAATGCTGTGGATAGAACTCAGGCCTTTGTACATGCTGGGAAAAGCTCTACCACTGAGCTAAAACTCTGACATTCAAACTTCTGATTCCAAATCTCAGTTTCTTTGTGTAATTCCATGGCTATATATGTTAAGGAGAGAGCAAAAATAAAGAAATGGGTGGGAGAAAGAAGAGGAATGAGAAATGAAATTTAATGAAGAAATTGGTAATGCCAGTTATTGCTCCTCAGGGTTAAAGGAAAGTTTATGTTTTAAATCTCATATCAGGGTAAGGAAATTGTGCTAGGATTCAAAAGACCCGAAGTGTTTTGTGGGTTGTTTTCCTTGTGTGTTTTTTTCCTCCCCTGCCAGTCCTGGGGATAGAAGCTAGGGCTTTGGACATGCTAATAGATTGGTCTACCAACTGGGCCATGCCCCAGGTCTGGTATTTTCAAAAACACTTCTGAGGTACAGCTCCTTCTGCAACCTTCAGAAAACCTGAGCATTAGTCTTATCTCTGCTCCTGATTTGTGAGTCTTGAGCAAGTAATTTTCCTCCTTGTGTCTAGGTTCCCTAAATTTCAAGTGAAAATTATCAGATTTGCCTGGTCAATGACAATTAGTAAGAAAAGAAGCCAGAAATTTGAAAGAGATCAGGGAGTGGTATATGGGTGGGTTTAAAGGAGGAATGTAACCTCAAGAGTAAAATAAACTGGCATGGTTGTTCCAATAGAGAAGATGGTTCCCTTTATCCTCTATTTCATATAAATACCAGGAGTACATATGATTGAAGAAGGAAATAGAATATTCTCTAGGTATTCTTATTAAGCTGAAATTCTTGTCAGAGAATTTTGAACTTAACAAATAAAACATTTGAGGTTACCAAAGTCTATGAAATGGCAGGGCAGCTTTAGTGTGAGGTCTACAGCTGCCAGAGGCAGACAGACATGATTTCTAGCTCATGGCTAAATATCTGGAGCTTTAAAAGGCCATGTTAAACTTTGCTTGGCTGTCCTAACAATTCTCAATTAAGACTTCAAGCAATCAATCTACCAGTCAACATAGATTTGTTGAGTGCTTCGAAAAGTGCCAACCCCTAAACTACAGAATTCAAGAGGTTACCACCATAGTAGACCTGATGTTTGGATTCTCAGAGATGACAAATTTACTGAAATTTATTTATGTATTGTTCCCCGGACATCCATATTTATTGTCTGTCCAGGGAACAAAACGCTTAAGGTGTTGAGACACTGACATAAAATCTAACATTTGTTCATGGGTCAATGTGGGGAACTTGGTGTGAAAAGGAATAATTGAAACTGGACCTGAAGGGTACATGATACTTAGATAGTCTTGGGAGGTAGAAGAGAGTTGGTCCTAGTAGGACAAGGAATGACTGTCCTAAAGACCAAGCAGAATTAACATATTTAAAACAGGCATCCGGTATACATACTTACTACCAGTCATGTAGCTGCTTGCCTGATGAGAGACCTAAACAGAATGGACAGTTTGAAACAGTGCGGCAATGTGCCGACTTATATGTTGTTAAGTTATCAGAGGTGAGTGATATTGTGTACTACTGAAGAAAAGAAGAGGAAGTAGTAGGAGTCAGAGGTAATGTCTAGATTTCAAATGTACAAGATGGGGATTGGAAAGGGGAAACCAGTTTATAGTTTACTTTTGGATCTTCTGATGCTGCTTATGGGTCCATCAAGCTAGGTAGCCTAATACGCAGGTGGGGACAAAGAGAAAGGAGTTTGTTTATATTTGTTTACTTAGGGTCTAATCAGTTAAAATAACAGGTCATTCTGTTAGGAATACTATGGTCAACACACAATTTACTAATCTATTGATTGTTGTGTAAATTAGTTAATTGCCAGACAGTCTTATGCCCCAAAGACATGAGAAATTGGCCTGTTTTGTGATTTAATGAGCTTCCCTAGCTTTGTCTTGTTATCTTCTCCTATCTGCAGGATGCCTAGTCAGTAGACTTGTTGCTAGCTGGAGTTCTTTTTATATAAATAGAACATTCAGAAGATGAGAAAGTGGGGGGAAAATCAAACAAAAAATAGAAGAAACTGTCAAAATGCCAAACCTCAGGTGGACATGATAGAACGGATTGAGGCTGTTAAATCCATCAGTTTATTTCGCCAAGATGTTTAAAGATTGTTTTCTGTATATGTAAAACAAAATGTGGTGGCTTGGTGAGGCAAACCTCAAACCACCGGAGTTTCAAGTTTCTGTTCCATTTTCATTGTTAGAAGTATTATCCTCTGCCTGGTAAGGTATTATTAATCTGTGAATATCATTGTTTATGTTTCCACAATAGTAAGGGTTCTTAAATATGATCTTTAAAAATGCTGTTAAACTTTTATGTGTGATTTCATTGTTTTAAGTGGTATCCTTAGCACCCTAAAAGTGGATAGGAGATAGTGATTCATGTCATAACCCCTTTTGCTGTAAATCTGGCTGGAAAACATTGCTTTATCATTGAAACGTTTACAAATTTGGAGTTGTTAACTATCGCACTAATGTCCTTTATGGACAGCCTTTAATCGAATGCTTTGGAAAGATTCCATTTGTGTGCCAGTTTGAGGGCCAGTCTATCTCTTCTGCTTCCCACACTTCATGAATTGACTATCTAGAGCATTACTACTTTTGTGCAATATCATCTGCTTTTCTGCATCTTAAGAAACTAAACTTTGTAAAGATGCTTGTACTATAAAATTGGTCTAAATCCATGTCCCATCTCTTTGTAGATGGAACAACATGGCTGGCTCTAAGGTTAATGGGAATGTACGTTCTTTTATTTGCCTCTTGTCTCTGACCAGGTGAAATAACTCGTAATGTATATTTAAAATCCATTCAAATACCTAGCTGCTGGGAAACTGGTTTTGTGGAAAAGATGGTTTGAGTGCTTAGCTTTTACAAGAGCGAGCTTGCTGACTGCTCTGCTGTGTGAGCTGGGATGGGAGGGTAACTTGCCTCCTCTGGGTGTAAAGGACTCGATCTGTAATTTTCAGGTTGTCTCCATGCCCTCAGCTTGAGAAATGTGCGGTGTTCTGAAACATGCTCAGACCCTGTATGTAGTATGTACTGTATCTGCTTAAGGAAGGTTTGGCAACTCTTAGTCCTTTTCCCCTGCAGTAGGGTTTGAGTTGCAGACTTTTCTTTTCCAGCACCTAATAAAATCCAGAGGAATAAAGGACCGGGTGGGGAGTAAATTTCCACTGCTAAGACCCAGGTAAGGTGCTTCTATCTCTCATTCCCTAGGTTGGAGACCTAATTTAGGGCTGAAGTTTAGTTTGAGCCTATAAGTGAGAGTGATCTGAAACAGGCCCCTGGCAATCCAGTTTTGCCCTATGCTGGCTTTTCTCTTCCCCTTTTCTTTTTCTCTCTCTTTTCTTCTCTCCATCCTTTCCCTCCTTTTCTGTTGTCATCTTAGAGGAGGCTGGGATTCTAGTGACCAAGTCAACTGTTAACTACTGCAGAAGAGGAAAAGGTACATCATTGTCCCTTCAGTCTAAACTGGGAGTTTCACAGGAACCTCTCTTACCCCACCCCACTGACCCACCTCAGTACAGAATGAGGAGTCTTCGTCTGAATAAAAACCATTATTGGTATCGCTCCCCACTCAAAAGAGATGCATGGTAATGAGCTCTGGAAAAGACAGCCTTGAAATAAGATCTCAAAAACGCTGGAATAGGCAGAATGGCGCCTCCTGGAGGAACAACTACAATAGTGTAGTTGCCTCCTGAAATGGTTTTCCGCCCTTTGATCATTGCCACCCACTTGAAATTAGTAAATAGTTTCTCACTGCCTGTAGAATAGAGCCCAAATTAGTTTCGCCAGGTGTTAGAGACCATTCTCCCTTTGGCTCTGGTCTTCCTTTTTATTTCTAGTATTCCCACTAGGTTCCAGGTTTTCAGGCAGAATGGAATCCTCTCTGTTCTTAAGCTCCTCACTGGGAAATTCTGCCCTTTGTCATCCTGCTATCTCTCCCAGTGGCCATGCTTTGCACTGCAGTTCACTGTTTCCTCACTTCTTTGCCTTCCTCTGTTGGGTGCAAAGCACCAGCTCTCTGTCTCCAGGGCATCATCCCAGACTGCTCCTGGTGGAAACGACCAACTTCCCCTAGCAGCTGCGGTGAACCTCAAGTCCACATGGTAGCTACAAATGGAGGCAAAGACATGAAAATAATGGTGGTGAGGGAAGTTAAGAAAGACCCCACTAGTGCAACTTGAGATGTGAAGAGGGCTGGCAGTAGTGGTGGATGGGGGTGTCTCCAGGCGGCCTGGCTTGTATATGCAAGCTGTGGTCCCCAGACTGGCATTGGGGAGTGATAATTATAGCGTTCATCATGCTGTTGGGAAGTGTTGCTGTGAAACTCATAGCACAACAGCCATTCATTTTGCTTGTTATTCTGTGTTCAGAGTGTGGGTATAGTGATTTTTGCGCTTGATTCGAGTACTTCATTCCTCCAACTGAAATGTGATAACTTTAAATCAGTGTGCGTGTGCGTGCGTGTGCGTGTGTGTTTTCACTTTTGCTTAAACAAGCCCTAACGTGTTCTATATCACTGGCCTTGGTTGTGAGTCACTGTCTGGTATTTATACATAATGCCTTAAGTGTCTTCGTTATTTGACCATGACATTCCTTTTCTCACCGTTTCACTCAAAGCTGAGAATACCAAGAAAGGAAAGAAAGAACTGAAGTTTTATGTCATTGGTGCTTGTCTGTATGACGGCCAGGTTATCTTAGGGCACTAAGGGAACAGGTTAAGGATCAGTGTTAAAATTCACAGGGACAGTACAGCAACAGCGTCAGTGCTTAGGTTGCTACTGACCAGAATCTACTGCTACAGAGTGTGTTTTACTGCACGGACTTTCAGAACCGGACTGTCAAGGGACCCCAGGAGGTACGTGTCCTTTTCAGAATCTCTTGTAAATATGAAAGAAGTACAAATAATTAGAACATTCTTAACTAGGAAATGATTTGATATTTGTATGCATTTGTGGGAGACTTGAATAATATTACCATGTTCCTTACTTCTAAATTTTCTTGGAAGCTTGTTTCTAAGGATGTGAGAATGGTAAACCCTGTCTGGGGACACCTTAGTTATCAAAGGGACAGAGCCTTGGATGGGAAGGACATTGTGGTTAGCATGGTCATTTAGAGGCCAGACAGCCAGTAAATCATTTGAGAAGGAATTAAAGGTTCAAAGGGCAGGAGAGAATTCTTTGGGTGACCTCATAGGTGCTTGGAAAATCAAAGGGCTAGCTGATGTGCTTTTATGTATTGAATGCTGGTTTAAAAGGGCAAGGGAATGGAAATTCACAATAGGAAATTGGCATTGCAGTTTTTAAGTGCATGAGAGCCTTCACTCTGGGCTGGAGATGATCAAAGTTGACATTAAGTAAGTATCCTTTGTGTTCTTGAAATTATGCATGGGTATTCATTATAATGTCATCACTGCCATAAATTAAGTCATACTGGTCCTATTTCACAGATGAAAAAAGTGAGGTCCAGAGAGGCAAAGCATTAGTCTAAGATAAAGGAGAGTAAAGCTAGAATCTGAAGCCACCTTTAACTGCCTCCAAGTCCTGTGCTTGTTTCATTATAGCTTGCATTTGGTTTCAGAGATCCCATTTTTATACTTCATATTATCTTTCCAAACCCATTATTTGCTATGCTGTGACTATGTTGTTTGCATCTTAACACTGGACAAAGTTGATTCTCACACACTATTTAAACATTTAAAACACAAATTTAACACTCAGGAAAAAGAATACAATGCATGAGAGGTACTTGGTCATATCCCTATTCTAAGATATAGACATGGAGGCAGAAAATATTAACTTGATAAAATTCATTCAGTCTTTAATGGCAGACTTAGTATTCAAAATTTGATTTATCTGTTTTTGAGAGTTCCCGTTCTTCCTAGTGTTCCTGTTGTTTCTCAAACTGAGAAGGGAATTAACAGTAAACAAACATAGGGTTTGGCCTTCTTGGTCCCTACAAATCTATCCTTTTTGCCAAGAAATATGAAATGAAGGCTAGCCTCCTTCCTCCCTTCGCTTCCTTCCTCCGCATTCCCCGTCTTCTTATTGGGGAAGTTTATGTGTTTAAATTTTTATCTTGGAGGAGGGATAAATGTTCATGAACAAAAACAATTTAAAAAATATAAGCAGATGAATCTCACTTCATGCCTATCCCTAAACCACCCAAGTTTTCTTCCCACAGGCAGCTGCTGTTGCCAATTCCTTATGTACCTTGTGTGGGCTCATATACATATGTGTAAGTTCAGTGGTTCTATTTTCTTCTTGCCCGTGTGTTCCTTATTCCTTTCCAATGTGACTTTAACTGATGCCTACCTGAAGGCCAAATTTACAGTCATTTCTCTATCTTCATTGTTTTCTCTGTACATGACTTGAAAGCTGCTTACTCTGAAAAGGCAAAGAAGAATTTCCTGCTTACTTTCATCTCCTACCTCTCGTCTTATTTCTTCAACTGAATTTATTTTTATTTTACCTTTTTAGACTATCTCTCTATATACACAGACAAATGTGAATATATCTTTTCTAGTTTTTTTCTTACACAAAAGGTAGCATAGTGACAATCTTCAGTGCCTTTTGCTTTTCACGTGTATATCCTGGAGGTCTTTCTTTATCCGTATACAGAGAGCTACCTCCATTTAAAAACAACTATTATCTGTAATTATTTACCATTGGCATTGTTTCCACTATACTCTTTTGACTTGATTGTTCCCCAAATTCTGTTGTCAGTATGGTTTCTGTGGCCCTGAGTGGACTTGTCTTTCCACCCTTTCACTGTTTTCACATTACTCTCTATGGATCAATCAGGGTTTAACCCCTGCACGCTTGCCTCTGTGTCTATGCACCCCCTCCATCTGTCCTAAAGTTACCATTAATTAAAGTTCATACTTTTTTTGAGACAGAGGTTATCTCTGGTAGCCCTGGCTGTCCTGGAACTCACTCTGTAAACCAGGCTGGCCTCGAACTCACAATGATCTGTCTGCCTTTGCCTCCCATGTTCTGGGATTAAAGGCATGCGCCAGCAACACACAGCTAAGATTATACTTGTTAAATCATTTCTCTTTCACTCAAGAAAGACAGTGAAAAATCTCATGACTCCTAAATCCCTAGTCTTTTTTTTTTTTTTTTTTTTTTTTTTTTTGGTTTTTCGAGACAGGGTTTCTCTGTTTTGGAGGCTGTCCTGGAACTCGCTCTGTAGACCAGGCTGGCCTTGAACTCACAGAGATCCACTTGCCTCTGCCTCCTGAGTGCAGGGATTAAAGGTGTGCGCCACCAATGCCTGGCCCAAATCCCTAGTCTTTACCTTTCCAATTATCTGGTGGACAATGTTTACTTGAATATTATTTCTTTTTTCCCCATGTAAGCGTCAATATGTCTAAATCGGAACTTGTTATCCTCTGCTTACAGAAGTGCCTTAGTCCTTGGCCTCTTCACTTCCCACTCAGTTAGATTGAGATCTTGGAGTCACCGCTTACTCATCCCTATATCAGGTTAATTATCACATCCTGTCAAGTCTCTCTTCCTTCAAAATAGCCCTTTCAGTGCTTGCTCCTCCTCCCCCCTCAAGCCCTTGTTACTTTAGGTCTGGATTTTTGGACTGCCGGCTGTTGTCCCTGTTTCTAGGCTCACCCCTTTTAATGAATCCTATAAGTCACTTCCTGTATTTGAGAATTTTAGCGATCCTTGTCTGTACAAGGAAGCTGGACTCAATGGTTGATCTCTGAGGTCCTTACCTCTGACATTTCCTCCAGCAATTGTTGAAATAGTGTATCACAGCCTCCCACTGTTACCACTCCCAACGATGTCCCTTTTCTCTTCAATGCTTGTTGTGATTACATGCTCCTAGCTTGCATGCAGCTTTTCTCCATAATTCTTCCTAGAATCGTTACTTAAACCAAACTCACATAGAGATAGTCTTAGAAGAAGGCCATACACACTGAGCAACACTGACCCCTGTCTGAGCACCATTCCTAGTACTACGGAATTTGCTTGGCTGTGTTCCTCTCGCATACTCCGACTACTGAGAAGCACTCTTCAACAAGCCAGGGCTTTGAATTGTTACATGGCTATCGTTGTTATGCATCTTCTACAAACTGACACCTATTGATCTGCTTTCACAATGCCTGATTGTTTCCCATAGTTATTGCTGTGTTTTGCTAGCCCCAAATGCAATTTCCTGAACATGCTGAGTGTTTTGCTCATTACAGGATCTCAAATACATTTCTAATTCCACCTACTTAACTAAATTCAACCTAACTTGAGAGCCATCACGAACAATACTTCTTGTAGTCTATGTGCCATCATTTGATTCTTTCTTCCACTAAGTCCTGCAGAGCTTTCCCTGCTTTTCTTCAGATGCTCACCATGCTCTTTTTCAATACTTTCTCTATTGATTAAATGATGTTTTAATGTTGCAAGGGATGGAACCCAGAGCCTATATACCTAGAGCTAAATGAAGAACAACATAAAGAGGAAATGTGATACTACATTGTTTATCTGCAGTCTGATCTTTTCTCTTCCTTGCTCTTAACATTTAGTATTATGATTTATAGAAACTGATAAAAAATTGTTCTTTTGAAAGTATATCTGTGTTTTTACCTAATTTACAGACTGGATTTTCTGTGTGTTGGGAGGGGGAGAGACAGGGAGACAGAGATAGAAGCAGAGATAGGCAGACAGACAGACAGAGGTGTGGTGGCATCTTTTGGAGAAGTAAACTTCTTTGTCTTTCATGCTAAAAAAACCCTTTAGACTTCTGTATCCTACTGAACTTCTTCCTCTCCTGTCTCTTCTCATGCCTTGTCTTTCCCCATTTCTGTGCTTCTCTCCCACACATGCATAATTTCATAGTGACTGTGGCTTCCCATGTGTATTTTGTAAATGGCTTCTATCTGAATTTGGCTAGTCTCTTAGGTTGAATGAAATCTGCTTATCTAGTATATTAAACAAAAACATGATTTACTACCCAGACAGACAGACCAATTCAATGGGTAACATATCGTTCTCTAAGGACCATGACACTACTGTTAATTCCCTGTGTGTACCAATTTAATTGCATTTCAGAAGTCAATAAATATTTAAGTAGTTCCAGTTACAGCATTCCAGTTCAGTAAGTATTAACTATAAATCACTAGTGGGTACTTACAATTTTCTGTTGATGGATTGGCTGGTATTTTACGTGAATATAAGTAACATACCTAAAGGATTCTAGTTCAGTCCTATAAAATAAAATTGTGGTCTTGATTTCTCTCTCTTGTCCCATGTTTATGTCAACCCACCCCACCCTACCCTGGGCAATTTTCACAGGGCTCCCCTTTCTTATCCCTTTACATATTTCATCAGACTCTTTAAGGGACTGGTTGTGATTATTACTGAGCCATATGTGAACCACACATTTTAGTTTTTCCTCTCCTGTCTGGAGTAAAAAACTCAAAGATTACTTTTTAACTATTGAAAGGCTTAGGATCAGGTAGCCCCATCTTAATTTAATCATCCAAGAAAGCTAAAGCTAGTAACATTTTTCTCTATTTTCATTCAGCTGACACCTGAATCTATTTCACCAAACGGCTGATACTAGTTACTGAGGTATGCAGCTTTTATGATCCGGTGTGTTTTTAACTAACAATATTCTGTATTAGAAGGGTCTGCGAGTCATTATAAGTAGTTGCCTTTTCAAGACTGGATTGTGCCTTCTGGGTAAAATTTGAATACAAAATAAGGACACTAATGTCTTTTAATCTTTACTTTTCAAAGGTCTTTCAATTCAGAAAGTATATTTGTGGTAATTAGCTTTCATAAGAAATACATGCGAAAATCAAATTACAGAGAGCAAAGGTCACAGTTTTAGGAGTTTTATCTGTATTTGTTGATCCTGTTGTTTTAGACCAATGGTGACACACTACAAAAGTAGCTCTTGGTGAATCAAACCCATTTTTCTCATGACATATATATATATGTGTGTGTGTGTGTGTGTGTGTGTGTGTGTTGTTTGAATGTATAAGAGGAGAGAAGGAGGTGATGGGAAAAGAATGAAGGAGGGAAAGAGAAAGAGACCAGGGTCCCAAAACCCCCCTTTTGACATCCCTTAAATGGTACAGGGACCTCCTACTGGACCCTACTTCTTAAAGTTTTTCCCACCTTCTAATAGCATCAAACCAGGGAATAATTCTTTAATACACAGGCCTTTGTGGAACACTTAAGGTCCAAACCATGGCAATATTCCTATGTCTTCTTCAAATTGCATTCATGTAACTTTTTATTGTAATGAGGACACTTCAGATCTGTACTTTGAACAAATTTAAGTGGAAAAATATATTAACAACAGGCATAATGTATAGTGCATCTCTAGAAAGATATTAATCTTTTTTTCTTTTGGATTTTGGTATTTGAAGACAGGATTTCTCTGTGTAACAGCCCTGGCTGTCCTGGAACTTGCTTTGTAGACCAGGCTGACCTTAAACTCATAAAGATCTGCCTGCCTTTGCCTCCTGAGTGCTAAGATTAAAAAGTCATGTGCCACCACAGCCTGGCTATAGAAAGGTATTTATCTTATATAGCCACTATGTTGTACCTATGGAACAGAAGCTTCTCATTTCCACCCCTTTTTCTGGCACCCACCATTCTACACTATTTCTATAACTTTGACTAGTTTAGATGCCTTGTGTAAATGCAATCATGTAGTATTTCTTCTTCTGTGACTGCATTATTATTTCATTTAGGTTAATATCTTCCATATTTACCTGGATCAGTTTCTTTCAGAATGATATTCCATGGTGTAGTATATCAAAATTTTCTTATTTATATACATACTGATGAACATTTACATTGTTTCTGAATATTGTTTATTTTAAATAGTGCTGGAATGAACATGAGAGGGCAAAGATCTCTTCAAGATCTTGGTTGGGTTCTTCTAAATTAACACCTGAAAGTTGCATTTCTAGATCATATATAGTCATGGTCTATGATGTACCAGCATGTTGCATTCCAGTTCGTATTCTCTCCAAGATCGTCCAAGGGTTCTGGTTTCTCTACATTCTCACCAGTGCTTACTTTCGAATTTTTTTTACTATGGTTTGTCATCTCCTCCATGTTTTCATAACTCTTGTATGTCTTATTTGGAGAAATTTCTACTCATATTCTTAGCCTGGGTTTTTTTTAATGAGAAAAATTCTTGCTAGTTTCTCAGCCTGGCCTGGAACTTTACTATGCATCCCAGTTTGGGTCATTTCAAATAAAGCTGTTTGTTGCTAAGTTCCATATATATTTTGGGTCCTGTATTCTTCCCCATTCTTCTTGCTGCTCTTTCATTCTGTTTATTTTCGTTATACAAAAGATTTATAGGTTTTCATGCCTCATTTGATAGTAGAGACTTTAATTTCTCTAATGTATCTTCTTGATACCATTGTCAAAAGTCACCATGTTTGTTTCTGGGCTTCTACATATTGCTTCACCTCTGTGTGTGTCTGCTTTTATGCCACTGACATAGTAATTTAGCTACTATTGTTTTGTAGCATGAGTTGAAACTGAGATATGTGATAATACCAGCTTTGTTTCTCTTTTCTCATTTTCATTAGCAAAAAATATACAGTGATGGGTCTCAAAATAACATTTTCATTCAGGTATCATGTTTCACTTCACTGTCTCTGGTTTCATCTATTTTCCTACAAATTATATGATTTTGTTTTTATTTATAGCTAAATAAAATTGTATTGTATATGTGTGCCACATTTTCTTTCTTTCTTTCTTTCTTTTTTTTTTTTTTTGGTTTTTCGAGACAGGGTTTCTCGGTATTGTTTTGGAGGCTGTCCTGGAACTCACTCTGTAGACCAGGCTGGCCTTAAACTCACAGAGATCCGCCTGGCTCTGCCTCCGAGTGCTGGGATTAAAGGTGTGCCCTACCAATGCCTGGCCATGCCACATTTTCTTAATCCCTTTATCTGTTGATGGCCACCTAGGATGACTCTATAATTTGAATGTTATTAATAGTGTCATAATAAGTATGTGTTTTCTTTTTCTTTTTCAAGATTTTTTTGTATTCAGGGCCCTGGGTGAGGCATTATGAATTTTATTTATTTTTCTATTTCTGTAAAATGTGTTATTAAAAGTTTATCAGGGAGTATAATCCCTTACTTTGGTAGTATATTGGTTAGTTTTCTTTTCCCACTCCACACAAGTTAGGGCCATTTGGGAAGAGAAAACATCAATTGAGAAAATGCCTCCCTCAGATTGGCCTGTGGGCAAGCTTAATGGGGCATTTCCTTGGATGGCTGTTAATGTGGGAGCCCAACTCTCATGTTGCTACTAAGTTGGTGGTCCTGGGTTCTATGAGAAAGCAGGTTGAGCAAGCCAGTAAGCAACATTCCTCCATGGTCTCTGCAGCTATTTCCAGGTTCTTGCCCTGGCTTCCTTTGATAATGGATTGTGATTGGGACGGTAAATGCAGGCTGAAGTAAAATAAACCCTTTTGCCCGTAAGATACTTTTGATTGTGGTGGTTAAAATGGTTGTAGAAAGCAAACTAGAGCAGGTAGTGTAGGCATTTTGACATTAAGTCTTCTGCACAAGAGCATAGAATGCTTTAACATGGAGTGCTTTTATCATTTACTTGTAGCTTCGTTCATCAATATTTTGTTGTCTTTAGTGTGTAAATCTCAACGATTTTATTTGCTTGTTTGTTTGTTTGGTTCTTTGAGACAGGGTTTCCTAGCTGTCCTTGAGTTCCCTCTGTAGACCACGCTGGCTTCAAACTCAAAGATCTGCCTGTCCCTGCCTCCCAAGTACTGAAATTAAAGGCATGTACCACTGCCAGGCATAAACATCACTTTCTTGTTTATATTTTGTCTTTAAATATTTTGTTCCTGACGTCAACACAAATTAGATTGACTTACCTTCATTTTCCTGAATTTCATTGTTAAGATGTAGAAAGAGAACACGTTTTATATGTTGAATTTTATTTATTTGATTTTTTTTTGAGACAAGGTTTCACTGGGTAATCCAGGCTGGTCTAAACTCACTGTGTAGTTCAGGTTGGCCATAAATTTGTGGCTATCCTTATTTCAGCTTCCCAAGTGCTGAGATTACGGGCATGTACCTCCATGTCCAGATAAATGTTCTTGTAACATTACACAGTTCATTTTTTCTATTATTTCTCTGTATGTTTGTGTAGGTAGTAGTTAGAAAATTCTCCATATGAGATCTCATATTATCTGCAAACAGATGATTTTACTTGCTTTTTTCAAATTTTCCTTTTATCACCTAGTAATCTAATGCAGGACATCTACTACTATATTAACTAGGAGTGGTAAGATCAGATAGCCTTGCCTTCAAGAAAAAGCTTTCCCTATTTTCCCATTAAGAATAATGTTAGCTGTTGGCTTACAAGGATTTTATTTTGTGAAAGTAATTTCGTTCTATTGCTAGTGTCTTGAGATATTTACTGATGAACGCTTATTAAAAAGTATCCAATTGTATATGTACCAATATCATAAAGAAATTTTTATTCCCATCCTATTAATGTGCATCATGTTTATTGATCTGTATACATTGAGTCATCCTTATATCTTAGGGATAAATCCCATTTGATCATGGTGTATCATTCTTTTAATGTGCTATTGATTTGTGTTTGATTTTTTTGTTGTTACTGAAAATTTCTACATCTATATTAGCTGGGAATATTGCCTTATGTTTTGTTGTTATTTATTTTATATTTTCATTGTTTGGTTAGCATCAGTAACTTTGATCTCATGAATTGAATTTGTAATTGTTCCTTTCTAATCAGTTTTGGGGAAGGGTTTCCACATCAACATCAATTCTTCTTTAAATGTATGGTAGAATTTACCATTAAAAAGCCCTGGGCTTTTGGTGGTTTAGGTTTGTAATTATTTCTAAATATTAAAAAATTTGCCCTTTGAGAGCCTGGAGAGATTTCCCAGTGGTTAAGAATGTTTGTTGTTCTTACAGAGGATCTGCCTTTGGCTCCCAGCATCCACATTGCAGCTAACAACTGTCTGTATCACCAGTTCCAGAAAATCTATCACCCTCTTCTGGCCTCCATGGCAAATAGACACACATGCAAGCAAAACACATCTAAACTTAATAGATGAATAATTCTTTTTTTATTATTCAGATGAATAATTCTTAAAAATAATTTCTTCCTTCACTCATCTGTTCAAGTGTGTGCATATTTTCCACATTTTAAATTTCCTGTTATGGTTCTGTTATTAATTTCAAGTTTTAACACATTGTGATTGAAAACATAAATAGTGTGATTTTAATCTTCTTTAATTAATTGATATTCACTTTGTGACCTGGGATGTTGTCTATCCTGGGGAATGGTTTAATGGGCACTTGAGAAGCATGTGTATTCTGCTAATCTGGATGGAATGCTTTTATGTCCATTAGGTCCATTCAATATTGCTGAAGTCTGCTATTTCCATCTTGAGCATCTATGTGAACATTCTATCCATTAA
This sequence comes from Mesocricetus auratus, assembly GCF_017639785.1. Lineage (NCBI taxonomy): Eukaryota > Metazoa > Chordata > Mammalia > Rodentia > Cricetidae > Mesocricetus > Mesocricetus auratus. Next base: position 14,770,836 of record NW_024429213.1, on the reverse strand, counting down.
TAAAAGTAGGCCATTGACTCCTCATGCTATTATAGTATTGCTACCTCTTCTTCCATTTGTGACCACTTTTATGCATACACATTATCACTAAATCATCCCAGTTAATTGACCTCCCCCTTTTATGTATTCTGACAGTTTTGGACCTAAAGCCTCTTTTGTTTGTTGTTAAGTATAATCATTTCTGGATCATCTTTTTCTGTCTCATCATTTTCAGCTCATGTATTTTCTTAAATCTATAGCAAATCTTTTGTAGATAGTTTATGTAGGTAACCCTCCACACATAGGGGTCTGACACACACAGATTCCACAAAGCAAGGCTTGAAAATATTAACAACAAAATTTAATTTGTACTGAATATGTTTTGGCTTCAATTTTTGTCACCATTCCCAATCATCACCATTTAACAAATTCTGTCTGCATAAAATTTATTATCAATTACAAATTATATATAATCTAGAGGTGATGTCTAGTGATGATGTGCATAATACTGTGCTTTTCTTTAACATTTGTGAGCATCTGCAGATTTTGGTACATGTGTATGTGTGTGTAGGGCAAGGACATGTCCTGGGACAAAGCCCTTGTGGACATCAAGAGATTACTCTAGGTGAATCTTGCTTTCTTATTATTTTTGCCATTCTATATTTTGATTGGAAGTCAGTGATTTCTGTTTAGACTAATTATTGGTAGGAAATGATGTAATATTGCTATTTCTTGTTCATTACATTCATTCCATCTTATAGATTGTTTCTAATTTTTGGTTTTGATTTTTCTTTTGCTAGACATCCATTATATTTTGTTTGTTACTTTTTTGGTATTAATGGCTATAAATGTTTTCATTTTTGTGTGCATATTCTATAGGTATGTTCTTTGTGGTTGACATAGGATTATATAAACTATCATTCAATTATAACCTATAGAAGATAACAACAACTTAGTTGAATCACATGTAAAAACTATAGCTTTACTCTCATTATGATATTGATGTCATAATTTACATATATTTTAAGGATTGGTGATTAACATATTTTTAGTGTTTCTTTTAATGTTTATACTAAAATTCAAAGTGACTTACCTAATATTTTCATAGTATTACATGTGCTCTTTTTTGTATATTGTGTCTTTCTGTTTGAATATTTATCTTCATCAGGGAGTTTCATAAGCTTTTGTATTCTGCATGTTTTTCTTGTATTTCATATATTCCTTTAACATTTAAGGCAGATCTTTTAATAATCCATTCTCATTCAGATCCATTTTCTTCCCCACTTCTCTTTCTCCCTTTCTTCCTAAGTCCCTGCTCCTTCCTCTCCTTTATTTTACCAGGTACACTATTCTTACATGGCATACTTTGAATCTGTATGTCACATTCCTTCTAAACCTGTAAAGTCTTTCCTGTGAAATCTACTGATAATCTAATGGAAGTTTCCATATATAATAAGATGCATATTTTTTCTTTCATTGCTTTCAAAATTGTTTTCTTTGAACAATAATTGAACTGTGTCTTGATGGAGATTTCTTCACATTTATCCTATCTGCTGTTCATTGACTTGCAATATGAATTTCTTTTTCTACATTTGGGAAATTATGGATCATCACTTTTTAATAAGTTTTTAGGAAACCTTTCCCTCTTCTCCTCATGGAACTCCTGTAATGCATACATTGGTCTCATTAAATGATGCCCCATGAGTATCTTAATCTCTTTGCTCTTTCTCTGTTCCTTTTGCTTCCTTCCCAGTTGGGATAAGATGGGATAATTAACTTTGAGTTTAATAATTTTTCTTCCGATTGATTTAGTCTATTGTTGGACTTAGTGGATCTTCCAATTTAGTTACTATTCATCAGACCCAAGATTTCTGCTTATTTTTCCCCATTTCTTTGTTGAAAGTTTTACTTTGTGTATGTATTCTTCTCTTGACCTCTTCCAGTATCTTTATGCTGGTTATTTTAATGCTGTCTGATAAATTGTATTTCCCTACTTAATTTGGTTTATGTCAGGAAATTCATCTTGTTCCTTCGTTTGGTACTTATGTTCCTTGAATTTTTGTGTTATTCTCTGCTCAGCAGACAGACAGTTAACTCTGGTAATATAGTCCTTATGTATTAAGTAGCTCAACTTCAGATTTTCATGGTTTTCAAACATTTGTACTAATTTAACCTTTGTTCTTTGCTGTTAGTGGCCCCAAGGATTCATGCATATACCAAATTCAGTTAGCCTGGCATAAGACAGAGGCCAGTCTCTAGGAAAGCCTCTGAAAAAACTACATCAATAGACACTATTCATCTCTTTCCCAGCCCAAAGAGAAGCTAGGGTTTTTGTTTTGTTTTCTTTTTCCCTGTTTGCTCTGTATTGAGCCTGTTGGTAGCACTATGGCAACTGCCAGCATAAACTGTCATCTTAGATCACACTGAACCTGGTAGTTAAGACTATGCCAGGTCCTGAAAGACCAGGGCTGAAGAATATTATCACTGAACTGCAAGAGTCCTAAGTAGACTTCACATGGCCCCCAAAGAAGTTGGGGCATAGGGCAGGTGATCACACATTTTCGTTAAGGGAGAAGCTGAAAGCTAGTGTTTTTCATCTGTTAGCTCCTATGCTCTCTACCTAGAGGGCCTGAGATGATGATCAGTCTTAACCACTGTAGGATTTCAGTGATCCCAATGTGGCGAGAGTGTATGCCTGCTATAGTTAGTACTAGAAGATAAAGCTAGGGCTATTCTTTCAGACAGCTCCTGAAAACTCAGTGTTAGATGCATGCTCCAACTTTCTCTTCTTGGGGGAAAACCCTGGGGAGTTTCCTGTCAATCATATAGTGTAGTGTGATGGTAATGATTATGAGAGGGTGTCTCAAATTTCTCTACCAGTTTTGAAGTGATCATTTTCACACTCACCTGTGGTCCAGGAGTGGCTCATTTATTTTCAGGATTTCCTTTACATTGACTTGTTGGTTTGGTGTGTGGCACGTGCGTGCGTGTGTGTGTGTGTGTGTGTGTGTGTGTGTGTGTGTGTGTGTGTGTGTTCATGTGCGAATGCGTGCATGCGCATATACACCTTCGTGAATATGCACCTATTTCAGGTGTGGAAGGCAGTGGATTTGTGGAATCAGTTCACTCCTTCTGTCATGCAGATTCCTGGGATTAAGCTCAGATCCCCACTGAGCCACTTTGCATTCCTTTCTGGATTTCTCCTGAAGGAATTTGTTGGTGTTTTGCTGTTGAATTGTTGTGACCATTAGGATGAGAAAGTTAAGGGCTTCCTATTCTGTTGTCTTGTTGATATCATTCGGTATGTTGACCTCTGTTAAATAAATTTTACAAGTATAGTCAATTTTACAAGCAAATTGAGTATTACTATTAAAGTATTATTGAGGAAGCAACTTAATTTTGCATTTTATGCCTTTATTGAAGAATAAGTAATGTTCAATAAAAATATCTGCAAATACATATAGAATATGATATCTATGACACTCCAAAGTTTCCTCGTATCCTTGTGTAATCTAGCATTTTTGATATATTTTTTTCTTTTTAACAGTGATACCAAACCCAGAGCCTTGAGCATGCTGGTGTACAACTGGACGTTTCTGTACCACTGTGTTTGATTCTAGAAGTAATATAACTTTGGATCTTAAGCTTAAGTTTTTGTATGCTGTAGTGGAAAGGACTGAGGCTTTGTTTTGTTTTGTTTTGAGTGCTGGGGATTGGAACACAGGGCTTCACACGTGCTAGCTGAGTATTCTACCACTGAGCTACATCCCAGGCTCCTAGGTTTTTGAGTTTCACTATTTTGCCCAGGCTGGTCTCTTAACTCTCAATGCTTCTGTCTGTACCTCCTCAGTACTGAGGTATGTGCCCTTGTATCTAGATTTTGTTTCCTTTTTTTTTCATCTAATAGTTTCAGTAGTATTTTTTGACATGATTATCTTTTCTCCATTTATTTTCATTGGTCCTATTCCCAAATGAGGTTTATTCTTGGACATGTTGCATGTTAGTGACTTACATGTTTATTTTTGTGTTGATACCATATTATCTTGAAATCAAGTAGTTCTCAAGTGGTGTTTTTAAAGGTGTTTTGTTTACTCCCAGTTGTTTGATTTTTTTCATATAATCTTTAGAGTCAACCTTACAATCTTCATTTAAAATATTGTTGATATTGAGTTTAGAGTTGTGTTATATCAGTAGATCAAGCTGGGAGAGAATTAACATCTTAATGACCCTAGTTCTTCTACTTTAAAAATAAGATAGCATTCCATCTATTTTGATCCTATTTTGTTAATATCAATAATGGTTTGTAGTTTTCCTCTACTGGTCTCAAACACATTTTCTTAAATTTCTCCCTAAATATTTTCATATTTGATGCTATTATTGGTGACTTATATTTAAATTTTCACTTATATTTATTTCCACTATGTAGAAATATACTCAACTTAATCTTATTTATTTCACTTATTAGTCCTAGTATCATTTTCATAGATTCCTTAGAGTATTTTTAAAGATTTATTTATTTATTATGAATACAACATCCTGCCGCCATGTATGTCTGCATGCCAGAAGAGGCACCAGATCTCATTACAGATGGTTGTGAGCCACCATGTGATTGCTGGGAATTGAACTCAGGGCCTTTGAAGAGCAATCAGTGCTCTTAACCTCTGAGCCATCTCTCCAGCCCTCCTTAGAGTATTTTTAACCGAAATTGTTCATATCATGTACAAACAAAAATAACTTTACTCCCTTTCTAATCTATATCTAGACGTGACTTTACCATCAGTGTATGATTTGATGGCATGTAGCTTCTCATTTGAATTGAGTTTCTAGGAATACTTTGCATGATATTTAAGTACACAATACATTATTGATATCTTTAAGTACAATGTTGTAAAACAGTCTCTAGAAAATATTCTTCTTGCATAGCTTTTATGCAAGAAGAAATTTTATGCCAGTTGATTAGCAACTCACTAGCCACTAACAGCCACCTTTCTGTTCTTTATTTCTGTAAGGCTGTTTTCAATGTCTCACATAATTGAAATCACTTGGAATTTGACCTTCTATGACTGACTTACTTTGGTTAGCATAATATTTTTAATGTTTGTCTATTTTGTCATATGCCACAGGATTCCTTTTTAAAAAAGTTACTTAAAAATATTATGTGTATGGGTGTCTTGCCTGCATATTTGTCTGTGTACTACTTGCATACCTAGTGCCTGCGGAGGCCAGAAGGGGGGTTGGATCCCCTGGAGCTGGAGTTACAGGTAGTTGTGAGTCACTACATGGATGCTGGAAATTGAACCCAGGTCCTCTGAAAGAACAAGCACCCTTAATTGCTTAACCAACTTTCTCTCCCTTGTTATTTTTCTTTTCATTAATTTATTTATGTGAGAGAGGGTATGCGCCACAGAGCAGGTGGAGGTCAGAGGGCAATTTGCAGGATTTTGTTCTCTCCTTCTATTGTGTAGGTCCTGGGGATTGACTTTAAGTAGTCAGGCTTCTCAGCAGGTGCCTGTAGCCACTGAGCCGTCTTTCTTAGAGGCAAAATACTATTTCTTCCTCCGTGTGTGTGTGTGTGTGTGTGTGTGTGTGTGTGTGTGTGTGTGTGTGTGTGTGTGTGTGTGTGTGTGTGGTAGCATTTTAAATCTGCTTATCTGTTCATGGACACTATATAACTCGTCTTCGACACCAAGTTCCTCTGTAGTAATATGGGGATCGTGATAGTGCAAATTTATAGTTATTGTGACAATTTAATGATATAGTGTGTACACTGTTTCTAGAAAAGGACTTGGCAGAATATATATCCCCTAACTCTTCATTTTTTGAGCCTCACTATTTTTTAAATGTCAGCACTATGTGCTCTTAATATTTATTTTCATTTTTTGTTTCTGGCATCAAATAATGCATCTAAATTTTAAAAGTGAAAATATATTAATATAATTAGGCTTTTCTATATCTTGGATTTGATATGTTCTCTTAAGTTTACTAATTCAGCAAAATTGGTATTTATTGGAATTATTATAAATTTACCATTATAAAAATTTTCTTTGAGCTTCTTCAGCTTGTTGCTGTCATCCCTGGGTTATAATAATAGGAACTGTATATGGTATTCCACGTGAGAGCAAATGATGAAAATCAGGGAGAGAGGAAAGATAGCATACATTTTTGCCGGATTTTATAATTTCTGACTTAACTAGAGCAATCATTCTTTTGGTTCAAATAGTATATTAGACTTTTTTTTCAGGAAACAATATAGAATGACTTCCAAATCTCTTTCCTGTTTAGAACTGGTAGCTTGGAGCCCATGAAGATCCTGTCCCTATCAAGCCATAGAAGAACATTATTATCTCATACTTGTGCTTGTTGAGCCACTGACACTGTAGCTAGAATAACTAGGAGGGCTCTTGGCTGGACTCTCAGCACATAATTGTAAGGATCTTTGGTTAGAGAAGAGTTTAGCTCCTCTTCATCCTTTGTATGCCCATCTCTGCTCCTCTTGGTAAGCACACACACTAGAATAGATTTACTGAGTTGTCTGCTCATCTCCCTCTGCCCATCTCTAACCTGCAATAGGGTTCAGATCTGGGCGTTCGTGGCGCACGCCTTTAATCCCAGCACTCGGGAGGCAGTGAGTTCGAGACCAGCCTGGACTACCAAGCGAGTTCCAGGACAGCCTCCAAAGCCACAGAGAAACCTTGTCTCGAAAAACCAAAAAAAAAAAAAAAAAAAAAAAAAAAAGACCTGAGTTGTCTTAGACTGGTTTGTGTTGCCTCAGCCTTTTTTGTGGGACTGAGTACTTTTTTATTATTAATTTTATTGGTATTTGCCTATAGGCATGTCTGTGTGTGGGTGCTGTCTCCTGAAGTTACACAGTTATAAACTGCCATATGGGTACTGGGAATTGAATCCCAGGTCCTGTGGAAGAGCGGTCAGTGCTCTTAACTACTGAGCCATCTCTCCAGCCCCCAGGACTGAATAATTTATAGTGCAGAGAACTTTCTTTTTCTTAATTGTGTAATTTGGGGAGTCCAGAATCCACCAGCTACATCTGGCGATGACTTTCTTGCTCCATTAGAACCCTGCAGTGGAGAGCATCAGATGTGTGAGGTTATTTTTTTTCCTGTTGTTGTTTCTGTGATAAATAACCTGAGAATAACAATTGCAAAAGAAAGATTGTTGCTTTCCAGAGTTCTGAGCCTGTTTTTAGGAAGTATGTCACAATAAGAAAAAAAAAGAAACCAAAAAACAAACCTGTTTACCCTGTGGAAGACAGAGAAGGATGAACAGGAGGGGGTGCAGGGAGGGAGACCCAGGGAGCCAGCAATCCTGGCCACTGCTTATCTACGTCCTTTTGCTAGGCTCCATTTCCTAAATTTTGTAGAACCTCCCTTAATAGCATCACCACCACCTATAGGGTCAATCCTTGAACAATGAGCCTGTGGGGAGCATTTCAGATTCAAACCATGACTGTGAAAAGGGAAGCTCAGGTCTCCTCTTCATAAAGCTACTAATCTCTCGCCATGGGGGACCCCTAGAGTCATGACCTCTTCTAACTGAATTACCTTCCCAAAGCCCCACCTCCAAATACCATTAAGATATTCATTTGGGCACTTAAATGTCCAACATATAAATTGGTGGTGGGTCATTGAAACCATAACAAGTATACAACAAAATTATGTATTTTTGGTGCACAAAAATGAAAATAAGCAGGTTGTATCAGATCATAGTCTGTGTTAGGCTTCTTATTATTCTACTCTAACTTGGAAAATGTCTAATGAAAGGAGTCTTGCAGCTTAATTTGGTAATAAAGTTAATATTGGATCCCACCATAGCAGAGGAAGGAATTTACTTACTAATCTCAAATTAGCTTGGTAGATGTAGATAGGGTAGAGACAAGGGGGAGAGGCTTGTGTCTGTGTATGATTTCCATTTCAGAATTTAGGATGGCTATCAGAAGCATCCTTGTAGTATTACTATTAAATTGTCCCAGTGTTTCTGTACACAGAGGGAACATGTCCTGGGTGTTTCCTAACTTATTTTCTTCCAAGCTACATGAGCATTTGGTAAACATTGTTGGGCATTTGTCACATGCAAGAATTATATTTCTGAAGAAGGTTATTTCTCTCTTATTACTTTTAGTTGGACAGATTCACTGAGGGGATTGTTCAGATCTTCTCAGATGTAGAATTGACATGCAAAGAATGTGTGGTCCCTCACCATATGCCTCCTCCTCAGGTTTTTAATTTACACAAAACAGGTAGGTACCATATACTGTTTCCATAGCTTGAGCCCTAATCGTAGCCTTTAACAATACCACACATGGTGGTTCCCCTTAAGAGCTGAGATTTGACTTAACTAGTGGTGATTGCCAATGGTGGTTGGGTGACTCTGTTAGAACAGGAAGGAAGAACCAAAGATAGCAACATCCAGTAGTGGAGGGTTGGAGGCACATTGTGTGAGACTCTCCTCCTTCTTCCTGAGTGCTCCAGACTCCCTGATCCCATCACAGAAATATCTGTGCCTATTTCCTGGCCAGAGGCAGTCTAGATAGCTGGGGATCCAGAGTTTCCATTAACCCTCTCAGGCCTGGAGTACTTAAAAAGAAAATCCCAGATGCTTAATTAACTGTAGCATTACTCTGTTCACTTTATGTTTAGGTCATTGAATACAATATCTATGATACAACTTTGATTATCTGTATTAGTGTGTTTATGTGTTCTTACAAAGCTAAATCTTAGGTTCCAGAATCTAAGCACTCCAATTAATTGAAAACCATTAACTTTCACTTCATTCTGTATTGTTTTTAAACCATCAACTAGTTTTTCCTCTATTAATAATAAAATCCATTTCTCTGAAATGTTACCAACATGTACTCTGAAATCCTTCAGATTTGAATTCAAGTGTACTTTATTTTGACTTCTGGAAAAATAAGGATGGGCTAGGTGGGTAGCTAAGTGGTAGAGCAATTGCTTAGCATGAGTGAGGCCCTGGGTCCCATCCTCAGCACTGACAAACAAACAGACAGACAAACACAAGTGTTATCCTGGGTGTGGTGCTTGCATCTGTAATCTCATCACTTGGAAGGCTGACACAGGGAGACTGCTGAGAATTTGAGGCTGCCTTGGGATATATAGTGAATTTCAAGCCAGCCCAGGAAATAGTGTGAGACAGTCTTAAAATACCCGCTCATTGAAAAAACAAAAGAAAGATTGTTGTAATTTATTCAAAATGCTGTGAAGAAAAGTCACATCATGCAACAGAGGTCACATAGAAGGTTTCTTTGAAGAGGAGAGAGAAGTGGCAGAGAGAAAGGATTGGGGCCAGAGACCAGTCCCAGGGGACAAAAGTGGCAGAAGAGAGAAAGACAGGAGGTGGGCAAGGCCCACCTTTTAAAAGGGAATGAAATGAATGTGCACAGGCTCTTAGTGGCTGGAGCTGAGGTTGTATCCATCAGGACCCCAAGGGCAGGCCAGTACAGATGCCTGAATAGTAACAAAGACCACTATACATTTTTCTGAGGAATTGTGAGAATTCAGTGAGACTACTATATGTTAACTTTTCAGCATACATTATATCATAAACAGTTCTAACATGATTATTAATGAACTAAATTTTGAAATGATTGTTAGAATTATCTTCTAAAGAAACATGAAGCTCTATATAGTTATGATTGTCAGATTTGTTACAAGAATTCTCTGTCTGTTCATATATTTAACGTACAAAAGTTTTTTGAGGTGGATATAACTGAAACCCCCATTTCTCAGATGAAAAAGTTGAAGGATGTACTGATTAAGGTACATGTTTAAGGTCACATAGTTGCAAAGTGTTAGAAAGTGACTTGATATCAGACTGGATGCTTTCAGACTCCATAGTTCTAATGGCTACATCAAAGGTAAACCAGTTTTATAGCATCTTATTTATTTTTTTAAGATTTGATTCTTCAGCTGAGACAGAAGAAGAAAATATTTTATATGTTACATTGAGCTACATCTAGGTTACAATTATTGCAGAATGCCAGAAGTCTAAGGAAAACGCCCAGGGGGACTTTTTTGTTTTTGTTTTTGTTTTTTTTTTTTTTTTTGGTTTTTACGAGACAGGGTTTCTCTGTATTGTTTTGGAGGCTGTCGGTCCAGCCCAGCCTTGAACTCACAGAGATCCTCCTGCCTCTGCCTCCCGAGTGCTGGGATTAAAGGCGTGTGCCACCACCGCCCTGCCCAGGGGGACTGTTTTGGCTACAGGCAAGGTACATCTCTTTTTTTATTTATTTTTCAGTTTAAATTTAGATAAGAAACAAGGTTGCTTCACAAGTCAGTTCCAGGTCCCTCTCCCTTTCCCTCCCCTCCTCCCGTGCCCTCCCCCTAACCCCCCCATTATCCCCTCATTTCCCCAGGGAGAGTGAGGCCCTCCATGGGGGTGTCCATAGTCTGTCATTTCATATAGGGCAGGGCCTAGACCCTTCCCCAAGAGTTCAGGGTGAGAGTGCACCTCACATTGTTCTATGGGAGTCCAAAGTCCGTGTGTATACTTGGGATGGGTACTGATCTGCTGCCCAAGGCTCAATAGATTCCCTAGGCCTCCTCACTGACACCCAGATTCAGGGGGTCTTGATCAGTCCCATGCTGGATTCCTGGGCTGATGCCTGGGATTCAAAAATTAACCTTTGTCAGGTCAGCTGTTTCTGGGGTTAAACCAGCCCAGTCTTAATCCCTTTGGTCATCATTCCTCCCTCTCTGTTACTGGCTTTCTTGAGTTCAGCTCAGTACTTAACCTAGGGAGTCTGCCTCTTAGGTTGTCTTGGTGATTAGGTAGTGACAGAAGTTCTACATTTATTGAGATACAAATTCTAAACAGTAACTTGAACTTTCACAATTTAACTTGTGTCCCCAGTCACAGATAATCTCTGTTTCTGCTTGTTTGTCCCCAATGAATGTACAAACCAGTAAACTAGCTTACTTGGACCTCTGCCTCCTCATCTTTTTGCTTCAACCTGCTTACTTCCACTTGGGTGTCATGGGTTTCTAAGAAGGCTATAATCAAGAGAACTATGGGTACTTTTAAAAGTGGTCTTCAAAAGTAATTTTATTTGCTTAGCATTTAGTGAGTACCTCTTGGTTGGTAGCATTTAGAACAGAAGAGGAGAAATATTGTTTTGAATGATCTTACCCTCTAAGAGGAAATGAACAAACATACATGAGAGTCATAAGGACAACCTAGAATGAATAAATCTGCCAGTTGATTACTTCATCAACCAACTTTAGGGCCCTCTAGATCATTGCTTCTGAAACTGTAGTGCATATAGAGCCCCTAGGATGCAGGCCTTGATTGAGTAAGTCTGGATGGAGCCACCTAACCTAACATTTCTAGGTGAAGCGAGTGATACTGGCCCAGAGATGATACTTTGAATCTGAAAGTGCCACACGCCAAAGAAGACATAGTATATAATGCAGTACTTTCTGGTTAAGAAAATTGACAAATTGAAAGATTTTGACCTGATTATATATAGTCTGGAATGACTATTGAACAATGTCATAGAAAAGTCAGTTAAAATTGGTGTGCTGGGAATTTAAGGTCTTCTGTGGGAGTCTGAGGAAAGTGTTAATATGATCAGAAAGGTGGTTCTTGATGACTGGTGGAGGGTGAGGATGGGTAGCAAAACAAAAAGGAGATCTGATTCTGAGACTGTTATGGAAATCTGGGCAATGAGAGGGTAAAGGCCTGGAGTGTGATCATAATAGTGCAAATGGGCAATAAGGCCTGGCTGGGAGACAGGTCATTTACCACAAACCACCAAATACACAACACTTACGATTTCCTCAACAGCTCTAATAGTTGAGGTCACTTTCATATCCATTGTTTGTTTCATCAGCACAGAAAATGTGGGAGATTGGTTGTTGCCTTCACTCTTCTTTTACAAATGAGGTTATGTAACAGAAACTTAAGCTATGGCTGAGAAATGCCCAACCTAACTGCAAATGAGAAGGCATGGCATAAGAGGTTAGAATTGTTCATTTTGACCTTTATAGATTTTTTTCTAACATAGTAAAATATTTTACAGATGAAAGTAACTTGTATTTGAGACTATGCTACACAGTCATACTGTCTTTATCCTTCCCTCCAATTTTCCTGCTTAATTAATTATGGCTCTTTCCCTTTTTATTAGAAGAATCTGTTTAACTTAATTTTGATTTTTTTAGCCCATCATGTAGATGCATCTTACTTTAATTTACTAGTTCTATGGAATCAGTCGTTTATGCTGCCTCATTTTTTGTTGTTGTTTATGGTATTGCTGTCAGAATAACAATGTGGAGAACATCTTTAAATATATATCCTGTCCAGGCATTGGATTGAAGCCTTAGCAAATCTTTAAAAAGTCTTCTTACTCATTTACAACTGGCCGATTTAATGCTTCAGTAAAGTATCAGGTCTGCTGAGGGCTTAAGGAGGGTACCCAAACATCCATCTGGTGGATTAGCAAGTGAACTCTCCTGGACCACCTAGTTAAGGAAGTCATATCTTGGATCATTCAGATGCACTGCAATGTCACTATTGATCTTCAGTTTCCTCACTGTGATTATGGGCTCTCAACTAGGTAGAGGTGAAATGGAAGAAAAAAGAGGAAAGAAAGAAAAGGCCCAGATTCTACTTGTCAGTGGTTTATTGGTTCTTTGGGGAAAGAGACCTGAACCATGTGAGAAAATTAAGGAAGAGGTTGAACCATAACACTGGCTTACACAGTTTCAAAGTCTGTGGGAAAAGGGGAATATATTGCTGATATAATGGAGGATTTTATTGTTTCATTCTTACTAGTAAATATTTTCCATGGTTATATGACTCTGGAGGTAGAGAGAATTCAAGTGAAATTCTGTCAATTTCTCATGGGACCCTGGGAAGTTATTCAGTGTCTTTTACTTGATAATTTTTCAATGAAATATTTATTGAACAAATATTTGTTGACTGTGCAGTCACTGTAATTGTCACCCTATACTGTAAGATGTTTCAGTGTCTTGATGTGACTAATGTCTCAGATTTTATATGTGAACTAGAGATAACAGTATTGATTATATAGAAACATTCAGATTTGCAGAAATGATCTCAGCCACTAAATGCTATGCCTGACATATAGTCATGTTCAATGAGTACTCTGTAGTAGTAGTAGTAGTAGTAGTATGAATGTCATTATATATATATATACATATATATATAAACAAAAGGTTAAGTTATACATAAATAATTAGGTATGGCTGATTATATTTATAATACTATAAATAGAAATTATGATATAACCATATGCTATTCGATATATTTAGAGAAATATGTATAAATAATTTAAATTAATATTTATAAATGTATAATATATAAGATGTATGCTATTATATGTATTCTATATAGTTATATGTTCACACACATATACAAAACTATTTTAACCTTTTATTTGAATACATAATAGTCATGTATATAAATATAAATGCAAATGGGAAGGATATATTTGTTATAGAATAGGTAGGAATTTAATCAAGTCTAGAAAACCCGATTCTGACTGGCTCTACCATTTGGAAAAATCTTTTCTCTGGCTCCCTCTCCCTGCCACATTCAGTTTTCAGGGCCTGGTTCCTACAGTACTCATACTGTTGAGCAGGAGGAGTTAAACAGTACAAACTTTGAAGCCACAGACATCTCAGCTCAAAGGCAGAAAGTTCTTCCTACACAGGCAACCGTGAGCAAGTTCTGCAGGCTACTTCCTTTGTGTCAGTCTCTTTTGTTGTCAAATGGCTGTTACACTTAGGCTTCAGAATTGTTGGAAAGAAAATCAGGGGAAATAAACCAGTCTATTTCTATTTGGCCCATAATTGAGAGGAAATTATTACTTTCTTTTTTTTATTTCTTACTGGCATTTCTGCCTCCCTTTTCTCTTATCAAATCTTTCAGAGCTTCCCCTACCTGAACAAGGGATTTCATACTTGGATGAGACCTGCTTCCTAACAATACCTCCTTTGCCCTGTTATCTGAGTCAGCCATTGGCCTCTCAGCATGCATAACCAAAACTTAAACATTCAGAGTTATACTCACTGAGCATTCAGTTCCTTCTACCTTCCTTTCACCTTCTCTCCTGAGCATGGCATTTCTTCTTATTCACTAGCCTCTACATTGGCACACCTCTTTGGAAAGCTGGGGGTAGGACTTAGTGATACTTTGTGACAAAGCTCAATGTTTCTCTGAGCTTTGGAGTTCTTATTCCAGCACTGTTCCTGAAGGCTGGACTGTTTATTGGTTACCACTCCCTACAACACCTGCCTATTTTGTTTTGTTTTGTTTTTAATTCACGCTTATTTTTCTCAGTTGACTATCAGCTTTTTGTGTGCTTCTGGGTGTGGACCCTAGGACTTCATACATATTAGGCAAGGGCTCTGTTGCTAAGCTATATGCTTAGAACTTTTATCTCAGGGAACTCCATGGAAGAGGAGGCAGAAAGAGTGTAAGAGCTAGAGGGGATAGAGGACACCCAGAGAACAAGGCCCCTTCTAAATCAACATGATCAAAACTCATATGAACTCACAGATATTGAAGCAGCAAGTAGAGGGCCTGCACAGGGCCTGCACTAGGTCCTCTGCCCATATATTATGGCTTCCAGTTTAGTGTTTTTATCGGATTCCTGAGTGTGCAAAATAATGGGCCTCTGTTTCTTGTGTCTTCTCTTGGGCTCTTTTCCTTCTGAGGATTTATTTTGTCCAACTCTGATGTGATAATTTTATTTTATCTCATTATATTTTCTTTTGGTACATTTTTAAATAAAGAATGAATGAAAATCTAGTCACTAGGGTAAGGGTTAACAACTGAACTGTCACTTACAGAGTGACATAGAGTATATCAGTAGAGTTTATCAACCACTCCAGGGCAGGCCTCAAGTTCAGAAATAGTTGACCAATATATAAATAATGGACTCCACAGTTGTTTTGTGTGTGTGCTTTTATTTGGTTGCAGTTTGAATTTTTTTCCTTTTTTTTTTGGTGTTCTGTTTTCTTTGTTTGGGGGAGTTTTGCTGTTGTATTGGGTGTTTTGAGGAATTACTTAAAGTTGGGTGGGTAGAGAGGAGGGGAGGATCTGAAAGCATTTGCAGGAAGGGAAGAATGTGATCAACATATATTTAAAGTTGAAAATTATCTTAAACTATTTAAAACACAATAAAAAGAAAAACTAAAATCTTATGCAACTAAAAAAATCTTTCAAATTTGGAAATCTTTTTGGCCACCTTGTAGGCCTTGAAAATAGGCAGAAATATGAGAGATACTGGACAGGGCAACTGTTGTATGACTTTTTCTGGAGAGACATTAACATATATTTGTTCAACCCAGAGAGTGTACCAATGCCAGACTGACGGAGTTATTCTACCCAAGTATAGCTTAGTGAACTGGTGGGTTTAATAGAGTTCCATCCAGGAGCATGGAGGATTGAAAGGCAGTTGCAGCATGGGAAGATCCACAAAAGCATGGGTACCAACTTTAGAAAATGCCAGTCTGTGTCCTTCCTGCAGGATGGGTCCACCCAGCTTGGCCTGTGGAAGAGTCTCCTCACCCCTAAGATTGTTACCACTTAGATAACACTGGCAAGGGGCCTTGTGAATATTCTAAGATTTTTTTGGCTTCCTGAGATGTCTAAATTTTACTTCCTGAGTGTTAAGGAAGTCTCCCTTCAGGAAAAATGCTTCAGTTAGGAAATAGCTACACAACAGCCACAGACGTTGTGGGGAAGTATTTCCAAACCCTAGTTTGGATTGGGGGTGCTCTACAAGGCCTCTGGACATCTTTTTTCAGAGTTTTATTCTCAAGTCCTAAGGTGGACTTTTCTGAGATTCAGGTGAAATATATCACTTTTGGACATGTCAACAAAAGCATATTTTCTAATTGACAGCATTCTGGGATTGTAAGGAGGTTGACATGTTTGATTCAGGGTGAAGTTTGTAACCAGTGTATTTGGTCATCCAATGATAGGGAAGCAGAGCTCTAGCACTAGAGTGAGAATTGAAAGAGACAACTGATATTCATTTGAACACTGTGCACTTTGAAGGCCTCCATCAGCAGAAAGACATTCTTTTGTAAACTGTGCCTTCTTGCTGGTATTCAACCTCAACTGAGAGATAGCATTGTTTTGGAATAGGTTAATTATATCAAGTTTAGCTTTGATAACATCACATTTATGTTCACTACTTTTCCTCAGATCAGCCTTCATGCTCATTACCTGTGATCTTCCTTGTTCTTCATGACCTGGCTATTGCTTTTAGCTAAAATATAGTCATTTACCAGAATGGACATGGTTTTTTATAAAGCACGTAAAGAGCATCGGCCTTGATGTAATTCAGACTCTGGTTTAAACTTTGACTTAGTCACACTGAAGCAATAGGGCCCACAGGTCTCTAAACTGTTACCTAGAAAATAGGTACCTCCCTGATAGGGTATTTTGAATCTCAATATATTAAGACAGTGTCTATCACCTATTAGACAGTACTATATTATCACTATCTGATATACCCTTTAAGTTAGTTACTAAAATTAGCATATAAGACAAGTATGAATTGAAATTACCACTGGAAAGCCACTGAATTGTAGATTACTACATCTGTATACAGAACCCTATACAGAAATTTATGAACTGGGTAAAGGAAAGGCTGAAAGAAAGTACTTATTTACCTCTAAGATGACTATCAACAACATCCCATGGTAAATAGGGCATCTGTGGAGAATTCTGGTGGCCTTATCTGTTAGATTTGCTCTATTTTATTTGTATAGTAATCCTTACCTTTAATAGATTTCTAGTTGTAAAAAATTGTATACAAAGCACTTAGCCTAGTGTCTGTCACAGCTAGTAAGGGTGTGATAAAATGTTAACTACCATTTTTTAGTAGCAGGAGTACTAACAATAGTAGTAACAATCACACTGCAAGATGTGTGACAGTACCTAACAGAACTACACACACACACACACAGTGCTTATCAAGTGTAGGAAGGACATATTTGATCACAGATTTTCTTTTTCTATCATCATGTTTCTTTCGAACCTTTGGTCACCAGGCACATTTTACCCTAGAGTTTTTTCTCAGGTCAGCTTGTAGGAGAGAAGGCTTGTCAGGCTACACCATCAGAGAGCATATTGCATAGTATATGGAGGCTGGGAGTTGACCTTACTCAACTTGGTGCCTCTGTAGTCCCTGATGCATGATGGGTACTTAGCAAAAAATGGATGGATGGAGGAAGAAAAGAAATTATGAGAAGTCTTACTTATCTACTGATACCATAACAGAATCAAAATATAAGTATATTGAGAGCAATAATAAATAGTAAGTATTGGGTAAATGTTGTCTAGTCTTACTGTTGATCCGGTTTATCTCTGATTCTTTCAAAAGCAGTAATATTTGTTGCCTTGATGATAGCAGATAATAGATAAAAATTTAAAGATAATTGGCCACATTCCTGTTCCTTACATTCATATTTACTAGTAGGTATCTATTTCACACTTTACTCTTACATGCCTAATCATATATTATAACAGTTCCTTGTTTTATAGTTTATTATTTTACACTTAACAGTATGTTATAGAATTATTTTCTGTGTATGTTCTATGTAATCATTTCAATGAGTTCACATTTTATAAATGCTATAATTGGCATTTAATTTGCATATAGTATTTGGTTACTATAAACAGTACCAACATTGCATTTGTATACATTCATATTCATATACTTACTAGATTATTTTAGTAAGAGAAAGTTGAAGGCTTAATATCTCCAATTCTCATGAAATGCATATAGATAAAAACAAGTGTGCAATTACTGTTTATTCTGAAGATGTATATCTCCACTCCCTCCACCAGCCTGCCAAGATGAAGAAACACTTGTAAACTTAAAGAGAGACAGTTACTTTTTTTCTAGTTTCACAACTGGTTTTATTATAAAATATTTTTCCTTCAACTTGTCACCATTGGCAGATGACTTTTTATGTCTTCTTTTCTTGATTACAAGTGGCTTGTGACTTTGAGCAAAATAAAGTCATGTGATTTCTAATGTTAATTCATAGATGGCTAAGCAATGAGAAACAGTTACTTTCAAATATCGTTGCTTCCATGAAAATACTCCAACCTGTTTTCAAGGACACATCAAATTCTAGGAAAATGAAAGCATAAGGGTCTCCAGAGCACCTCAGGCCAGAGTTCTGCTACTCTGTAAGTGGAGACCACTAGGAGGTAGGGCCAGACATGGCAAATTAAACCTGTAAGAATGGCTACTTGGTCTGTGTGTATAGTAGGGGACAATGTTGCAGAACAAGGCTTTTGTGTTTTATTCTGAGACTAGGGTCTCATGTAGCCCAGGTTAACCTTCAACTCACTGTATAGCTGAGGGCAATCTTGGATTGCTAATCCTAATTCTCCTGTTTCTACACCCCAAGTATGGGATTTGAGGCTTCCATTCCCCCTCCCAGCTAAGAAAGGCACTTTAAGGGAAGCGTGTAGGTTAGTGTCCTGTTTCAGGATCCCTTGGCCACACCTTCAGTAAAGATACTCAAGTTTCTAGAGAGCCTGACAATTTCAAGTGCCTAGAGACTAACTCACCCACCCACTCTTCTGGCTTCTTTGTTTCTTTTTAGCAGCCTGAGTGCCTCTTGAGCCTCACTTTTCTATAAGCATGGCTGAGGAGGGGAAGTGTATGTTAAGAAGTCTTGAATCTGGATCTCCTCATCTAACAGGCTACATTCTCTCTGACTTCAAAGGCTGGGCACTGGTCCAGCAATGATGCTCTTGGCCTCTGCTGGAAGGTGGGGCCAGGTGTGGGAATGCAAACAGACTGTGGGGCCTGTATGAGGCAAATAGGCTGAATGAGAATATGTGACCACAGAGGGGTACAGATGCCTGTGTGCTTGGCAAGGCTCCACCTTACAAAGGGTACTCCTGGCAGGAATGCTTTCTCTGATTTGTGTCAGGGAGTGGGACTGTTTAAATGTCTGAGTCTAAACTGGGTGATGTTCTCCATAAGTCGTAATAAGCATGGAAGTAATTTTCTCTGGGACCTCGACTGTATTACTGTCAGATCACCAGTGTACTATACTGATGGGGCCTGTTGATCCTTAAACAGTTTCCTGACTTCTCTACAAATCCATTCTCTCCAGTCCTGGCAGATTACTTGTCACTGTTCAGTGGCTATGTGTATGCTGCCTGCCTTGAAAAACAGAGCTCTGGGGAGATTTCTGACTTATTCTTTCTCCTGTTTACTCAGTTCCCCAGCTCACTGGCCTGTGAAATTTCACCAGGCCTCTACAGTGTACTTACATTCTATTTGTAAGTAAACCAATGTGCATACCTTTTCATGTGTTTACATGCATATCTAGGTACACATTCTTGGCTCCCTAAGGCTATCTGTAAGTCTTTGGCTATGCTATATGGGTATGCATGTGTAAAGGCATGCGTTTTGTGTGCACTTTGTAAGGATGTTTGATTGGGAGTGTGGTGGGACAGACTGGGGGCAGGAAGGTGTCATGCTGGAGGACAGTAATTAACCCCTCTTTTAGATAGACAGGTTTCCATAAAGCTTTAATTGAGTTGTGACTCTGAAGAATAGGAAGCTCGTCCTCCAGTGGTGGGAGAAAAAAAAAGATTACACTGGTAGTGGAAGAAAACATCTTCATCCCATCTTTTCCCGCAGAATATGTGGGGTATACTCAGTGTCCAGATTCCAAAAGGACTTTATAATTAGGAAAAAGTTCGGGCTTGAGGTGCAAATGGAGTCAAGGAAAGCAAAGGTTTTACATTTTCATGATAATTTAGTTTTTGAGATTATAATTACTTCCTTTTCCCCACTTCCCTTCCCTCACTGCAACCTCTCTCATGTCCCCACCGCCCTCTCTAAAATTCATGGTCTCTCTTTAATTGGTGCTCTACACACACACACACACACACACACACACACACACACACACACACGTATGCACGCACGCACGCACAGAAAGAGAGGGGGCGAGGGAGAGAGAGGGGGAGAGGGAGGGAGGGATGGAGAGAGAGACAGAGACAGAGACAGAGACAGAGAGATCTTAAATGAGTAAGTACAACCCACTCAGTCTGTTTAATGTTGTATGCTTGGATATGATCTCAGGGCTGACCAGCTGGTATTGGATAACTCAGGGGCAAAGATTTTAAATGATTCTTCTCTTCTCCAACTCTTCAAGACTCTAAGCCCTTTGGAAGTACTTTCCTCCTTAAGTTTTCATTCCCATCCTGGGCCTGTAGAGCAGAGATACAGTGGCTGGTGAATGGAGTATTGATGCAGAGAGCAGCAGCATGGCTTGTGGAGTTGGTTGATGGCCCTGCAGACTCCCTCTCAAGGAACAGCCCAGGAAGGAAGCCTCTGGTGGGGAGGTTTTGTGTTTAGAACTAGCCTTAGACAAGGCCCTGCCCTCCCCACTCATGAAGTAATTGGCAGAATGGGTAGAACAAGTGAATGATTGTGCCATAATTAGTTTATGACCTGAGGGCATGCCAGTTGTAGCCCTGCCAGTCTGCTAGCTGCCACCAGGACAGATATGCCTCATAAAAGCCCGAGCAACAAGGCTATATTCTGTGGGCCTGCAAAGCTAGATGACTCAGGCCTATGAACTGAGAGTGACTGAGCTAGTGTGTTAACATTTCCTGAACTGACCTTTTCTAAGTTTCATTTTATGCAAAAGTAACCTTTATATTTATTGCAATTGTTAATCCTTGCTTTGACTTAATTGTAATGACTTTTCCTCTCCTTTTCTCCCTGCTTTCATCCCTTCCCACATCTGTTCTTTTCTCCCTTTCTTTTCTTCTTTCTTCCCTTCCTCCTCCCACACCTACCCCTTCTTTCTCTTAGTTTTCTTTTCCTCTACTTTCCCCTTGCCGTCTCCCCTCCCTCCTTTTTCCTTTGTTTTGGGAGAACAGTTAGACTAGGGTTCATCTGGCCCATTGTATGACAGTAATTGGAAGCATTTCCTTGTGATCTGCTCAGGAAGTGGCTGAGCCAACATCTTCAGGTCTCACTCCCCTGCCCTGTTGATGGTATGATTGTAGTCCAACTATTCTCTTCCAGTTTCTGGAGAGTTCAAGAAACCTAACTTTGTAATGAGAAATCTATCAACCTGCCAGCCTAATTCATATAAATGTTTACCAGACTGTTGGTGCCAGACCTCAGCAGATCTGGACTCTGAAAAAGGGTTTGCTGCTAAGGATCTGTGAGTTCTTGCCTTTCCTGCCCATCAACCTGCACTGCATGTTTATTTCAGATGCTCAGCATATGGGAATCACTTCACTAGTTAAAGCTGAGTTAACAGTGCAGACACTGTTGCTGATCAAAGCACCAAGCAACTTGTGTTCATAGGTAGAGGAAAAGAGCTCAGGACTCATGAACAGTGATCATAGTAAGTGCATTCACAAAATGACCAAATTAAAGCATTACTCTTATTCTGAAATTTCTTTCAGAGCTCTTAGGATTTTTGTTTCCAACAGGGCAGTGGTGGTACAATACTTAATCTTTAATTGCAGCATTCAGGAGGCAGAGGCAGGTGGATCTCTGAGTTCTAGGCCACCCTGGTCTACAAAGTCAGTTCCAGGATAGCCAGAGCTGTGACACAGAGAAGTGAAACCTTATCTTGAAAAACAGACAAACAAACAAAAAAGATTCTTGTTTCCAACAGCACCCAGCAGTTTCAACACTCAGCCCTATCTAGAGAGCAGGTCCCAGGTGGAGATTCTGTAATTTTTACAAAAATAGCTCTAAGGTGATTGTGGGAAAGTCTGTCTGTCCTGCTTTAATTTAGTCTTAGAGCAAGTCTTCAAAAGAAGTCTTGAACAAGAACTAACAGTTTATTTTAAAAAATAAGTTTGAGATTGGGTCACAACGAGAATCAGTAAAATGGTACAGTTTTTACATATTGTGAAAATCAAGCACATATTTTTAAAATAAGTTTTAATAAACTAAACAGGTACCCATTTACATGTATTTTGGTTTGTAGTAGACAAATGAGCATGAGTATAATAAATGCATTTATTATGGCCTGTTCCTCTTTATTCCTAACATGTCCACATCTATTCTCAATATGAGTAATTCATAGAGGCTGATGCTGTCTTTCCCAACTAGAGATGTTTCCATGAAAATACTTGTATAATGAACTAGAATTTTGTTAGAATGATTAGTGTTCATGAAAAGCAAACACTTTTGCTAAGAGTCTACAATTCAAGCAAACCATTTTCAGCAATGCCTCACTTATCTTAAAACTCATAACACAGCTTGAACTACAGTAATAGTTTAGAAAGAAAAAAATGCCTTGGCATTTTGAAATAGCTGCCACAAGGTCTGTGGTACAGGAGGAGTGATGTTATGTCCTGACCTCAGAGAAACTCACTGATCCTTATTTTTTCCTTTCTTTTGTTTTACTTTTCCCTCCCTCCCTCCCTTTCTCCCTTCTTCTTTCCCTTTCTCTCTCCTTTCTGTTATCTCTCCCTCTGTAACCTTCTTTCCAGTGTTTGCATTTTTAGTTAAGGCTCTGTGGCTCAGGGTGGCCTTAAACTCCTGAACTTCAGACTCCCTGGTAGCTAGGACTATAGGCATCTATCACTGATCCTGATTTTACTGGGATCCTGTTATTTTTTAGTTACAGCAAAGTCAAATCAAGGTATTAGAATTAGAGGTAGCAGGTTGGCTAGGTTTGGGGAGGTAATATGTTCTAGACGTAGGCACAGTCAAAGCTGAGTGTGACAGCTAGTATTGGTATACCACAGAAGTGAAGACAGGCAATGTAGAACAGGCAAAGAGCTTTCCTTGCTAAAATTCAAGATTGTGATATTAATACACATGCCGGAGTTTTGCTTAGGCATTTTACTATTACTGGGCATTTTAAGTCATTTAAAAATGTTTACACTTATAAACCAGAGTGCTGTGAATAGTTGCCATAAAAATAGTGTTTCTCTTGTTGAAAGTTATTGCTTTCTGGTCTCTTACCCGAAATGTATTAACTAGGCCAAAAGGTAGAGCTGCTTTATTGCAAATCCTATACTGTATAAGGGTGCCTGTTTGCACAGAACCCTGGCACACTGAGTGTTATCATTTAACATCTTCGTGAGTTTGCTAGCTTAGTAAGTATACTGTCCATTTGTTCCTTTTTGATTTATTTAACAAGGCTTTTCATTTTAAATGCCATATTTTACTGTCTCTTTGTTCCATGATTTTCTTTCATCACTTTTCAAGGAAGCCTGGACATTGATCTTGTATATTTCTATCCACTCCTTATATTTTGGGTAATTTTATAATTTATATTTGTCACACATTTTTCTAATTTTATTGTTTTCATTTTTATGTGTGCTTTATCATCTTTCACTATGGAAAAGTGTTCTCTTTTACATTTATGTATTCAAATACATCCATCCTGTCTGTGATGTTTCTTTCAGTTTTCAATATTCAAAAATTTACCACTCCTCCACAGATGGGACAAATATGTGATTCTGTCTTCCCTGTTCCCCCAGGGTGTTTTTTTTCTTTTTTTGTATTTAATTCCTGGGACCATCTGGAATTTATTTAAGTATATGGTATAAGGTATGGATCTAAAGTAAAATCTCCATACTAATATCCAAATGTTTTAGCAATTCAATTTGGCAAATGCTGTTTGAACTTTTTCTGTGTGCTAAGCATTGGACTAAGTACCACAACGTTTTTTTCCTTAAATGAAGTCAAGAACATATTACCTCCCCAAACCAAATTCCCAGGTCTGTGACTTTCTCTGTTTCCTGCCTCTGTCTGTTTGTCTCTGTTTGCCTGTCTGTCTTTCTCTCTCCATCACTCCGTCTCTCCTCCCTTTCTCTGTGCATGCTTTTTGGCATTCTCTCCATCTTTTTCCTAAGAGAAGTACAGTAATGGTTGTAATAATGTATACATTTATGTAACTATAATGTACAAAAATTATAAGTGTCATTAGAAAGGTTAGTAACTGGAGGTGTAGCTCAGAGGTACAATGCTTGCTAAATATGCATGAAGCTGTGGGTTTGATTTCTGGTACACCCTCTACCCCCGCCCCCAGATGTTAGGATTCAGAAGCTGTGGGAATTTAACAGTGAGATTCTACCCAAATGAGATAACTGAAAGATTCAAAATAGAGATGACATTTATAAAGTATTCTGGTGGCAAGATTTCAGTCATTCAAAAACATGCAGTGAATAGTCTCCTGGGACTTGTGCCGAGAATTTAAGATAACTGCGCATAAAACATATGGTACATTTACACAATGGAGTACTATTCAGCAGAAAAAAAAACAATGGAATCCTGAGATTTGCAGGCAAATGGATGACACTAGAAGAAACCATCCTGAGTGAGGTAACACAGTCACAAAAAGAGAAACATGGTGTGTACTCTCTCATATATGGATTTTAGACATAGATCTGGGGAGGGCCAGCCTACAATCCCATGGCCAGAGAGTCTGGGAAACAGAACCTTCATTCAGTGGCTGATGGAAGGAGAGGCAGACTCCCACGGCTAAGCACTGAGCTGAACTCAAGAAGCCAGTAACAGAGAGGGAGGACTGATGATCAAAGGGATTAAGTCTGGGCTGGTTTAACCCCAGAAACAGCTGACCTAACAAGGGTTAACTCTTGAATCCCAGGCATCAGCCTGGGAATCCAGCATGGGACTGACCATGACCCTCTGAATGTGGGTGTCAGTGAGGAGGCCTAGGTAATCTATTGAGCCTTGGGCAGTAGATCAGTATTTATCCCAGGTATACAAATGGACTTTGGACTCCCATCCAACAATGTGAGATGCACTCTCACCCTGAACTCTTGGGGGAGGGTCTAGGCCCTGCCCTGGATGAAATGACAGACTATGGACACCCCCATGGAGGGCCTCACCCTCCCTGGGGGAATGAGGGGATAATGGGGGGGCTGTGGGGAGGGCACAGGAGGAGGGGAGGGATAGGGAGAGGGACCTGGAGCTGACTTGTGAAGCAACCTTGTTTCTTATCTAAATTTAAACTTAAAAATAAATAATAAAAAAAGAATAAGAAAAAAAAACATAGTCCCTGTCCTCAGGGCCCTTTCAAGATTTGCCAGAGTGATGATGCTAAGGAAGCATGCCAGTGAAAGACAGTACAGGCAAAAGTATAAGGGCCTCTCACATCTTAAGTGAAATCATGCTTTCAAATGCAGAGTATAATTTGAATTGACATTTCCTCAAACAGTATATAATAAGCGCATGAATAGCTACTCACCATCATTCGCCATTAAGGAGATGGAGTCAGAAATACAACAACATTTTCACCTATTTAAAATTGTTATTGTGAAAAACTAAAAATGAGGATTGTTGGTAATGATGTAGCATTAAAATTAGAATTCCCGCATGTTAAACACAAAGTTACAATAGTATGATTTGACTCTGAAATGTCTCCCTACAAGCCTTTAATGTTTGATTCTCAGCTTGTGATTCTATTTTTTAAGGTAGAGGAAACTTTCAGTGGTCTGACCTAAATAGAGAAAGTAAATAATTAGAACCAGCCTTTGAAGGTTATATCCTGAACATACTCCCTTTCTCTTTGTTTGCTTATTGTTTGCCATTAGATAAGTATCTTCTGCTACATGCGCCAATCTTCTTTACCATTGGCCTAGACACCAAAGACTATGGCCTGTAATCTCCAAAACTGTAAGTCAAAATAAATGTTCTCCTCATTTAATTTGTTGTGGCAGGTATTTAGTCACAACAATAAAAGATAACTAACACAGAAATTTTGTATGAGGAGTGGAGTTCTTCCCAATTTGTGAAAATGATTTGGCAAAGTTTGGAGGAACAGGCTAGAAGAAGACTAGTATGATCTAAGTACAGCCTGATGGTACTCTGGTGGGAGCTCAGACAACTAGAGGGCTGATAGAGTGTTGGCAATGATGACTATGCTCATGAAGTTTTAAATGGGAATAAAAGCCTCATGTTTCACTCTGCCAAAATAACTTGTCCATGGTTTGTCCTTTTTCTGAGAGTTTGTGAGAGACCCTATTAGGAAAAGATTTAAAAATACAGAATTTGGTAAGCTTAACGTTGGTAATAGGGCGCTGCAGAGATGGCTCAGGGGTTAAGAGCACTGGCTGCTCTTCCAGAGATCCTGAGTTCAATTCCCAGCAACCATGTGATGGCTCACAACCATCTGTAATGATGTATGGTGCCCTATTTTGGCCTGCAGGGATACATGCAGGCATAACACTGTTTACAAAATAAATAAGTAAATCTTTAAAAGAATTTTCAAAAGTTGCTAATAGGAAGGTTGGGTCGATGGAGATTAGACCAATTAAGCAGAAACCAATTATTTTGCATTTGGATAATAGAAAATATGCTTCAAGGTTGTCCCAGGAATTGTCAGAACTCTTGTCCCTAACCTAGACTAAATAATGCAAGGGTTTTAATTAATTTGGAAGACCTATTTGAGAAAAGAGTTCCTGTATTCCCTGATGATGCATGGCCTCGGTCAACCATACAGGCACTCAGGAATCACTCCAACCATTATTCAAGAGTGTGTGGCTTTCTTCAGTCTGTTATCTGTTAGCAGAACTTGATGTTATTGCATGTGATGCCTCCCCCCCCACACTTTTTTAAGGTATGTGGAATTTCTAGATTCATAGGGGGCTTCTACCCAGATTTCAAAGGGAAGCTTAGGAGGCTAGGCAGTGTGTGGTAGGTGGGGTCAGCTCTGCAGACATCTTCTGATAGGGTAGTGCATCAAGCTGTGAGGGTGAAGCCTAAGCTCCAGTGGAATCCCAAGGAAGTTTGAGATGCCAAGGACTTTGAACATCTACTGAACAAAGCTACTAGCAATGTGCAGAGGTACCCACGAAAAGAGGCCATGTGTACTACAATGAGCAAAGCCATAGCCTGGACTATCCAACCTCATTGGAACTTCTATCACAATACCACATGTTCCAGAAGTTAACATATAACTAAAGGATTTAATGCTTGCCCTGCTGAGTTTTGGTCTTGTACTTTCCCTGTTCTTCCTTGCTGTTGTCACATTCTTCCCGTTTGGAATGGGACTGTTCACTCTGACATTCAGTGTTACAAATGTGTATTTTCTTTGTTTTCATTTGTTTGTTTGTTTTATTTTGTTTTCCAGACAGGGTTTCTCTATAATGTCCCTAACTGTCCAGGAACTCACTTTGTAGACCATACTGTACTCAAACTATGTGAGATCCACTTGCTTCCACCTCCTGAGTTCTGTGCTTAAAGGTGTGCACCACTGCTGCTTGGCTTCTTTCTGCTTTTATGGGGGCTCCCAGCTAAGTTTGCCTTGAATCTCAGACGAGTCTTTGGACTTGGAGGTTTGAATGGTGTTGGAACTGGAACTGTTAAGATATTGTCGATGCTTGGTGATGGTCTAGGCAAATTTTTCATTATAATATATGGTCATATGCCCCTGGGGGCCAGGAATACACTGCTACAGTTTGAATATGAAATCCACACTTAAACTTACATGTTGAATGTTTGGTTCCCAGCTGTGGTGGGGTATAACTAGAAGAATTAGGTCACTAAAGGCATGGTTTTGAAGGTCATGTTCAGTCTCAGATCCCCTTCTCTCTGTCTGATACCTGTCCAAAATGAAGCAATTAGTCTCTGCCGCATCCTGCTGCTGTCATGATGTTTGACTCACCACAGGCGCAAAATCAACAGAACCGAGGGCTGTGGTGTGAAGTCTTTGAACTCTTTATACAAAATAAATCTTTTTTCCTCTAAGTTGTTTATACCAGATAATTTATCACAAAGAAGAAAGGCTAACTATCAGACCATATGATCCTGAATTTTTATTCCAAAGGGAAATTCAAATATATGTACACACACACACACACACACACAAAACACACACACTTAAAGCAATAGCATTGCCACTAACTTGAAAGTGTATCATGTTAAATATTTATTAACCATCTACTGACGAATTGATTTATATCCACACAGTGAAATAGTATTCAGGAATAGAAAGCAATAACACATAACTATGTGGTATTATGCTCAGTGAAAAATTCAAGACATACAAGATCGTATGTTATATGGTTTTACTTATATGAACTGTTCTGACAATTTTGTAGACACAGAAAGTTATTACTGGTTACCTGGAACTAGACATAGGTAATGGAGGGTTGTTTTTCTCTTAAGTATGATATGCATGCTCTAAAATGAGTCTTAGGTTATGGTTGTAAAATTCTGGAAATAAGTTTAAAATAGATGAGAATGATCAATGCAAATTATATATCAGCAGAGTGGGTTAATAGTAATTGTAGAAATCTTATAAAGAATACTACTACCAACATGCATTAAGTCTTAATATTACTTACCAGTTAAAGTGTAATTCCTCCATTTTTATTCCTGGTACCTTTCTAGGACCTTGTTGTTTTGTCAGCATTCTCCATGTGTCTTTCTCTACCCTACTGTGGAGTCTGTCCTTTGGATTCTGTGTTCACTTTTCCTTTCCCTGTCTTGAATGCGTCCACCTATTGAGACCTTCACAGGTGTTGCAGATTGTATTCTTTCCTGTCTTCAAAATCCCTTTCTCATGGTGCTCATTTTATTTCTAAAGCTGGACTTTATTTCTCCAAATTCTGCTTCCATTTCCTTGATGAAGTAGCAAATAATTTCTTAACAGGTGTTTACTGGATATAGGCTGTGGATTTGGACCTATAGTGATACTTGTGATGTCTTATGTTACTGATCTTTATGGGAAACAATAAGGCTTTGATTGTGCAGCAAAACCTCTCAAGAAATTTTGAGTAGCTATATTTCGTAGTAGTGTTAGCTTAGCTCATAGAAAGGTCTTTATGTAAAAATGACACATATGTAATTACTTTGTTTTTGAGTTATCCTTATGTCTTGAGGTTTAAGCCAGTCTGTGCTGGTAAATCAGCTCTCCAGAAAAACAAGTTAAACATTATTGCATTTGTGATTTCTGTAGGGGACATATTCCTACCATGGTCAATTTCAGTTTACTAGCATGACACTACTAAATCAAAATTGGTCCGTTATCTAGTGTGAAACCATCACCAAGAGGCAATTATATAGTTTCACTTCCACTAAAAACAGCAACAACAAATCCTTCTATGCTGTCTCTGAAGTATCGTCTAACTTTTTGGAGCCACCATCTCATGTATCTGAAGCTGGATCAGAACTTGTTTTATAACTAAGGCTGATCTTGAGCTTCTATTTTCTACCTCCCGAACTCTGGAATTTCAGGTGTGATATCTCGTTTTTGTAGTGCTGGGAATTGAACCCAGGGCTTCATGCATGCAAGGCAAGAACTCTGTCAACTTAAAATATATAATCTGGGAAGAAGAGAAATACTGCTTCTTGAATACCAACTCTACCATCTCTGCCCTTTATGTATTCCTTTATATGACCCTGTGATGGATATTTATATCTTATAGGTAAGGAGATAGAGTCCTAGAGAGGCAAAAATCACTGTGTAAAATCTGCACAGTTAAAATTGCATCCTGATTATTTGATGTCAGTAGAAATTTGTGTTACTTTCATCATACTATGGTACCTTCTGGAGAAAAGCCAAGCAGCAGAGACAGTGAGACAATGAACTTTTGCAGTGGTAGCTCCTTGGATAGTGCTCACCTTATGAGCTTTTGGCATAAGCATACCACTTGCTACACATTCCTCACACTAGAAGATACTGGGAGTACTTTCTCTGCGAATATCAGGCAGAAAGGCTGCCAAGATAGATGCATGGTGTGAGGAGGGAGCTTCCTAACCATTTCATAGATTTGATCCTGAAGAAAGGATCGACAAGAAGTCCTTGAGTATTGGGGAGTATTTAGTGTCAGAGATTGCTGGAACAACATCTCTTACAGGCTTTAGGTGAGACCCAGAATTATCTATTAGAGAGGTCAGCTCAGTCTCTGGATATCATGGATTTCATGTCAGGTTACATGAATGGTTGGATAAAGTACTTGAACACAAGTCGATGATGTCATTGCATGGGCTGTGCTCAAACTCGCAGCTCTCCAACCTCTACTTCAAAGTAGAGGCACAAGCTATCATACTAAGCTAATGATGGATAGATGAACTCTTTGCCTTTCTTAGGCCTGGCTACTTAGAAATCCATAAGGCGGTAAGACTAAAGCGTCTCACCTCAGAATAGTTTTTTTTTAAAAAAAGATTTCGTTGTTTTGATGTGTATGAGTGTTTTGCCTACATGATATATATGTATCACATGTAGACAGTAACCTTGGTGACCAGAAGAGGGCGCCAGATCTCATGGGACTGTAGTTACAGATGGGTGTGAGCCATTATGTGGGTGCTGGAGATTGAACCTGGGTCCTCTAGAAGAGTAGCTAGTACTCTAAACATACTAGTCATCATCCCAGCCCCCTAATACAACAATTTTTATTAGTAATTATTTAAAAACAAGTAATGTCACTTGAGTGATGAAGTATATATGTTTTGAGAAGCCTTCTTCAAAGTCTGACTACATACTGAATATATACTATATGCTAAGTACAGAGGTAAGTACTTCATAATAGATACTACAAAGAGGCTTATTTTGCCTGGAGTGCTCATAGAAGTCGTCCTGGCCTCCATGGTCAGTTTGTAGAAACAATCATCAAAATTATAGTTTTCTGTAACTATAAATAACATATGTATTCTACTACATTACCTTAATTTCTGTGTTAATATGTGTTCATTGACTCATGGAATATTTATTAAGTCTTAAAGAAAGATTTATTTTTATTATTTTTAAGTGTGTGTATGTGTGTTTGCACACATAAGTGCGGTTGTCCATGTAGGTCGGAGACTTAGGAACTCCTGGAGCTGGAGTTACAGGCAGTTGTGACCTACCTAATGTGGGTACTAGGAACTGAACCTGGATCTTAAGTTTTGATTTTGGTCTTCAATACTTGAGATTCTCTCAAGAAAATGCTTGCTTTATATGAGGTAACTGGGAGAGGAGGATCAGGGATGCTGAAATCAGGATGTAAAATAAATAGATGAATTTTGAAAAATGAGAACTTTTAATCATGGAAAGAAAACTGATGAAGAAATCCAAAACATTAAGTTTATAGTTATCGATAGACTTACAAATAAGGTTTATTTCTGCATTTAAAGAAGATATCTACCCCTTTCTTTTATTTGAAGAGAATTTTTAAGTCTTAATAGTTCACCATTGTACGAGTACATATCTTCAAGATGTTCCTAAGACTGTGAAGAAGGGAGAGGTTTTATTGTGGAGTATAATTCTTTACTTTTTCTACTCTAGGTGAGTCTAGTACAAGAATGTGTCATCAACATCACAAGGTGATGTTTTTATTCTTGATGGGGAAACATTTGATTAAAATTTTTCATCTTTTTCTTGAAATGTGCCTTTTTTTCTTGTACTAAGTTAATAAGAGGTAGTAGCTTAGTTCTTCCTTTTAGATAATTATGGAAACAACAGTCAGGTGTTTACCAATTTTGGGGGTATAGACTTTAGATATACTTTACCTCAGAGGTATAGCTGACTAAAACAGTTAATGTCCTTTTTCCCAGGTAACATGAGTCATAAAGTCCATTAATTTTTCTTTGATCCACTTGGAGCAAGAGAACCCTGTATTTCTCTTGAATCTATTAGCCATTTTTATTAAGTTTCATGTTAAAAGCATTTGCATAGCTTCTTTAGATTTTAAGTATCCTAATTGCATGCCCCAGAGTACCTGGAAAAGTAAGGCATGGGTATAGAAATGGCATTGAACTTCAGGTGAGGATTTCCAATGTTCATTAGGGCATGTATAAGGCAGTTTCTAATTTGGGCACTAGCAACAATAACTCCTTTGAGTTTTCAACATTTCCTACATTTGTTACTATACCATTCATTTAGTAAGTGCTCTTGGGTTATTGATTTAAGTCAGATAATGGAGCTCTAATATTAGAAAGAAAATGAACATTTTTACCTGCCATGTCAAGAGCCACCTGAGGCATTTCAATGGTTGAATGCAGTTAACTTCAGAGGGGCTTTTACTAGGAACCTATTGCTGCTTCAGTCTTTAAGGATAGTCATCACTGGAGCTGAAGTACCTTCTTACTTTTAAAGGGTAATCTATCATTTCTTAGAGTAATCTTTCCATTTTGCAGAGGGGTCAATGCCCTGTAGTTTTTAGAATCCCACTGAGGGCATTTCTTTTCCAGTATACTGGTTTTTCATATGAGGTGAAAGCATTGCCCCTTTGGAGTACCCTTCTGCCTAGAATTTCTCTAAAGTAGTGGGGCAAGGAAATTGCCTGGGGAAAATGTATTGTTTCCTAGGGCTAAGGCTATCAACTGGGGTTCCTCTTATGTCTCTAATCATTTCCTCTGGGCCTTTTAGACTGTCTGTATTTTATCTCTGTTGTTCATAAACTCCAAAGCCAAAATTAAAAGTTAATTTGGACTTTCTGGGGGTCCATTGCCTCCTTTTGCAATTTCCTTCTAATGCCTGCAACATATTGACTGATGAGATAAGTATTATCCTAGAGAAAAAATACTTATGTCAAGTTAGGTACCTATAGATAAATACGTGCAGCCTTCTCCTCTTCCTTTATCTTTTTTCTTCTCCTCTTTCTCCTTCCCCTCCTCTTCTTCGCCCCCTCCTCCTTTTCCTCTTTTCCTCATCTTTCTCCTTCCTCCTTTTTTCAGACAGAGTTTTTCTGTATAGCCTTGGCTGTCCTAAAACTTGCTATGTAGACCATGCTGGCTTTGGATTTACAGAGATCCACCTGCCTATGTCTCCAGAGTGCTGAGATTAAATGCCAGCACTCTGCTTATATTCTACCTTCTTAAGCAACTTCTGTCTTTTATAAATCAGTTAATTTACCCCCTTACCCCATTTCTTATTTGGACCTTCTGTTTAAGCTTACTGGCTTTGTTTTCTCTTCCTTCTATTTCTGTTTTGGTATAATACTTTAGGCCAAAACTATCATCTTGTTCCTTTTTTATGAAAAGCACTCCTTTTTCTTTATCATTTTTAACCAAAATATGTATTTTATATCTATAATTATTTATATCTACTTGTTTCTTGATAGTCATTTATGTATTATCTTTAGAAAACATTTCTTTCTTTCTTTTTGGTTTATTTGATTTTATTTATTTTCCAATGAATATATAAATACCTTTTATCTTTTTCTCCCTTTTATTAAATATAGACTTTCACACACAATCTATCCTAATTGCAGTTTCCCTTCCCTCTATTCCTTTTAGTTCTCCTCTCCACATCCATCCAGATTCATTCCCTTTCGGTCTCTCATTAGAAAAGAACAGGCTTTGAAGATATAATAATAAAATTTAGCAAAATAAAATATAAGATAAAACAAACACTGTCGCATCGAGGTTAGATAAGATAAACCAACAGGAGGAAGAAAGCCCAAGAGAAAGCACGAGAATCAGAAACTTACTCATTTGCCCCCTCAGAAGTACCAAAAACATTAAAGTGGGTATAATAATATAGGCACAGAGGACCTGGTGCAGACTCTTGTAGGCCCTGTGCGTGCTGCCTCAGTCTCTTTGAGTTCATATGAACTTTGCTCTTGTTAATTCAGAGGGCCTTGTTCTCCTGGTGTCCTCCATCCCTTATGGCTCTTACACTCTTTCTGTCTCTTCTTCCAGAGTTCCCTGAGCTCTGAGGGCAGGAAATTGATGGAGACATCCAATTTAAATCTCTGTGTTCTACAGATTCTCTCAATGTGTAATATCTGCCTGTAGATAGTTATATCTGTTCCCATCTGCTACAATAGGAAGCTTTGTTGCTGATAGCTGAACACGGAACTGATCTATCAGTATAGCAGAACATCCTTAGGAGTTGTTTTATCAATAGATTTTAAGAAAACTTTTGTTATACCAGTATTATTTGGTTTTACCCTAGGTCCATGGGCTATCTAATCTCTGCTTCTTGGTTATTCATGCAGTGTAGAATATCAAATTCCATCTCATGGAGTAGGCTATGAGACAAACCAGATGTTGCTTGATTATTCTCACAAGCTTTGTGCCACTGTTGTCCTAGAATATCTTGAAGGCAGGACATCATTGTAGATCAGAGTGTTTGTGGCTGCCTTGGTGTTTGTGTTTCTCTTTTGGGAGCATGCTGAATACCTTCTTCTACCAAATATACTAGTACATAGTGGCTCTATGTAGACACCAGCTCAAGTTCTCCATGTTCACTGAGTTATGTAGTTGTTGTCTTCAGCCTTGGGGTCAGCTTGTGGTTAGCAACCATTTCACCCAAACACAAAAGAATATACCTTCTTCTTAGAACCCCATGAAACTTTCTTCAAAATTGAACACATAGTCAGATTCAAAGCAAGTCTCAACAGATACAAGAAAATTGAAATAACTGCCTGTATCCTATCAGATCACTAAGTATTAAAGCTGGATATCAACATCAGAAAGCTTACAAACTCATGGAAACAGAACAGTTTTCTACTGAATGAGAAATGGATCAAGACAGAAATGAAGAAATTAAATACTTTCTGGAATTGAATGATAATGAGTATACAACATACCCAAACCTGTGAGGCACAATGAGGACAGCTCTAAGAGGCAAATTCATAGCACTAAGTGCTCACATAAAAAATGGAAGAAATCTCATACTAGCAACTTAACAGTACTACTGAAAGCTCTAGAACAAACAGAAGTCACGTCATACCCAAAAGGAGTAGATGACAAGAAATAATCAAAATCAGAACTGAAATCAATAAAATAGAAACAAAAAATGAATAAAAAGATGTTATTGAAACAAACTTAATTCTTTGAGAAAATCAGAAAGATTGATGAACCCTTATAAATTAACTAAAGATAGAAAGAGAATATCCAAATTAATAAAATTAAAACTAAAATGGAGATATAAAAAGAGACACCATAGTGTAATAAGGATATACTTTAAAAACCAAACTCAAAAGTCTAAAAGAAATTAATAATTTTCTCAGTCATATCATTTCCAAAGTTAAGTCAAGATCAGATAAGCAGTTTGAACAGACCTATCATCCCTAGTAAAACAGCAGTAGTCATTAAAAGACTGTCAACCAAAAAAATCCCAGAGCAATATGGTTTTAAAAGACTTTCTAGGAAGAGTTAAAGCCAATAGTTCTCAAGTTATTCCACAAAATAGAAACAGAGGAATATTGCCAAATTCATTTTATCAGGCCACAGTTACTCTGATACTCAAATCAGATAGAGACCCATCAAAGAGAATGACAGACCAATTTTTCTTATGAAGATAGATGTAAAAATTCTCCATAAAATACAGTACTTGTAAACTGAATTCAAGAATATATATAAAATATCATCCCCCATGATCAAGTAGGCGTCATCTCAGAGATGTAACGAAAGTTTAACCTATGTATGTAGTCCACCATATAAACAAATTGAAAAGCAAATAAATACCACATGATCATCTCATTAGATACAGAAAAGACCTTTGACAAAGTCTAGTA
Organism: Mesocricetus auratus; assembly: GCF_017639785.1. NCBI lineage: Eukaryota > Metazoa > Chordata > Mammalia > Rodentia > Cricetidae > Mesocricetus > Mesocricetus auratus. The sequence continues at coordinate 14,735,412 of NW_024429213.1, read as the reverse complement.
CCCCTTCATGATAAAAGTCCTGTAGAGAGTAGAGATACAAGGGACATGTGAAAACATACTAAAGCAAGCCCCCAGCCAGCAGCAACTTAAATGGAGAGAAATTCAAAAGCAATTCCCCTAAAATCAGGAAGAAGACAAAATTGTTCATATTTCCATACCTTTTCATTATAGTACTTGAAGTTTTTCCTAGAGCAATAAGACAACTGAAGCAGATCAATGGCGTATACATCAGAGAAGTCAAATTATCTTTATTTGCAGATGGTATGATAGTGTTATACATAGGCAACCCCAAAAATTCTATCAGGTAACTCCTACAGCTGATAAACACCTTCAGCAAGGTAGCTGGATACAAGATTAACTCACAAAATTAGTAGTCCTCCTTTATACAAATGACAAACTGAGAAAGAAATCAGGTAAACAACTCCTTTCAAAATAGCATCTAATAGTATAAATTATCTTGGGGGTAACCCTAATCAAGCAAGTGAAAGACTTGTATGATAAAATCTTCAAGTTATTGAAGAAAGAAATTGAAGAAGATATCAGAAGATGGAAAGATCTCCTATGTTCATAGACTGGTAGGATTAACTTAGTAAAAATGACCATCTTACCAAAAGCAATCTACACATTCAATGCAAGCCACACCATACTTCCAACACAATTCTTCGTAGGTCTTGAAAGAACAATTTTCAGCTTCATATGGAAATTCAAAACACCCCAGGATAGCTAAAATAATCCTGAATAATAAAAGAAATGCAGAACGTATCACCACCATTTTGAAGTCATACTACACAGCTATAGCAATAAAAACAACATGGTATTGCCATAAAATAGACACATTGATCAATGGAATCAAATTGAAGTCCCAGACAGAATTCCACATATCCATGGGGATCTTATTTTTAATAAAAAGGACAGAATCACACGCTGGAAAAATAACTTCTTCAACAAACGGGACTGATCAAATTGGATGGCTCTATATAGAAGAATCCAGTAGATCCATACTTATAATCCTGTGAATAACTCAGCTCCAAGTGGATCAGAGACCTCAACATAAAACCAGATGCACTGAACCTGATAGAAGAGAAAGTTGGGAATAGCGCTGAACTCATGGCATGGCAGGAGACTTTATAAGCAGAACACCCATTAGTGGTGGCACTAAAAACAATAATTAATAAATGAGACCTCATGAAACTGAAAAGCTTCTGTGTAGCTTTCATTTGGACAAAGTGACACCCTACAGAATGGGAAAAGTTTTTTTAAATTTATTTAAATTGGAAACAATCTTGCTTCACATGTCAAACCTAGATCCCTCCCCTCCTCCCCAGTCTCCCTCCCAGCCCCCCACCCTCCCGTTCCCCAGGGAGGGTGAGGCCCTCCATGGGGGATCTCCAGAGTCTGTCATTTCATTCAGGGCAGGACCTAGGCCCTCCCCCATGTGTCCAGGCTGAGAGAGCATCTCTCATTGTAGGATGGGCACACAATTTCTATTTGTATGCCACGGATAAATACTGATCTGCTACCCAAAGCCCCATAGATTGCCTAGGACACCTCACTGACACCCATATTCAGTGAGTCTGGTTTAGTCCCATGCTGGCCTCTCAGCTATCAGTCTGGGGTCCAAGAATATCCCCTAGTTCAGGTCAGCTGTCTCTGTGGATTTCGCCAGCCCAGTCTTTACCCCTTTGGTCATCACTCCTCCCTCTCTGCCACTGGGTTCCAGGAGTTCAGCTCAGTGTTTAGCTGTAAGTGTCTGCCTCTGCTTCCGTCTGTCACTGGATGAAGGTTCTAGGATGGCATATAAGGTAGTCATCAAACTCATTATCAGGGAGGGGCCTTTAGCCAATCACATTCAGTAGAGGGTAGTAATATCCAAAATTTGTAAAGAATGCATGTGCGCATACATACACACCTCTACCTGACATCAAGAAAACAATCCCATTCTAAAAAATGGAATGCAGATCTAAACAGAGAATTCTCAATAGAGCAAATGAGAATGAGAAACACTTAAAGAAATGCTCAAAATCCTTAGGCATCAGGGAAATGCAAATCAAAACTACTTAGAAATTTCAATATACTTGTCAGAATTGCTAAGATAAATAAAACAAGTGAGTGATAGCTCCTGTTTGTGAGAATGTGGAGTAAAGGGGATATTAATCCATTGCTGGTGGAAGTGCAAACTTGCACAGCCACTATGGAAATCAGTGTGGCGATTCCTCAGGAAGATAAAATCATTCTATTTCAAGATATAGCTATACTACTCTTGGGCATACATATAAAGGATCCTGCGTCCTACCCCAGAGACACTTACTAAATCATGCTCATTGCTGTTCTATTCATAAGAGTCAGAAATTAAAAATCACCTACATGTCCCTCAATAGATGAATGGATACAGAAAATGTGGTACATTTACACAGTGGAGTATTACTCAGCCATTAAAAAGATGGCATCATGAAATTTGCAGGCAAATGGATGGAACTAGAAAAAAAATCATCCTGAATGAGGTATCTCAAACCCAGAAAGACAGATATGGTATGCACTTGCTTATATGGGGATATTAGCTGATACATCTATGATAACCAAGCTATAATCTGTAGAAGCACAGAGGGTAGTTTAGAGTAAGGAGGATCAAATTGGAGAGAGGCTTGAGGAGATAATATGGGGAGAGTTAGGTAAGATTAAGGCATTGAGGAGTAATGTGGAAACCTTATACAGTAGAGAGTTCCTAAATTATATATGTGATCTAAGTAAAATCACCAGATAATGGTAGACATAGAGTCTGAACTGGACATCTCTTGTTACCAAACAAAAATTTCTGTTACCACGATTGAATTACATCTAATTGAGTTGTTGGCCAAAGAGTTCCCTGGGGGAATACTCCAAGTAATTCAGGCTGTTGCCAAGCATTCCTTAATAAAATGACTGAATTTTTTTATTTAAATTAGAAACAAGCTTGTTTTACATGTAAATCCCAGTTCCCCCCCTCTCCCCTCCTCTTCTTCCCCCCACCAATCTCCTATTCCATACCTTTCTGCTCCCCAGGGAGGGTGAGGACTTCCATGGGGGATCTTCAAAGTCTGTCATATCATTGGAGCAGGGCCTAGACCGTCTAGGCTGAGAGAGTATCCCTCATTGTGGATTGGGCTCCCAAAGTCCATTCATGTACTAGGGATAAATACTGATCCACTACTAGAGACCCCATAGATTAACCAGACCTCCAAACTGACATTCACATTCAGGGTCTCTGGGACAGTCCTATATTAGGGTCCATGAGCTCCCCCCTTGTTCAGGTCAGTTTCTGTGGGTTTCACCAGCCTGGTTTTGACTACTTTGCTCATCACTCCTCCCTATCTGTAACTGGATTTCAGAGTTCAGCTCAGTGTTTAGCTGTGGGTGTCTGTCTCTAATTCCATCAGCTACTGGATGAACACTCAATGTTATATAAGGTAGTCATCAATCTCATTATCTGAGAAGGGCATTTAAGATAGCCTCTCCACTATTGCTTAGATTGTTCGTTGGGGTCATCCTTGTAGATCTCTGTACATTTCCTTAGTGCCAGATTTCTCTTTAAACCTATAATGGCTCCCTCTATTACGGTATGACTTTTCTTGCTCTCCTCTGCTCTTCCCCTGACTCGATCTTCTTGCTCTCTCCTGCCCTCCCCTCCCCTTCTCCCCTTTTCTTTCTCCTAACTCCCTCTCCCCTCTCCCCATTCTCCCAATTTGTTCAGGAGATCTTGTCCCTTTCCCCTTCTCTGGGGGACCATGTATGTCTCTCTTAGGGTCCTCCTTTTTCCCAGATTCTCTGGAGGTGTGGATTGTAGACTGGTAATCGTTTATAGTTAAAATCCATATATGAATGAGTGCATACCATGTTTGTCTTTTTGTGACTGGGTTACCTCACTCAGGATGGTTTCTTCTGGTTCCATTCATTTGCCTGTGAATTTCAAGTTTCCATTGTCTTTTTTTCCTCTGAGTAGTACTCCATTGTGTAAATGTATCAGATTTTCTCCATCCCTTTTTCAGTTGAGGGGCATCTAGGTTGCTTCCAGGTTCTGGCTATTACAAATAATGCTGCTATAAACATGTTTGAGCAGATGTCCTTGTTGTGTGAATATGCATCTTTTTGGGTATATGCCTAAGAGTGGAATTCCTGGATCTTGTGGTAGACTAATTCCCATTTTCCTGTGGAATCTCCATACTAATTTCCAAAGTGGCTGTACAAGTTTGCACTCTCACCAGCAGTGGAGAAGCATTCCCCTTTCTCCACATCCTCTCCAGAATAAATTGTCATTGGTGTTTTTGATTTTAGTCATTCTGACAGGAGAAACATGGTATCTCAAATTGTTTTGATTTGCATTTTTCTGATGACTAAGAATGTTGAGCACTTTCTCAAGTGTCTCTCAGCCATTTTAGATTCATCTATAGAGAATTTCCTATTTAGTTCTGTACCCCACTTTTTAGTTGGATTATTTGAGATCAGTCCTCTGTCAGATGTGGGGTTGGTTAATATCTTTTCCCATTCTGTGGGCTGCTGTTTTGTCTTGTTGACTGTGTCCTTTTCGTTACAGAAGCTTTTCAGTTTCAGGAGGTCCCATTTATTAATTGTTGATTTCAGTGTCTGTGCCACTGGTATTATTTTCAGGAATCAATGTCCTGTACCAATTCATTCGAGGGTACTACCTACTTTCTCTTCTAAGAGGTTTAGTGTGGCTGGATTTATGTTGCTAATTGAAGCACAAGACACTATATCTGAAACACAAACAGAACATGTTAGTCCTTGAATATTGCCTTTCCTTTTAACTAAAGACAAGATTAAAATCTGTCATGTCTACTTTTATTTGTGTCCATCTCCTCATAAGTAAATTTAAGGTTTCTTTAAGGATGCTCAGTTGGCAGTAGCAGCTTTGTTTCAAAAATGACGGTCTTTTTAGTGCCACAGTTTCTATCATAAAGTCTTTGAAAAACCGGTTTTTTTCCAAAACACTAAGAAGCAAGGAGCAGGAGGACAAAGAACAGGCAACAATACTATAGGTCCTATACCTTAATGCCATCATTTCAAGATAAGAAATCATCTTTAGAAGTTTATATTTATCAATACATTATAAATTATGTATATCAGCAGTAGTAACTTCAGGGCCAGAGTGATGGCTTGGCAGGTACAGTTGCTTGTTGTACCAGTCTAAAGATCTGAGTTCAATCCCTGGAACCTATCATACAGACATTGGATTCCCAAAATTGTCCTTTGATCTCTCCACAAAAGCTCTATGACACATGCTCTCCCCCCCCCACAAATATACAAATTAGCATGCAGTATAGTGATAAGTGAACTGGCCACAGATTTTGCTACAGTTATTTTTAGGAATTCTGGGACTATACTGTTTTGCTACATACTGTTTTAGACACAGAATGACACATACAAACAATTACATTAAAGAAACTGTCATGAGCACCTGACATGATGGCATTAAATCATAATATATGGTTTAGTAAACACGAATTTGGGACTTTACATCTGTGTATACTTGAGATGTAAGAAGAGCGCAGTGGAAGTAAAAGTATCAAAAGATAAAGCTTTGCTATTTTTACTTAAGTTACATAAGTTTCCCTGTTCCAAAGATAAATAGTAGAAGGGTACAGCTGAGGCAACTTTGTGTTTTAAAGGTCTTCAGTAGCTGAATGAGAAATAGGGCAAGAGTTGCATTCCTTTACTGAATAATCTCTCTGGTGGGGTTTTGTTTGGATTTTTGTTTGTTTTTCTTTTCAAGACAGGGTTTCTCTGTATAACAGCCTTGGCTTCCCTGGAACTTGATTTGTAGACCACAGTGGCCTTGAACTCACAGAGATCTGCCTGCCTCTGCCACCTGAGTGCTGGGATTAAAGGCGTGTGCCACCACCACCTGGCTCAGGTTTCTTAATATAATTTTTCCTCCTTACAAAGAGGCTCTCTACTATCAGCCTATGTCTATGTCTCTTGGTGTTTTATAATTCAGTTCTAGTCTGGAAGACTCCAGGCAGAAAGCCAAAGGGTTTGCATGTGTCCTAGGTTTCTCATAGATCCTTTGTTTCCTCTCAAGAGTACAACAAATAGAACCAAGAATAGTACATTCTTTAATTCTTTGGTCAAACCTTTCTATCATTCAGCATGTACCAGGGCCAGATGGTGTTGTAGTGAACAGTTCGTCTCTTTTTCTTTAAATTATCAGGATCCATTTAATTTTAATTCTTGAGGATTCAGTGTATTGGGGAGTCTGAGGAAACAATATTTTCTAAGAAGAAAGACAATAACTGGAAGGCCTCTTGAGTTGGGGATGGATCCCTCTGGTCTACATGTAAAGTCCTCAACACTTTGTGGACTTCCCCAGTTCAGCCATGCTAAGAAGCCGTAATGCATTGGAAGTGTTGTACAATTTTGTCATGGTAACAGGCATCCCTGGTGAACTAAACTGTACTAGCTAATATTCTAGTTGACTATAACAAGATACTCGATAAAAGCATCTAAAGGAAAGATTGATGTATTTTGGCTCATTGTTTGAGGTTACAGTCCATCCCGACCTGAAAGTCATGGAGCATCTGGTTACATTGTATCTTCAGTCAGGAAGCAGAGAGAGAAGGTCTTGTGCTCAAAAAGCTCACCTCCTTTTTTATTAAGTCTGGGACTCCAGCTGGTGAGATAGTGCCGCCCACATTCAGGGTGAGTAGTCCTAGCTGTGATTAACCTTCCTGGAAGCAGTCATGTAGGTATATCTAGAAACATGTTGCTATGGTAATTCTCAATCCTGTCAATGGGGCCATGAAGATTATCCTGCATATGCCAAGCAGAGGGTTAGAAACACAGGTTGATATCCCAACCCTTTTTGTGTTCACTTACCTTATGTTGTGGTTTGAATGAATCACTACTGTTGTCTTTCCAGGACTATGTTTGTAATAAATTCTCTGGGCCTGAGATACAAGCCTTTGACATGGATATCTCTTAGTTTATATTTTTTCACCTTGGTGTAAAACAAGGTTTCCCTCCTAAGAGGCCCCAAACAGGTTCAAGTGTCTCTTTAATCAGAGGAAAGGGCTTGCCTATATGAACAGCTCTTAACATCCCTACTGTTATTGGTGTCCAGGCTAAAAGTGCAAATGGGCAGTCTTTCTCCTAAGCCTCATGCTGAAGGGAGTATCTTACTATCTGGGAAACTGCATTCATGCCACCAACCTACTTCCATAAGTTCACAGTTTGTTCCTTTTAACTTATTTGAATACATTATTTATCAATCTATGCCTCCTCATTTGTGCTGGACAAGTGGTGGTTTCTTGCACAAACAAGATACAAAGTCGCCAAATTTGTATTCAAAATGGAGTCAGTCAAAAGTGCTGCTCTGTAAAATTGAATCACTCACGTCAAGTCGCAGCCAGAAAGCTGTTCTATATGAAGTAGCTCACTCTAGGGAGTAGCCTGATGTCCACAGTCTTCAGGTCTTAAAATTTATGTTTTGGCTTTCAGCACTTGAAATGATTTCAAAGTATGCTTCTCTTTTCTATCAGTGTGAGCGAGGATCATGTTGTACAGCCTTTCCTTTCAAAAATGTTCTTGGAAAGAAGCAGCACCTGGGTGTAGCCACTGTCCAGCTATGTGGGAGGCTGAAGTTTAAGGGTCTCTTGAACCGTGGCGTTCAGGAGCACCAGAGCTAGGAAGATCCCCTTTGGAAAATCAAGTGAAAGCCTCACAAAAGTCCAAGTTAGGAGAGTAGCTCAGTAGTACAGTGCTTACCTGGTATGTTCAACTCTCAGCACTGCAAAGCCAAAACAACAGATCCACATAGGAGTACTAAACAGGGACTTTACAGGGGTCATTTCAGAGTTCCCGAAGTACATATTCCCATCTTGGGCTTGGGATCTCAGAAAGTTTAAAGGTTCATCCTGAGGATGAACACACCATTCCTTTTTATTGCCATTAAGTGTCTTGTTATCTCTTCTGTTCTTTTATAAATTCAAGCACTTAAAGAGCATACATTGTTGGAGAGTCACGAAGTCTCCTTCATTCCTGGTGGGTGAGTAACTCTTAAAACAGGGCATCGTTTTCATTCTGCAAATGTTCTCTAAGCTAGGGAAGGCACAAACCTCCACAGACTGACTGACTCAAAGCAGAAGCTATTTTAAGCTAGGGACTTCAGGGTCACAAAATAACTACCTGCTAGTGGATTGAGTGCTGTAGTTCACAGGAAAGACTCACTTCTCCATGGGAATTAATTATTTTTTTCCTCTCCCCTCTGCCATTCTCCACTGTGCAATCTCTTCTTCTAGAACAGTGGTTCTCATCCTGTGGCTTGCAACATTTTGGGGATCTCATATCAGAAATCCTGCATATCAGATAGTTATATTACTGTGTATAAGAGAAGCAAAATTACAGTTATGAAGTAGCAACAAAATTGTTTTATGGTTGGGAGTCACCACCCCAGGATGAACTGCATTAAAGGGCTGCGGCATTATAAAGATTGAAAATCGCTGTCCTAGAACATTCCATCTCTCTGGAATTCCATCTCTCTTCTTTAGTTTGGAGTACATTTGACTATAGTCATTAAAAAATGAATGTGCGTTGGTCTGTATATGCACTAACTTGAATATTATGGATAAACCATATAAGGGATAGAGGGTAAAGGAATAATCAATTAGCAAAATTGTTCCTAGTGATTGTCCCCTTGGAGCTGGAATTTAGGCCCTGAGTTGACCTGACAATTTCGGTGTTATATATTTTTGGTTGTTTTAGGGACAGTTTAACACAAAAGAGAATTCAAAACTGGAATTCAGTTTTTCTCCTTTGCAAGGTAGTAATTTAAATGTATTTTCTCACATAAAAGGCTTTTACAATTATCTTAGGTGTCCAGTAATTCTCCTTTATTGGTGACTTAGAAATATGCTTTTAAATTAGGTCCCTTGGGGAAGGTGAATTTTCCTTTTGTAATCTTTCCATGTATAAAGGAAAGGTAAGATGAGAGTAATTGCATTTCAGGGGAAACCCTTCTCAATAATTGTAAACCACATCAAATTATCCCCTTCCAATCTGGCAAAAGGGGCTAATCATGCTAAAGTCAAGGCAGGTGGCCATCTAACTGCACCAAAACAGACACAACCCCAGAGAGAAGATGGAACCCTGAGCAAACATGTCAAAGAGAAGAAAACGGGTTGGGGAGATGATATCTCAGTGGTTAAAAGTTTACACTGTTCTTGCTGAGGGCCCAAGTTCGATTTCCAGCACCCACACCAGGTGACTTATAATCATCTGTAATTCCTGCTCCAGGAGATCCAGCACCCTCTTCTGGCCTCAGTGGGCCCCACACAGGCATTTGACACACATACATTCAGACCAAACACTCCTACACATAATTTTTAAAAACCAGAAGGAAAAGCATATTTCTTAGCATTACGTTGTAGGTGAGATTCACCCATCCACTTTGTCAGACGAGAGGGTTCTTATGGAACTCATTTCTCACAGGTCTTAGTCTGCCTCAAAAAGTCGTCTGCCTCAAAGAGTCATGTGTAGCCAGGGAAAATAAACAAGACTTTAAAATGGGAAAGGTGCCAGAGCAGGAAGTCCTTCAAAGATTGGTGAGGTGAGCAACCTGTGTCAGAAACAGAGACAGACACATATCTTAGTACACTCCTATATTTTTAAGAAAGTTTTCAAAAGCTGTGCCAATTTTGGTCGTTTTAATCCATTGTTAATTCCAAATGGTAACTGTAGCCATTGGTAAACACAGGCTCTTTTATTCCTGTCTTAATTGCTAATATGAATTCTGAGACCACATACTACTGCTATTCATTGTGTAAAATCTGGTAGTAGAATGACTAACAATGGGTTTAAATGGTTAAAAAATATCATAAGGTTCAAATAGGCCCTACTTAAGGTAAAAGAGTTGACAGATGCAAAGAGTCTCCATTGGTGGTTGGATTAGGGATTAACATGAGGAATGGGCAGGTTCAGAATACAGAGAGGGTTCCCATCATGTTGGGTCTGGAGGAACTGCTCTCCAAGAGGGCCACATGAAGCCAAGGGGCTAAGGGACTTTATCTGTTGATCCGTAAAACATACCTAAGCTGGCATGATGTTGACACACCGATGACTGGGTTATGCTTGCCACTGGACCTCAGTATTAAGTGCCTCTCTTTTTATGTGAAACAGGTGAGGGCATTGAATTATTTATTGGTTTCTCTGACATTATTTTGGCATTAGAGATAAAAAATGCATACGTGTGTGTGTGTGTGTACTATTTTTAAGACTGTAATTTAATTACAAGTTTTCTCTCTTGTTTCCTATAATCCCTTCTATATATCCCTCTTCACTCTCCTTCAAATTCATGGTCTCCTTTTTCATTAATTGTGATTGCATGGCATATATATGTGTGCGTTAATATTTTATTTACATATTATTTATCAGTCTTAACCCTGTACTTTGTGATAGATCAATTATGGTGCATTACTTGCACAAACAAAGGGCGGGGTTATTTGCCTCAGTGTTTTCTGTTTCGTACTATGGAGTTATTGGAGATAAAGCACAGTCTGAAGAAAGATCTTCTATATAATATGCTGTAGCATACAGCAGGGTACAGCTTGATCTCCGCGGTTGGGCACAAAAAGCCTGGAACAATGTTTTTTTTCTATTTTTATACAAGATTTAGTGAGCACCTGCTCAGAACATCCTGTGTTCTTTTAAGATGTAGGAACAGTACAAGGGAAAGGGCAAGGTAAATTCTATTTACAGAAATGTGCTCAGCCCTTACGTATTTTCAGGGCATCCTGTGTGCTACAGTGCATTCTCTCCACATTACATAGATAAGGAGACTAAGACTCAAAGATTTATGTGACTTACGTAGTTCCTCAAGGGCAGGAGCAGTTCAAACTTGGGTAGGCTTTACTCCCAAGCCCATTTTCCCACTGACCTCAGCTACTATTTTAAAACCTTACTGTTTAGCTAGAGAAAAGCCAGAGAAAGTAAAATAGTATGTTAATTATAACTAAGCCATGATTATGCAGTTGAGACAGCATGTATAGGCATGATCATAAATAGTTCTAAGATAAAACTTTACTTTGCCTTAATGGTGTCGGAGAGTGCTATGTGGAGTAGAAGAAAGAGTAGGCAAAAGGCTGTCAGTAACATAGCCCACTATTGCTAAAGGAAATAGTTACCATTCTCTTAACCAACTGTAGAAACAACACTGGACCCAAATCTGACAATGAACTCCTGCTATTCCTAGGCATAAGATATATTAGCTCCTAAGCTAGCATTCTTTCACCAGATTGGTAGATACCCTTTGGCAAATTAAAGTGGCTTTCTACTGGTGAGTGGTGAAACACTGGTCTTCCATGTTCTCCTTGGGTATGTAGATGAGGACTGAATGTGAGATACATCTGGAGATAAAGATTCCATTGATAAGGTTTTGTTTTCTATTATCATATCACCCTAGGAACAATAATTTCACAGTCATCCAAAGTGGTGGTACAACATAGATCCATACACATTGTAAGCTATGTTTAGACTGATTTCATTATGAGTCATTGCTTCATAAGTCTTAACAAAATTAGCTGATTTGTTGAAATGAACAAAGATGGGTATAATTTGACAGTCAGTTATATTCTTCTATTTGTATGCTTTCATGAAAACTTGAGTGAGAGAGATATTGAAGACAAATCTTAAAATTTTGTTTTGTTGAGCAAGACAGATTTCTACTGTTGTGTATAGACTGACATACCAAGTGATGTCTTGTTTTAAATTTATTTTTATTTTATGTGCATTCATGTTTTGACTGCACATATGTCTGTGTGAGGGTGTCAGATCCCCCGTTACTATAGTTACAGATGGGCATGAGCTGCCATGTGGGTGATGGGAATTGAATCCAGGTCCTTTGGAAGAGCAGCCAGTGCTCTTGACTGCTGAGCCATCTCTCTAACCCCTAAGTGACGCCTTAATGGCTTGACAATTCTTGGTGGCCAGTATCTCAAAGAAGCCCATTTCAGGTCTATCTTGAAACCGTGGAGTGTTTTGAGAGCTGGTATTAAATGCCAAGAGTTTTACTAGTCTACTGTGTTCCGCCCTGATCCTCTCCTTTAGAGTGGTGAGGAATGAGTATTATAGATAAGGCTTCTTCCCTTATAGTCCTGAAAGTTAATTGAGGTAAATTAAGAGCCACTTTAGAAATAATTCAGAGTTTTGACTTCTTTGAAAGAGGTCGAGGCACAAGACAGTAGGTTTTTGAACCTTCTTAAAAAGGAGCTTACTTGCCAGGCAGTGGTGGCACAAACCTTTAATCCCAGCACTCGGGAGGCAGAGGTAAGTGGATCTCTGTGAATTTGAGGCCAGCCTGGTCTATAGAGTGAGTTCCAGGACAGCCAGGGCTGTACAGAAAAATCCTGTCCAAAAAAAGAAAAAAGAAAAACAGAAAGAAAATGAAAAAAAAAGAAACTAGCAGCCTACTCACAAATTTTAAGTTCCCCCACAACATTTATTTTTTTTCTGCTGCTAGGGCTAAACCTGTGACCTTGTACTGTACAACTGAGCTAAATCCTTGACTCTGGAAATTTACCTCTTGAGGAAAGGTCTATAATACCAGAAGCCAGGATATCTGACTGGAGTCCTTTAAGTACTTTCTGGAAGAACAATACACCAGGCATGCCCAACCTTCTGACAATATGATAGTATAATCTACCAAGCTTACACTTGAGAACTTCATATTTGAAGTACAAAAAAAAGTCTCATAATATTCTATGTTTTTGCTGAGCTGCAGTGTGACTATGCAGCCACCGGGGCATAGGTTTGATGTTTTTGATAATAGTTGTTGGCTATGAAACCTGGCATTTGTATAACTTTTGGTTTCTCAGTATTAAGATCTTATGGTTGGAAGATGTGGGTATAGATTTTAGCAAAGATCTTACCAATCATTCCACTTCCAGAAAGAGTCTAAGGTAATGATATGTCTACCTACATATGTTGGTACATTATAGTCAGTTTGATGCATGCACTCAAAGAGCATTTCGGTTGTTCATTTGCAGGTTATTATATCTCTGATAACTCTTAAGATATGATTGTGATAAGGGTGTTATCAAATCACCAGAATTCCAATGGTAAGGGCACAGCCAAGTTCGGGTCTTTACTGGAAACCAGTTCAGGGGATCAGTAATTCCAAGTTTCCTATAATAAGAACAACAAGCATACCATACGTGTTATATAACTAAACCACTTTCCTTATGAGTGCCAAATCATCCTATTTTTGTGCCTTTGCATATGCTCTATCCCTTTTGAGAATGCCTGCTCTCCCTTTCTACATGGTGAATGCTCAGATCTTCTTCAAGGTCCAGCTCACATTACCTGTTCACTGTTTAACATTTCTCTCATTCAGTCCTACTTTTTCTGTAGTCACAAAACTATTGTATAGATTTCTATTCTATGATTGCTTATACCAGGAAAAAAGTCTATGTGTTTGTTTCTACTAAATTGTGACCTTTTAAAACTGGCAGGTGTGCCCAATTTATATCTGTTTTCTGCATTGGCCAGAACAGATGCTGACATATGAATATCAAGCCAAGTAAATGCTGATTGAATAGTAGAATAATTTTCCCAGATATGGCTATAATTATATATCCTTAGATTATATCTTCATTAAGCTTTGTTATTATACTGTACATGTATATATTTCAGAAACTCCTCTTCCTCCACTATGAATTGAACCTGGGTTTTTACACATACTACAAATATGCTCAAATGCTTAAATTTTGACCATGTCGTTTTCTTTCTTTGACCAAATGGTGCATTTGTAGCCTTTGAGCAAATTTGTCCAGTGTACCTATTCCAGTGGAACAGCACTGATTCCCTCTTGTGAGCTACTCTTAGACTTTCTCACAATGTCTTAGGAGCCCTGAAGACAAACCCCTCCTGGGAGAGTTGTTCTAGTGATTTGAATGTCTTAGCATTTAAGTGCCAAGAAAATGCCAGTTCTTCCTTGGGAATCTGTAAGACCTTCACATGACAAGAGTGAAGGAACCCATCAACTAGAAATCTGCTGGGATTCCTGTTAGTTTGGAATCTGAGCTTTTTGGAGCAGAAAAGATTCTTGGAACTAATCTTTAAAAAAATCAATCCATCTATCTACCTACCTATCTATCTACCTACCTACCTACCTACCTACCTACCTACCTACCTACCTACGTACCTACCGAGAAAAGGTTTTTTTTTGTGCAGCCTTGGCTGTCCTGGAACTTTCTCTGTAGACCAGACTGGCCTCAAACTCAGAAATACTCCTGCTTCTGCTGGGATTAAAGGTGTGTGCCACCACTGCCAGGCCCTGGAGCTCATCTTTATGGCCAAATCTCAGAAAGCAATTCATGCCAGTTTTTAGTTGGTCTCTATTGAGATTTATGTTTCAGAAGATCACTTCTGAATCTACTCTTATTACTTCAGGCCCTAGCCTGTGGAACCACACAAAACTGTTCATACTTTAAAAAAAAACACTTATTTTATTGCGATTTTTTGAGAATGTCATATATGACTTCTGTATTTACATTATTGCCACCCCACTTACTGCTTTCAACTTTCTGACCTCTTCTATAGTTATTATTGTTACAATGTATGTTACATATTTGCGTAACAATAAAAGCTAGACAATAGTTATATACAGCCTATTGAGTCTAGTTAGTGTTGCTTGTATGCGTTTGTGTTGAGGGCTGACTGTTGGGTTTGGTTAAGCTGTTTGAGGGCTGAACACTTGGGACTGGATAACCTATCAGGAGACTCGTCCCTAGAGAAGACTGATTGTCCCTCTTTTAGAAGTCATTAACTTCCTGTGGTGACTCTTCCTCACCTACTCACACTAACATGAGAGCTGCCCTTGTTTAGGTGACCATATTATTAAGATTTCATGGGTGCAACTCTCTGCCATATATAGAAGATACTATGTCACGGCAGACATAACCTGGGCCACTGGCCTTTATAACCTTCCACCCTCTCTTCTGTGATGTTCCCTGAGCCTTAGTGTAGGGTTTGTATGTTTTAGATATGTCAATTGGAGATGGGCACCGCATGGCACAGTCAATTATTCTTTGTCTTTTGACCAGTTGTGGGCTTCTGTGATGGCCTCCATGTGCTGTAAAAGAAACTTCTTTGAGGAGGGGTGAGAGCTACACTTGTCTGTGGGCATAAGGATAATATTTAGAATGCAATTTGGAATTATACTGGTTTAGAAAAATGGCAGTGGTAGATTCTCCTTTAGGACCTATGATCTTATTGGCTAAGGTAGTTGGCTAAGTTTCCAGTATCAGCAACAATTTCCCTCCTGTTGAGAGGGCCTTAAGTCAGTTAGAGAGCTGTTGGTAAACCCCAATGTAAAAGTGTTGCTATTGAATCATTGGAGATATCTTTCTATGCTGGTCCCTGTGGATTGTAGCTTTACAGCTAGTAGGACGATTGATTGTTTTTTTTTTTTCCTCCTTGAAAGCTCGCATAGCACTTTTGGATGCTCTAACTAAGAGCAAGTCCTCAGGGAGGAGGCTTCCAGGTCACTTTCAGCTCCATTCTTCTATGTCCTGTGTCTCAAATGTGTGGTGTCTCCATCAGTATGTTCTTGTCTTCAAGTTCTGGGAGATAGACAATGGCAGCAGCATTAATAGCTTCCCTTTAAATAGCTAAAACCAAATGCTAGCTTCTTCCTAATATTTCTACATTCCCTCCCCCCCCCCCCCCCAAAAAAATGTCTGAGCACCTTCTCAATGCCAGATATCTCTGATCGGATTTCCTCTAGGTCTTTCAGTTATTACCCACAGGGGAATGGCTCTCAGTTCTTAAGATTAACTACTTCTGTTTTCTTGCTGGCTCCAGAGTTTATACCTTTTACGGGTTGTCTGTGTTAACATTTGCTGTTCTATGCAGCCCAGATACTCTAAAATCACCTTTACATGAGCCTCCTTTTTAGTTCATATTTATAAGCTCTCGAGTAGAAGATTTACTTAGGAAAGAGCAGGGTATAGTTGAACTAGAGGGCACCCGATCCATGTTTGGTTCATTTAACCTCCTGGGGGCTACATTGTTAATGACATTAAGGGTAATTATGAGGATTCATGAAATATTGTCTGTAAAGCCTCAAGTATTATATTTGAGCACTTAGTGGGTACACTGGAAGCTATTGTCCTGGTTCTTCCTGCTAGCCTTACCCTGACCACCACTGCCCTCTACTGAGAAGACATAGTCACTGCTTTGAACCCAAATTCTTTCTGGCTTTGAGCAAAGTAGCCCTGTTCAATTTAATTCCTTTTTTGGCTCTTTAGACAATGGCTACCTTGTACGAGATATAAAATAAACTGGGAGATGATAGATGTAAAGTGGACCTTGTAAAAGCAGGTAAGTAATCATCCATACCAACTTCAGATACAGCACAACCAAATTAGAGCCCTATATTTGCAGCCATAGCTATTTATGAGAACTTTAAAGCCTTACAAGACCCAAAGGGATTCATCATGGCTTTTTGGACTATAAGCCACCTTTTGCTGTACGTTGTCATGTAAACAGTCAAAATAATAGTCCAGATTTGAATACATCCATAGCTTTTCTGCATAATATGCTTGTGATCTGTGTTCTTTTGGAAGAGGAGCATTTGTGTAAATGGTGCTCTTAATTTCTCTGACAGAGCAACATGGGTTTTCATGAGTGCAATACAAATCAGAGAAGCCAGGCCACACTGATGAAAAGCAATACTTTTGGTATTTTTATGAGAGGGTTTTGGGGTTCAGAAGGAACACCCTAAGGTTGGCAATCATTTACTAAAGTAGTTTCAGAGTCAAGTATAAGTCTTTAGCTCCTCTTCTGTCAATGCTCCCAGATTTTATCTGTCTGTCTGTCTGTCTGTCTGTCTGTCTATCTATCTATCTATCTATCTATCCTATGTCTGTCTGTCTATCTATCTATCTATCTATCCTAAATGAATCTTGGCCTATTTAGTGTATAAAGATGAAAGCCTCCACTTGGCATTGTATTGCATACCTCTAGTATTAGCTAGTAAGGAAACTGAGGCAGGAGGATCACCTATTCCAACAAGTTCCAAGACCAGCCTGGGTAACATATAAGGATCTCCATTTTAAAAAATTCTGTTTCACTCTTGATACGTTCTATTGCATGTGACATTATACCCTTTACTTCTTGAACCAAGCTTTTCTTAGATTTTGTGGACATATGATGTCACGTTGAAATATTTTCTTCTAAATCCAACATCTGGTCACTGTCGCCGGATGCTTTTTCTTTTGCTTGCTTTTCTCCCCTCTAGCTTATGTGTCATACATTTTTGATGTTGGTTCTTTATATCACTTCTGATATTTTGTCAAAAAGCTTTGCCTACTGGACCCTTCTGAAGCTTGTCATTTTGTTTATTTAGTGACTAGCGGGATGACTGGATTATCTTGACACACTGTGTCAAGTCTCTGGTACTGCCAGTCAGAGGACACAGCATTGGGTATGCTCAGAACCACTTTGGAAGAAACTGGTATGATTCTATGCTCTTTCCTTGGCCTACCAATTGCTGACTAATTATCCTGTTGTTTATAGTGATACCTTTGGATTTGAAGTCTATCAGTTTAATCAGATTGTCTTTTTCCAAGGAGTAATTTGGGGCCACTGTTTGATTTTTTTCTGGCCCCAGGAAACCTCCTCCCAGCTGACCCTCCCCACCCCACCTCACCAGCGTTCTCACTTGTAGTGTAACATGGGTTGTCCACAGCCTCGACTGTGTCTTTAGATCATGTTTCTTTCCGGTTCCCTTCACTATAACTGCCATGACTTCTAACGTGCTTCTAGGTTTACCATTATCTATGCTGTCTCACTACCAGACTAGCCTAGAACTCCCAGTGATCTTCCTCTTTCTACTCCATGGGTCCTGCCTGGAATTACAAGGGTCCACAATCACGTCTACCACTACCTAATTGTTGTGGTCTGCTTCTCTCTCCAATCAAAGTATCAGAGCCAGGACACTGGTGGGAGAAATGTCATTTTCCCCATGTGACCCTTGATACTCCTACTATAGTAACTTATTCTAGATAGAGAGAGGGTAGCCAGTGGTCCTTTTGGTTTTGCCCCTCCTGCTGTGGGCTATTCAGAGAACTACTGGGTCTCTGGTATTCTAAGCAAACCACGACCAAGGTTTGGCCTACTTGCATGGAAGGTAGAAGGAAGTGAGACAGTGTGCCTCATTTTCTGATCACAATTACCTGAAACTTATCCTAAGCATGTATAGCTGTGGCCAAATGAGAAGGCTGTTGCCCTCTTGATCCCAGGGAGAGCGCCACCTGCTGGGAGGGAACAGAGAAAGCTTTGCTCTTTGGAGAGCCGCTAGATGGAAGAATGGAGAGATCAAATAGGAGCAACTCGAGTTCTAAACCACATGTTTGCCTCTTTTTGTCAGTTCTTATAGATTTTTCTCCAAAATTGTTTCTTCATTTGCTTTAGGACCTCTTCCAGAGGCTTTAAATGTTTGTCTTACAATTTAGATTTTTTTCAACATTTCTTAGTTCTTTCACTTAGACGTGGCAGGAGCCTCAGAGAATCCCATGCTGTCATTCCAGTAGTAAGTCTCCAAACAATACATTTTTATAATTATTGTTTTGCATATTCTTATGTCTTATTTTTTTAAAACTCTAAGAAGGGAAAGGAAAACACAAATATGCATGGCTTTAAAAAGTCACCTTGGGTCTGGAGAGGTGGCTCAGGGCTTAACAGCACTTACAGAGAACCTGGGTTTGGTTTTCAGCACTTACGTGGCAACAACTCTAGTTCCTGGAAGACCCAATGCCTTTTACATACCCAAGGCCTGCATATGACATGATGTATATATACTCACTGTGGCACATACACAGAAGGAAAATTAAAGATAAATAAACTTAAAAATAACCTTCTTATATGCTATTTCTTTTTCTCTTCATATCTTTCTTCTGAACTTAGTTACCATTGCATGTCGTTTCCTTTGGAGTTAAAAAAAAAAGAAAACATTATGACTCATCCTGTGTGTGGATCGTCCCTTGTTACATTTCTATATGCTATAGGCCCCCCAAAAGATTTACAGTAATGGTCTCATGCACTTTTTCAACAAGTTAAAAAATAAAAGACACATATATTATTATTACCTACATAACTATGTTTAACACAGCGTTTTTGTTTTCATGAATATTCAAGTTGTTGTTTGATGTTACTTTCATTAGGACTAGGAAATTTCTCAAGGAAGGTATGTAAATAATCTTTTAGTTTTTATTATATGGAATCATATAACATCATCATTTTGCCTTCAGTATTTTAGATAACTTTACTGATTGTATTATACATTGTTGACATCACTTTTCCTGCATGTTAAAGTTTTCATCCCACTAAGTTTTGCTACCCACTATTTTTGTGTAAAAGTCTACTACTAGTCTTATTGGCATTCTTTTGTAGGAGAGGAGTAATTTTCTTTTGATGCTTTCGCTCTTTCCTGTTTCTCTTTGTCTTTCACATTTTGGCTATGCTGTGTCAGAGCTATTGTGTTTCCCCCATTTGGAGTTTGATCTTGTTAGCTTTGTAAGTTAGCCTTGCCAGCAAAGTTAAAAGGTTTTCGTCATTGCTCTGCTAATACATTTTTAGACTCTTTCTCTTTTCTCCTCATACTCCCAGTATTCATACATTGGTGTGCTTAATGGTTTCCCGCATTTCTTTGAGGTTATGCTCATTTTTTTCTGTCATATATACTGTGTGATTGCTAGTAATATGTACCCATATTCATTGATTCGTTCATCTGCCAAACTAAAACCCATTCCTTAGTCTCTCCAATGACTATTTCATTTGGGTAGTTGTACTTTTCAACTCCATAATTCTATATGGTTCTCTTTATAATTTCTATTAGTGTTTTTCCTTGAATTTTTGTTATAATTTACTTTAATTCTTTCAATATGCATTGATTTAGCTATTTTAACATATCTACAACAGCTGCTAGGCCTGGGGTATAAGCTCACATAGAACACTTGCCTAGCATATGGAAGGCCCTCATTTGATTACTAGCAGCAGGAAAAAATAGAAGATATAATATCTTCTTTATAATCTTTCACAAGTCCAACATTTGGTCTCCTTAAGGGCTGTTTTCAATGTCTATGTCCTTTCCTGTGTATGGGTCACAGTTTTCTGTTTCTTTCATTATATAAGTTTAAATAAACCTGAATATTAAAAATAATATGTGATCTTTCTTGTATATTTATAGCTGTTTTTAAGTCATGTTTTGGGGTGCTAGGACTTGAACTCAGGGCTTTGTATGTGCTAACCATGTATTTGTTTTATCACTGTGATTGGGTACCAGTTTCAGGTAATGACCATGCTATCCTTAAATATCTGTAGTTTGTTATTAGTTAACCATCTGATTTTCTTGTTGTTGAAGATAATTTGTTTGGACTACTTCTGTGAACTCTTATTCTCCTACAATGTGTATTCTCTCATGCTCCTGCTTAAATTGTTACGTGTTTTTATTTTTTCGCTTAGCTTTACAGGGATCACCCTCAGGCCTACATTAAGTAGTTATCCATCAAACACTCTGTACTTCCCATAGCCTGTTAGACTTTGTCTTCTTACTCTCAGCCTTGTATGGAGTTTGGAGTTTGTTTTCACAATTCAGGGTATTTATGATTTAGTCAGATCTCTCTATCTCTCTTTCTCTCTGTCTTTCTCTCTCTGTCTCTGTCTCTCATTTCTAGGGTTGAGTGTGACCTTTTTTGTAGCCTAGATCCCTATGAGCAAATACTGGACAAGAGTAGCCTGTTGTTCAACATTTGTTTTTATTAAGGTTGTGTTTTTAAGTGCCTTGATTCGATAGATCTGTGTAGTTGGAGAGTATTTTTCAGTCTGCTTGTTTTCTCACTCAGGTCGCTGCCAGATAAGCACATATGTACTCAGACTTCCAGATGTTGGGGACTCCAGGAGGGCTGTACTTAGTTAGCTCTGTCTATGTTAAACTTCTGGTGACTTTGCCATTTCATTAGGCCCTAACAGTATGGACTTGCTGGTTCTCTCTTAGTTGCTCACCTAGATCTCTATTGTTTTTCATAAGTGCACTGTCATAGAGCCTTCTGTATATTGTTTTGAGTACATTCAGTTGTCTCAAGTAGAGGTGCTAGAAACTTCTCTCTTCATTACCCTGCTCTCCATCCTGAGTGGAACGTATGCATCCCTGTACTGGAATTGAGGCAGTAACAGTGGCCTATTGCTTCTGAAGTGACAGCACTGCTTATGAGCAAGTCCTTGGAGGATAGTAGGTCCTGATAGTTTCTGTTTGCATCCCAAAATGTGAAATATATGCTTTCTTTTTCAGTAATGGCAGGGTGACTATGCCATTGTTATTGGCTGGTCTTACCTGGAGCAAAGCATTCATAATTGGAAAAGGAGGGATCTTTTCAGCTGTAGCATCCTAGAGTAACACTTCTTTAACAGAAGCTTCCTGCTCTCCCAACCCCAGTGAAACTCTAGAAGATAAAGGGAGTCTGTCTCCTATCCTATCTGGAATAGAGTTTCTATAACATAGGAACAAGAGCCTTTTAATAGTTGAGTTTTTCATAGCTTCTACTAGCTAAATGTTTGTTTCTCTGGAGAAAGGATTCACAAACAGCCTATGGCTCCCTTCTAGAAGTACTACCAGCAATAATTTCTGACATGCAATTCTAAAGGTATAACTGGTGAAACTACAAATAAGCATTGGATATCATACACTACAGTTTTTGTACTTTGAAACCCGCTACTAAAAAGTATATTATTTTACAACTTTATAGATTAGAAATATGACATGATCTTAGTCCATTTTCTATTATTATCACTGAATGCATCATGCCAGATAATGTAAAAAAGAATGAAGGTTTATCAGCTCGAGTCTGGAGTGTGGGAAGTCTCAATGTGGGGATTCTGCAAAGTTCCTAGGTTATCATAGAGAAACAGCATCAAAAAGTTAGAGAAGCACAATATAAGATGGAGTCAAACTGGCTTCTATAATAGACACACTCTTGAGGTAACTGCTAATCTATTAATTCATTCATGATACTAAGCCCTTATGACTGGATCACCTATAGAAAGTCCCACCTAGTTCTATTGCTTAATATCTCACAGTAGGGATTAAATTTTTAACTGTTTTGGTGGAGACATTCAAACTGTAGCAAGTCTTGCTAGACTAAAATCATTGTCAGTAGTGCTGTCCGTTTCCTGGAAACTTGAGAGAAGTCAGTTTCATTGCTCTTTTTAGCCTTAGTTATACCCACATTCCTTGACTCCTTACTCTTTTCTGACCCCCCTTGTATGGTCACCTCTCCTTACTACAGCCTGAATAAATTCAGAAATTTGAAGGATTCTTGTAGTTTAAGCATTCTCCTCAGTTCAGGACCCTTAACATAATCGTATCTCGAAAGTTCTTTTGTAGTATAAACGAGTATATTCACTTGTTCCAGGGATTAGAATGTGAATGCCTTTGTGGCTAATTATCCTGTTGATAACAACAACGTCTGTGCCAGGAGCAAATATTTTCAAAATATCTATCTAAAAGGAATTTGCATTCAGAATATAAATAGTTTTACAACTCAATAAAGAAAAGATAGCCTACTGAAAATGAGCATAGGATTTGAACAGATATCTCTCACCAGGAAGCGAACAAATAGACACAAAGCTCAGGAAAAGCTGCTCAACATCAGTGTTTATAAGGGAAATGGAACTGAGTCAAAATAGCACATCATTTACCCTTTATAGCAATTATAGTAAAACATACAATTGGTACCAGTATTAGTAAGGATGAAAAAAGGGGGACACCCATCCTTTCAGTAGTAACTGCCTAGAAGAAAGCTTTTATAATATTGGGGAAAAGGTGGGTTAGGACCAAGTCATATCTCAAATATCACTGACCCCTACCACAGCTCCTTAGATATAGTTAGCCATTTCTCTCTACTTTCTATATGCCATTAGGACAATTTTGAGGGCCTTTAAATGGTTGTCTTTTTCATAGTTTCCACTAGCCCAATGTTTGCTAGAACATTTATAAATGTTAATAGAAATATAAAATGGAGTAGACATGTTGGAAAATACTATGGCAATTCCTGTTTCTTAATATACATTGACCTATGATGTAGATATCTTCCTAGATATCGTTTAAAAGACATGAAACCACTTCCATATAGAAATTTATACATGAATGTTTTTAAGTAGTGTTATTTGCAATAACAAAACACTGGGGTAACCCAAATGCCCATCAAGAGGTAAATAGATGAACACAATGTGGTTTCTTTATTTGGCAGAAAACTGAAATACTGGTCTTTTCCATTGCGTGCATGAATCTTGGAAACATTACTCTAAGTAAAAGAAACTAGGGCTAGATAGATAACACAATTGGTAAAAGCACGTTCTGTGTAAATGTGAGGACCTGAGTGTGATCCCTAGAACCAAGTAACAACTCTGGATGCTATAGGTGCATAGCCAAGTGACTTCCTGGGGCTTGCAGGTCAGCCAGCCTCCTTCTGGGGGAGCTCTAGGCCAATAAACAAAAAAAAAGTCTCAAAAAACAAGGTTGACAGTACCTGAAGAACAAAACCAGCGGTTAACCTTGTTCTTTTCATTCTTTTCATGTACACACACACACACGATAGAGAAGACACACAAATGACCATATTCTTTATGATTCTATTTATAGGAAAAGGCAAATTTATAGAGCCATGATTCATAGAGCTGTCTTGGGGCTGAGTATAGTAACAAAGACAGGTTATATATGAGCTGAAAGCGTTTTTTTAGATCATAATAATGTTCTAAAATGAAATTTTGATGGTCATCATCATGCCACTCTGCAAATATAGTAACAACCATTGTACTACATTTAAAATAAATGAGTCTTTATGATATGGATATGGCAATTTAGTAGTATATAAATTATATCTAATAAAGCTATTAACTAAAATATAATCAAAGAATCTTTCTTGGTCTCTTTCTTTCTATCTCTGTCTTCCTCTGTGTGTCTCTGCCTGTCTCCCTCTGTCTCTCTGTCTCTCTCTCTGTCTCTCTCTCTCTCTCTGTCTCTCTCTCTCTGTCTCTCTCTCTCTCTATGTCTGTCTCTGTCTATGTCATCTGTCTCTCTCTCTCTTTCTCGTGTGTGTGTGTGTGTGTGTGTGTGTGTGTGTGTGTGTGTGTGTGTGTGTGTTTATACATACCTTATACCTTAAGGGAAATAACAGGAAGGGAGGCAGTAGGGAAACTCTTCTTTGCTCACTTTTTGTCTGCAATTGAGATTTAAGGAATGAAATTAGTAATTTGCTCATGTACATGAATTCAGACTGGGATAGATATAGATGAAACGTTTTCTCATTTGGGATCTATTCCAAAAACATACATTGTAACATATAGTATAGTATATTACAGTATAGTATAATATAATATTCATATATATATATATTAGATGAACAGGAAAGTCAGGTGATTAGGTAGAGGAGGGGATGAGTTTGGGGTTGGTACAAAGATAGGTAATGGAGGGCACATATCGAAGTACAGTGATTTACATGATTGAAAATGTAATGAAACTATTATTTTGTGAGACAAAATAGTAATAATAAATGCAAGTTACATGTAAAGATGTAAGCCTAGGAGTTTTTTGTTATGAGTATCCTGCTTTATAGGAGGGTGGGTTCTCCATGATATTTTTTGTTGACTGCCTTTATCTGTGAACCGTATGTGACTCATTTGTATGCTTCAGTTTCCTTGGTTAATGGAAGAAGTCCACACCTTGGGGTTATGCTAGGGCTATGCTGATCAGAATGGAATCTGCTCTGCATTCTGATTGCAAATAAGCTGAGGACTATACCTGGCCTGAGTGTCAAACAGGTCATTTTTCCTGACTACTGTACACTTGTGCTAGCTGAGATTTCCTATCACCCCTACTCCTCCTGTTAGCCTCGTCTCCCTGTTCTTTTGTGAACATTGCTATGGTCTTCCATGCTCGATTTTCCTCTCTCCTTGGGACTTCTGGTAAAACATCTTTTCTGCATTGCTGTAAACTCTTTCCCTCTGCTATTATTTAGCTCAAGGACATCGGAAATAGCTCTAGCCCAGAAACACACTTAGAAAAAAGAAAAAAGCAAAGAAGCCCCAAACTCATCCCGAATCTTTCATAAAACAATCCTGTAGGGTTTTACTGGGAATTGCCATGCAATGTGGGGAATGTGAACCATGTGCTAATCAAGACCCTTTGTATTTGGAGCCTACCTGATTTCTCGGCCTGCCCCAGCCATCTGGGCTAGGCTGGGCCCAGGGGAGCCACAAAGCCTCCAGCTTAGAAAATGAAGACGAATGAGGAGGTCCCAAAGGACCAAACAAAACTTGTTAGGAGTTTGTAAGTCAAAGTAACATATGCAGTGTTCAAGGCAAGGCTGAGGGGATGGCTAGATGCTGCAAAGCCTGCAGGCCCAGCTTTGAAATTAAATCCTGAGACTGATTGAGTGACTCTTCTGGAAGCAGCATTTTTAAAGCTGGGCCTCAGATTGACTTTTGCCATACATTCTTGTAGCCTTGTCCATATACCTGTGGTCAGTTGCTTCTTCGCTTCTTTAACCATGTGTCCTCACTACCACCGTGCTTTTTCCCAACTAGAGACCTCTTCTGGTTCTTTGCCATCTTCTAGTCTGTTACATGTCTCCCAGTAGAAAATCCACACTACTTAATGTGGGATAGGAACCTAGTCACAATCTGGTTCATCTGTTCCTGCCTCATGTTCTGTCACCTACCTCTCCCTAAGGGAACCTTACAAAAGTATTCATCATTTACTTGAATATTCTTCTTTCTTCGAATCCTTTACCCAGGAATACATTCCCCTGCCTTCTTTTCCTCTGTTAGGATATGCTACACAGTATTTAAAACCATGTGTGTGAGCATACTGGGAAAGTACAGCAATAGGAAAAGCCTATTGAGTTATAACTGCAATAATGAGTAACATAATTGATATCCCAGTTTCACCATTTGTAAAACAAGAATAATAATTGATATTGTTACTCACTATGCCTGGAAAATGATGTGTACTTGGACAGTGCTGCATATTTTAAAAGAAAGAGAAAAAGTATCCCTTCAACCTTGGTTGAAAATATAAGAAGTTTCTTACCAAATGGCCAAGAGGATGGTGTTCTTTGCATTCTATTTGCCTAGTTGAGTTTACTTGCTTTCATGACCCTCACTGCTAAAGGATGTTCTGCAAGTGTCCTGTCTTGTTAATGATAACATTTAGCTGCCTTCTCATTTATGACCCTAGGAAATTGCAGAGGAGACAGATGCCATTATAGCACCTCATTCTTTTTTTGTTTTTCTTTTTTTGGTGTTTCGAGACAGGGTTTCTCTGTGGCTTTGGAGTCTGTCCTGGAATTAGCATTTGTAGACCAGGCTGGTCTTGAACTCACAGAGATCCACCTGCCTCCTCCTCCCGAGGGCTGGGATTAAAGGTGTGTGCCACCAGTGCCTGACTGCACCTCATTCTGTATGTTGGCCTACCTCCTTTCTGCAGCCAATGCCCTGTTCTCTCTCTGTCTCTGTCTGTCTCTCTCTTTCTCTCTCTCTCTCTGTCTCTCTGTCTCTGCGTGTGTGTGTGTGTGTGTGTGTGCATGTGTCTGTGTGTATACATGTGTGCATGGGTACATACGAGTGCACATTTCACTTGGGGTTTCAGACATGAAAGTGTCCATGAGCAAGAATTGACTGTTCGACTGTTCTTAGATTGGGATGGACATAGGCATGTGCTGGTTTCTCATCTGGACTCTATTTCAGAAATGTACACAAGATGTCAAAAATATACCACTTGGAACAAGAGAAATATTTATTTTGAAAAATTAGGGGTAAAAGTTTCCTTGCTTCAATTCCTGCTGGAATGTAAAATAACTATGTGCTGATGCTGCATTTTGACAGCATTGAGTTAGTTACCCTCAGGGTCATTGGAAGAGTGATGAATAGATACAAATGCACACAGCCCCTATACCACACACACACACACGTGCGCACGCACGCACGCACCCATTTAGAGTGCATTCTTGACCTGGGAATCCTAGACATTGGCTTTAATGAAGCAGGCCATCCACTATTAACACTTCAAGTGCTCCTTTTTGTATCCAGTTTTGTGCTAGACAGGAAGAAAGAATGGAGCAAAGAAGTCAGAAACTAATTATCAGAACACACAATGGGACAGAATAAAGCATGAATGTGATAACACAAGGAACAAACATATAGAAGGCAAATAGGCTGAGGTTATTGAATTGGTGTCAACAGGGCAAATTTCTTGGTTGGTGATGGTGTGACCTGAGTAGGACCTTATGTTTGGTGTCTCTGAGTCATCTGTTTATTTTAAGTGTTCTAGTTATTCCTAGTATATATCCTTAACTAATGTATTTAAGTATTATCATAGAGATAACCACTAGATGGGTAGAATAATTATTGGTTTATAGGAAGTAGAACAGGAGCAATTTGAAATTATATCTGAAATAGACTACATAGAAGAATGAGAGGAACACAAATCCAGGATTCAAAAAGAATTCAGTTTTAATATCACTATTGTCTCCTTGTAAGTGGTCTTATAGAAGTCTCTTCTCTATGATTCTTAGTTTTCCCATCCATATATTGGAAGTATATAGTGCCACCCTTATTGTTTTCCCATCTATATATTGGAGGTATTTAGTGTCAACCTTATTGCTTCCATTGGTCCATTATTAAGAGAGAAAGGCAAGATAAGTATGTGACTGTGTTTGCAATAGTTGAGAGGGTTATTCAAAGCATACTATTATGAAGGCAGTTGTTTACACTGAAAGCCACTCTCTGTTTTTAGTTTTTGGAGACAAGGTTTCTCTGTGTAGCTTTGAAGCTTGTCCTGGAACTCACTCTGTAGAGCAAGCTATCCTCAAGCTCATAGAGATCTGCCTGCCTCTGTCTCCTGGGGGGTGTTGGGATGTGCCACTACCATTTGGTGAAAACACTCTTTTACAGCTGGAATATGAAGGCTTCAGTACTTGAATGAAATTTTCTTAATAGGCCTGTTGCCTACCATACTCATAACCTGACAGCTACTAGTTGTGTATGTACATTGAAGCAAAATCTGTCAGACAAGTATAAACCCCGCCCACAATATTCATGCATGCATACATGTGGGAATATGTAAGTTTGCAGTGGGATAGCTTATCAGAATCAGAAGAGCAAAAGACCTGGACAACTCTTGAGACCAAAGATTATACGGAATTGAGGATTTATGTAAGTATCTTTGGGTCTTCTATAGAAACGTGTGCTTTATTGTCACTGTGGAAATTCAGGCTATCGTTCATCTTCCCTTGTGCATTCAAAACCTTGTTATCTGTCTTCCCCATTGTACGCTGCTGATAATCCATTCTACACTGAATATTGCTGCTAAGGATACTTTTCAATCTACATGACATTTTCAGACCCCTGCATATCCACAAGATAACTGTCATGCTCATTCAACTGGCACCAAAACACTACTATATTCCACTGGGGTGTACTGACAGGACTGCAACTCTTGTACAAATTGTACAGTGCTTATGGCTGGTTTTGTTTGTGAGGTTCTTATGCTTCCAGCTGCCTTCCTCTCTATTCTTGGGCCACCACTAGTACCCAGGTCAATAAACGGCCTGGAAGACATTGCTTCATATTTCAACTGAACTCATTCTGCTTGGTTGGTGCTCTTGTTGCACTGGCTTTATCTTCCTTGTTTGGTCAGTATTTTGAATATTATCTGGACTTTCATGATTCATCTCATCCACACGACATTTTTCTAACTTCATTGCCTAATACTTCTGCCCACAGACATTTCCATATGCCAGGCTCAGCTTGGATCCCAGGACACAGTAGCCACTAAGTATATGTATTTTACTTACCATGGTAGATATTTGTAAGTGGGTCTGTCCTGTTCAGTCCTGTTCATAATCCTATAAATAACTCCAATCTTGGGGCCTGATAGTGGGAAAAGATTCTATTTAGATCTTTATTCAAACCTAATAAATGTCTTTCATTGTTTTCCTGTACTTGGAAGGGAAAGAACTAGGCTCTTCCCATTCTATTGTTGGAGAAATAGACATCCTGAGAGTGTCTTGACCACATGAGTGTTGAATAGAAATGAGATATAAAGTCATCTCTGTGGAATTTTTCCTTACATCGCTAGAAAGGCTTTGGGACTTGAAGGTGGAAATTTACATCCTAATGTGAGCAGTTCAAGACTGCTGCCTCCCAGAGAGAAGTCAATTTGATGCCATCTAAGGTGGAGTGAGGAATACTTGTTGGAGGTGATATGAACATAAGTGCTCTTGCCTCTTCACACCTAGCACTAACAGGAGGAATAAGGGATTGTGGGGTTGATATGAGGAAGGCATTACTTTTCTCCTGATCTAGTCCTCAGCTTCTGCTGGTATAGATTAGCATAGTTTTAATAACTGATGGTTATTAAGCAGTAACCTTTTTAGACAGGTCTCACTCTGTAGTTCAGGCTTACCTGGAATTTACTATGTATCCCAGGCTGTCCTTAAACTTGTGATAACCCTCAGCCTTCCACAGGCTGGGACTATAATATAAACATTCACTATTACCCTCTACAATTTATCTTTCATTTCAGGAACTTCTCTGACTCCCTTTCCTCTGAGACCTGCCTTCCACCTATAATAGTAGCAAGTCAAGCTATGAGTACTATAGGGAAAGTAAGAGACAGTAGAGCTAAACCCCAGCTTCAAAAAATTAGATGTTCTTAGCAAGGTCTACTGGCACAGACCTGTAATCCCAGCCATTTTGGAGGCTGTCGAAGGAATATAGCAATCACATGAACTGCCTGGGCTACAGAGCAAATTCAAGGCCAGCCTGAACAACTTAGTGGGACCCTGCCTCAAAATCACAAGTGAAAACAGGGCTGAGATGGGTGAGGATGTATCTTAATTAAGTGCTTGCATAGTGTGCCCAAGTACGTTGGTTCAATCTCTAGTGTCTCTGTCTCTGTCTCTCTGTCTCTCTCTGTCTCTCTCTCTGTCTCTCTCTCTCTCACACACACACTAATTTTGTCTTCCTTAGGAAGCACTCCAAAATCACCAGGTAGACATCAAGTAACTAGAACATGAAATCTGAAGGCAGGACAGGCTCCAGATTGATTCAACTGATCATAAAGATTGATAGTACCAAGTGGGTAAATTATTGCCTTGTTGTTTGTTATTGCACTGATAGAAAGGAAATCTAACAACTACAAAGTCCAGGAAATTCCATAAGTATCAAGACTTTTTCAGGCCTGTATTAATAGATAGGTGAAGAATTTGAGAACATCTGGGTATTCATAATGCCTGAGTTCATGTTACCTGAATTTATAGTAGCTGATTGGCCTTGGGAGATTCAGTTAACTGCCCTGAGCCAATTCAGTTCTTTTTGTCAGAAATTGCAGGTCTTATTACATCTAACTTGCTTCCTAGTAGGCTGGTAATAGTGGTCCTAAAAATAATGGAAGAACATTTGATAACCCATATACAATGTCATATACATTTGAGGCATGTTTATTTGTTCACAACACTCGCCTCAAACTTGTAAACCCCCTTACTTCGCTCCCGCAAGAAGCTGGAACATATGCTACCATGCCCAGCTCATTTAAAAATTTAAAACATTTTTCTTAATTGACAAGAAGTATAATTAAGATATACAACAGTGTTTTAAAATCCGTTCATGTTGTGGAATAACTAAATTGAGCTAATGAACATATATAGGACCTTACATACTTAGCATTTTTTTGTGGTAGAATACATGAAATCTACTCTCTTAGTGGTTGACAAATGCACTTCCATTCTTGTTATTTTCTTCCTCCTAGCCATCTGTTTTGAATCTTCAAGGCTCCCTGCAGTTCCTAATCAGCAGTCTGCAAAGGAAGCCTCTCTGGTAACTGGAGTCTCAAAGTATTGATGTGCTCTGATCCTGCAGGCAGAGCAGGTTCCTCTGAAGTCACCTCATGATTGTGCATAGAATATACTTTAGAAACCACACAGGTCCATGAAAACTGGTTGGGGCCTTTGTAGCAGTCTTTCAGAAAAGATCGTTTAGTGATAGTCTCATAGATCTATCATTAAAAGTTACATGTATCTGATATGGCTATCTTAATATACAGTATATTAAATCATATTTACAAAGTGTTAAAGTGCATTTAAAATGTTAAGTAATCCTTAAATATATAGCAACATGTTTGTGTTTTCAAGTGCTGTGTTCCTGAGTACCGAAAGTGCTGTATACTGTATAAGGGCTTATGGTGGTGCTGGGAGGACAGGTACAATTTGCCGTCTCTTATTCCATAAACAAGCCTCACCTATATGCCGAGGCTCAGTGACAAAGCCTTGCTTGATAGTACTGCCACATGTAGACCCCTTTGCCATCTTCTGTCTCCTTAAGTGCTTTGCTCATAGCTTACTCGGGTTTGAACCATAAAAGGGTTGGTTGTACTTTGGGGGCATGTTTTCCTATGTTACACAGCATTCTTTTGTACAGCAGTTTCATAAAGTGCTCTTTTGAACAGCTTTTTGGACTGAATGTATATGTTCATCAGTTTCTGGGCTTTATAAAAGCCTGAGACCAGTTGTCTTTGCTAGGATTTCTAAGAGACATCATGACCACTACAACTATAAAAAGATAAAACATTTAATGGGATGGCTTACAGTTTCAGAGGTTTAGTCCATTATCGTCATGGTGGGACATGGAGGCATGCAGGTAGACATGGTGCTAGAGAAGGTGCTGAGAGTCCTACATCATGATCCACACACAGCAGGAAGTGATCTGAGACACTGAGCATAGCTTGAGCATATATGAGACTCTCACAGTGACACACTTTCTCTAACAAAGCCACCCCTACTCCAACAAGCCACACCTCCTAATAATGCTATTCCCTATGAGCTTACGGGGGCCAATTGCATTCAAATCCCCACACTGGTGCTCACCTGATTGTTGTTGAATTGCTTCCTGGGCCCAAAAGTTTGACAGTACTTTCTTGGAGGTTCTGGCCAGCCTCCCCGTTGCTTTAAACTTGCCAAAGGACTCATAAAGCCAGAGGTGACCATTTGCAGAGGAGCATGGGCTTAGCTAAAACAATGGAATGGTTCCTCTGTCTCATATTAATTAGTGAATGAGGGGATTTACATTAAGGGAAAGAATGCAGGGAGAATCCTTGCAGAAAATGAACTAAAAAGGAAAACAAGGAATGAATATGTTTTCCAAATAGCAGTGTCCCTTTCCATTGAGCACCATCCCTGAGCTGCAAATGATGCTGGAGCTGTGGGAGAAAGTTATCAAGAGATTGAGCTAAGGTGCAAACATTTCCGCCATAGAATCAAATGAGTGGTCCTCTGGCTCTTATAACCTTTCTGCCCCCTATTCCATATTGTTTCCTGAACCTTATGTGTTGAAGTTATGTTGTAAATGTGTTCATTGGAAATGGGCACCCCATGGTCAGTTTATGGCTTTCTGTAAGGGTCTCTGTCTTCTGTAAAAAGAAGCTTCCTTGATGAGGGGGTTCACTTATCTGTGGATATAATGATATGTATTTACAATGCAGTTAGAAACTGTACATTTTCTTGGTTTAGGAAGTGACAGCAGTAGGTTCTTCCCTAAGATTCATGACCTCAACTACCCATGGAACTGGATAATTTTCAGTGTCAGACATATTTTTTCTTGTATTGAGTGCACCTTAGATGCAATTAGGTGGCTGTTGGTTACCTCTGGGATACAAGTACCACTATTGCATATCTCTATGATGGTCACTGTTGTGATTTGTAGACTTTACAGCTGGATAGATTGCTTTTCTCCCTTGGGAATTTGTATAACTCTTTCCAATACTATGAAGACTAGTCCTCAGAGAAGAGGTGCCCATGTCAAACCCAGATCAATTTCTCTGTCTTCATCAATAGGGACTTCCATGCAATATCTGGGAAGCAATTAAGGTCACAGCAAAAACCTATGTTGTTATGGAACTCTTTTGAATTCCATTGACCAAAACTCAAGAGGCGGTTTCTCATGTCTGGCACTGTAGTTTTTATTAAATAGTCTATGGTTACTTTCTTTATCATAGATCTATTTAACTGTTGATTTATTCCCCTTAGTAGCTTTATTATTTTCTGACACATTTCTAAGTAAGTTAAGAACTGGTCACCATGAAAACATCAATATGTGTATTACTTACCAGTGTTCAATGTTTAGAATTCTCTTGAGGCAAAATTTATATTTAATGAAATACACAAATCTTAAATGTATCAAAGGGTGAATTTTGATATGCCATGCATATGTGTACCCTAAATCTCGACTAATACATAAAATGATACTATCACCCCAGAAACTTTCATGTGTTGATTTTTTTTGAGACAAGGTCTTACTGTATAACCATGGTTGGCCTGGTATTTGCTATGAAGAGCAGGCTGGCCTTTGCCTCTCATGCATTGATTTGAATTAACTATGCTCTGTGACTTTTCTAACAGAACCAGGAGCTTTACTGGCAGCCAGAAGTAGTTGATTAACTACAAGGCTGTGTGTGTTTAGATCTCTCTCTTTTTTGTCTTTACTTACTGATACTGTAGGGGAGAACCAGGTGGCATTTAATAAGATTTGGCAATCAGGGCCCTACACTTTGATAATTAATTCACCCAGAAGCATTTCTTTTCCTTGTTTAAGTAGACATTATGATTAAATATATTAGTTTAGATCAGAATGAAACAATAATTGTTTTATTTGATTGTACCTTAATGTGAGTAAGGTTTAAGGACCAGCATTAAGTGGTTGTCCTTTTATCTATGTATGTTTCAAAGTGAAACATAATTCCTGGCTCAGTTTATAGGGTGAGCCTTAGTATGTTCACATCCACACTGAAGCTAATGGCTAACGTAATCACAGAATCTTCAAGAGTAGTGTGTGTATGTCTGAGTAGCATTTAGATGAGAAACCCTTTGGCTTATTTGAAAAAGTACTATCAGAGCAAACAAGCTGAGTTTTATACCCTTGAAACCTAGCCTCTGATTGCAGTTTTTCTTCAGTATCCATGAAGGATTGGTTCCAGAAATCCTCCAACTTCATACCAAAAATCAAGTACTTTATATAAAAAGGCATAGTGTTTGCACAGGAACAGCATGTCTCCTCCTGGATACTGAGAAGCATTTCTAGTTACCCAGGACACCTAGTACACTGTACATGCTGTGTAAATGGTTGTTATATTGTGTTGTATAGGGAATAGTGTAAGAGGAGACATCTAAGTATCTTCAAACCAGAGACAGTTCACTCTTTGAATTACTTTTAGTCTACAAATGGTTGAATCTGCCAATGTGAACTTTATGGAGTTTCAAGTCCAACTACAGTTTGGTAAGAGTCAAATGACTCTGTGATCCCGGGATTTTGAGAGACATTATAGGCTAGATTAGCAAAGATACTGGTGGCTAATCTTTATCCTTAGTGAACATGCCTGTGGCTTTCATTGTCTAGGTTATTGGCATTGTTGCTGATTGTCATTGTAAGCATCCCAGGAGAATATCTAATCCAGGGATTTTTTTCACACTTTAGCACTCATTGTAATCACCTAGAGGAATTAAAACACACATTACTGGCCCTGCCACAGAATTTGTGATTCAGTAGACACAGGAGGGAGGTTGATTTCCATTTCCAACAAGCATCCAGGAGAGACCAACGCTGCTGGTCTAGGGTATACTCTTGGAGAACCATTGTTGTCAGGAAGGAAAGAATTAGTAAATGAATAAATTAATGTGGTTTTTATTCCAGGTCACATTTCTTTCCTTCTATAATATCCTCCAGAGCTGTTTATGAAGAGAACAGGCAAGGCCCTTGACTTTTGAAAAGTTTTGAGTGGGGAGGACACACAGCAATCTACATAGGAGGAATTTCAGTTTGTACTGGGCCTGTCACAGTCCTAACTGATCTTGTTGTAGACAAAGAAAGAATCCAGGCCTGCAAATAACACAGTACAGTTTTAATTAACTCTCTCCCATGTCAGACCCTCAGAAAGAGATAATATGTGGCTATGGAGACCATATATCCCACATTTCCCGGGACAGCTCTGATTTCACATACTCTGTCCTTTCGTCCCTATAAATATAATTGTTAGACCATGTCCTGCTTTGGGCTCAGAAATATTGTTCCCATATGCATGGCCTAGGGGCCCTGGCAAGTCAAAGTGAGCCTTTTTTTCTTTCTTTTTTTCTTTAGATTGTGGGGCCAGAGTACAGGCTTGGCTCATAGAAATGTCTAAAGAGTCGTGGTGAATTTAAACATTTAGTAAGAGCAGTAAGCTGCTTGTTGCTCTTGTTTTCCCCTTAGGTATGTCAACGACCCTCCTCAAGATCGTGGGATGTTACAGAGAAGAAAATCTGGATACTGATGGGAGGGGGATGGGGAATGGAACGGCACCACAGCTGAATTTGGGCTTTCAGCTGCCTTTCATTCTTCCCCTCTACCGCTGGAAGAACCACTCCAAAGAATAGTTCATAGCCAACACTGTCCACTCCACTCCACTCCATCTAATATTTATCTATCTTTCCTGGCAGGAAGTTCTTCCTTCTTGCTATGATAAGACCTCTTATTACAATTTCAATTGCTCCCCCACAGCCCCGTTTTCAATCAAATTGAG
Organism: Mesocricetus auratus; assembly: GCF_017639785.1. NCBI lineage: Eukaryota > Metazoa > Chordata > Mammalia > Rodentia > Cricetidae > Mesocricetus > Mesocricetus auratus. The sequence continues at coordinate 14,699,765 of NW_024429213.1, read as the reverse complement.
AACAGTTGGCCTTCATCCTCTAAATCCTTTAAATCCTTTATGTGCCTAAAAGTCATATTTAAACCATCCTTTCTGGACCCAGATTTAACTATCCTTGGAGCTCCTTTATCTTCCCTGCACATATCTCACTTGCCAACTGTTTAATCATCTTTGCCATAGTAAAGTGACTCAGGCAATCTGGGCAAAAAAGAGCAGCAAAGCCTAAAGCTTTACGGCTCGCGCTAATAGGCATGCGAAATGTTTAGTGAAGACTATTTTCAAGCACACAATTGTGAGCAATTTAAGGTGGACTGTACATGGAACCCATTTCCTCTCGTGGCTCCCCCAACAGGGCCTCTCCTTAGCAGCTGAAATGAGTTAGCAGCAATCAGTGCAGAGTAGGAATCCTGTGGTTTCTGCCCCTCCCTCCTGCTGGTACTATGGCAGCTAGTCTCTTTAAATGAGCTGTCTCCCTCATAGAGCCAGTAAGTGGGACTTTAGAATTGGTTAGACAAAGGATGTAGGCCTCACCTTTATCAAAGAATAGGAGTTACTAGTGCTGAATCTCCACTGGTAGTTTTAAAGGCAATTGAGGAGGACCGGGCTCAGTGGTGAACAGGGATGGGTGAGAACAACCAGGGCAGGAAACAATGCATCTCACAATTGTAAATTGTGTTTTTGCACGTTTATCAGGGGCTTTTTTGATTTTTGTGTACTTGGCATTTTCCCACTGTTCTAACTCAGTCAAAGCGGTAACAACAGTTCATGGCAGAATTGCAGCCCAAGGCCAGTGGGGTTTCTAAAACAGAGGATGGCAATTGGTGACATGCTGGGATTGTTTTTGCTGGGGGCTTACCTGCCCAAGGGGAGATGTATTCTAGGCTGTGGTGGGGTTCAGGAGGCCTGCTTTGGAGGTAGTGCTGCAGTATGGAGCCAGGGCTCTTGGCCAGCAGGATAATGTTGCTCTAGCTGATGGCACTGTTGGAGAAAGGGCAAGGGCTAACTGATATTTCTTCTCATCTTTTCTCTGCTGGTTCTCTCTTAAAAACTCTTCTCATTATAACTGCTAGCTGAGCAATTTGTCTCAGCAGAACTGCAGAGGCCATTAATATGTCATGGTGTACAAATGGAGGAGGAGGAAGAGGAGAGGAGGGCCAGGGAAGTCTTTGGCTTCATCCAGGCACATCCAGACAGGAACAGAAAATGTCTTGCTGTGGGGGTCGGGAGAGCAGTTTGATTGAAGCATTAGCTACCTTGGCTTTGGGCCAAGGCAAATTGCCAGAGAACCATTAAACTCAGTGTAATTCCATATAATTCACAGCAGCCACAGGTAATTTGGATCAGACCTGACAAAACTTCACTATCACTTATTGTCCATTAGTGCCAAATGCACACTACAGATATTAGATATTCTAAGTTATATCATGGTGTCCACATTTTCTAAACCCCAAACCAGGAAACATGGCTTGATAAAGGATTATTTTCTGATCTGTATATTTGTTTATATGAAAACCTCATAAAGACATAAACATGAAAATCACTACGGTATAAAATTCTAAATCTACTGAGTAAATGGTCTTTAGATAGGAACTATTGTTACATAAAGTCAGACATTAGAGAATCCCTCAACACAACTTTTAGGAGTTTAAAGGAACTGGTTAAGATCTAACTCGATTTAAAATCTGGTTTATACTCATGGTCTATATTTGCTATTAAAAATTTCCAGAAATACTAGACTGAGAATGTCTGTTGTAATGACTGTATACAGACAGGTAGAATACATGTTCCTTTGAATTTCCAGATGCTAGGAATAGCTAAATTTCCCAGTGTTGGAAGTTACTTTGTAAAGGTTTATATATGCGTTACATTGATAGCCCAAGGCCTGGAATCTTGGAATGTTAAAAACTAAAGAGAATCATATCTTCGCACAAGGTATTATTGCAACATACCTAAGTTTCCTTAAAAGCTTCATTCCTTACATTAAATTAGAAATCTAACATTTAATCTTTGGGAAATTCATGACAAACAAGGAATGTTTACCTCAAGGCTAATTATCCTGGAACATTCTGAGCCAGTAATAACATTCTCATTCTCTCTCTGTCTCTCTGTCTCTCTCTCCCTCTGTGTGTGTGTGTGTGTGTGTGTGTGTGTGTGTGTGTGTTAGAACTGTATGAAGGAAGCTTAGTAAATGAGCATATTAAGATCATGTTGAACTTCTGATATGCTATTTACATTGTAAGATTCATTCCTTAATCTGTCTGGTTTAATTAGTGAACATAAATAGCAGATACTAATGGAAAGTTGAAGTTTACCCGCAGGATTCTTGGGAAGGAGGACTGACAGAGGGGAAGAGGTAGGAGGACACCAGGGAGGGAGAGCAAGACACAGTAGGCAATCTCAAATGCCTTAATGGGGGAGGGAGAGAAGTGGAAGTGTGGTTCAGGAGGGTTTGGATGAGTTTTCTTCAGGTGAGGGATATAAAAAAGCACCAGACTGAGCTGAGATGTGTGGAGTCTACTGTTGGAGGGGCTCCACCATTATTGTGTAAGGGACAACGCTCTGTTTCTGAGCTTAAGGTTACAGAAATGCAAAGAAGCAGGGACAGGAACTACAAAAATATGCTTCTCTCTTTTTTGTCTGAACATAACCCCCAAAGCAGAAAGAATTGCTGGTTCCTCAGATCTGGACATAAAATGCCCATCAGTTTCTCCTTCATTTTCTTTTTTTTCTCAAAGCTAATCCTGGTCTTAGAAAAAGAAAATGCTATCTGCTATAAGACTAATCCATGCTTTACACATCTCACCGAGCAGGGAAGAGATGGTGTGTCATTTCACAGTCACTATGTGAACAAGAAGCTCAGAACTGACAGTGTGATGGCTCACTTGCTCCTAGATTTGCAGCTCTCTGTGAAAGCAGCAGCAAGTGTGGCAGTTTAATTTAGAGATAGATCCATCCTGAGGCAAATAAAGAATATTACTGTTACTGCTTTCACACTGTACACACACACCCTGCTCTGCTCTGTCTTTCTGTGAGAGCCTTTTGCTTTGCTAGCCTGGTGGAAGATGTGAGGAAGTTAAATGCTTCTTTTTGTCTTCATTCCCCACTGACCAGAGGGATATTTTTGGTTGTGAGCCTAGCCTTTAACAGCTGAGCCATCTCTCCAGCCCGACCAGAGGGATATATGTAGCCCAGAGATTGAAGTCACTGCTGGGGAAAGGAGAGCAAGCCCAAACAGCAGTAAACAATGTTCTGGGCATGGAATACAGATACCCAGCTCTGGAAAGTGGAAAGCAAACTCCGTTTTACTTCTTCCACATCTGGGGGAGCAACTCAAGTACCCAGTAAAATGATCAAGTGGTTCCCACTTAGCAGAACAGGCCAGTGGTTTCCATAGACAGCCTTTAGTGTCTCTCTTGAAAACCATTTAATTTATTAGTCTTTTTTTAGTCAGAAATGACTAATGTTGGGTTTGTACACTATTTAGAAACTCTGTTTGGCTTTTTTTGCATAATAGGTTATGAATAATGGCTTCAGAGAACTAGCATCGACTTATTCAGTGAGCTTGCCTTGTGGATAGATCAGATTCAAAATAGTTACTCATATCTATCCTCTTGGATCAGAAGGTCATTTCTATTTTATTGTGTCCAGTGGGCTATTTTAAAGTTGGTTTGATCAAATCAATTAAGAGTTTTTATAATAGCAGTAGGTTGGTAGTATAGAAATAAAGATTCCAAGTAGTATTATTGGCGTATTTCTAATACTCTGCTAGACTTTAACACATATTCTTGTTTTAATTTACTGTTCATAAATACCAATGAGTTGATATAGCTTTTTGTTTTTGTGTGTTGTTCTGTTTTTTTTTATGATCCTGGTGCTGGTACTCAGAACCATACATATGTTACACAATTGCTCTCCCATTGAGCTGTACATCCAGTCCACAAAATTTGTATGCTGGATTCTGTGTAAAACAATGCTGATTCTTTAGGTCTCATAAGCTAGCATCCTTCATGTGGGAAGATATTTAGACTTTCTGGTTTGTCCCAAAGAGTTTTAGCCTTATATAGAGGAGCTGATAAAGTATATGTAGAGTGAACTCTAATAAAAACTTCTAGAAGACAGGAACCACATTTTAGTATCTAGGTATCATTTTCTTTAGTTTCTTCTACCCCAGTCCTCCCTATCCCTTCACTACCAAATGAGCTTTGTACGTTTCTTTGATCAGTTATACTACTTTAGTTCCAAACATCCTGAATAGCCAAAAATAATGAGCAGTTCAATGAGGGACCAGTAATGATGCCTGGGAAGACTTAGTTACCTATGTAACTTGGCCTGATAAGGTTAAGCTTCTAGGGATGGGTGTCAGTAATCCTGGACCATAAGAAAAAGATATATCTGGACTAGACAAGAGGAGCAGCAGACTGTGACTCTGACAATCAGTGAGGACCGATCCTGTGTTTATGATATGCCAAGATAGAAAGTGACAGGAGCTGTAAAACAAAACAAAACCTTTGACCTTTACCAGTAGGCAGGTAAAGAAAATGAAGTGTTGATCCTTGTTTTTATTTCCAACTGAACGTATCAACCCTGGGGGCAGATATGGATGAAAACTATCTCAAAACAGAGAGAGTTATGGAATGTTTCAAGTCATACAGTAAATCCCTATACAGATGCTGTCCATTTATAAGAAATGTTTTGTCTTGCAGAAATATAACCTCTTTATTCTAGAAATAAATAAATATTAAGATATATATATCTTCATATAATTCACAGATTATTATGTATACCATTTCCAACACTCCCAGCAAATTATTCACATGTCTTCGCAATCATAGTTAACTAAATTTCAAAGTTATCATTAATTTTTTAGTTTTAATTATGTGTGTGCATGTGTGTCTTTGAGGATGTGTGTAAATATGGTTACCTGTGGAGGTCAGACAAAAGCATCAGATCTCCTGGAGCTGGAGTTACAGGCAGTTGTGACCTACCTGAACTGGGTGCTGGGACCAAACTTGGATAGTCTCTAAGAGCAGTAAGCACTCTTAACCACTGACCCATCTCTCCAGCCCCCAATAATTAGCTTTTCCTGTTCCTGACCATGTCATATGGAATCATATAACAGACCGATCTCTTTCACTTAACACAATATGATGTTCCTGAGATGCATGTGTTTTATTGCTTCTAGGTTGTTCCTAGTTTTCCTTTGTTGTAAACAAGCAAATTTTTTTTACAGGCACTGCCTTTTTTCCTTTTGTATTCCTAGGTCTGTAGTGGATTGGAGTTTCTAGAGTAGTTGTATAATTTTAGATTCCTTCTGGCAATATTGAGAGCTCAAATTGCTTCTTATTCTTTACAGTAGCTAGTATTTTCAGATTTTTAATTTTTTGTCATTCTAGAGAACATGTGGTAGTATTTTTTCTGTGATTTAAGATTGCATTTCCATGATCAAAAGTTATATTGGACACATTTTGCTATTCTTTTTTTTCTTTTTTTTAAATTTAAATTTAAATTAGAAACAAGGTTGCTTCACATGTCAATTCCAGGTCCCTCTCCCTTTCCCTCCCCTCCTCCCGTGCCCTCCCCCCAGCTCCCCCATTATCCCCTCATTTCCCCAGGGAGGGCGAGGCCCTCCATAGGGGTGTCCTTAGTCTGACATTTCATCCAGGGCAGGGCCTAGACCCTCCCCCCAGAGTCCAGGGTGAGAGTGCATCTCTCATTGTTGGATGGGTGCCCAAAGTCCATTTTTATACCCGGGATAAATACTGATCTACTACCCAAGGCTTAATAGGTTACCCAGACCTCCTCACTGACACCCACATTCAGGGGGCCTGGATCAGTCCCATGCTGGATTCCCAGGCATCAGCCTGGGATTCAAGAGCACATTTTCCTATTCTTATTTGTTTCATAGAATGTTTGCTGAGATCTTTTGCCAGTTGTTAATTGGCTATTTGTTTCAGTCTTCAGTATTCTAAATATATAATATTATTTTTTTCTGGTTTTTACAAGACAGGGGTTCTCTGTATTGTTTTGGAGGCTATTGGTCTAGCCCAGCCTCGAACTCACAGAGATCCGCCTGCCTCTGCCTCCCGAGTGCTGGAATTAAAGGCATGTGCCACCACTACCCAGCCTAAATATATAATCTTATTATATTTAAAATTTTCATGCAATATATTTTGGTCATGTTTCCCCTCCCCAATTCCTCCCATATATTCCCCATTAGTCCTTTGTTAGATGCGTGTTATGAATATTTTCTTAGCTTATAGCTTTGTCTTTATTTTATTCAATGTCACCTTTAAGGAAATACAATTTTTTGGTTTCTTTTCTGGTTTCTGATTTTTGTATCCTGACCAAGAAGTCTCTTCCTACTTCAAGGACACAAAACATATTCCTGCATAGTCATCTTCTTCTTCTGCTCCTCCTCTTCCTCCTCCTCCTCCTCCTTCCTCCTCCTCCTCCTCCTCCTCCTTCTCCTCCTCCTCCTTCTTCTGTTTTTTTTTCGAGACAGGGTTTCTCTGTGGCTTTGGAGACTGTCCTGGAAGTAGCTCTTGTGGACCAGATTGATCTCGAACTCACAGAGATCCACCTGCCTCTGCCTCCTGAGTGCTGGGATTAAGGCGTGCGCCACCAACGCCCGGCTCTGTGTAGTCTTCTACAAACTTTATTTTTTTAAACTCTCTATGATCTATATTTTTAGCAAACATTTTTATCTGTAAAATTGTTTTCAGCATATATACCCAATATAAAGGATTTTAATTGTGATAATACAGTGTGTGTTCAGTAACATTAATATCAGCAAAACACTTTATCCTAAATAAAAGGTTTGAGTTAATAAAATGCAAACAGATCTCAGTGACCATGTCTGTTAATAATGGAAGAGACCCTCAATTTGTTCTAGTGTAGTCATGTTTGCCTTATGTTACCTGGCCCATGGAAGGAGTGGGGCCATCTGCATTGGCAGGAACAAAAACAATCTCACTTTTGGTTGCTAATGTAAGGACACTGCTTTTAAAGCCTCACCCCATCTTAACCACTAGGTTTCCTAGAGCTGAGGTTGGCTTTGGGCTGACTGAGGTTTTGGCAAAGGTGCTGAGAGTTTGACCTGGGCTAATCCCTGGGGAAATATAATAATTCAGAGTTGCTGAAGTTCTTTGTTGTGAGGGTTTATAAAAAGATGGTGATTAAGCTGTTGGGGAAGATGGTGTTGTCCTTAGGGTTAGATGACACCACAGGTCACAACAGCATTCCTTTGACTCAAGCTCAGGTGAGTCCTTGGGCTAGATCCACAGGGAAGCTTTTTGTAGGATTTGGTTATCTGCTTCCTAGCTGGCAAATGGCAAGAATGACTTCTCCCCTGATGTCGGTTTCCTCACTTCAGCTGTGTATATGGGTTATTTCTTTGAAATAGAACTTCTTATATATTTTAAACTGGATGTTGTTTTGAATTACCATATATGTAAAAGACAGGTTTTTGTATTTGTCTTTATCAGACAACATAAGGAAGATGAAATTTGGTACAACAGAAATGCCCTACCACCCCTGGGCTGGTTTGGTGGATTGAGAGGAATTTGATAGACAAGTTAAGGTAGACAGTATCTATAAACTAGAATTAAAGTGTTGGAAGCCATGGCAAAGATGTTGCAGAGGTTTCAAAGCCCACATGTGCTCTTTTCAGGGCACCCTGATGAATTTCTTTTGGCATGAAGAGATCTTAACAGATAGCATCAGTGAGTTGAGGGAAGATCAGAAACAGTCCACAATCTGAGGTTTGCTTATGATTTCACACTAAATTTCAGAAGGAACAAGGACTTTATCTGTCTTTGGTTAGCATAGTTCTTAATAGTTGAACTTGCCAAAGCCAGCTTAATCCTCATTTCTACATTTCATTCTTCTGATGTGCCAAAACAGGACAGAGTGTTGAACATGTGTTTGAGTGTTATTAAAAACTTGAATATCCTTCAAAGATGAGAAATCCTGTGAATAACTTTTTAACATCTTTGAAAGATATATCTTTATGTATATGGACTAATCTGTTTGTTTGCAAAAACAATGTATCAACCAACAAGTATAATTTTTACCTTCTTAAAAATGTGAACAAACTGGTGGAATAAGGATTATGGTCTGATAATTTGGCCAGAATCTTGGAGAACTTTCTAAGAGAGTTTCATTTGACAGTATTTTAGGATAGAAAACAGAGGTAATCATAGTCACATCACATATATACAGTTACTACATCTTCTTAATGAACTGTTGTTCCACTTATTAATATATAATGGTCTTTATCTCCTCTAATTTTGGTTTGAAGTCTAATTTATCCAATAGCAGAATAGCCGCACCAGCTTGTTTCAGCTTCTAATCACGTGGTAGAGTGGCTTCCTTCCTTTGATTCTCAATCTGTGGGTATCTTTATTCTGATGTTTTTCTCAGAGACAAGAACTAGTTCCATCTAGCTTTGTTTGGTTTGCATTTTTAAGTTCAGTGAGCTGTGTCTCCTTGTTGGTGAGTGAAGACCATTCATAATTTAGGCTATTACTGAGAGATGTTTACTAATTCCTATTACTTTGATGATTACATTTCTGGTTGCCTAGATTATTGCTTTTGTTGACTTTCTCATGCATTAGTGTTAGAGATATGCTGATTTACCATGTTGGATGTGATGGATTCTTACCTAGGTCTCCTTTTTTTTGTTTATCCCACTCATGAAACTAATTCTTTCCCCATGTTTAGTATTTCTTTCCGTACGTTTTGCTATACTACCTTGGCTGTCATGAACAGCCTTGGTTTGAGATTGTCTTGATGTGTCCTTATCTTCCCATCAACTTTGAATGATAAATTTGCTGGATATAGCAATCTTAGTTGTTAGTTGCTTTCAGTACTTGGAATATGTCATTTCATGCTTTTCTGGCTTCAAGCATCACTGACAAGAGATCTGATGTTATTCTGACATTTTTGCTTTTGTTGGAGACTCATCCTTTCCCTCATATAGCTTTTAATATTGTTTATTTGCTTTAAAAATTTTTAGGAGATTTTATTATATTTGTTTTTTTGAGGCAGGGTTTCTCTGTGTAGCCCTGACTGTCCTGGAACTCACTCTGTAGACCAGGCTGGCCTCAAACTCACAGAGATCTGCCTCCTGAGTACTGGGATTAAAGGCATGTGCCACCAATGCCTGGTAATTTTATTTTTAATTTAAATTTTATTTAATTTTGAGAATTTCAAGCATGAATACTGTATTTACATCCTTTCTATTCTTCTCTTCTTCTTATTTCTCCTATGTTCCCTACGACCTCTCTATTTTTTGACATCTTGTTTAATTATTATTGTTACATATATATTATATATATCCATCCTCTTTATCTATCATATTTATAAGATGTCTGTCTCTTTTTCCCTATCTACCTCTGTCTGTCTGCCTGCCTGCCTGCCTGCCTGCCTGTCATCAGGTAACTGCTGAGTCTATTTAGTACTTACTGTTCATATGTAAATGTGTTTCTGGTTTACCAGTAAGGATTGGATAACTTGCAGTATAAGTTCCCCTCTATGGTTCATAACCTCACCAGCCATGGGTAGTTAGAAGTTTACAATGCCAGGCATGAATTCTCTCCTATAGATCAGACCTTAAGTTCAGTTTAACAGTTGTTTATTATCCCCAAAATATAAATGCAACCACTGCATCACTGGGGACTTCTTGCCATGTTGGTCATTGTTGTGGTTCATGGGCTTTTCAACTGGCTAGAAATATTGGCTATTTTTCTCCCTTGGCAGCTTGCATAGCATCTTTGGATAAATTGAAAAGTAGTCTTCAGGAAGAGGGTTCCAGATTAGTTCTAAATCAATTCCATGGGTTCATAGGCTTGGTATTTTGATCATGTCCTGGAGTTCTGGATTATTGTGTTCATTTTTAACTTGTTTTGTCCTCATTGGTGCTTGAGTGTAGTGTTTCTTTGACCTTGTACTTTATGCATGATACTCTTTCTTTTGCTTGGTTGAGTACTATCAGTGCTGTTTTCCCGCTGTGTCTTTTATTTGGTTTCTTGAGCTTTTCATTTCCAGTGTTTCTATTTTTTCCATCTAAAATATCAATTTCCTTGCTATTTCAAATATGGTGCTGATTTTCTCATCCACTTTGATGAATGCTTCCTCTATGTTTCTCACTTTCCTCTCTAGTCTTCATCTTTTTTATTCTTTTTTCTTACTGAGAACATTGGCAAGTATCTTATAAACAAATGTGTGTTTTTGCTACTCACCTGGAAGTTCAGCTGTCAAAAGGACAAATAATAGACGGAAGAATAAGACATGGGGCAGGGAGGAGATAGAAGGGAGGGACATTAATGCAGAATAGCTCAAGAAGTCCTGATGGATAAGGATTATACAGTCCAATAAATAGCCTGCATCTGCAGAGTGACTAGTTTGAGGTTTACTTCAATGGATCATCAGTCAAATGGAACCTTATTTCCTAATCTGGATTCATCTAGGATTTGGGATTGTGCAAGTTAACAAAAATTCACTTGTTTCTTATCTGAGCATCTTCATAGTTGTATTAAAGTGGCCTTACTACACTCGCCACATCTGTTCTGAGGAATAATTTTCTAGTGACTGAAAAGGGATGTGGAATACAGAAAGGGGCAAACAACTGACCTACAACTATAGTTCAAAAACAAATAGTCTCTACCCAAATGTAGAAAATGGCAGCTAAAGTAGCAATGTGGGAGCTTTGATTGCAGCATTAATTAAGCATTTTAGTTTAAAATTTTTTTATCTTGTGGCATCTCTTTTGCTATAACTGAATGCTTAACCAGAGGTTATACTTACCATCAATATATATAAAACATACAGCTTTCAGTGGGTAGCAGTAATATGGATAATAGAGCTGTATGAATACAAAATGTGTAGAGTTAATTAAGACTAATGTGCATCAGTGGAGAAAAACCTATTAGCATCCATTAGTTAATCCCATTTATGATTATTTGTTAACTGTCAGAAAGCTAAGGGCCTCTCATGCAAGCCAGACAAATGAGTCATTCAAAGTGATTTTCTGAAACTCAACTATAGTACTTTACTTGAATTTTCCCTTTAATATTGTAGCTGTTGGTGTTGCACTTTTTGAAACAGGCTCTCACATATCCCAGACTGACCTCAAGCTTCTGATTCTTCTGCTTTCCCTTCACTCATATGTGTCTTTACACATGACTGAGTAGGTAATTTTTTTTCAAATTGAAAAATTGTACAAGTTTATTATGAATACAAAAGAACCACTCATAAAACAGAAGAATTAGCTCACAGCACAGTGAAACCTACAAATTATTAAGGAAAAACTGTGACCTTGTCAGTGATTGGCCACTCTATATTATTACTATCATGTTTAGACCAAGTAGGGCTATTAAATTGCATTCTCTAGTGCTGATTGATTGAATTTTATGGAATCATGCTGACAAGTAGGTACAACTTACATTGTATGTTTCATGTATAACTAATTATCATCCAGAGAAGTCAAGATGGCTTAGATTTGTTACATAGTTACATATATTTGGCTACATATGCAAACAGAGACTTCCAGTTTTATTTCTTAAACTCCTCTCTTAGGATACAGGGGGATGTAAAGGTGATATCAGCAAATCAACACTATCAATATGTTTCTGGTAAGTGACAGAGAAGCTGTACAGTTGTCCCTCAGAGCACATGGAAGATTGTTTGCAGGACTCCTACCGAGTGGGTAATTTTTTAAGACAGGCAGCAGTGTCTATGAAGCGATAATTCTAATGACAATGGAAACAGAGTATAATCCTAATAAATTTCCTGAAAGTTATTTCCCATTTGCCATTTTTAGGTTGTGTTATCATGAATAGTTGTGCGGGTACTGGAAAAAGTGTGTGTGTGTGTGTGTGTGTGTGTGTGTGTGTGTGTGTGTGTGTGTTGGCTAGCCTGTGATTTCTCAGAGTTTAATTTTTAAAAAAAAATGTTGGATTAGTAGCAATATATTTGATAAATCTGTAATTTACTCAGAATTTCAATTTACTTAATGGGGTTTGAAAATCCTGAATTAATACTTTTTTCTTTTAACTCAATAGATCCTAACTGACAGTTCATAAAAGCAATATCCTGGCTTTCATGGTGTGGGCACAGGTTCAGGGGGTGTGATAAAAGTCTGAGAAAAAGATTAAAATGAAAAAAGTATAAACACATGCTCAAATGAGTCAGCCCTCAGTGATAACTCACTTAGAATCTTCCTTCCCCTGAGAATTGTATGATTTGATCATTCTTGCTTCCCATATTACCCAAAACACTTAATGTTGGTGGGCTGGATTTTTATTTAACATAACATCTCAGTAGGCATATAAACTTTAGACAGTATTTCCCATCTGGGGCCAGGAGCTAAGAGCTTTGTTTATTTGTGTATCTCTACCACTTAGTGGGTTTTTGTTCTGTACATACTAAAGTGCATTAAATCCTTGGGGAATAGGTTAATAATGATTGATGAGATGACCCCGTTACTCTAGATAGAATTAATCTCTAACAGTTGAGTTTACTTTTGTGGGAAGTGGAATATTATGCACAAAGTTAGCTATAAACTCAAGTCTTTGGGGCCATTCTGCTCGACTCTGGCCTGTCCCAGTGGCTATTGCTTCTACTTATATTGCATATTAGGCAATTTGATTCTAAAATGTTAGGTATCCTTCTCAGGATCTCACAAGCTAGAAAGTAGTAGAGCCAAAATGCAAATCCAACTTTGTCAGCCTTCAAAGCCTGCTCAAAGGTAGGAACAATGTACCAGCTTTTGATAGTGCTCTTCTGGCTCTAATTTGGGTGCACAGTTTGCAGTGCCATGGGGCTACTTCAGCTGCACAATGGACTTCCCTTGAGGTATCACTTTCTCTTGTAGAAGTGCTGTCTTCCCAGATAAGCCATTCCTTCTTTTAGGGAGGAATTGCCTTATTTCTGGGTTGCCTCCTTTCTCAAGAGCTTATTCACGCCCTACCCTCAGCACCCAATGGCCTGTGATCAACTCCTCAGCTCTTCTTGACGCTGAATGGAACAATTTCCCAATCCTACTGTGGCAACAAGGTTGGGAGAAGTCAAGAAGTAAAATTATGGGCCAGACGTCACCTCACGACCTGCTTTCTGTTTTGTTCTCTGCAACGCAGATTGAAGATGGGGGCAAGGCAGCCTTGTCCCAGAAGATGAGGACTGGTGATGAGCTGGTGAATATCAATGGCACTCCATTGTATGGCTCCCGCCAAGAGGCCCTCATCCTTATCAAAGGCTCCTTCAGGATCCTCAAGCTGATTGTCAGGAGGTAAGGTACAGGTGCAGAGGCCATTGAAAAGTACTCGATTGATAATAAAGCCTCAATAAAGTGGCATCTCTATCATTATCATCAAGAAGAGGGTACTTCATGTGAGCAGAATTGTGCAGACAACTAGAGCGGAATGGACAAAGGGCTGTTGATTCACATTTTGACGCTGCCGTATACTCAGTATACCCCTTCAGATAAATGCTTCTTCAGGACTCAATATTCTGAGAACTCAGCAACTCAAAACATTCAAGGCTCTATATAACCCAGGGCTTTTTCTATCTCTGTCATAACAGCCATTGTTCAGTCATCACATATCAACAGAGATTTAAAAGAACCCTACTGCCAGCTATGGAAAGTTCTCTGGAGGCTATGGAAAACTCCAAGACAGAAATGTTACCCTAGTATAGTTTCACAGGTGACAAAAAGCATGTATATGTCAATAAAAATTAATAATATAAAGAAGCAATACAAAGTTTCACTGAAATGTTTGTACTTGTTAAATAGATTGTTCAGAGAAAAATTGCTAATTAAAGAGAAAAAGAGGTCACGTCAGGATTCAATAGGGTTACATTCAAATAGGAGGTAAATTTGAGCTAAAGGATCAGTAGAATTAGAAAAATAAACCATCAGAAATAGATTCTGGCTAGATGACATTGCACAAGAAAAAGGAAGGGCAGGGACACCATTGGGTGTAGTCATTCCAATGCCGCTGCCAGAGCATCTGCCTGTTCACGTGACCTTTTCAAAAATTATATCTTTATTTTTGAGATTATAACATAATTATATCATACCTGTCTTCTTTTTCCTTCCTGTAAATACTCTCCCCTTGTTCTCTTTCAGAATCATGGCCTCTTTTTCTTCAATTGTTGTTACTGAGAGCAGGAGAAACAGTCTTCCCCAGGGAAGAACACACTAATTGGTTGTCCAATACCAAATGGTCAGCCCTGAAAAGACAGACACACAAATAACATTATATGACCTTATCTGGTTGTGTTTATGTATTTATGTGTGTGCATGCGCTCGCGCACACATAAACACACACACACACACACACACCTTTTTATTGTGGTGCTGGGAATGGATAATAGGGCCTCCTGATGCTAGTCAAGTGCTCTCACATTGGAGCTCCACCCCCAGATCATTTCTTTCAATTTCCTGCAGCATCTCTACTCTCGACTGCTAGAATTCAGGCTTTTCCTTTTTGTTGGTTGGTTCCCTTTATCTTATATGCGTACCTAAGTTTCTACATCATTGTTGTTAAAGAAAGATTAGCATAGTACATCATATAATTTGTATAAGTTATTTATATTGTATTATTTATTACAGGAAAAATGTAATTTACCTTGCATGATATTCCTCCCTCTGGCTACTGCTGTTTTCCTCCTTTTGTTGTATATTTGTCTCAAAAGTATCCATTCTGCATGCACTTGTCTACCTTCCATTTAGCTTTAGGATCCCTGAAGTCGGAACTTGGCATCTGTAATTCAAATTCACAAAATTTTACCTTATTGTCAAAGCCAGTATATTATTTTCAGTCTTCATCATATCTGATTTATAGAAGACATTTGATACACTTGGTCTAGATTACGAAACTCTGACTTTTAACATATTCTGTTTACTTCACTTTGTTCTTCCTTTTTGTCCATGTTTTAGCCAGTCTCCTTTATGACTTTGACCATGCCATAAACATTTTATTTTAAGTAGTTCTATCTTTTCTGACTTCATCATAATATAGAAATTGTAATATCAAAAATATCACTGGCTCCTCCTGTTTCAATTTTTATCTATATATGGATGATTCTAGCTCTTCTGTCCCAAACCAGTTTCCTCTTGGACATTTATATTTAGAGTACCTATAGTATTTCAGATACAGTATGCTGCTCTAAGCCCAACACCTTATTCTCCACTAAAGCTTCCTATCTTGGTGGCATTCCAGCAACCAAGCCAGAAGGAGAGCTGTCATAAATTCCTCTATTGATCTCATGTAACATTCAAACAGTTTATCAAAAAATCTTTCCCTCAGATAGAAATGGTAACAGTTTGGGATTACATGGGGCAGATTATATAGAATCCCATTGGTTTGTTGCATGATCTTCTGGTACCTAGTATTAAGTCATACCTTTCCAGATTTAGGCATCACGGTAAGTAGTATGTTGTTCTACGTAATACCTGTGTTATCACTGATTGCATCTTATATGAAAAGTTGCTTTTCCTATGCTAGGAATGGAATCCAAGGCCTTGAGTCTGCTAGTCAAGTGTCCTGCCATTGACCCACATCTTCACCAATTTGTATTGGTTATGATTTATGTCTTAAGTAAGACTTCATGGAGAGGTCACTTGGTAAGAGTTCTTGTTTAGTTTCTGATAGGTTCATGATACCAGTCATTTGTTCTATCACATGGAAATTATAGATCCTTGAATAGTCTTATTATTGTGAGTATTAAATGACAGAATATTTATAAAATTCCTTTTACCTAATGGTTTTTCCCTTCCAAGTACCAATCAGACTTAATTGTGCTTAGCTTCCAAGATCGAGGTGGTTTGGCCATAGCTGCATAATGCTGTATCAGGGAATTTCAGTCCATTCCCTTCTCTGAGGTATAAAAGAAACATAATTGGAGTAGCCAAACACTTTTAAATGGGAAGTGCATTAGAGCTGTGATGTTCGCTGTATCCTAGTCTACAGAGTATGATTTGCTGGGAAACCAATTTAGGGTAGCAAGTATCTGAACAGAAAATATGGCTCTTGGTGAGATTCTGGTTGTATAAAGAAAGGGGCACTTTAGAGTATGAATACTGTAAGAGAAGTTTCTGAGTTTGGTTCCACAAAAAGATGTGAAGATGCTGGGGTTTTAGCTACTCACCTTTTCTTCTTTCTCTACTATAGTAGTAGTACTGCCACTACAAAGCATCTCTTAAGAGTGGCTATAATTACAGCCTTGGAGATAGTGGTGGTCTTTGGTTTTCATGGAGTAAAAGGCTCTATCACTCCCAGTACCTACATTTTCTACTTTTTCAACACCCCCACTTCAACCCTTATTACTTGAGGCATTCCATGCATAATTTATGAGATGATGCTGCCCTCTTGTGGAAAACTTAACCTTTCCTTATGGATTGCTGTGGACATGGCACAGGAAGTTCCTTTTTGTTTAGTCCCAGTCAACCCCCACTCCCCAGTTTGTGGAAAAGGTCTCTGTTCTTCATAAATTAGTACAGGAAAGAAGTGTGGTGTTCTTACAGCTTATTCGTGTTCATCCCTTTGTCTTAGACCTAAGTAGAAGGACTTTGGTTTAAGTAAATCACTGACAAAGTTCCAATGCTGAGCTTTAGGCCTTTGCTTAAGCCCTCTGAAGATGAACATACAAGGAGACTTTAGAAAATGCCTTATTCTGAGAACCAAATCCAGTGTGTGTGTGTCCATCTGTCTGTCCTCGTGTGTGCACACTTCTAGGGCTTAAACCCAGAGCCTTGTATATTCTAGGCAAGCACTTTACCTCTGAGCCACAGAGCCAGCCCTATATTGTCCTTTAATGACAGCTAACTAAGTCAGAAATCAAGGTGTCCTTGTCAAGCCTCCTCTTGCCTCACCTTCAAACCCAAGTAATTTCAAACCTTGACATATATCACCTGCTCTAAACCGCTGTTGTTTAGTCTTCATTCAATCACTCAGGATTTCTCACCTGTACTATTTTGAGAGCCTTCCCACTGGCTTCTCAGCGTTCGGTTTTACCTCTTTCCAATCAATCCCTGCTCCAAAAGGACATCTGAGCAGACTACTTTTCGATTGAAAAAAATTAAAAATAAGAACTGTAGAGCCATGCTATTTTCAAAAGGTTTATATGGATAAACTATTTAACCACATTAAAGTCATCATAGTCATAAACAAAGTTGAATATTTTGTTAATTATTTAAGAATTTAATGCATTGTATTTTGATCATATTCATCCTCCTCTCCACCTATTCCAAGATTCAGCCCACAATTCCATACCCACCCAACTTTTTACCTTTGTGGATTAAAAAAAAAGAAGAAAACATTGATCCAATTAGTCCTGCCTATATATCCCTGAGTGTGTGGCCATCTACTGTACCATTTTTTGATTTACCAGGGAGATACCTTAAAGAAAATTAACTCTCCCTTTCCTGACAGCTATCAAGTATCATTAGCTCCTCAGCAAGGGACTTGGTGACTAAGTATCATTTTAACTAAAAATCATGATATCTAACTATATAAAGAGAAACCTGTCATCAGGAGAAAAAGAAAATTTATGAAAATGTCTGTATTAAAGATTTTGACATACCTTAAGCATGAAAACAAGGAACACCAAAATACAAATAATTGGATGAATTGAAAATAGAAGTTATTCATTCTAATTAGTAAAGTTTACAAATATTTTATAGATAATAATTCATTACTTCCAAATATTCATTGAATATCCAACAATGATTACATGTTATCCTGCAGAGAATATGTATGCAAATTCTTAGCAGCAGAAGTGACATTGGCTTTGTTTCTGACGATAGTGTACAAATTTCCCAAGTTTAAACAAAAATCTTTAGCCACTTTAATATAGCAGAACACATTTACATGCAAATAACAAATCAAAGAAAAATAGCAAACTAATAAAAATAAAAATGGTGAGAGCATGACTTGTCAAAACTTTGCGATTAATATTCAGAAGTGAATTTATAACATTTGATATTTTATTAAAATGAAGAATACAATTACATATCTAAGCATCCAATATAATATTCATGCCAAGGGCTTGATTTGGGGACTGGGAAGATGGATTAAATAGATAAGCCTCTAGCAAATTTAATCAAGTAAACAAAGATGAAAAATAAATAAAATTTAAATGATAAGTGGCAAATAGCATCATAGAAATAGTTTCTGCAATTAATTACAGATTACTATAATTATACTTTAGGAAATCTTGAACTCACATAGAAATTTACTGCATATACTTCAATTTTAAATGCCAAAATTATTGAGAAGTTGTATAATAAAAGGACCTGAAACAACAGAAACACTGAAAACAGCAATAATAATCAAATGGAAATTTCCACAAATACTTTAGCTTCACATACTTTTAATCAGTGAGTGCCTTCAAAGTTTTTGAAGTAACATAGACTCTAGTACAATGTTATAGATCTGATAATGTTACAGATTTATTCAGGTTGTTCTTGGAGCCAGCATCACTTTGATACAGCAGCCCAATACACTGCTCCCAAACAGGATACTCCAATTAATGAGTTCAGGTGAAAAGTCCATAAACGCAAGCCTATCAAATATATTTTAGAAAGATAAGATGATATCAGTTCATTTTTTTTGTTTTGTTTTTACGAGACAGGGTTTCTCTGTATTGTTTTGGAGGCTATCGGTCCAGCCTGGCCTCGAACTCACAGAGATCCGCCTTCCTCTGCCTCCCGAGTGCTGGGATTAAAGGCGTGCGCCACCACCGCCCGACGATATCAGTTCATTTTAAGTACTGAAGGATTTGTTTTGAAAAAAGGAAAAACCTTGACTATTATACAGACTTAGAAATGAACATATGTTGGACTTTATTTATCTCTAATGATCAAACTGTAAAAATTAAAATCAATCTAAAGACGAAGCCAAAGAAGAACTAATTTAATTTAAAGATAACACTAGAGGCAACAGCCAGTTAGAAGCTGTACAAAGTAAGTTCCCACTCACACTCTATTGACAAAACACAGAAAACACTCGGGAGTGCCCGTAAGAATTGTGCACGACATATATGGATAAAATCTAAAAGCAAACTTCCACTGAAAATGTGCACAAATAATTTTGATTATGTAAAAAGCCAAGAGATATTGCATCAAGCCATTTTTAAATAGCTGATGATGCAGCTCATCGGTAGAACACTTGCCTAGCATAGTGAAGCCCCAGGTTCAGTTTCCATTTCCAGTACCACAAAGCTAAGCAAAGAAAAACTCAGAGGTAGAGTGGCTACTTAGTACAAGGCCCTTGGCTCAGTGGTGGGTAGCAAAAAAAAAATCTATTACAATAAAACTTAGAGGGGAAGAAGAAAAATAATGGATAAAAACATACAAATATAATGATAGGTTTTTGCCAGATGTGGCGACATATGCCTGTAGGCCTGTTCTTGTGGTTGTGGTGCTTGGGAGGTGGAGACAGGCGGATCAGGAGTTCAAGGATAGCCTTAGGGAGATCAAGACCAGTCTAGGCTACATGAGACCCTGTATCAAAAAACAAAACAAACAAAAGCTAAGAAATCATGTAATGAACAGTATTATCACTTACTGTAGTTTAGTTATTCCTCTTCTGTTGTGATAGCCTTTAATTTTTAAAGTTCAGTGCTGCCTTTATCATCCTAGTTTCCTTATAAGTGTTATCAGTCAACCTCTAGATAATTTTTCCATTTGTGTTTTACACTTTAGCACCCAATTCCTGGTCATCTTTTCTATCACAATTCAGGATGTTATACTGAGGAATTTTGTTGTCCTTTCAGATGGGCACACACTTTATAGTCTTGGCCATTTTCAATCTTAAGGAATAAACACTTCTGTATCAACTGCTTACTCTTCTGATTGTGCAAGGGACCTTGCCATCCCCCTCCCACTTTTGAGACAAGGTCTTATCCAGGGTGGTATTTGAACTCATGATCATCCCACCTGAGCCTCAAAGATCCTAGAATTACAAGCATGCAACACTATGCTTAAGCTCTTGCAAGCATTTGAATCAACAATTATTTATTGAATGTCAGGCTTTGTGTGGAGTCTATGAATTCAGTCATGAACACCTATAGTCTTTCTTGACCAGAGTTTCTTAGTCACTGAACACAGAATATAATTTGTAATTATTATTTCAGTTTTTCTAAGAAAGATTCATAGATTCATTACAGAGAACTTAATTATACAGGAGATGTTTTAGAGCTGTTACTCATTAGTGAGCATCACTTAGGAACTTGTTACAAATGCATTTTATTGGATGCCATATTAGGTCTACTAATGAAAACTCTTGAGTAGTGGGAATTCTTAGGATTTTTACTAAGATTTCTAAATGAAAAGCCAGCACTTTGTGATCACTACCTGTAGGGCATCAGGACTCAACTCTGCACAATTAGTAGAGAAAAAACTTTCTTGTGCACCATTCTCTTCAATCCTGTTCTTCTACATCACCAAGGCCTCAATTTCATTTTCTCCTATTCTATTTACCTCCTTTTGACCACCATGGGTCATAGTTTGCTTACTCTACTAATTTAATCTTAGCTCTTCCGTTCACTCATTATTTCAACTACCATCTAAGTGCTAATGAGTATATTTCTATTTCTAATTTCCCCTGAAATTCAGATTCATCTATTCAGAACACCAATAAAAATCACCACAGGAAAATCCAACAGAAAATTAAAATGTAGTATTATAAATCTGAATTCATTATCTAGTTCCTTACACTCCCCAATTGCCATTAGTAGTAGTTAGTACCAACATCCACTTAGACATCCTAGTGGAAAACCCAATAGTCATTCTTGACTCACTGCTGTCTGTCACTGAGGGCTGTCTGCACTTTAGACCATCCCAGAATCTTTACTCTATGTTTTCTCTGCAAATTCTCTAGTTCAGTCCTTCCTTATCTCTTCTCTGAACTATTTTATTAGCCTCTGCACTGTCTCAAGTCTGTCTGCCAAGGTGGTGTTAGCACAGAGATGAATCCAGAATATAGATTCAATTATATATTTATTCACTGCTGAAAACTTCTCAGTGACCTTCCTTGCCCAGCAGGCAATAAGAAGAGTGAGCTATTTATCCCCATTTCAGCTCACAACTTCATCTAGTATACCTTGTTGTTGATTTATTCTGGAGGAATAAAGTTTCCAAGAATATCATGCTGATTATCAAATCTATGATTCTTCATTTTCTACTTCTTACCAAAACTGGTTATTTCCATTTCTTTTTCTAGATTACTTTACAGTAGCATTCACAAGCTTGAAATTATAACCCTGGGGTACCCATTTCTTGGATACCTTCTTTTACACCTTCGGTTGATTCAAGTAGCCCTTTTCTGTTCCTAAAGAATTCTAGTTATTATCACAATGCATTGAAAGCATCTGGTAATGTATTTTTCCCATGAGATTGTATTAGAGTTTGGCAAGCCAGGCCTGCCTCTACAGTGACACACTTCCTCCAATAAGACCACACCTACTCCAATAAGGCCACCCCTCCTAATAGTGCCACTTCCTTTGGGGTCATTTTCTTTCGAGCATCCCTGAGTCTTTCCTACTTCTTTATAACAAGATAGAAGAAATTTTCTTGGTCTAGTTTATAAAACTGAAATATGAAGATGGACATGTCTGTCGTACTCCTGTTCCAAAGACTCAGGGACCATTGTGGAAGAGGGCCAGGAAGATTGTAAGCCAGATTTTAGTTGGGCATGAACAGAACAAAACAGTATCTTGTGGATATGAGAGGATCACTGCACTCATGAACTCACAGCAGCTGTGGTTGCTTGAAATTGCTGCACAGAGTCAAGCTGGTCAACATTCCAGTATGGAGTGAGTAGGGCTCATGAGGCCACACCCCTACCTGAGGAGCTATTGACAGTTGATGGCTTCTGGGGGAGGGATAATCAGTTTTCTTTAAGGGTGTGGATCTAGATAAGTCAACCAAAATGATACCTCACCCAAAAGAATATGAGCAGTACAAAATTGGACACAATGGATTATAAAAAAAGAAGATAAGAATTTAGAAGGGGGTGGAGGGATAGAGAGTGAATCTGGAAGGAGTTTGGGGAGGAGTAGGAGGAATAGAATCAAGCATTATATGCATGTATAAAATCCTCAAAAAAATCAGTAAAATATTGTATTTTAGAAAATAAATACAAAATATTTTGTTTTTATACTTGTATAAATATTTAGTACCCGACCCTTTAAAAATAAATTTGCTGATCTCTGGCATAATCCATTTTCAGAAAAAGACTGAGACTCCGTGTAATGGTTAAAAAAGTAAAGGTTTTTGTGTAATAACAGGGACTCAATGCCACTGAGCAACAGACCCCCAACTCTCCCATCCTGCATCTCTGCTATGTTGTTCCTCAACCTAGAAATTTTTCTACTGTTCTTTGCTAAACCAAATACTGGCCATACACCAGAAAGAAGCTTCGACCAAAGGGGCCATGTTGTTAGAACTACCTGCAACCATTATTTTCCCTAAGTCTTCTGTACCGTCCTCCATAACTCTATCGAGGCTTACAATGAGGAAGGGCTTTTCTACAGCCACGAAACTCAAAACTGATGAGGTAGTGCTAAAAGCCACAGCTTTTGTCTACCAAGCTGGCTCTCTTTTTAATGTTTTTGGAGGTTTTTCACTCTTGCTACCTCCTCTAGGGAGCCTTCCTGCACTAGACAGAAACAGTTCCTTCCTGTACCTAAAGTAACTTGTGCTTCTATCCTTTACCTTAACTTTTTCCTTTGCCAGCTCTTCTTTTATGAGATGGTCTACTTCCAAGACCTCTTCTGGATATAGAAGACTGCCAGATCTGTCTTCCAGCATTTACATCTTCCTGAGCTCCAAATTTCCATTCCAAGATGCACATTACCTCTGTCCTGATACCTCATTATTTTTTTTCCTATGGCATCATTCCCATCTCTATAAGTCAAGCTCACAACTATAGCATCTCTTTTAATTTCTTTTTTATCCCCCAAGTCCTCTCTGTGCTCCCTCTGCAGTGTTTCTAATATCCATGTCATCCATCTCCTTCGCCTTCTTCCTACTACTGCCTGGGACTCATTACCTCTTATCTGGATGCCCTCCAACCCATTCTTTGCACTTCTGCCAAATTAATCTTCCTAAAGTACATCTTAGTATTTATTTCAATCAGCAATAATTGTGCTTCGGGTAAACCTCATGAGTTATGAGATCTCTATTGTGCCAGACCGGGTCATGTAATTCCTTTTCTCAAATATGCCCCAATTGTGTCCAGAAATAATACAAGTACACTGTATCTGAATCTACATGACTTTTTTCTATCTTATCTTCCTGAAATCCAAGAGTATAACTTGCCTTAGCACATGCTATTACCTGGGCTGTGGCTCTTACTGCCCTCTTCTTGGGAAATACTTTTTAAATCCCTGTTCTCTATTGTTCAGATATTGTCAGCCTGTCATCTTTTGTTGCCCTGTTTCTTTTTCTCCTAATTCTACAAACCTATATGGTCTCCTCCAATTTGAAAATATATGTTTACCTTTAGATGTATTAAACGGATTAAATTTTGCCTCCAAGTTCTGATAAAATAAAAAGTTCATAGTGAAGCCAGGTTTTGCCACTATGATTTCTATGTTTAATTGGTCAAGTCCTGATCACTTTTATCTACTGAAGATTTCTATTTCCGTTTTCTTATTTGTATACTGCAATGGCATCTTAACTTGTTACCTATTTCCACTCTTGTCTTTCTCTTTACTTCCTGAATAAAATCTCTGTAATATAGCCAGAGTCATCTTTTAAAATGTAAATCTGGTTATGAAACCCATTTCATGTCAAAACCACTCAAGGTTGCCCATTGTGTTCTGAATAAGATCCAAAGCCTCTAGGGTTGAACAGGCCTCTTCTTAGGATATAATTCTCCATATCTCTGCCTTCTTTGTGAAAACGTGCACTCTAAGTTACAACCACTTTCAAACTCTACCATCATTCCTCGTATCTCTTTGCCTTTTCACATCTTGCTCCTTCTGCTCAGAATCATGACCATTTCCTTTCATTCCTTTGCTTACTTTTACTCAAAACTTCAGAACAGATCCAAGCTTTAGCAATTCTGAGCTTTCCTTAGCCAGTGCAGCCCTGAAATGTATTATGTTTTCCCCAATAGACAGCACCTCTGATTTCCTCTATTTAAGACTGTGATAGGATGCTTGCTTCTCTATTTCCCCATTTAAGTTTTGGGCAAAATGTGTAAGATAGTCATTCTTGTATCTTCAACATGCCATCCTAGTGTCTAGCAGAATTTCATGTATAGCTAAGTTAATTGAACATATGTGTGCCAAGCAAGGACAACGAGAGTCACTGAAATCAGGAATATCACAGATATTGGGTTACTAAGTATCCAAATACTTAAAAAGTTGATGTTGTGAATTCAGTAAAGGAAAGATATATGAGTCAGAGACAAGTCCAATATTTCATAAGAGGCTAGATGGAGTTAATTAATTTCAAACATAGTTACATGAAGTTGAATTTATTCAGTAGTGAGTATTGCACTTGATATTGTATGTTTGTTATATTAAAAGGAAGGAAAATAATTTGATTTTAGATATGTAAGGTTTGAACCATGTGAGACCTCCAGGTAGAAATTATGATATGCATTTATAACTATGGTTCTAGGACATAGAAAAAAGTTTGTACTTAGTCATTTTATGGGAAGTTATTAGAATATATGGCGATTGAAGCTACTATGATGGATTTTCGAGAAACAGAAGTAAAAAGAAATAAATGGAAGATGTCTATGTACTTCATTAATTAATATGAGAATAATTTACTATAATTACTATACACATACTCTGTCTATGTCAAGTACTATTGTGTGAACTGAGGAAATAACACTGAAAAAAACTAATCTTCCTCACATGGATCTGACCTTCTAAACAATTATCAATCACAAGGAAGCAAATATATAATAAGTTAATGGTAGGTGATGTGAAGGGAAATAAAGAAGTGTAAGAGCCTGGAAATGAGTAAGATAGAGATATGCTAGAGGCAACAGGGAGAGAAGAAACTTTAACTAGGTCAGGGATGGTTCTTGTGCAGGTGTGTCTGGGTGTGTGTGTATGTAGGTATGTATGTATGCATGTATGTATGTTATGTGTATGTCTTTTATGTGTGAGAATTTGTGTATGAATGTGTGTACATAGGTTAAAATTGGATGACTTCCTCTGTTCTTCTTCATCTTACTTTTTGAGATGGAGCCTCACACTGAACCAAGAACTCATCAATTGGGTAGACAGTCTGGCCAGAGAGCTTTAGGGATCCACTTGTTTCTGCCTGCAAACTAGAATTATAGACATGTGCCACCACACTGCCTTTTACATTGTTCCTAGTGATCTGAACTCAGGTTCTCACGCTGTCATGTTTGGCACTTTACCAAATAAGGCATCTTCCCAGCCTCCATCTGAAGATTTGTAAATAATTAATTAAATGATGAGAAAGATATAGCTCTATGAAAATCTGAAGATAAGAGCATTACAAGGCAGAAGAACGTCTGGTATAAAGATCTTTAGATATAGAAAAATATAATATCACCAAAGTTTAAAAAATGAATGAATAAAACAATGAAAAATTGAAACTAGATTTTAGTAACCAAGTGAATGAAACATGAAGAGAATTGAAATTGAAGAAGTCATCAGAAACACATTTGCATAAGGACCTAAAGGCTCTTGAAAGAATTCTAAATATAGGGCTGGAAAAATGGCTCAGCAGTTAAGAGCACTGGCTGCTGCTCTTCCAGAGGTCCTGAGTTCAAGTCCCAGCACACATAGTAGCCCACAACCATCTATCATGGGATTTGATGCCCTCTTCTGGTGAGCAGGCATACATGCAAACAGAGCAGTCATATACATATATATATATATATGTGTGTGTGTGTGTGTGTGTGTGTGTGTGTGTGTGTGTGTTTGTGTGTGTGTATGTAAATAAATCTTTAAAAAGTCATTCTAAATGTGTTTTAATTGTAGGAGGGAAGTTATTAAATTATTCCAAACAGGACAGGGATAAGATTGGTTTTCAAGTTAGACATGATCATTCTGACTACTGTATGGAAAGAGACTGTAGTAGTAGGAGGAACAATTTCAGTGATTCAGGTAGGAGAGGGTGATGGATTGACTTAAATTTTACTCACAGAAATGGCAAAAATTGATAGGATCTAAGATTTGCTTCAGAGGACTTGCCAATGGGCAAAGTATGAGTTGGACAGAGAATGAATAGGTATGGAATTAAAAAGCGCCTTACTTTAGGCTTGAGTAACTGGATGGTTCCAGTTACTAAGGCAGAAAAGACTAGCGATTTTGGGAACAAATTTGATAGGTGTGGGGAAAAAGTTATGCATAATAAATTTGATATGTCTACATAAATACACTAATATTAAGTGAGAGAAGAGGAGTCTAGAGTTCAGTTCATGAAATAGGTCAAAATTGAATATCCCAACTTTGGATTTATGTCCAATAACTAAAGATTTTAGATTAAATGATATCACTAATGGGTTAAATACAGACATCAAAGTAGAGGCATTATTGCTCATCCCTGAGATAATTAGGTCCTTAGGTAGGTTGAAAAAGAGTAACAAAAGAGTAGTTGGGAAGTGGCCAGTGAGTTAGCCTGTGAGAAACCTGACAGCAGCATTCGATAGTTCTAGTGAAGATACTGACTTAAAAAAAGAGGGAATTCTCAGATGAGTCAAATGATGGGGAGACACAGGTTCTGAGAATTTACTATTGATTTTGGCAACATGGAGGTAATTAGCAACTTTGCCAGTGGGATCTGCAGTCAGAGCCCTGAGTGGATTGTTTGCTAAAATGATGGGAGGTAGCGAAATGAAGTATTAGCTTAAGGGGCAGTTGGAGCAAATATATAAAAATTTGATTTGTCAATTATTAAAACTGCTCACTTTGTAAAGAGGAAGCGCTCCTTTAAATCACAATCATGAAATATCTAACTGCTAATGATTTAGGAGAGACAGGTAAATTGATGTTCTAGAAAGGAAGAAAGAATTATAGCAGTAAGATCTTTAAGAATATTAGAATAGAAGTAGATAAAGCTTTGGTAAAAATAGACAGAATTCACCCACTGCATGAGGAGGCAAGGAAGGGTAAATTGGTGACATGATTAAGAGTGACTTCTATTCATTGCTTCTAGTTCTTAATCAAATATAAGGGGATAACATCAGCTGAGAGTGAGGGGAGAGAGGTTTAAAATGAAAGAGAAAAGGCAATTAGAGATGCAGGAATAAAAGTAGAAGAGAGTGGTGTCAAACAAACCAAGGGAGTAGGAAGGAGCAGCCCATCAATCACTACTGTCAAATCAAATATTGCAGTCAAGTTAGATGAATACTGAAAAATAGACTACTGAGCTGCATAATTCAAAGGTTATTAGTTGGTTTTGGCAGAAAAGCTTTCATTAACACATTACAAGCGGGTTCAGTTTCAATGAAATGTGAATGGAATGTGTATGTAGCTTTGTGCTATAGCACTTACCTAATGTTCCCAAAACTGTAAGTTCCATCTCTAGCAC
The DNA here is from genome assembly GCF_017639785.1 of Mesocricetus auratus. NCBI lineage: Eukaryota > Metazoa > Chordata > Mammalia > Rodentia > Cricetidae > Mesocricetus > Mesocricetus auratus. Next base: position 14,672,251 of record NW_024429213.1, on the reverse strand, counting down.
CCTCTCTTTTAAAAAAAACTGAATTGAAGGTTAGGAATGGTACATGTAGACAGTTTTGGTAGCATAAGGGGTGTTAGGTATTGGGCATGATTGATGAACACTGTACCACTGAGCTACATCCCAGCTCAACGATACTTTTAGAAGTGGAAAGTGGCAGAGGAAAGTACTAAGAGGAATCTACTTATATCATCTATTAGACTGGGAATTTCCTGAGGAAGAGTGACATACCAAACTCATATAGTCTTTCCGTAGTATCTTGTCTAAGATATGACATTGCTGGTTTCCAACAAATGTTGACTGTGAGAGTGAAGAACTACATTCACAAATTCTATACCCACATAGAACCTACAGAATCTCCTACTGTGTCCTTTGAGAAACCTGTCTGTTGTGCCTCCTTCCATGTATGCGTTTAGAAAAAGATCTCTAAAGAGCAGTCCATCGACTTAACCACTCGGCCACCTCGTAGGATCGAATAGAGATCAGGCATCAGAGCGACCTCGAGTGATCTAAAGGGATAACACCAATTGGTAAGCTAAGCAATAGTGGAGAGACCACCTCGAATGCCCATTCCTGATAATGAACTTGATGTCTATAACCATCCGGGAGCCTTCATCCTGTGACTGATGGAAGCAGAGGCAAACACACAATTAATCACTGAACTGAACCCAAGGAACCCAGTGACAGAGAGAGAGGAGTGATGAGCAAATTGGCAAAGAATGGGCTGGCAAAACCAGCAGAGACAGCTGATCTGAACAGGGGGAGAGCTCTTGGACCCCAGACTGACAGTGGGGAGGCCAGCATGAGACTGATCTGGACCCCCCAAATGTGAGTGTCAGCGAGAAGGCCTGGGCAACCTATGGGGCCCTGAGCTGTGGATCAGCGTCTATCCCTGGTATACAAACAGTCTTCGTGTGCCTATAGCACAAAGAGGGATGCTCTCTCAGCCTGGACTCTTAGGGGAGTGCCTGGACCCTACCCAGAGTAAAATGACAGACTCTAGATATCCCCTATGTGGAAGGATTTGGCAATAGGGTGGGAGGGTGGGGGGAAGTGGAGTGCGGGAGGAGGGGAGGGAGAGGGAACTGGGATTGACATGTAAAACAAGCTATTTAAAATTAAAATAAAAAATGATAAAAAAAAAAGATCTCTAAAGATTCTCCTGCACTGCTGAAGAGCAAAACAACAGAGGTGCAAAGAGGTAGTTCAGTCACAGTCTGGAGCCTTGATAGACATCTGGAAAGGCTAACCCAAGAACTGTAAGAAATTAGTTGGCTTTGCTGCACATAGAGTAAGAAATACTCGTACCCAGAAGTTGTGTTGAGTTACAGTTTCCTCTGAGGGTAGCTTAACAGCCGTAGTAAAGAAGGAAGGCTTATAGCTGTATTTTAGGGATATAAATTCATCAACAAATTAGGAAATGCATAGAATGAGATCAGAACATAGCTAGATGAAATCAAGACAAAGGTTATTTAAGCTAACTATCAGAGAAATTGAATCTTGACAGCATAAAATACTGCATTGTGGGCTAAACTTCAGAAAGAAATAATGGAACTCTGCCACTGAATCATTTTAATTATTAACAATTAGACAGGACAATGTCATTGAAAATAATATAGCATAATACAAGGAGTGGTTTTGCTCTGTTCCCAGAGGGATAGACTGGATGTGACCTAATAGCTTTTTCCTACATTAATTTGGCTGATTGTGTCAGAGAAAAAAAACAGGTTGATCATTTTGTTTGTTTTCCTTCTGTTGAATGACTCACACTTGACCACAGGCATACATAGAAAGAATTCCCATTGATAGGAAGATAACAAAATGTGTAATAGGAATCCAGTAGACGGAAACAGAGAACTCTCCCAATCTTGAAAAATTAGTTAGAACCTTCAGTTATTCATTGTCCATCTCCAGGATACAGCTCCAGTGCCTGAATGACAGCATTTGATGATTGAATGAATACATAAATAGTTGATGAATTAATGAATGGTACCTTGAGAGACAACACCTAGGAATATCAATACTAAATGACAATGTATCGATAGGTGGAACATGTTACATTTCTGAGTCACCTTCTGATTTCACTTTTAGTGATTTCTTCCAAGGGTGAAATTAAAGAATTCTGACATTGTACTTGGAATCCAGCAACCTAAAATGTATTAGCTCTTTCACTTCTTATTTTTTCCCAGCCCATCTCCCCACATAAGTCAAAGTTTCTGTTCGCTTTATCACACTAAGAAGAAAGAAAATTATGCTTTCCTCTTAAAAATCACAGATATTGATATTAAGATCAGCTTAGCTTAACATTACCCAATAACTACAAATTTAGAGTAATTTAAAAATATTTCTTTTATTTTTTGAGATTAAAATATAATTACACTATCCACCCTTCTTCCTACCCCCCAATCCTCCTAATAACCCTCCTCACTCTCTTTCAAATACATGGCCTCTTTTTTCACTGACTGTGGTTGCTTGCACACACACACACACACACACACTACCAGGAATGATTGTCTTTTACTTTGTTTTTATCAATTTGTCACAATTCTAAATTAAAAGAAAATGACAATGTTCTCCTGGAAGTATACTTTTATTCTTGGAATTTTTCAATGTCCCCAAAACACGAGTCTGCCTCTTTTAGTGATTATCTATCCTCCATACCATGTTGGCCCTAGCTGATAAGCTAGGGGTTCGTCTAGCCATGGCTGTTGTCCCTAACTAGTGGGAAGTCCAAATTTGCGTGTTTGACTGCATTACTCTCAAATTTCCTTCTCCTGTTATTTTTGTCCTCACTACCAGACAGAATTTCTTTAAAAAAAAATAGAGTAGCTTCATTAAGGAAGTGACAGCACTAAGTACAAAAGCTTCCATTTTTCTCTCTTTCCTTAAACAAGAGACATTTTCAGCTTTTTATCTTTTGTATCTCTTCCTTCCATTTTGGAGCTTTTAATGCTACAGATAGAGGACACCACTTTAATTTAGCTACAATAACCGGGCTTAATTAATATCCCAGACCAACTCACTTCCTTTAGCAACAGTGACCAACACATTTTTTTCCTCTGAAGTGGTTTATTTTCCCGGAGGCTCATGTCCCTTGCACAGAACAGAATGTTTTGAAAAACAGTCGAACAATTTTTTATCAGAGAGGTAAGTGGTCCTATCACAACTATAAAGATGGGTGCAGAAAATTCGGTGAACAATCACAGAAGCACTATAAAATTATCAATGAATGGAAAAGCCATTCAAATGAAAGCTTTGTAAATGAATCAAGATTATTCAACTTGAAGAGATAATGTTTTCAGATCCTTAGAAAATGTAGACACTTGCTCAAATGGTTTAATAAACACAAAACAAAAAATTCCAGCCTAGCCGGTGTTTTCACCATAGGAAGTTTTGCCTTACAAAATAGATAAGATAGCCCTATAATGCTTTCTTTTAAAGAAACTGTCTTATTGTGTAGTTGAGGCTCGTCTTAAACTCAGTCTTCTTTCTTTCTCTCATTTTATGTGAATACTAGGATTCCAGAGTTGCAGCTCCCTGCTCAAATTGTTCTTTACATATTTGTTGTGTAAGACAGGAAGAAGTGATTTACAAGCTACATTTAAGTACTGAATATATTCTCTAGAAAAGAAAATATGCTTCTTTAAGAATGCCAGGAATTGATTCCTATGGTTTCTTCTATTCACCCATTTTTCCTTGTCAACCCGAAGGCCTCCCACCAGACACTTTATTCTCAACAAATCTTCTTTTCCTTGAAGTCAATACCAGAATCCCAATTTGGTGATACATACAAGAGGATTTTTTTTCCTTTTCTGTTAACGACCAAAAGAAATGGCAGCATTTGTAGCAGCAGAGATTTTAGCCAGATCTTCTAGGGGACTTGTAAGTCACTTTCTGTAGTCAGTGATAATGTACTAAGGAAAGCTATGGAATTTTCTTTACTGACTTCAGCAAATTATTTCTTCCCCAGGGAAGTCTTACTGAGACAGAAGAGAAGGGAGTTGGCAGCAATGACAGAGAAATGAATTAACTACAGTCTTTTCATCTCTTTTTATTTAAGCCAGAGTTCTGTAAATGTTGATGCATTGAAAAAACCACTTTTGTGAGGACTAACTGGCAAGAAGTCAGAAAGGAACTCTGGACTTTTCTCTTTCAATTTATCAAATGTTTTGTCAGAGTGACAGAGAAAGAGAGAGAGAGAGAGAGAGAGAGAGAGAGAGAGAGAGAGAGAGAGAGAGAGAGAGAGAGAGAGAATATATGCTATCCTACATTTTTTGTGCTTTGAGTGTAAAACAATCCACTACCATGGCTTCAACTACCTGAATACCAGTCCATCTTGCATTTACACCTCTAGCTCCAAACTCTTTTTTGAATACCAACAGTATATTTCTAGTTTTCTTATGATGTTTTTTTACATAGGAACCTCATATACAATGTAGTCACCTCCTCTCTTACTTTCATGCTCTTGCTTGGTCACAACCAGTGGTCTGGTCCCTTAAAGTAGGATGTCATGAACTATTTTGACTTCTCGCTTCTCTCAGCTACTTCACCTTTATCATGTCAATGACAAAATCCTATTAATACTACCTCTACTATGTTTTCTTTTTGTTTGTTTTTTCACACTTTTATTCTATATTTAAATTAGGAACAAGCTTGCTTCCCATGTCAGTCCCAGCTCCCTCTCCCTCCCCTCCACACCCACTCCCTCCCACCAGCCCCCCTAGTCCCCCACCCGATCCCCACTCCATTACCCAGGGAAGGTAAGGCCCTCCCTGGGGGATCTCTAAAGTCTGTCATTTCGTTCCAGGGAGGGCCCAGGCCCTTCCCAAAGTGTCTAGATTGAAAAAGCATCCCTCATTGTGGGATGGGTCCCCGAAGTCCATTTGTGTGCCAGGGATAAATACTGATCTACTACCCAAAATCCCCATAGATTGCCTGAGTCTCCTCACTGACACCCACATTCAGGGGGTCTGTATCAGTCCCATGCTGGCCTCTCAGCCGTCAGTCTGGGGTCCACGATCTCCCCCTTGTTCAGGTCAGCTGTGTTTTCTTTTAAAAGTCATTCTTCTAGTCTCTTTCAACAGCTTACCCATTCACCCAGAGCTGTCCTCAGGACTCTGCCTTGCCGATGCTCTTCTCTTTGCTCAGAATGCTCCCCTACCTCTCCTATGACTAGTAAAACCCCTACTCTGTTAAAAATCCACCATTTACCACCAGCTGTCATTCCCAAGGGATTCTTCTTTGTGTTCTTATTGCATAGCTACCAGTTTGGGCATCCTTCTGCCCTATTAAGTTGTGAGTTCCATGGAGGCAGGAAATGCACTTTCCTCATCTTTGCAATCCCATCACGTAAGACATCATAGTCTATGGTAAATAGTATTAAAATCATGAATTACATAATTTAAAATCCAAGTTTATCAGTTCCTTTATTGAATCTTGATACGTGTTTTTAAATCTAAAGATAATTTTATCGTTTTTTCTCAAAGGTTTATAGTTTTACGCCTACATAAAATCTTTGATCCTTTTTTGACTATGAATGTGTCTATGTGATATGTGTGTGCATGTGCATAAGTATGAGTCTTGAGGTTCATTTTTAGGTGTATAGTTATGTAATTATTACAATACCATTTCCTGAAAAGGCTACCTTTCATACATTGAATTGCTTTGTTTTTAAGATTTATTACTATCATCATTTATTGTGTGTATGTGTGTATACATGCAAGCGCATACACATTATACTTATACCCATGCAGATGCCTATGGAGTCCAGAAGAGGGTACGGGATACCCTGGAGCTGCAGTTATATAGACAATTGGGAGCTGTCTGATAATGTTACTGAAAACTGAGCTTGGGTCCTCTGTAAGGGCAGCAAAAGCCATCTTTCCAGCCCCTTTGGAATTGATTTTGAAACTTCCTTAGAAATAAGTTTGGTATATCTAATGGCATTTCTATTGGTTTCATTTGTGGAAGAGTATGTAAGTCTCCACCAATACCACTCATACTTGATTACTGAAATATAATTCTTAAAGTTTGATAGATGGACTCTACAAAACTACTGATGAAATTTCAATAAAAATTTTGTTAAATGTGTACAGAAATGTGAGGAAAATTGCCATTTTTTTACTATATTGAAACTTCTAAAACAGAAACACAATGTTTCACCATTTATTTGGATCTGTGTCAATTTTTTATCAGTATTTTGTAATATTCCGCATACACATCACAAAAATTTCTGTTAGATAGGTAACTAAGCATTTTATTTTGAACGGCAACAGTAAATAAATTTTAAATTTGTTTCTACATGTCTGCTGCTAACTTTCGAAATATGGTTACTTTTAAAATGCTGTATACTTCAAACTGCTGAATTTATTAATTCTCTGAGTTATTTTTATTTATTTTCTATTTCTTGAGTTTTCTTAATTTAGATTAAAAACAAGCTTGTTTTACATGTCAATCCCAGTTCCCCCTCCCTCCCATCCTCTCCTGCCCCCCACCAACCACTTATCCCATCCCCTTTCTCCTTCCCAGGGAAGGTGAGGCCTTCCATGAGCAATCTTCAAAGTCTGTCACATCATTTGGGGCAAGGTCTAGGCCCTCCCCTGTGTATCTAGGTTCAGAGAGTATCCCTCTATGTGTAATGGGTTCCCAAAGCCCATTCATATATTAGGAATAAATACTGATCCACTATCAGAAGCCCCATAGCTTGTCCAGACCTCCTGATACCCACATTCAGGGGGTCTGCAACAGTCCTATGCTGGTTTCCCCACTGTCAGTCTGGGGTCCATGAGCTCCCCTTTGTTTAGGTCAGCTGTTTCTGTGGGTTTCCCCAGCCTGGTCTTACCTCTTTGCTTAACATTCTTCCCTCTCTGAGATCCCCCTCTTTAAATAGGATTTTTTTTCCTGTCAGTTTGAGTGTGTTTCATCATTTTAAAATTATCCTATTGTGTCTTTCTACATCCCAAGCAGTATTGATTGAGAGAGGGTTGAATGGCTATCTTTCTCTTCTTTCTGATCTTAAGGGTAAAGCAGCCAACCTTTTATTAAGTATGATGTGAACAACAGACTTTACATAGATGTTCTTCAGCATATAATGAAATTCCATCTTTTTTTCTTTTACACTACTATTTTAACTACTTTTATTTTTAGGATTATTATGTAATTAAACAATTTTCCTCCATCTCATTCTTTCCTCTAAACTCTCCTTGCTCTCTTTCAAATTCATGACCTTTTTTCATTAATTGTTGCATACATATATGTATATGCATATATGTTCCTAAATACATAAGTACAGCCTGGTCAGTCTGTATAATGTTACTGTAGTTAGCATACAATGTGACAAGTTTTCTTATGGCATTTGTTTTGTTTTGTTTTGTTTTGTTTTTACGAGACAGGGTTTCTCTGATTGTTTTGGAGGCTGTCGGTCCAGCCTGGCCTCGAACTCACAGAGATCCGCCTGCCTCTGCCTCCCGAGTGCTGGGATTAAAGGCATGCACCACCACCGCCCGGCTTCTTATGGCATTTTTTGAGTATACTTAGTTTGCGTTTAGTCTCTCCTCTCCCCCATGTCCTTCCTCCACCCACTTGTGCCTGTCTGCCCCATCATCCTGCTCCAATATTCATGTTACATGCATTATAGAAACCTCTCCACTCTTCCTTAAAGCCTCTTGTTTTCCTGCTCATGGCCCCTTTAAATTTCTACTTTATTCCATGTTTGCAGAAGGTTGTTGGGAATGTATGGTGAATTTATCAAGTGCATTTCAGTTCATGAATACAATGAATCCTTTGAGTTTTCTTCAGTCTGTTTGATGTAGCATAACATAGTGATTGGTTTTTAAGCATGTAACTAATTTTGCATCACAGGAATAATTTTTACCTCATCACTTATAATTCTCTTTGTATGGAAGAATACTATTCCATAATGTTTTCAATACGATTTTGGATCATTCATTATTCATGAAGTATAGGGTTTATGCTTTGTGTCTAATCTTCACATATAGGCAATTCTTACTTCCTAAAGTGAATTTGGAAGAGTTCATTTTCTGTTCATTTTTCAGGAGTATTTTATATATAACTGAGGCTAATATTTTCTTAGGTAATTCACATTCTTTCTGATTTTTATTTTCTTTGTAAATAACGTGTTAACTTATAGCACAGGATGGCCTAAAACTTGCTACATAGCCCAGGATGGCCTCAAATTCCTGAAACTCCTGTTTCTGCCTACTGGAACTTTTGGTTTTAGTTTCATTAATTGTTGCTCTTACATTTTTTTGTTTTGTTTTCGTCCTTCTGCTTAAAGTAGTTTAGCATTTTCTATAACACAGTAATTTCTGACAATAAATTTCCTGAAAGTATTGATCCAACTGTGTCTTACAAATTTTAATCTGCTGTATTATTATTTTCATTTAGTTAATGTAATATGTAATTGCTTGGGAAAGTTCTACTTTGACTCATACACACATTTCTTAAATGCTGCTTAGTTTCCAGTTGTCATTTTAGTGCTAATTTATAATTGGATTTTATTGTGATAGAAAGATGTACTTATGTATGATTTAAATTCTTTAAAAATTGTGATTTATCTTATGGAACAAGATATTAATCTGTTGCAGTATATGTCTCATGAGTACTTAAGCAGTCTGCATTCTTTTGTTATGTAATGTTTCTTATAAATCTCAATTAGATTTTGTTGGTAAATGATATGATCAAAGCCTTCTGTTTCTTTACTTATTTTATCTTTTCTTTATTCATTCTTCATAGATGAGCACAGAAATCTGTAAACACTATATAACTGCGGATTGATCTGTGTTCTCCTTTCTGTTTTATTACTCTTACTGCAGTTTTCTCACACTGACAAACTATGAAAATAAAACTGTTCTGTAATGTGAACTAATGGAGAACTTGAATTATGTTAGCAGCCAAAAGCATCAAAATATTAGCAACCAAATGTCAGCAACCAAAGCATCAAAACTCACCATTTTTCAAAGATTTTAGCAATCACCATTTCAAGTACAGACTTCTTAGGTTGATTATTCAACTATGTTAACAATTTTAAAGAGTGAAAAAATTTCAATCCCATTTTTCCAGTTCTACTTCTTATAATATATGTAGTCACAATCTTTGTAACTTTTTTTGGTGAACTGATACTACTGCACAATTAGAGATATCTTTCCATGTTTATCATTATTGTGCTTCATAGGCTTCATAGCTGGGCATTATTAATATTTTTTTTGTGGTGGTGACATATGACTTCAATCCCAGCTGTTGGGCGGTAGAGACAGGCAGAACTCTGTGAGTTTGAGGCCAGCCTGATTTACAGAGTGAGTTCCAGGAAAGACTCCAAAGCTACACAGAGAAACCCTGTCTTGAATAGCAAACAAACAAAACAACAACAACAACAAAAAGGAAAAAAAAAAGGAAGCAAACTGAGCAAAGACATGGGGAGCCATCCTGTACATGGTCTCCTCTTCAGTTCCTGCCTCTAGGTTCCTTCTTTGAGTTTCTTTTTTTTTGTTTTGTTTTTTCTTTTTTTTATTTCATAGGAGCCCACAATTGAGAGACATTTATTTTATTTTTTTATATTTTATTTTCCAGTTTAAATTTAGATAAGAAACAAGGTTGCTTCACAAGTCAGTTCCAGGTCCCTCTCCCATTCCCTCCCCTCCTCCCGTGCCCTCCCCCCAACCCCCCCCATTATCCCCTCATTTCCCCAGGGAGGGTGAGGCCCTCCATTGGGGTGTCCATAGTCTGTCATTTCATATAGGGCAGGGCCTAGACCCTTCCCCAAGAGTTCAGGGTGTGAGTGCACCTCACATTGTTCTATGGGAGTCCAAAGTCCGTGTGTATCCTTGGGATGCGTACTGATCTGCTGCCCAAGGCTCAATAGATTCCCTAGGCCTCCTTTTAAGTATGTCTTTTCCTATAGATTGTTAGTGGCCGATATGTGTGTCTAGTAAAATATATACCATTAATGAGTTTGTTGATTATAGTTTACAGTGTTACCTAAGGTATAAAATTTTATCTCCCTATATGTGCCTTTATCTTTCCTTGTTTATAATAAAAGGAATTATTTTTATACATATATTGTCATGTTGTTTGTTCCTGATATGAAAGATTTCTTGGCCATTTTCTTTCTATTTAGATAACTTCTTTGAATCTTTTTTTTTTTTAAATCAATCTTCCAGTAATTAGCTCTCAGCTTTTCTTCATCTGAAATGTCTTTTGTCAAATACAAAAGACATTTTTCGAGACAGGGTTTCTCTGTGACTTTGGAGGCTGTCTTGGAGCTAGCTCTTGTAGACTAGGCTGGTCTCAAACTCACAGATATCTGCCTACTTCTGCCTCCCAAGTGCTGGAATTAAAGGTGTGCACCACCACCACCCGCCAGCCATTATTTTTTTCAAGGATATTTTTCTGCCCTGATCTCCCTTTCTCTCCTTCCAGTAAACTGATACTATGAATGTTAGCTTTCATGACAGTCCCCAAAATTCCTGAGCCTGTACTCATTTTGTAGTCAATTTTCTTTCTGTTGTTCACATTGGATGATTTCTAATGATATTTTAAAGTTTAATTGATTCCTTTTTGTTACTTTTTAAACTGCTTCTGAGAATATTTAGGGATTTTTATTTTATTTTTAAGTTCTAAAATTTCTAGTTGATAGTTCTTTATATTTATGTCTTTGTCAAGACATTCCATTTCCTTCCTGGTAGAGACATTCTTCCTTGTCATTCATTTCATGCATACCTGTAATTACTCACTGAAGTATCTTTATGATGGATGCTTTTGTTATACACTTCTAACATGTCTTACAGTTTAGTGTCAGTATCTATTATCTTTTTTGTTGTTGCTTTAGATCTTCCTGGTTCATAGCATGGTGAATGATTAGCATGGTGAATGATTTTCCATTGAAGTGCATACTTTAGAAGATCCTATTAAAGATTATGATTACATTTGAACTTTCTGTCTTAGCTGGCTTCCTCTGATACCACCCTTTCAGAGGATAGGACTGATGCCACATGCAGGCAGAAGTTCAGGCTCTCTGCTTGACCTCTGTTAACACCCAAGGAAGGGGCTTCTTTGTTCCTTCTAGACTTATCAAACTTCCTTGCTGTTTTGTGTTCCCTCCTCTAATACCACCTCAGCAGGGAGAAGGCCAGGCTCTTTGCTCTTGACATGTTGAGACAGATAAACCCATTTTCTAGAATGATCATCAATACTGTGGATAGATAAAGGTTTATTACCACCCAGTGTGTACGGAAGCTCTGATTCTGTATGTAGCCTTTATTGCCAATACCTGGGTAGTGGGTGGAGTGAGGATTGGATTACTTGCTAAAGAGTAACTCGAGTGGAAATCTAAGCTCCCCATTCAGTCTTTGTTAACATGAGTGAAGACAGAGCCGCAGATTCCCTGTGGTGTTTGGCTGGAGCAAAGTAGATATTTTTTCCAAGTTCTGTGTCTTGCTCGAATGCTCTTTTAGGTAATGGGAATGGACATTTGTTAGGGGCAATTTTGTCTGTGTCCACTATTGGACTCCACAGAGCAAAATGAAAACCCAGGGAATTTGACATTGTGCCATGCCCTAGCACTCAACCTTCCCTAAGTGGGATGTCTGCTTTGTGTAATAAAAATCATCTTCATTGCATTAAGATCCTTCAGATTAGATTTCTTGGTTTGGTTTTTACAGTGTGATTTGAAGTTTTACAATGAATTTTTAAATTTAAAATACCATTCTTTCAGCTGGGTGGCGGCAGCACATGCCTTTAATCCCAGCACTTGAGTGGCAGAGGCAGGTAGATCAATGTGAGTTCAAGACCAGCCTGGTCTGTAAGAGCAAGTTCCACGACAGCGGGGGCTGTTATAAAGACAAACCTGTTTCAAATTTTTTTTCAAAAATACTGTTCTTTTGCCAGGTATATGCTTGCAAATATTTTCTCTTAATGAATGGCATCAGACAAAGTCAGACAATAGTCTTTTAATGATTGTTTAAAAACATCTTCTCCATTTTCCCAGTGCAAGAGTCTTGATAATATTTTAGTGCCACCCTTTAAGAATTACATGCATGATTGCCATATTCCTTTTATACATTCAGATGTTAAATGAAAAATTTCATTAAGAAATCATCTCTTCATGAAATAGCTAAATGAAGCAAATCTTAAACATTGAAAGTGTTTTGTTTTACTAAATGAAAGAAACATAGAACTCCTAAAGATGTAGAGTATGCTTCCTTATAATTTAACAGCTTCTTTAAGCCCAAACCTGAAACTTAGGTCCTGATGAGCTTGCCAACTCTGGATCTTAGAGCGAGTGTCAAGATCCCTTTGGGGAATTTGTCTCTGAGCTACCAGCTTTTTGGACTTCAGGCCAGTTTCTATTTTGAGTGAAAGCTCCAATCTAGCAAGAGTACATTGATTGCTCTCCAGCTAATCAAAGGGAAAGCATTAGTTGGCTGTTCTGGCATCTCTATGCAGCTAAAAATGATTATGTCTCTGGCTCCTAATGCAGCAATATATTCTTAATATATTCTTCCCCCTTTTCCTGTAATGAGGATGCAGAATAGTTTTCAATTTTCCTAAGTATAAAGTTAATGTATATCTTTGAATGCTCTTTGAGAAGTTACATAGTCCGGTGAGTTGGTTTTTTTTTCCCTCTAGGGAAGAAACAGAAAAATCAACCTCTCTTCTCATTATCTGAGTCATAAGAGTGGTTCGTATATAGTGGTTTATGTATATCAATGGTTTGCATATAGCATAGGTTCTTTATATGAGATTGTCCTTCTGTGCTTCAAGAAGAGACTTCCTAAAATCCCTAAGACTTGGAGAGAATGGAACACTTTGAAAATAAATTTACAGAGTAGTTTTAATACATACATGTTATAGAGGATTAATTTTCATCTTCTCCATCTCCTTCCCTACTTCTCTCTCCTCTTCCTCTCTCTCCTCTTCCCCTCTCTCCCTTCCTCCCTCTCCTTCCCTCCCTCCATCTCTTCCTCTCTCCCTCCATCTCCTTTATCCTGCCTGTTGGAGTTAGGTTTGCTATTGCTGTGATGAAACACTATAACCAAAAGCAAGTTGGGGAGAAAAGGGCTTATTTGGCTTACACTTCCACATTGAAGTTCATCACTGAAGAAAGTCAGGATAGGGACTGAAACAGAGCAGCAACCTGGAGGCAAGAACTGATGCAGGGGGCATCTGCTTACTGGCTTGCTCACCATGATTTTCTCAGTTTGCTTTCTTATAGAACCCAGGACCAACAGCCCAGGGATGACCCCAACCACCATGAACTGGGTACTCCTCAATCAATCACTAATTAAGAAAATGCCTCTCAGGCTTACTTACAGCCCACTCTTTTTTAAAATCTTTTTTCAATTTAAATTAGAAACAAGCTTGCTTCACATGTCAGTCCCAGCTCCCTCTCCCTCCCCTCCTCCTCTGCACCCCACCAGACTCCCCAATCCCCCACCCAATTCCCACTCCTCTCCCCAGGGAGGGTGAGGCCCTCCATGGGGGATTTCCAGAGTCCCTACAACCCAATCTTATGGAGGCATTTTCTTGGTTGAGACTCCCTCTTCTCTGATGACTGTAGTTAACATAAAACTAGCTAACACACTCCCCCAACCCCTTTCATTTTCTGTGTATATATGATTCTTTGTTACCTTGTTTTTTCTGTAAAGGTTGAACGTTTAAGGAAGAGTAGGAGAACATGTTCATGAAATGATGAGGAGAATGATTGATCTTTTATGTGATTAGGAAGGGCCATTATTATAATGAATCTTCCAAAACAGACAGAATTATGAGAAGTCTCAGAAAATCTTCATCACAAAAAATGTGTGTATCATATAAACACTGACAATGTCCATTGGTTTGTCGCAGCTGAACTAAGAAGTAGCTTTGTATTGCCTCTGTATTGTATCCAAGGACAGGAAATGTTTGCTTTGTCAGAGACCTTGTAAGATCATAGAGCACAATAATGAGCACTTAACCGAGGCTCAGAATGGATGGCATTTGTCTAAGGCCATACAGCTAGTAACTGTTAAAGCTAAGATTTAGATCTATTACCTGCATGTGTACAATCTCATCCTTCCTATGTAGACATTGCTGAAATTCCAGTTATCAAGGCTATCCTAATTTTGTACCTCATTGTAATTATGCTGTATCAGTCCATAGCCAACAGTTGGTTTAAAGGTGTTGAGAATTTTGTACTGTTGCGTGGAGAATGAAATGTTTTCCCAAGGGAGTTTCTCATGTAATATTAAGGAAGATTGGCCAGATGTCAGATCACTTTCAATTGAATAGGTTCTCTGTAAATGTTAACTCTGTTCCTCTTGTCCCCACTTACTATGGATCAGTTGCAATGCTAGTAGCTCTCAAGTGCATCATGTTATTAATTGTCGTGTCTGGCTTTTGAGTGCTAGGGATGAATGCCTCCCTGCTTCACAGGCGAGGAACTTAGTTACAGAGACATGAATGGGTGACATGTCCATTCCCTTACAGCCAAATGTGTCTGGCTTCATACCTAGTATGTTCTCTGTAGCCACATAAGTTGGTGATTACCTACATCTGTCTCAGTATTATTTTCAAAAGCTTTCAGTTGATATTTAGCTGAGTTCTTTAGATATCCTTATACCAATTCTCAAATCCTTAGGCTATGTGTGTATTCTCACTTGACTCACTCTGTGGAGGTTATCCTCAGAAATGGCCTTATATGAGCCCAGAGTGAAAGTATGAATTACTCTGAGATGGTAATTGATTCCTTGCTTGTTACTCAGGGTTTATCTTCGCCTTGATCCAGAGAGCTCTTTTCCACAGAGGAATGAACAGAGTTAATTGACTTTTGGATGGGTTAGAGTTTAGGTTCTACGCAAGAGACTCCTTAACCACTGGACCATTATGACTGCTGGTGCTTCCATTATGAGATATCTGTTAGGTGAAGGTATTTTCTTTTTCTGACCAGAGGCTAAGTCAGCCTCAGACAGTAGCAAAATGTTATTACTCATATTCTGCACTCCTGTTGTATCTTTGGGATGTGTTCTGTTTAATAATGTGTGCATTAGGAGGTACTGAAAATGTGCATTTTGATAGTCTTTTTCTCCCAATAGGTTTAGATTGCCTCCAAAGAATGTGTTTGTGTGCATGTGCATATTTTAGACCAGGTATCATCGGCAGAATTGACATCTCATCATTTGTGGGTTATTGCATCGGTAGAACAAAATCTCCCTTAAGTGGCATATCTAATATGTGTCATAAAAAGTTAATTTACATTATATGTGTGTGTTTTCATTTCAGATACCTTTAGTATGGAAATGTATTCCAATAGATTGGTTTGCAGAGTTTCTAAATAATAAATACCAATGAAGGAAAGCATCCAAAATGTACATATTTGAGAGCCAATTACATGTTGATTAACCTTATGTACTTTTTTCATAATTTTTCCTATTGTCATTTTCCATGGATGTCAAATAGCAATTCATTTTGGAACACAAGATTCAAGATTCATAACTGTGAGAGTTAATACAGCACCCTATGGCATCTCCCTTTGTTTCAGGAACACAAATATACTTTTTCTTAATTTTCATAGTAACTGTAATTATGCACTAAACTTAAGATGGAAATATGTTCACTGGTAACTTATTTTCTTTATTTCAGTTTTATTTAAAAATAACGTTTATGACAGGTGGTGGTGGTGCACGCCTTTAATCCCAGCATTCGGGGGCAGAGGCAGGCGGAGCTCTGTGAGTTTGAGACCAAGCCTGGTCTACAGAGTGAGTTCCAGGACAGGCTCTAAAGCAATACAGAGAAAAACCAAAAAAAAAAATGTTTGCAATTCAACTAATAACAATAGAGATCTGTTTTTAAAAATAAAAATGAATGAAAGGAATCTATGTTCTGTGGACCACAGCATTGAACTTGGGTTTTAAATATGGGCTATAAGTTCTGAATGGAAATAGAAATACTGTGGAAGTCTTTAAACATCACATAGCCTTGCCTTAATGGCAGTTAAAAAGCAATGCTTCTCACCTGACAGGTATCTGGTAAGCAATAAATTGGAACCTAATGAAAAAGTGCTAGACCTGTACCTCATACTGAGTATATATTCTATGAAATATATCTTTTTTGTTTGTTTGTTTTTCAAGACAGGGTTTCTCTATATTGTTTTGGAGCCTGTCCTGGAACTCGCTCGGTAGACCAGGCTTGGTCTCGAATTCACAGAGATCCACCTGCCTCTGCCTCCCAGGTGCTTGTATTAAAGGCATGTGCCACCGCTGCCCAGCACCTATGAAATATATCTTATTGTATTTGTGATTAAAAACAAAATGTTTTCCAAAAATTAACTCACAAAAGATCTCTTTATCAAGTTGCCATCACATGATTTCAATTCATAAGCCTTTTTCTAGTACTTAATATGTATTTTAAACAGTGGTAGGGAGCAAGTGGGAAGAGTATGTCCTAGCCCTATATTCTAGTTAAAAGAGAATATATATATATATATATATATATATATATATATCTCAAATGATATCAATGGGAGGGAAATAAGACAGGGTATTGGGAGAGAATAATCTGATTGAGTTGTATTCATTATCAACATTTTATTATTCATATTAATGAATCTGATGATATATCAAATTATCAAATAACAGGTGCTTGAGACATAACTTAGTTGCTAAATGCACACACTACTTTTGGAGGACCTAGGTTCAGGTCCCAGCTTTTATGTTGGGTGGCTCAGAGAAGTTAACTCCAGTAGTAGGGTATCCAATGCCTCTGACTTTGTCAGACACTCAGGCACTAGCATTTACATACATGCACACATACACACACACACAAATTTTTTTCAAACACCAAATGATAGAAATTAAAATAACTGAGCAAAGAAGTTGATGATTTTTTTTGCAAAACAAAACATATTTATTTTTTTGTATTTTATTTTCCAGTTTAAATTTAAATAAGAAACGAGGTTGCTTCACAAGTCAGTTCCAGGTCCCTCTCCCATTCCCTCCCCTCCTCCCGTGCCCTCCCCTAACCCCCCCCCGTTATCCCCTCATTCCCCCAGGGAGGGTGATTATTAAGATGAATAATATCTCTGTTGAGGAGTTTCAAAGATTTGAGGAAGAAAACTGTGTTATATTTGCAAAAAAACACAAAACAAGGATGTTGGCTTGAAGGATTGTGTGAACATGTACAGACAGGCAGAGAGTAATCTGGAGTTGAGGAATATTAAGGAGGTCAAGCCCATGTAAAATTAAGTAGAAGTTAAAAATTTGAACAATCCTTAGGAGATTCACAAAAGCAACTGTTCCCTAATGGCAGTGGAAAGCTACTCTAGCCTTGTGAGTGAGAATAAAATTGGCACTTGAAGAATATTGGAATGAATTTTATTGGATGTAGTCTGGTCACATATCATGATTGCTTATAAGGAGAAAGGAATAGCAAAAATTGTAGTGGGCAAAATGAATTAATAAGGGGAGATGTCTTAAAACCACCACCTGGTAACAAATTCAATCTAAGTACTAAAGAAAAAGAGTAAAAAACAGTGACTCCAGAGTTTTAGATCTTTAAGGATTTTAAAAATACAAAAACATAAATTAGGAAGCTGTAATGTTGGAATGTGTGTGGATGGATGGATGGACGGATGGATGGATGGATGCAGAGAGAGATCCAACTGGAAACTGGAAAATAAATAAGTGGTGTGGTGTTTTGATGAGATACTAGAACTAAAGATTTCCTCTACTCACAGATTACTATTACCAAAATAAGCTAATCTGAATCTCACTTAAATATGTGCAGATGGTCCATTTATTCTTAAAACACAATCTGCTCTTAAAATTTTATATTCTTCCAGCTACTAATATCTTTTTTTTTTTTGGTTTTTTGAGACAGGGTTTCTCTGTGGCTTTGGAGGCTGTCTTAGAACTAGCTCTTGTAGAGCATGCTGTTCTCGAACTCACAAAGATCTGTCTGCCTCTGCCTCCTGAGTGCTGGGATTAAAGGTATGCGCCATCACCACCCGGTCGCTACTATTATCTTTTCCTTCACATTGAAATCTCTTTAACTCTCAAAAATGTTCTTAGATTTCATATTCTTACAACTACTGTCTTTTTCTTTACCACAAAACCTCTTTAACTCTCAAAAAATATTCTTAGATTCATTGTCTCATTTTCTCATTACCCCTGATCACACTCTCACACTACTACACTCTTCTCTGTATAGTTAGTTCCAAGATGAATGAGTGTCTACCAGACTGATGAAACCATCAACATTATCTTTGTTCTCCAATGAATATTTTTTCATTAGTATATTAGGACTGTGTTCAAGTCGTCTTATCATTTGGATGACCAACATCATCACTGTGTTACTTAATCACAATGTCTTTATCTACAAGATGAGGATGATCTACTTTATAGTATTATAAAATAAATGACACGCCGGGCGTTGGTGGCGCACGCCTTTAATCCCAGCACTCGGGAGGCAGAGGCAGGTGGATCTCTGTGAGTTCGAGGCCAGCCTGGTCTACAGAGTGAGTTCCAGGATAGCCTCCAAAACAATACAGAGAAACCCCGTCTTGAAACACCAATAAATAAATAAATAAATAAATAAATGACACACTGCAAATAAACCATTTAGAAATAGTACTTGATTATTTGTTCCTTCATTGCAACAATGATACTTTGAACACTTTCTGGAAATTTCTTCCATTCAATTATTAGAACAATTCATTCTCCTTGTTCCCTCCTATTTACCTTAAACCTTTTTTCCCTTTAATTTGTCACTAAGCCACTATGTACCCCAAAGTAATGATCCTAAAGCTTAAGTGCATGTTTGATTCCACCAGAGGAATATGAAATGCATTTTGCTATTCTCTTCTCTTCAGAATTTCTGATTCATAGAAACTCAATAAGTTCTCAGGTGATGGTGAAGTTGCTGATCTGAGAATAGAACCTTAAAAACTATTAGAGTTTCATCATGGATCCAGTCTTAATCTGTCAACTCTTGCTACTGATGACTTCCAGAATTGTATATGCAAATTATGACCTTCAACCTCATGTTGTCTCCAAGACATATCACAATCAAGAAAGCCCTAGCTGATTCTAAAGTTTGTATATGAGATTTGTCAGAAAGAGTCCAGAGAGAAAAGGAATAGTAATGGAGAACAGGACTCGTCTTGCTGAAATTCATCATACAACTATAATAATTAAAATACTTTGTTACTACAATGTAAAAAACACAGATTAATAAGAAGTCTGTAAATTCATCCAGAAACATCATTTAGCACAGTCATCTTTCTATGTCTACAGTTTCCACACTTAGAAGTTAAACCAATCACAGATTAAAAATATTCAGGAAAAAGGTTACATCCATGATGTTTGCCATGATTCTCCAAATAACATTGTCAAACAACTATTTGCATGCATTTCACACTACATTAGATACTATATTTAATTCAGAGATGATTTAAAGTATCTGGTAAGATATGTACAGGTTACATGGAAATTCTACACCCTTTTATATAGAAGACGTGAATGCTGGATTTTGGTATCCTGGAGTCAATTTTTCACAAATACTAAGGGACAAGTGTATGACTTTTAGTATATGAATTTATTTTGTAATACTATAGACATTTTAAAGCAAAATATAAAACTTAGGAGTCATAAAGGAGAACAGTTAATATGCAATATTAAAATTTAAAGCACTACAAAATATATAAGTAAAGATCAAATATTAAAAAGATGAGGAAAAGATTTTGCATTTCTCTCAACGTATATAGCAAGGACTGTTCTCTTTAAACATGAAGAACTCTTGAAAATAAAAGTGAGTAAAAAAATCTTCAGAGGAAAAGGCAGCAGAGAGGCAGTTCAAATCAAAAGAAATTTGACTTATAAATATAAATGGACAGATATTTCACCACACTCATAATTTTTTAAGACAAGATCTCACACTGCAGTGTAGGCTTTCCTGGAACTCATTACAATTTAAGAAATATAGATTAATTTAAGGAACAAGATAGAGCTTTCATATATCAGACGGGCAAAAATATATAGTTTTGGCAAGAATGCCAAGAAGCATACACTCTAATACTTTACTCTTCAAGATGTGGCCTTTAGACCAGCAACATCTGCATGAAATGAGAGCTTGTTAGAAAAGCAGCTTCATTTCAGACCTTCTCAACCCAATCTGCATTTTAAAGAGATCCTTAAGTAATGCACTTGAGGGTTTAAGGGACTGCATGAAGCTCACACACTGTTGGTAGAAGTGCAAATTATATAACCTCTTTGGATTTTTTTTCCTAATTTAACTTTACTGATTTTTTGTGGATTTCACTTCATGCACCTCAATCCCACTCATCTCCCCATCCCTTCACGCCAGCCCTCTGCCCTTACAAGCTCCCCCCACAAGAAAAAACAGTATTAAATTTAAAAGAAAATAGAAAAGAAAAACCTCACTGTGGAAGTTGTATTGTGACAAGTGAGTCATACAATATATCCTTTAGTTCATATATCTTTATGAGGGAAGTAAGTGTTGTTTGCAGCGAATCATTGGTCTAATTCCAGGCCTCTGGTTTCTGCTACAATGTCTTGATACTGGACCCTCACTGGGACTCCTCTTGGATACCCTGTTGTTGTCCTTTGCCATGGAGGTCCTGTAGCTTTGGTTCTGCAGGACTGGCCCCTTCACATGCTCCAGCAGACCACAGATGGGGTGCATGTTGGGGTGGGCCAACTCATAGCCCTGGTTCTGGGCCTGGGTGCTCTCCAGCACCAACATGACTAGCTCACTCTTTGCACTAAGCGTAAAGGAACAGAACCAGTTTTCCTGCTCTCATGTCCTTGGGTGACTCACCCACACCTATACCACCACAGCCATCTTTACTGTGTTGCCCAGGCAAGGTGCAGGGGCCACTCTCCTGAGTGCCGTGCTGGTAAGAGGCAAAGCCTCTCTTGTTCTTGTGACCTAAGGGTCAGCTCTCCTACCACAGGTGTTAAGGGGTGAGATAGGGGGCTTCTCTCCCTTGCCATTGCCACCACATGGCAGATGAGGGGTACAAGGCCAGCTCTCCCACTCTCAGGACCTCAGGGCGGGCTCACCCCTGCCCCCGCCAGCCGGGTCAGCTCTGCTATGCTGCCCAGGAGAGGTGCAGGGGCTGTTCTTCCTAGTGCTGCAGTCCTTGAGGGGCAGGACCAGCCCTTCCATTCTCATGACCTGCCACCTGCCACAGGCTGTGAGGAATGGGAGCATCTCTCCTTCCCTCATGCCACCATATGGCAGATGAGGGGAGGGGCCACATCTCCCCCTGTCAACAAGGTCAGCTCCACTGTGCCCAGGGAATGGGCAGGGCCTACTTTCCCAAGTGCTGCAGTTGATGGGGGCAGGGCCAGCAGTTGCAGGTGGCAAACTGTGATGGGTGAGGGGGATCCTCTTTGGATTTTTAATGAACCTTTATTATCCCAGTCACATAAGACCCAGAGTTGGCCTGAACAAGGGGGAGCTCTTGGACTCCAGATTGATGGCTGTGTGGAAAGCATGGGACTGACCCAGATCCCCTGAATGTGGGTGTCAGTGAGGAGGCCTAGGTAATCTATGGGGCCTTGGGTAGTATTTATCCCTGGTGTACAAGTAGACTTTGAGTGCCCATGCCACAATATGGGAGGCTCTCTAAGCCGGGACTCTTGGGGTAGGGCCTAGGCCCTGCCCTGGATGAAATGACAGTTACTGGAGATCCACTATGGAGTGCCTCACCCTCCTTGGGGATCAGAGTGGAGATTGGGTGGGTGACTGGGGGGCCTGGTGGGGAGGGCGGGGGAGAAGGAGAGGGATAGGGAGCTGGGATTGACATATGAAACAAGATTGTTTCTATCCTAAATAAATAAATAATTAAAAAAGACCCAGAGTTCCATGTGCAGAACTTTGTCTAAAAAAATTAATCAGATATAAGTTTGAAGAAATACAATGGCATTCATTGCAGCATTGTTTCCATTAGTAAAAGGATGGAAATTATCTCAGTATTCATTATTTGTGTGGTATGTAAATTTCAATGAAATACTACAGTTATTAAAATTTTTGAAAAAGCATTTTGATATATGAGATTATTTCCATGGTATATCGTTAGATACAAACAGTGAGATTTCAACCAGTATTATAATATACTTTGTGTATTCCATTATTACAATTCTCATTTTAGACATACTCCAAGTGAAGGGGAGCTGTTAAACAGTGGATCTGAGGCCACACATTTAAGATGGTGAACTCAACTCTGGAGACTCTGGTTCTAGAGCTTCTGTTTTCTACTGGGAGTGAGGAGGTTACCAGGTCTGGCCATGAAGTTGCCATCCTCCCTCTTTATTTTCCCAAGTTGTTGGGCCACCAACCATATCCTCCTGAAATTATACTCTTAATCTTGTATCATATCGCTGCTTTGGTGAATACATTTTTAAATGAGTATGGGTGGCTCTTTTTTTATTATATTCATCTTCTTACAATTCAGATGATTTGCCTCCTATAAACGTGACTTTCAAGAATCAGGATAGTTTACAAACCACCTGATCTAAAAGCACAGTTTCTTTGCTGGTTCTGGTGACAGGTTGGGTACTAAGACATCTGATACTCTTCTTTACCCTTACATCTATGATCAGATACTACTTTTGTCTATTTCTATTGCTATAATAAATGTCACATATGGGATTATTGACAAAGAAGATATGTTTATTTTTTATAGTTGTCAAGGTTGGGCTGTCTTCTGTTAAAGGGCTGCCTCAGCTTCAGTGAAGAACTTGGCTGGTAATACTCTGTAGAGTATTAATCATTGCATTGCAAAATAGAGCAAACCTTGTAGTTTAGATCTCTATTTTTATTAATAGACTGATGAAATCATTATGGCTTTCCATGTCTGTATCTAATCCTAACTTCCTTTGAAAGGCCCTACCTCCAAATACCAACAAAACATTTTTAATATATTTATTTCATTTTACATTCCAAAGTTTATCCTCACCCCCCTTCCCGCCCTCTCACCTCCCCCATCCCACAAAATATTAATTTGAGGATTAAGTGCCAAATTCAGACTTTTAAAAATATTTTTATTTGCATATGGGGGAGGGTGGATGTCTACAGAGTCCAGAAGATGATACAAGATCCTCTGGAGCTGGAGTTACAGGTGGATGTGATCCATTTGATATGGGTGTTGCGAACAGAGCTCTTGTCCACTGCAGGCACTCTCAACAACTGAGCAGCTATCAATTGCAAATAGCTTCTTAGTTAGAGGTAGGACTTTATGCCTACTTCCGCTTTTAGAATTTTCTCTAGCTTGAATTTGTGCAGGTCGTGTGCATGCTATCACGCTGATACTTCTGTATTGTTATAAGAGTTTTCAGAAATCTGTAGAAAGGATCACATGATTCTACAGATGGTCCACAGGTGGTGGAGCCTGTGGTCACAGCAGAAGTGGGTGATACTAACTGGTGGGGGTGCTCAAAGCAGCAGACAGGGGTGAGGTCATGTTGGGGATGGGGTCCTCTACCTGGGGATGATGCACTGGATGCTTGTTACTCAGGTGATGGGCAAAGAATAGCTTAAAGGAAATTATATGAATGTATGAAGATACTACAACGAAACCTATGATAGTTCACATTCACTCTGTATGTTCTTTTGTTGCACATAAAGTATAGATATACCATCAAATCTTGGCTCTCTGTAAGAGAAACTGTGATATTTGTCTTACTTTCCCTTTCCAGTTTACTTTCTGGTTATTTTCTCCCTCTTCCTATTTCTATTAGTCTTTTCCCTCCCCCTTCATTAGTGTGTGTGTGTGTGTGTGTGTGTGTGTGTGTGTGTGTGTGTGTTAGTCTAGATCCCACATTTGAAAATACGGTGTTTGTCTTCTTGAATGTGGCTTATTTGCTTGCCATAGTAATCTCAAGGTATATCCATCTCCCCACAGTAAATTTTTATTCGCTTGATATCCAGTTTTCCCTGGGCCCTTTCTCATGATGAGGCTGTCTTTTCCTCTGTGTTTGCTTTTGCCACCTCTGGATGTAACTACATAGGTTTGCTTCTGCAATCTCTGTTAGTTTATCTGTTTCTGTGCAGTGTTTTTGCTATTCATGTTATTATATCTCTGTAGTGTGACTTGAGCCAAGTATTGTAATATTTTCAGCATTGACCTTTCTGCTCTAGCCGGCTCTGAGTGGTTGGGATCTTATTTGCTTCCATATGAATTTTAGGATTTGATTTTCTAGTTATGTGAAGAATGTCATTAGAATTTCAGAAGGAATTGCATTAAACTCTAGACAAGTTTGGGTAATATAACCATTTTTACAATATTCTGAGGCTATTATAAATCGGATTTTTTCTCTTTGATTTCCTTCTCAAGGTGTTTATTGTTGACTTATAGAAAGTCTACTAGTTTTGTGTCATGGCTCTTATTCTGATACTTTGCCAAAATTATTTATCGTATCTTAGATTTTTCTTATAGAGTCCTTAAGGTCTTATAAATATAGTATAATTTGATCTGCAAATAGGAACAATTTGGCTTCCTCCTTTCTTATTTATATTTCATTAATCTTTCTCTTGCCCATCTGTCTGCTCTCTCTCTCTCTCTCTCTCTCTCTCTCTCTCTCATTTCACTTCTTTCTACATTTATTTGCTATTACATTTATTTATGTATGTTATATCATCCTTATATCCCTGGAATACAACCAATTTGATCCATGATATGTAATGTCTTTAAAGTGTCATTTATTTAGTTTTCAAGTATTTACTTGAATTTTTGTTCTATGGTTTTCTTTTTGTTGTTGTCATTATGATCCTATATTGCAGGAAAATGCTATCTTCATAAAGTAGCTCTGACGGTGTTCCTTCACTTTTTGTTTTGTGAAACTGCATTAGTGTTCCTTAAAGATTTGGTAGAATTTGAAAAAGAGCAATTGGTATACATGGGAGGGTTTGGAGAGAGGGAAGAAGGAAGTGATATAATTAAAATACCAAAAAATATTAGCTGGGCGGTGGTGGCACATGCCTTTAATCCCAGCACTCGGGAGGCAGAGACAGGTGGATCTCTGTGAGTTCGAGGCTGGGCTGAGCCAACAGCCTCCAAAACAATACAGAGAAACCCTGTCTCGTAAAAAAATACCAAAAAGTACAGTCCTAGGAATTTTTTGTTGTTATTTGAGTTTCCTATAAGAGAGTAGACTTTGTTTTCAGATAAGATCTCACTATGTATTCCTAGTTGGCCTGAAGCTTAAGAAATTCCTGCCAGAGTATGTGCCATCATGGAGGCCTAAGTTAGATCTTAAATGTTCTTATCACACACACACATACACACACACCCCACCCTGTAATAAATACATTATCATATTTTAACATTACTTGATGTTTGCATATGTAAATTATCATATGTACCATAAATGTGTAAAATGTTTGTCAACTGAATTTTATAAAACTGCAAGAAGAAAATCACGTAAATGGCACACTTAACGAACTATAAGTTTATAAATACTTCAGACTGCAAAAATTCCTAGGGGTTTGCACAGAATATGGTGCAGCCAGGTGAGGCCTCCCAGGGAAGGCTCATATATGGAAATTGCTTGTCACCCCATATGTTCCTCTGACAAAAACAGTTGTGACCCAGAAATTGCTTTTGTAGTTCTGAAACCTTCTTCAGCATAGAGAACTCCATTCCTATCCCCAGAGGCCAAGAACTTTTCAAGCAGCTGTTGTTCGTTATGTATTTAGCACTGAGAATAGAAGGGAGGCTCTCAGCCTACCTTAGAGGGCATGATTCCACATCTGTCTAAGCAGCAGAAGCCAGTGGCCATCAGTAGTACTTTGAAAAGTAACTTGAATATCTGTTCCAAAATATATGGTTGAGGAAATGTTCTCAAGCTTGAACATGCATCCATGAACCAGAATTGCATCGAGAGGTTGTAGAAACATATCTTAGAGCCCTTCTCCCAATTTCTCATTCAGAAATTCTGAAGCAGCGCCTCAGAATTTTTTCTGATACAGTTCAAGGAGATGCTAATGCTGGTATCTTAGAAAAACTTCTGAAAATCACTGTTTATGGAGAAAACACAGACACTTGGCTAGAAGACTTATGTTCAAGTCTTACGTTGTCTCTAAAGCCCGAGTTTCTTCTTTTCTACCGTAGTATTAATGAGCTCATTGTGAGGGTTTAATGGGTCATGTTTATGAAAGTTCATTGTTGACTACAAATACCATATAGCAGTATTAACTGCTAGACAACTTTACACATGATACTTGATCCAGGTTTCATGTATCTGTTCTTCAGCCCACTGAGCATGGCCTGATAGTAACCTCAATGTAATTTCCCATTTATCTGTTGCTATGCCTCCACTAAAACTTGCTCCTTATTCTTCCAGCAGTGATCTGTTCTTCCAGTTCTCAATGGTAAAAATGTGTCAGATGATGTAGCTCAATAATAGAGCCAGTGCTTTGCATGTATAAGGCCCCAGGTTTCACTTCCAATACCCCCCCCAATAAAATGAACCTGTCAGAATTTTTTTGGTAATTAGTGCAATGAAGTTATCTACTACAAAGCAGCAAAAATGTGTTTGGAAAGGCATTTTGCTAGGTTGATACTCTGAGAACAAAATCCAGATGTCTGAAATAGTTTAGTATTCAAGTGGAGAACCTTAGCAGGAATGTGTTAGGACGCTGTATCAGGCAGTTGCCTAGATTAAGTTACAGATTTCTGTAGAACCCAGCCATTTTTCTTTAGGAATCGCTTGTTATTCATAAAACAATGTATATGTCATCCAGAAGATTGGAAAATAATTTAAAAGTGAAAGATAAATTTTTTATTTATCTTTAATTATTTATGCATTTATTTATTTTACATTCCAACCACAGCCTCCCCTCCTTCCTCTCCTCCCACTTCCTTACCCCACCCTCCTCTACTCACCTCCCTAATCCTCCACAACTCGATATCTGCTCAGAAAGAGGCAGACCTTCCATGAGCATCAGCAAAGCATAGCATATCAAGCTGCTCTAAGACTAACACCTCCCCCTGTTTTCAGGCTAGGCATGGCAATACAGCATTAGGAATAGGTTCCCAAGATCTGGACAAACCACCAGGGACAGCATTGTTCCCATTGCCAGGATTCCCATGAATAAACCAAGCTACACAACTGTCACATATATGCAGAGAGCCTAGATCGGTCCCATGAAGGCTCCCTGGTTGTTGGTTGAGACTCTGTGAGTTCCCATGAGCCAGGCTAGCAGTTTCTGTGGGTTTCCCTGAGATGACCCAGACCCTAACCCCTTGCCCCTACAATCTCTCCTCCCTCTCCTCAGCAGCTCTGACTAACTTTTGGCCATGGGTCTCTTAATCTGCCTCCAAAAGTCACTAGATGAAGGATTTCTGATGACAACTAGGTCGTCACATATCCAAGATTGCTAGGAATGTAACTGGAATCATTCTTGTAGACTTGTGGGAGTTTCCCTTGCAACAGGCTTCTACCTAGCCCTAAAATGTCCCCCTTTCCAGTCATCTCTCAGCACTCTCTCCATCCACCCACCTCCAACCAGGTCCCTCAAGTTCCTATGCCCACTCCCCACCTTCCACCCAGGAGGTCTCCTCTATTTCTCCTTCCCAGGGAGACCTTGCATCCCCATTTGAGCCCTTCTTGTTACCTAGCCTCTCTGGGTCTGTGGATTGTAGCATGGTTATTCTTTACTTTACAGCTAATATTTACTTATGAGTGAGTACATACCATGTTTGTCTTTCTGTGTCTGGGTTACCTCACACAGGATGAATTTTTTTCTAGTTTCATCCATTTGCCTATAGATTTTATGATGTCATTGTTTTAACAGCTAAGTAATATTCCATAGTGTAAATATACATTTTCTTTATCCATTCTTCAGCTGAAGGGCATCTAGGTTGTTTCCAGATTCTTGTTATCATGAATAATGCAACTATGACATAGTTGAGCAAGTGTCCTTGTGGTATGATTGAGCATCTTTTGGGTATATACTCAAATGTGGTATAGCTGGGTCTTGAGGTAGACTGATTCCCAATTTTCTGAGAAACCACCATCTTGATTTCCCAAGTGGCTGTACAAATTTGCCCTCCCACAGGCAATGGAGGCGTGTCCCCCTTTCTCCACATCCTCTTGAGCATAAGTTGCCACTTGTGTTTTTGATGTTAGCCATTCTGACTGGTGTAAGATGGAACCTCAGAGTTGTTTTGATTGGCATTCCCCTGATGGCTAAGGATACTGAACATTTCTTTAAGTGTTTCCCAGTCATTTGAGATTCTTCTGTTGAGAATTTTCTGTTTAGATCTGTACCCCATTTTTAATTGGATTATTTGCATTTTAATGTGTAGTTTCTTGAATTCTTTATATATTTTAGAGATCAGCTCTCTGTCAGATGTGGGGTTGGTGAAGATTTTTTCCCATTCTGTGGGCTTCCATTTTGTCCTATTGACAGTGTCCTTTGCCTTACAGAAGCTTCTCAGTTTCATGAGGTCCCATT
Organism: Mesocricetus auratus; assembly: GCF_017639785.1. NCBI lineage: Eukaryota > Metazoa > Chordata > Mammalia > Rodentia > Cricetidae > Mesocricetus > Mesocricetus auratus. The sequence continues at coordinate 14,643,778 of NW_024429213.1, read as the reverse complement.
TATTAATTGTCAATCTTAGTGTCTGTGCTACTGGTGTTCTATTCAGGAAGTGGTCTTCAGTGCCAAAGCATTCAGGCCTATTTCCCCACTGTCCTTTCTGTCAGGTTCAGTGTAACTAAATTCATGTTGATGTCCTTGATCCACTTGGACTTGTGTTTTGTGCATGTTGATAGACATGGATCTATCTGCAGTCTTCTACATGCCAGCATTCAGTTCTGCCAGCACCATTTGTTGAAGATGCTTTCTTTTCTCCATTGTATAGTTTGGGCTTCTTTGTCAAAAATCAAGTGTCCATAGGTGTATGGATTTATGTGTGACCACAGTGGAATAAGCCTAGTTATAAAATAACAATAGAAACCACAAAAATATACATTGTTATGGAGATTGAACAACACCATACTGAATAATGAATAGATAATTGAAGAAATAGCAAAGAAATTTAAATTTTACTAGAATTGAATGAAACTGTAAATATAGTACCTGCAAATCTACAGGATACAATGAAGATCGTCCTAAGCAGAAAGTTTATAGGGAAAACTGCAATTGGGAACCCAAATAAACAACTTCATACAATGGCTAAGCAATGTTGTTCAGACATGGCACATACATGAAAGGACCTGTGCATGGTCAAACCAAACAAAATTCCAGCGTTAATATGTGCCAGAAGGTCACAAATTTCAACCTGTAGGTGAAGAGCTATTTGCAAATGATGGCTTCTGGGAGAGAATAAATTTTCTTCAGGGATGTAGTCCCTAAGATGTTACCCCATGCTCCAGTAGGTAGTCCTACCTCCATGTACATATGGGCAGCACCAAGTGGGCTCAGTGAGTTAAAAAGAAAGAGCACATGAAACTGAGAGGGAATAATAATGGTGGGGAGAAAAGGGGAGAAATTGGAGGGGAGGGAATAAGGTGGTGTCTATGGTCATAGCATATTGTATACATACAGGATATTTTCAAACAATTTAAAAAATTAAATTGCACACATTCTGTCTCTGTCTCTCTGTCTTTCTCTCTCTGTGTCTGTCTCTGTCTCTCTCTGTCTCTTTCTCTCTCTGTCTCTCTCTCTCTGTCTCTCTGTCTCTCTGTCTCTCTCTCTCTCTCTCTCTCACACACACACACACACACACACACACACACACACACACACACACACACACTTTCCCATTTGATTGAGTCTTTGATAAAGAATGGCATCTGGATCACCAGGCTGCAATATCCCCAGCCAGCTTTCTAGTAGGGAAAGTCATTCGGAGTTCTTTGTCCCTCTATCATGACCAAGCTTTTCCCCTTCTCTGCCAGATAAACAAGCCATGTATTGTTTTTCAGTGCCCTGACCCACCTCCCCTGATCTGTAGGCTTCTCTTCCTGCCTAGTGGGCCAGGATATGCTGGGGCTTCTTCATGTGTAGAAGGTGCAATGTACTATTTGTGGGGTGGCTAAAAGAGCCACAGAAAGTAAACAAAGCTGATCAAGGGCACTCTTTTTGTGCTTCTCCTTATCCAAACACTTTCAGAAGAGGAAAGAGTCCACATTGCATTATGGCCCAGACCACAATCCCAAATAATAGGGGTCACATTTTCTTCTTGCCCTGGGTGGGAGAGAGTCATGGTTCCCTGTTTGATTGCCATCTCCTATCCGCTGTCTTTAAAGGGGTTTACTGAACCAAGAACAAAGACAGGAGGTGCTGTAAAAATATATTGACACCACAATTTACTAGGGCAGCTGGAGATTAACTCCTTCCAGTATTGCTCTGTTCTCTCCCCTCACAAGAGTCTTTAGAAAGACTTGGGAGACAACTTCTGAATGACCTCCCATTTCTCCCTGAATGTATCTACTGTCCTGCCCCAGACTGAGTTCTTGTGTTCTCTGTTCTTAAAAAAGAAGTGTCTTGCCCCAAGCACAGGAGATTATATCCTATTATCTACAACTCTACTCCGCTAAGCAACCATTAACACTCAGCATATTTTCTAACCTCCAAAAGCTTCCAAACTGGCCAAATATTGCTTGCGTTCTTATCTTACCTTCCTTTGCCCAAGGATTTCTCTGCCTTATGCCCACCTGCTAATCCCTCATCTGGGGACTATCTCACCTTCATACCCTCACAGCCTTCCTACTGTAGCCAATGCCAAGAATGTACTTCTACCTCTCCTCATTGTTGGCTTGACTTCAGCTGGCTGACCACGGAGTCTGACTGTTGTCAAAATAGTTGCTCTTTATTTCACTCAGACCTGAGGCTCAACAAGCATCATCAGATAAGCACTTGCACGAGCGAGGGTTGCCGACTGAAATGAGGAAGATATTTGGCAACAGAAGACAACAAAAGACTAGGCACAAAGCCTGCGTATTAAATTGAGCATTGACTGTTTTTTTCCTTGTATTTTTTTGGGGGACAAGGATTATTTTCCAGTATGTTGCTACTTATGTGGTTATCACAGAAGCCGGAAGGAGCAGGTTCTATAGAAAGTTATCACCTTGTCATTATTCCAAGTTCACTAAATCAGAGTCTAGTACCCCATGACCCATCCACCCAGTGAAGTGTGACAATTGCTAACTGAAAGTAAAAGTACGAAGTCTGCCTTTGAGCCTTTTCGTAACTGGACCTCCCTGTTTGGATTGAAGAAGCCGATTTTCTTGCTACTAATAGCATTGTGTTCATTGTACTCTTTGGTTAAGCTTAATATTAATGGCATACATACATACCTTTTATCAAGTGCCTGTTACATGCCAATTGTACTTTATACATGAGGAACTTGAAATTCCATGACATTCACTAAGCCAAGAAAGTCCATTTAAAGTGAAGTCAAGGTTTCAAGTCAGATCCATATTACCTATAAACTTAGCTCTACAATAGTACTTTTATAAATTGATAAACTTATGTAAGGTACAGAGGAATGCAAGAGGAAGAGACTAATTTCCCCAGAGAGGAAAGGCCCTACCATGCTTTTTGTCTTGAGGGAGCTTGTATAAGCCCTCATGGGAACCATAAATTACCAGAATTGAAATCAAAGACCAAGGGAAATTGGAGTAAGGATCAAGTTAATTATAACAGGAAAGCCCTAACTTTACATCTCTAAGAAAAATTAAATTTTGGTACCTGGGCCTGGGCTTAGGAGTATAACAAATTTGTTCTAGAATGTTCTCAGTTTTTGCCAGCACACTGGTCAATAAGGATATCATTAGGAACATCAGGTTTGCCTCTACCACCATTACCTTGGGTGCAAGGATCACTCCTGACAACTGAGTTTATGCTTTATTTTTCATAGAAGAAATAGAAGCCCACAGAAGGTATGTTTGCCAGAGTTCAGAGCAAATGATGGCAGATCAGGGACGCTCCCAATTGTCACTATCTTTAGCATTGCCAATGAGCTCCTTTTCTGGAATTGGAGTGTTGTGTGTGAAAGTGAGTTTTCTTTGAAAAGGAACAGATGCTCAGTTGCCTCTTGGAAGTCAAAGACTAGAATATTTGTAAACTTTTTTATCAGAAGGAGCTTTGCATTGAAAATGTCTAAGTCAGTGATCCCCAGCTTTATAAAAATGAACTATAGTACCATTTTTCTGAACCTGGAGGCTGCTAGGCCAGGCTGAGCTCTCCTTTCTTGGGGCCCTGAGGACCTGCGGAGATGGCTGGGTGGGGTCAACTCAGTCCAGGAAGTGCAGGAATTCTTTTAAGTGTATGCGTCTGGGGTGTTTTTCTCTCTCACTTACGTGTATTTTTAAAAATTCTTTTTAGACACCAGCTTTATCTTTCCCAAACATCATTTCCTTGCTCCTTTCCTGAGTTCTAGCAGTGGCCAGGGGCCCAGCTTCCTTATTGGTCTCTGAGCTGTGGATGGGATGGGCCAGGGCACAGAGGAGGTAGGAGTCAGGAACGCGGTGGGGGTGGGAGGGTAGGGAGGGTTGCTGCTGGAACTGCCTTTCCTCCTTCTCTTTGCCGCTAGGGCGCTGGCTGGTTCCTGGAGCTGTGTCTTTACTCTTATCCAGCCTTTGACACTGGCTGACATCCCCTAAGGCCTTGGACACAGAAAACCCCAAGCAGCTTGAGAGCTTTGGTTTGCTGTCCACTTGAACTCTTGGATGACATTTAGGATCTTCGGCTGCTGGCCTGACACCCAGGGAGGTCTTAAGTAGAGGGCTGATGGTCCTCAGCTAAGCGAAGACACTGGAGTGGTTGATGATGAGACTGTGAACTAGCTGGATACTCCAATCTCTCATAAACCATCTCTTCTCTGAGCAACTTCAATGGTAGGTACAGCCACAGTTTCCAACTTTTTCCTCCTGCTGCTGTCTTTCTTCCTTGTCTTAGGTTTTTCCCTGATACAGGCATTTAAGGATAATAAGTTATAGACTATGTTCAATCATAGTGCCTAACCCAGCTTTAGGGAAAAGATGAGGGTTCTAGTCATCCCTATATTGGGGTTGGACTGTATATTTGATGCCTGAGCTTGCCTTCTACTACTCGTTTCTCATTCTCCCCCTTCTCCACTGGATGAGATAGTTTTAAATCCAGAGCCACCGAGACCTCCTTTTTCTTATTGCTTCTTGAGGTATGGTTATGTCAAGCCTTAGCCATGGAAACTTTATGAGACTGAGCCCTTTGGGCAGGAGGGGAAATATGGTTTTCTAGAAAAAGCTTGAGGATCTGAGTCATTTTCCTTCAAATTTATTATTCTTGTGTGACTGTGTACCAAGGCATGCTTGTGGAAGTTAGAAGACAACTTTGTGTCTTTGGTGCTCCCCTTCTACCTTTATGTGGCTTCTGGGTATGGAATCTAGGTTATCTGGCTTGTGTGGCAAGTGCTTTACCTGTGGAACCACCTTGCTAGTCCCAGATCTGAATTTTGATTCTAATTCTAACCATAGATCTAGTTGCTAGCTGTGTGTTTCTGGCAAATAATTTAAGCTTTCTGCATCTCTCTTCATTGATAAAATGGGCATGCTAATGGTTCTTACACATGACATTGAAGTGAGGATTAAACCAGCTAATTCATATGAGGTATTTAGTATCTGACATAGCTTGAGTGTTCAATAGAGGCGCCTGTTGTATTTTTTGTAGGTTTATAGACTATCGGTATCAAGCACTATGCTAATCAGTTCCACACCTGGGACTGACTGCATCATTTAAACCAAACCATAGCTCATGAGAAATAGATGGCCATCATCCCATTTTACATATAAAGAATACACAAAAAAATATACAACTCAAGCTCTGATGGTGTGGTAGAGTACTTGCCTTGCAACTATGGTCCTGGGTTCCAGCCCAGCCTCCTTGCCCCAAGTAAAAACCTGCACCTCGGAAACGCGTTGGGCAAGGTTACACAACTAGGGTTTGAGTACAAGTTTGTGTTGAGTCTAGGACAGTTCACAAATGATAATAGGCCAGGTGCTAGGCTTGTGAACTGTTTCTTCTCTTTCTTAAACTAGTGTTAAATAGTACTCGATCTGGCTCCAGTCCTCTGCTGAGATTTCCTTCCTCTCAGTGTTTCTTTTTTTTCTAGTGTCCCCAGTGTCCCCCTGCCTTCCTCTGTCTTCTCTGGGATTATTTTCTACTCCTGGAGAAACCCTAGAGACTGTGGGTGCTTTTATCAGCTACTGTTTTAAGTGTGGCAAGGGAGTAGTACAGCAGAACCTTGACCAAAGTTTCTCAGGCCCACTTGGTTGCAAGTGCTCTGAGCCATCTAAAAGGGCAAGTTTGAGGTAATAGCCAATACTGTAGTCCATGGGATTTACTGACCACTTGGTAAAACACTAGACTACTGGATGCTTTGAGAATATTTCCTCTAATACCCACATTAACATAGGCAGGTGAGGATGCTGCTTCTAATTGCTGTAGTAAACCTAGCCAGGCGAGAACCACTCTTCTATTTCTCACAAGAACAGGAGCTCAGATGGCTTGACTCTTATAGAGGCACACGTGTAAAATACTGGTTTAATATAGTTAGTGGAACAAAACTAATATACATGAAATGCTGATAAGCAGTACAAAATAACATGTTTGATGAGCTACATTACTTGAGATAGACTCCCGGGAGGAGATGACACTAGAAATACATATTTATTTAATTTATACAGTGTTTAGAACCTCATGTCCACAAAGATGTGCAAGTTAATGACCATTGGGAATATCTCCTATTTAACTGCTATGGAAATGATAGTTCTGAGAAGTTTTCCCTTGTTGATAGAGTTGGGATTCAAATCAAAGCAGTCCAATCACTGGGGTAAATTCTGCTGGGAAAAGAACACCAGTAAAAGAGATCTGCGAAAGAACAGAGCTAGCTACAGAGCAGGGAGATCAAAGTATGGTATGATACAGCCTATAGAGACTTGGAAAGTCCGGTGTAGTTTATATTTGAAGCAGCACAGGGTAAGAAATTGTGATTTAGTGGTAGAGAATGCCCATCCAATTCAGTTGTTATTTAACCTGGTAGAACCTAAAAACCACAAATGGAAATAAAACAAGAATATACTCTTTGGCAAGTGGACATAGTACTTTGGATACAATGTTGAGGGCATGGACTAGAGTTGAAAGGTAGTAGTGGGGGTTTCTAGAAGGAGAATTATGACTTTATAATGGTAACAAAATGGAGGAGAGAGGGAGGAAAGAGAGAGAAAAGGGGAAATGGAAGGTAGAAAGATGGAGAATGCAGACAAGCCAAAGATACCTCATAAAAGAACACTTGATAGAACGAATAGTGGGCTAAACAATTGGGAAGATCAATGCTTACTAGTTTACATTGTGGACTCCGAAGAACCTCAAAATTCCTGGCTGTGGAAGAAGGACCAAAAATAGCAAAGTTTCCCTATTTCATACTACAGTTTCAGTGCTTGGAAGCTTCAGACATAGTATATGTATACAGACCTAATACTACACATTCCTCCAACTGGGAGATGCGTGATAAGTACTTGTTGACTATATGACTGCCCAATGAGAGTAGCATCAGGGTCTTCCAGCACCGTAGCTTTGGGTGTAATAGTCCAACCAAGCATAGAGCAAGTGAAGTGCCTTCTGGAACCTTCAGCCTTCTTGCTGTGTACTCAGTGTTCTGTCACAGAACAGTGTGATTACGAGGGTGGAGCCTCGTCACAGATTTTAGTACTACTGCGGATCTATGGCCCTGTTGTTTGACAAGTAACCTTCTCTGTCCTTCTACCTATATCTTCCGTTGTCTGTGTCTGGCCTATTACCACTCAGTCATATGCCTGGAGCAAGGCTTTCTCCTCAGGACTACATTTTTAGGCTTTGGCCTTGTGCTGTCTGAATCTTCAGAATTTTTACATTTCCTGAGAGGCTACAATCCTCCTTCTTTACTCTGCCTGCCATTGCTCATGAGATGTAGAAATTTATTTATCCCACAGGATAGCAAGCTTTTGACAACAAGAGTCCTTATGTGTACCACCAGTGCCCCATATGGGGGCTATGAATAAATTATTAAATCATCTATCATTTTGATACCTCTCCATTATCTCCTTACCTAGTATTTGTTCGTCTCTCAGTGTCGTTCACCTGCCTAGCATCCACTGCATTACTAGTATTCACTTATATTTCTGTAAGCTTTCTCAGAGTTTTCTGACATTGTTTGTCCCTCTCTCATCTCTCCTTGCTTTTTGCATCTGCCTGGCCCTTCTCTGCCCTCTCCCTATATTCTTCCCTCTGCTCTCTCATCTGTGTCTTCATTCTCCTGCTTCTTCTATTCTCTCTCCCATCAGTCGTCTCTTTCTCTCCTAGTTCTACCATGTCCTGGGTTATCTTTCCCATTTGTAGGGGTGGCATCTGATCATGTGAAGTACGCAGTTGACATGGATTGGTCTTGTACAAGCGAATCAGTGTAAGAGTTGCCCCAGACCAGAACCTTTAGTTATAGTGGGGGTCTTGACCTCAGACCGGTTTCCAGTTATTTGTCCCTGGCATGCTAAATTTTCAGCCAGTTTCTTCTGTCACCCTAGCCGATCACCACTTTGTCCTTTTTTTCCTCACAAGAGTTTAGACTCCTTGCTATGAGTTTGCTTGCAAGTACCTCACTTATGTGTGCCTGTGTCCGTCCTAACATTCAGTATCTAGGACCATTTTATGATATTTTATTTTAATTAGTTCTAGTTCTTTCATGAATCAGCAAGCTCTCAGAGGTATAGACTTTGACTCATGGCCATACCCCTCAGAACTACATGTATTTTAGAAGTCTTATAGTAAATATACAATAAATACTTGTAGAATTAATGAAGAAAATTTGAGCAATTCATACTCCACTACTGACATGCTCAAGCATCTTAACCACTTACCTCCTTTTGCAGAGAAAAATGGAGAGATTGATCATATTGATATTTTTCCTTCAAAGACAAATACTGGTAGTCAGCAGCTCTTGTGAAATCTACAAATTTTAGTGAGAATCTACTGTGTGTTTAACATTAGTGTCCATACTTGGATATGTTTTTATTTGTTTGCTTTGGTTTTTCAAGACAGGGTCTCCCTCTCTCTCTCTCTCTCTCTCTCTCTCTCTCTCTCTCTCTCTCTCTCTCTCTCTCTCTCTCTCTCTCTCTCTCTCTCCCCCTCTCTCTCTCCCTCCCTCCCTCCCCCCTCCCTCCCCCACCACCCAACAATACCTGGATATGACTAGGAACAAAACATTTCCATTGAAGCTGACATTTTATGTCTTTAGCAATCATCCATTGAATAAAGGAAATTCGAGTAGTAGAGCTAAGGGGAACACTTAGATGTCTACACTAACTCCTTGGAAGATAATCTAGCTCATTGAATGGAAAGAGCAGGTAGGGACGGAAGTCACTTGGGAGTGATTTCAACACTGACTTCCTGGCTCTTTCTTGCTGTAGGAGAAACATCCCTGTCAGTAGGCCGCACTCATGGCATGTGGCCAAGCTATTGGAGGGGTGCCCTGAAGCGGCCACCACCATGCATTTCCCTTCTGAAGCCTTCAGCTTATCCTGGCATTCCGGTTGCAACACAAGGTGAGTCAAAAACTCTCCCCTCTAGGTGGGCTGGAGGTTGGACAGCCTGGTCACTCTCCTCCTATGATCTTGTCCCTATTGGATGGTTTAGAGCTGAAGGGATATAACAAAAAATGGCATGGCCATCTAGAGTCCCTGGGCTTTCATGTAATTGAATGACTGACAGACTAGCACCATGACTGTGAGTCTGCATCTTTACTTTTTGATAGTGTTGCCTAGAAGTACCTCATTTGAATCACAAAGGTAACCGCCCTGCCCTGATTCTCATTCTATTTCACTAGTTATTCTCTCTCAGGTTCTTTTCTTGATTCCTGTTTGTGTGGGGGGCAGTCTTTGTCTGTAGTCACTCTCTAGGAACTTCCTCTAGTGTTCATTAATTCTATCACAGAGCAGCAATCTCCAAAGCAGGGACCTCTCCAGGTCACAGGGTCTAGCTCAATGCAAGAAGCTTGATGTTGTCCATGTTTATTGAAGCAACTACTCAAGGGACAAACCACTTGTTGTTTGCCCCCCCCACAAAGTTGCAAAACCAGACAAAGTGTTGTACTTGGCTCCATTTTCCCTTCAATAATCAGATCTCCCCTTCAAAAGTGGGTTTTTGTTATGGGGGTTCAAGGAAGGTAAGAGGTGAGTTTTCCCTAATTTGGTCATTTTATTTGGTATTGGAAGTCAGTCAGAGTCTGATGGCAGAGGCAATTTTGTTCTAGAAGAATACACAGAATTATATTCTAGATCTAGCTACTGTCCAAGTGTGTGCATGCGCGTGTGTGCGTGTGTGTGCTCCAGCAGAAAGTGAGGCGAATAGCAGGTCCCCTGGCCAACAAGAAATTAATGTATTGCTAACTCAGAACCAAGGTAGCAAAGTGATTAACACCATGCAATGTGCAAGACTAAGGGGAAACTGGTCTGGAGGTCTAATGGGCTGCTGTTATAGATCAGCTGTGGCTTGCTTTCTGAGCTATGGCTTTATTGAGAGCAACCTGCAACCCCTGAGATTCTAGTCAAAGAAAGTTAATGGCATTTCTTGGCTCAGTCTGGCTATGCATTTGGGAAATGGTACTTAACCTTCAACATTATGTCTTATCCTTGGTTTTCCTGGCGTGCTTTTGCTGTTGGTAGATAAGAGAAGTATGGGTGTGCAAAGCCCACTCATAGATCATTCCATGTAGTAGAAAGGACATTGATAACATGACAGCTGAGATCAGCTACTGCCATGTAGTAAGCCCTCGGTAGATGCCTGAGCTCTGACAAGGGTTCTTTGTTTCTTATCTAATTTCATCTACACAGTAACACTCTGGCAGAGAGTTTACTTTTTTTCTCATTTGAAAGTGTTATCAGACAGGAGCTAAGACTTTTGATTGAGAGTCTTAGGTTCCAATTGCAATTCAACACCTTTCTGAAATAGTCAGTTTGCTTTACTTCATGACTAAAAAATTGAAGTGAATAATCTCATTTGGGCTTCAAATGGAAGACTGTAAAAGGCTTCAGTAAATAATCAAAATTTCTGTTAATCAAGAAAAATAGTAGGTTCAGAGGATGTAGCCCAATAACAGCACTCTGCACTAGTATGTTCTGGGCCCTCAGTCCCACCACCAGCACAGCAAATAAAGCGATAGGAATTTCCAGAATAAAGGAACATTTAAACTTGATCCCTGCCTGTGCCACTAGAGTTTGTAAAAATTGTCTTCTCAAAGTCACTACTCTGTAGACCTAATTTCGTCGACACCAGTGGATTCAGAAATGTAGTGAGTCCCAGTAGCCTGTGTATAAGAAGCCCTGAATGTAATTATGATGCACACTCAGGTTTGAGAATCACTGCTTTATGAAATGGTCTGGCTGAAGTCAAATCAGTGTCATTGGTCTCTCTAATGCTGATGGCTTGGACTGTCTCTCCTGGCAGAGAACAGTACACTGGCCCAACAGTGACTATTCAGAGGCAAGTTAAGACTTGCTGTTAGCAATGACATAGTGCATAATCCCCGTGGCATCTCCCCATTCTTTGGGTTGTTTGTTCATTCTTCCTCTATAGGAAATCCTGTCTCATTTTGTCATGTTTCTATGGTATGCATGTGTCAGTCTCCTTACTTATTTCCCTTTCTTCCCCCTTTATCTCATTTTCCTTTCATTTGTAACATGGGTGACTCTGATCTGCCCTGCCCTTTCCCATGGTGGACTGGGCAGAGTAGGAAAAGTGTCTGATCGCTTGGCTAACTAACGTGTGTATCTTGTGTCTTACAGTGACGTGTGTGTACAGTGGTGCCCCCTCTCCCGACACTGCAGCACTGAGAAAAGCAGCTCTATTGGCAGCATGGAAAGCCTGGAACAGCCAGGCCAAGCTACCTACGAGGGCCACCTCTTACCTATTGACCAGAATATGTACCCCAGCCAGCGTGACTCAGCTTACAGCTCCTTCTCAGCTAGCTCAAATGCCTCTGACTGTGCCCTGTCTCTTAGACCAGAGGAACCACCCTCCACAGACTGTGTCATGTCAGGCCCAGGGCAAACTAAAGCCATTGATGGCCGACCTAATGTATCTGAGACTTCAGGAAGTAGTCACAGTACCAGTGGGGACCATGAGACCTCTGCTTCTCATGAATCATCCTGCCCAGAGGAGGGCCAGCACTCGGGACCTGCCAAGATGGTCCAAGGTCCACCAGAGCCTCCAGTGAGGCGGGACAGCCTTCAGGCCTCTAGATCCCAACTCCTCAATGGAGAGCAACGCCGTGCATCTGAACCTGTGGACTCATTGCAACAGAAGGAGAAACAAGGCTTAGACACAGCGCTGTCTACAAGGAACCCTAACCAGTTCTGCTGTGTAAGTGGGCAAGACCAAGTGACAGGTGAGGGTCACCAGAACTGTGAGCCCATCCAGCCTTCTGAATCCAGCCAGGAGGACTCTGAGCATCTACTGATAGAGGGCTCCTCTAAAGCTCTTGATTCCCCAAAAACACATGACAAAGGTTCCAGCAGAGAGTTCAGCCTGGTCAAGGAGGCATCAGCAGATTTGGTTAACACTTTGACCTTTGGTGCCATTCCACGCCTCCGAGGAACCACAGAACATCGTCATAGTGCCCCTGAGCAGCTGCTGGCGTCCCACTTGCAGCAAGTGCACCTTGATTCCAGAGGTAGCAAGGGGATGGAGTTGCCAACTGGGCAGGATGGGCACCAGTGGACTGTGTCCCCTTTGCATAACATCTCTAAGGGAAAGAAAAGTCCAGGTTTCCTCACAGGAGACACTCAGGACCAGCCTAGCAATGAAAGGAAGACCAAGCTCATAGATGATAAGCTGATGGGTTTGGTACACCGGAGCCAAAGTGGTTCCCCACTTGGAGAGGTTGATGGACACCTGCCAGAACGAACTTACTTGGACCCAAACAGAGCAAGCAGAACAGGCAGTGACTTGGCCAGCCAGCAGCCCTCTGCCACTTGCTCCTCCATTCAACAAGCTAGAGACTTCTTTTCAACTTCTAAAGTAGCTGGTCACGCAGAAACAACTGAAGAAGGTAACAGTGAGGCCAAGGAATGTGGCCAATTAGGTGGCAGAAGAAGTGGAGGCCCCCGGGGACGCTCCATCCAAAACCGGCGGAAGAGTGAGAGGTTTGCTACCAATCTTAGGAATGAAATTCAGAGGAGGAAAGCCCAGCTCCAGAAAAGTAAGGGTCCATTGTCACAATTCTGTGACACTAAGGAGCCAGTGCAAGAGACCCAAGAGCCTCCAGAGAGCCCTCCACTCTCTGCTTCTAACTCGTCTCTTCTGTCTTCACATAAAAATGTCCCCAGCCCTGGAGACAAGCTCTTCAACAAGAACATGATGCTCAGAGCTAGGTCTTCAGAGTGCCTCAGCCAGGCCTCTGAGAGCTCCAAAGCTAGGGTAGACTTAGAGGGAAGGATAAGCCCTGGCCAGAGGTCTGGCCACTCTTCTTTGGGCCTGAACACCTGGTGGAAGGCGTCTGACTCATCCTCCTTAGACACTGACAAAGCAAATGCTCCCCAAGGGGTCTGTGGAGGTCACTGGAGATGGTCACCAGAATATAACCCACAGCCACAGGTGCCATTATCCACAGAAGGTTCTTCCAGCCCAGATGACAACAAAGAGTCAAAGACATCTACTGCTCAAGCTGGAGAGGAAGCCATCCTCTTGCCATTTGCAGACAGACGAAAGTTCTTTGAAGAGAGCAGCAAATCCTTGTCTACATCGCATTTGCCAGGCTTAACTACTCATAGCAACAAGACTTTTCCCCAGAGACCAAAACCCATAGACCAAAACTTCCAGTCAGTTAGCTATAGGGAATTGAGATGCCATCCCCTAGACCAATCATATCATTCCACAGACCAACCATACCATGCTGCAGACCAGCCGTATCATGCCATGTCACCACTTCAGTCAGAAACTCCCACTTACCCAGAATGTTTTGCTACCAAAGGCCTAGAAAATTCCCTGTGCTGTAAGACACTTCACTGTGGAGATTTTGATTATCACCGGACCTGTTCCTATTCCTGTAGTGTTCAGGGAACTGTAATGCATGATCCCTGCATTTATTGTTCTGGAGAAATCTGTCCTGCATTGCTAAAGAGAAATTTGTTGCCAAACTGCCACAATTGTAGGTGCCACCACCACCAATGCATTCGGTGTACAGCTTGCTATCATAATCCTCAGCATGGTGTCCTTGAGGACAGCAGCCTGGCATCTGGAAATGCTTGGAAACCCAGGAAGGCATCACTACAGGTGAGCACTTGGTTCATGGGTGAGTGAAATTCATTATTCTAAAATGTAAGTCTAATTCATTTCAGTGATGTAGCCCCTTCTCTACACTCAGCCACCAAGATTGCAGTATACACATGTGACTTTAGAGGTTGGGGAAAGTAATTTTTATTCCTTAAAATTAACAGAACTAGAATTTATTCTAACTGAAAATTAGTATCTGAGTGACCTTCAGCAAACCATGAAATGATTATAATTTGAAGTTCCATGATTTTTAAAGGGAAAATATATTCACTTATAAAACAGCTAGTACTAATAAAATTAAAAGGTAGGATCCACATAAAAGGTAAAACATGTACCATTTGTCTTCTTGAGTTTGACTTATTTTGCTTGATGTAATTTTTTTTAGTTCTGCCCATTTTTCTGCAAATGGCATGATTTACTCTTTTCTTTATGACTAAATAAAATTACATTATAAATAGTATCCAGAGGATTCTAAGTCCTGCTACAGATATACTTGCACACTCATAGTTACCACTACAATACTTACAGCAGTTGAGGAATAGAACCAGCCTATATGTCCATCAACAGATGAATGGATAACATGGCTCTTGCTTTGGACAAAAAGGTGGAGAACAGTGTTTGCCAGTATGTATTTGCACGGAAGTTGAAAGTAACAGGGCATGAAAGCACATTAAGCAGCTTGATATGCACTAGATTTACATGAGTATATTCATCAACAACCAACAAATGGGCATTAATATTTGTACATGTCATAGGAAACACATTTCACCTAAGATACTATAAGCAAATGATAAGCTTTAACACACATGCTAAAATATTCTTGAAGTATACACATGTATACAAATTATTTTATATTTCCCACCTATGCATCTTATACATATTTTTGTTTGTTTGTTTTTCGAGACAGGGTTTCTCTGAATTGCTTTGGAGGCTGTCCTGGAACTCGCTAGGTAGATCAGGCTGGTCTGGAACTCACAAGAGATCCACCTGCCTCTGCCTCCCTAGTGCTGGGATTAAAGGTATGCGCCACCAATGCCCAGCCTCTTATACATATTTTGCTTTGCATATGCCTAAGATTCCAATAGGCTTTGAAGCTATAGTTAACAATATTTTTTTCTGAATATTAAGTTAAAATACTTTGTTACTTCTACATGTAAATACAGTTGAACATTGTGTATCAGCTCCATATCCTGTAACCTTGCTGAACTCCCTGAGGAATTCTAGTACCTCTTTGCTAGGTTATAGAAGATTTTGCACATAGGAGGTCACATCGTCTTGGAATAGAAGGAATTCTGTATTTTTTTTCATGTTCTATATGTTCTTTTGTGGGGAAGGAAACCTAACTAATTTTCCTGGGATCCCCAATACAGTGTTCGGAAGGAATGCTAAGAGCAACAATGTTGCAGTGTTCAATGCTTCCCTGTGCTGTTTGGTGGCTACAACCTTGTAATGATGGTTCTGTTGTTGTCCTTTATCTGGTTAAAAGATGACTCTTTAGTCTTAGCTCAGAGGAGCTCTTTTTGAAATGAATAATGGATTTGGGGTTCTTTCAAGTGTTTTCCTATTTCTGTTAAAATGCCCACATTGTTTTAAATTTCGTCTAAATTAATGGTGAGTTTATATTGATTGAATTTTGAAATAAGTATCCACCTAGCATTCCCAGGATAAGCCCCACTTGGTCATAATGTAGTACGTATTTTTATGCTGCTAGATCTGATTTATTAGCATTTGTTGATGCCTCTGAGTGTACATTTATTACAGATTTTAGTCTGTATTATGAAATCTTTGTTGTTTTCTAACTAGGTAATGCTAGCTAAATGGGGTGGGACGCGTCCCTGCTCTTCTGTTTGCAGGGAGAATTTGGACAGCACTGCTGTTATTTCTTCTCTAAGCATGTGGTAAAATGTATCACTGAAATCATTTGGGCTTGAATTTTCTCTGTGAGAATGTCTGAAACTGCACATTAATTTCTCCAATAGAAACAGAGTTAGTTGAGTGAGCTTTGGTAGCTTATGGCTTTCAAGGACTTACTCTATGT
Organism: Mesocricetus auratus; assembly: GCF_017639785.1. Classification (NCBI taxonomy): domain Eukaryota; kingdom Metazoa; phylum Chordata; class Mammalia; order Rodentia; family Cricetidae; genus Mesocricetus; species Mesocricetus auratus. Next base: position 14,628,054 of record NW_024429213.1, on the reverse strand, counting down.
TTAAGTCTTTACATTTATGCAGATAAAGTTGTTGGGACATACTTTGAAGGGCACTGAACAATTTAAGATGTAGTGGTTAATGAATACAGGGGTAAACAGATACATGATACGGTGAATACAGCAAAAATGTTCATTGTAGCATCTAGATAGTGGATTTCACTGTAACTGCTTTCTTCTTCTTCTTCTTCTTCTTTTGTTTTGTTTTTGTTTTTTTCAAGACAGGGTTTCTCTGTGGCTTTGGAGGCTGTCCTGGAACTAGCTCTTGTAGACCAGGCTGGTCTAGAACTCACAGAAATCCACCTGCCTCAGCCTACCGATTGCTGGGATTAAAGGCATACGCCACCACCACCGGGCTACTTTCATCTTTTTGACATGTTTGAAAATATTCACAATGCTGATAAAATAGAAAAGGAAATATTAGATAATGCCCAAAAGGCATTGAAGCTGAAACTAGACCAACTGGGTTTAAATTCCTTCCCCAGAATTTATAGTGCCTAATCTTGCTCATCTAAAAAATAAAGGTAATAATAGCACCTGCTTCATAAATTGGATTAAATGGCGAACATATGCAAGGCCTTTAGAACGGTGACTTGTGGACAGTAATCATCTTATAAGGAAACTATTTTAAGATGAAGGGAACTTTGGCTTAGCTTGAAAATCTTGGCTGGAAGAAGTACTGTACTCATAAGCAAGTAATAGGGAATGGGAGTTGAAGGTGAATGGAAAGAAAGCAAGGATGACTACAGGGATGTTGTCTCTGGACCAGCACCTCCGAAAGAGGAAGGGACACATTGGGTTCCTAATGTCTGTTAGACTGGCTAAGCATATCTGCTTAGACACTAGGCTTTCAGTTTTGTGGATGGCTATGCCTGTAGGAATGTGCCGTTTCTACCCTTGTCTTTGGAATCCTATATTCCTGGCCTTGCAAGACATGCAGCATGGGTTTACACACTCTAGCTCTGACGACTAAGGTAGTGGAGCCTGCTCTTTCTGGCACAAAGAAGGTTGGAGCGCTAACTAGCTCTGACTCAGTGGTATCTAGAGAAGTGAAATCGGCATATAGTTACATCACACAAACTTTAGGTCAGTTAGTTTTACATATATCACCAGTTGATTTCACTTAACCCTTATAGCTGAAATCGAGTCTCAGAGAGATCACACAGTGTACAAGGTACAGAGCTGAATTTGAACAACATGAAAACAACTTGTATAAGCCTGTCCACTGGATTCTGGGTGCTTTAGATGTATCAATGCATTGAGCCTTCTAGCAATCAAGAAATAGGTACCCTTGTCATGATTGTGCTACTATATAGTAAGTACCATATATTTATGGCATAATGTATACAAATATTCATATATATGAGTATAACATGTAGTATCAATTTATACATATGCACATGTATATAGCATATATGTTTATCATGTATAACATACATGTATGTATAATATAACAGAGTTAAAAGGACAGATGTGGAAAATGAAGCTCTGCTTCCAGCTGCAGAGACTGTGTTCTGCAGTGTGTGCTACCTGCCTCTCTGTAAGTAGATTGCAAGGCCTAGGCCTTCTCTCCATGTAGGAAACAGGATGGTTTCTAGCAATATCACGTTCACGAAGACAGAAAGTTCTACTATAGTCCTCAACTGCTCTACCTATTGTACTATTGCTTCTTTGGTTCAAAGAACACAGACCAGTTATAGGATACTAAGTTGCTCAGGCAAAAGAGTAAAGTAATACTGATAATCTTGAAAGGTCAATGGGAGTGGGTGAAGGGCTCTGTCTGATTTACCCACTGCTATTTTCTAAGCACCCCCACAGGACTAGACAGAACATGGACAGGAAATCCTGGCTTGTGCTGTGACTGGACACATTATGGTGCCTCTGTGGGCAGTGACATCTCACAAACATGTCAAGGCCAACGGAATGTGAAGTACAAATTATTGGAATTGCTCAGATGTGCCCCAAACAGACTGCTCTCTGGTTTTATGAAAGCTGGAATCAGAAAATATTGCCACCTTTTTCATACTAACACCCAGAATGAAGTTTTCTTTGAGGCAGAGTCAGTGTTGTTCAGGCTGGTCTTGTGCACTCAAGTGGCCTTCCTGCAACACACTCACAAGTGCTGTGAGCACAGAGCCTTCTATACAGCATGCACTGTGTCTGGTATTATCTACACAGTTCCTTTGATCCTCCCTGTCAATCTATTTGCCACATAGCAGGCTGAGATTTCAAGTGGTGACAGAATGTCCCTCACATAGCACAGATAATAAATGTTTTGCCAGTATAACTGACACCAAAGACCTATGTCATTCTGAGTCACCAGGTGTTTGTCCCCAAAAGAGAGGCCTTCTGGGGCTAAGGCAATAAACCTTGGAAAAGACTAATAATAACAGTATTGGAGCAGAATGAATTTAGAAGATCAATGTGGTTTAGGAAAAATGCCTTCTCTTTGGCTAAGCTCTGAGTCTCCAGGCTGAGGGTGCTAAATGCAAAGCCAGGAGGAATCTGAAAAACAAATATGCATTCAGGTTCAGGCTGTAGTAAGAAGAAAGGTAAATTTTTACAAATGGCATATAGCCGAACAATTCAGGAAAATACATCTAAGGTAGGCAATCTAGTTATCTAATGTGTGAACCAGGGCACCCTGAGATGAACTCCTGTCAGCCTTTGTCTGAAGATGTGGGCAGAGGAGTAAGAACTGCAGGATGAGGGTAACTGACATCTCTGTTCTATGTTTTCCAAGCCTGGAAGGTTTCTGCAGCACGACCTCTTGCCCTCAACGCCCCCTCCAGGTCAGCACTTCCAGGAAAATACTTTCTAAATTGGAAGAAGCAGGAGAAATGAACAGGTTCATCCAGTAGGACAAACAAAAAGATCTCCAACCCTCAGTGCCAGCAAGAGCTACAGCAAACAGCAAACATGCTCAACTCTTTTTTGGAGTGGTTTGGGAGGGGAGTGGAGCAGGAGGAAAATTCAACATTCTTAGCCCACAGTGTCCAGGTCTCTGAGTGCTTTCAGGATATCTGCATGACTACAGTGGCTCAGTAGGCGCTTCCCAAACGAATGGCAGCCTTCCAAGTGGACGTTTCTGGAGCCTGTCTGGGAGAGTCCATGCTACCAGCCAAGAAACCTGACCAAGCTGCTAATTTTGGAACTACCTGGATACCTGGCTGTTCAAATATCCCTAACTTACCCTAATTTTCCTTTGCAGGAATTTCCTGGGGACAAGTGGAAACCAATAGCAGGCAACAGGAAAACTAGCCATTCAGGGAGGTAAGTGATTGCTCCGGCAGTTGGGGTGATTTTGTGCCTCTGGGGTTCTTTAGAAATTGCTATGACTTTTGGTTTACTCGATTTTCTTTAACAAAACTGGTCTGCTCTTCACACCAAGGAGTTGCTGCCATAAATATCATTCAATGTGCTCCCTACACTACCATCTAGATATAAACCAGATAGATTGTGAGGACATTTTAGAATAGTCATCAGTGCTGTGAAGGTATGTCTGTCTGAGGCAGTCCATCTAGATATACCCAAAGACACAGAGAACAAGACTGAAACGAGGGCTAAGGCATAAACTGTGCCTGCCTCCCAAGTGGCCAAAAGCAGTTGGACTCAGCAGAGAGGAGGGACTGTTCTCTTTGTCCCAGGTTGTTGGAGGTACCTGCTTCTTGGGTTCTGCCAGCACAATTTTAGTAGGACTTGTTGAGAATTTGCGGGCTGTGAAAACGTGGTTATAGGTTGCAACTGTTGGAGAAAGGCACATACGACTTTTAATAAAGGAAAAAATAACTGCTTTGTTCAGGATGGAACACCTAACTCCTATAATTGTGGATCACAGTCCCCAACACTCATGTTCCTTAGAGATGAGGTGTCCTATGTGGTGGCTCGAAGTGAATCAGAGGTGTAGATAGTCACTTCCTTTGGGGTTGCTGCTTGCCTAGTCACATCCCTTTTTTTGTACATCTTGATATGCTCTTTCAGCCAGTTTTTCTTGGGCCAGGTAGTAAAAGAGGGTTCTCAATGATTTTGAGTCCCATTGCCATCTCCAGAAGACAGAAAAAAAGGCCCCAAGCTGTGACTCTCTTCTCTAAATGAAGGCACTAAGAGACACAAGGAGAATCATGGTCTACAGGCTCTTAAATAGTCCAGAATTCTTGTAGGTGGTCTACATTATGCTCCATTATTTTTAATTCAAATGTAACTAGGTCATTTCACCTTTCCCTTTCTTCCCTACATCTTCCCCATGTCCCTCATTCTAGATCCTCCCATGACCCCACTTATTCTCTCTCAAATTTATGGCCTGTTTTTCTTTGACTTACTGTCAAACACACATAGAAATGCATATGTGTGTGTACACATAAATTTATAAATGCAACCTGCTGAGTCCTTTTAGTGTTGCTTCCTTCCATGTATATGATTTTAGGCATGACCATTTTGTTTTGTATAACCAATTAGGGGTTCCTGCCTGGGGAACACTGATTAATAGTTCCTTTGAAGAAAAGAGCTACAGTTAGTCGTGGTGGTAACCAACAGCTGTCTCATTGGACTTAAGACCAACTCAACAAGAGGAAAATCATGCCTTATAACAGCAGCCTAGCCAACTACCCAGTTGTGGGTCTTAAGGAAAGACCTGCTATTTATAGAAAACTAAAAACTGTTTAGAGGAAAAACTGCTCTCTTTGACTGGCATATTTCCTAACTGCATTCCAAATATTAGCCCCTTGATTTGATAGCATAGTTGGGAATTACTTTGACCTTTCTTTCATTCCAAAGTCTGGTAAAATTGCTCATTTTCCCCTGCAATGGGAAAGGGAATAGTTCCCAATATTTATTAATCATCTATAATTATCATTCTACATTCAAGATTGCATTTACTCTCCATACTAGTTCTCATGCTGCCTATTTTATAGATAAGGTCCAGAGAAGCTATATAATTTAACCCAGGTTATAGAAAGCAAATGATCATGTTAGGTTTCATAGAGTCTGACACCAAAGTTCCTGCCCCCCCATTAAACCTGCTTCCATTGGGATCCATAAAGGACAGACTGCAAATAGATCCCTCAACATAATGCTTCAGGAGTCTAAGTCCTAGGCAGAAATTCCATGGCTGGACTTGACCCCCCCCCACCATAAGCTCTGAACTGTTTTATACTATGCCCTTATGGGCATTATTTTAATCCAATGACACTGTCAGGTTTCATATATTATTAGACTGAGACCCTTAAAAAAAGATACCATACCGTGAGCATACCCTTATTCTTTGTGCTTAACACAGGGCATCTTTCAAATGGTATTTATCATCTGCTTGCCGAAAGAGGAAATAGAATCTATTCACCACTGCATGGGTGAAAAGACACAAAAACAATGCTAACATTTTCCTGTTTTTTTTTTCCTTTTCTTCATGACTGGGGAAGGACTGTCTTTTGTACATTAAGCAAGTACTTCACTATAGAGTGACACCCCAAGGCAATAAATAACTCAGTTATATGTTGTAGGCACCATGGAATACATTTTTATAAGTCTTTATTTATCACTGTGAGGTTGTAGAGTAGGTATAATCAGTGTAGGCGTAGTTTCTTCTCCATTTAATAGAGAGAAGCAATTGAGGTACACACAAACACATTCATTTGCCTACAGCCCCTCATTATTCCCAAGTAGTCTTGCTTCTGAAACAGTATTCTAGACCTCAGCAGTCTTCAAAATGCCTCTCCTACTCACTCATCAGTGAAGTAAGAGAATCTTACTTAAAGCTTAGCATGGGCACTGCCTTTTGCTTAGCGAGGTGGGAGATACTAGTAAGAGAGCAGCAAGAAATGTTGTCTGCCCACAGCTTGAAGAGAAAATAGTAGCCCACACAGAGTTCAGCAGCAGTAATAATACATCATTACTTGCAAAACAATCTATGTGCTTTGGGTTGAGTTGCACAACTTATGGTAGAACTTTGTAACAATTCCAGCAGGTAGGCATTAGACCAGGGTATTGAATCTCGGAGTTGAGTGTGCAACAGAAACATTTGGAGAGCTTATTAAAACATGAGAGCCCATTGGACTCTGCCCCCTAACATCGAATTTCATAGGTGTGAGGTAGGGCTCAAAAATCAGCATTTCTAAATGGGTCCTTGGCTGATGCGGCACAGCTGGTCCTGGGACCACACATTGAGAACTGCCAACTCAGATAAAGGATTTGAGATTGAGAGCGAGTGAGTATTCCACTCAAGGTCTCATAGCTGGGAAGGGGATCAGCTCAGCTTTTAAGCCAGCTTTTCCTTATAAAAATTTCCAAGAGAACATGAAGCTTAAACAAGACATACCTTAAACTCGGCCCCAGTATATGGTAAGTATTTCTTGTGTTTCGGAACAAGTCATGGAAGGATAAGAAAAGTGAAGGCTGAAAGTGGAAGGAGAGGAGCCGAAGCAAGGTGTCTTAGAATAATAGACTCTATTACTAAGTAAGGCCTTGGAGTTAACACTGCCTCAGTTGAAACCCATGTTCATGTGCTTCCTCTTTCCCCGCTCCCTTCTCATCTCATCTCATCTCATCTCTGTCGCTATTTTTATCTCCTCTTATTTGCAAGAAAGGATAAGAGCAACAACATCAAATGTTTGTGAGAAGCAAATGAGTACATGTGGAGAAACCCTTCCAAACACAGCTTAACACTACAAGTGTTAGATCTGATGCTGAGAAGGAGAAAGCATGGAGCGTGCTCAGCAGTGAGAGGAGAGAAGTATGACTAATGAAGCTTTGGACCAGGATGGGTAGGCCTGGAAAACTAGAACAGATGGCAAATAGGAGCAAATCTTGTTCACCTGTCACCAGTGAGGACTGAGTCCCAGTTAGACAGTAGCACGAAGCTCCGATGTGGGTGTGTGATGTGGTGACTACAGATAGCAGTGGCCAACTGTACACACGAAAAGGCCATACGGGGGTTTTATCATTTTGCCATAAAGAAACAACAAATATTTGAGAGAGAGGTACTTACCCTGATGTAATCATTATTCATTGTATACATATGTCAACACTTGATACCCCACTAATAAGAGGAGAATGGGGCTTGAAAATGACTAAAATTCATTATATAAATGTATGAAACTTTCAAACGAAAATAAACTCAAATTAAAAATTATTGACAATCAGGTGATACCACTTGATAAATGTGGCATTTTAGGCAACTTGGCAGCATTTGAAAATGAGATGAGTTGGAGAGTAACCAAGTGGGGCACTCATCCAGAAATTAAAATGTGTGCTTGGACTAGGGATGTGGCTGTGGAGGTGCAGTTGAAATGCACTATAAAAGATAGATCAATATATTTAATATTTTGGGAAAAATATAATTGTTTATTGTGGAAACAATATTACAGAAAATTAAGCACAAGAAAAAATAGCCTTATTTCTACCACCTTATTGCTCCAGTTTCCTGTTTGCTTTTTCTATACGTGTGGAGATTATTTCTGGCATGGTTATAATAACTATGCAAATGAGCTTTTGTATCCTGGTACACTAAGCATCATTTGATAAATAATTTTCATTCATGCTTCCTCAGTAATTATAATTTTAATGACTATATAATATTTCATCTGTTTATTGTATGCTAATTTGTTATATCAATCATAAATTATTGAACAATCAGGTTGTTTTCAATGTCTTGTTATTATAAAATGATTATCTAGAACATTTTGAATATCCATAGAATTTTTCCTCATTTTGAATTATCTGATTAAAACAATTACCTGAAATAACTATTAAGGAAATTACTATCTGGAGTTTGGTTTACTAGTTTACAGTATATGAACATTCTTATGATCCTTCACAGATTTAAAAATGGCTTTCCTCAAGAGGCATTTTACATTACCATCTTCAATATACTAGAACAGTTCTTCACACCAAATTTTGCCATCCTTGAAATTTTTCTTTTTCTGACATAAGTTATACCTACTGTCATCTTAATTTGCTTACCCTGATTATTCTAATTTGAACATTTTTCACATGTTTATTTAATGTCATTATTGCTTTTCATGTGAATGTCTGTTCAAATTATTTGCTCAGAAGTACAAGACATCTTTTGAAGGACAAGTAGAGAAGACTGTTTCTAGAGCTTTGGGACAAAGGAGATCATTAAAACTAGCTGAGTCCTGGTGACCTGGAAGGCTCCTGACATAGATAGGACAGTCTCGAACAGGAGTCAGTTTAGAGGAGAAGATGGTAGCCTAGAACTGGGATACCTTAGAGGTGACATTAATGAGTCCTAAAGCAAATTCTTTAGAGGATGCTTGTCAAGCACTCAGACAGGGAAAAACAAGGAGAAAATAGTGATAAAGCAGGATCAAGTGGCCGAAGTGCTAGAATAACAATCTGACAATGTACTACCATCTTGAAAGACAGCAATAATGGCTTTGACAGTTTGCAATCATATGTATCCTTCCAGAAAGGAAAATTAGCAAACGATCTAGTATAGGAAATAAATAGCATGATTGCTCATAAGGGAGTTCGACGAAGAACAAATGAAAACATCTTTGCCCATGAACTTACATATTCCAAGTGTATAATTTGGGTGTGTTTAGTAGGTGATATGTAATCTTTACCACAATCTAGTTTTAGAATGTTTCTGCCATCCTGCAACAATCTCTTATGTCTATTTGCAGCATTCACTTGCCATGCCCATTTTCAAACTCGGGCAATTGCGAATTTGTTTCCTGCAGACATAGATTTGCTTTTTTCCTGTTTACCTCATCCAGGAAGAATGACATAAGACATGCACCTTTGTGTCTCATGTCTTGTAATTAGGGTGATGATTTGGCCATTCTTCCACAGGGTAGCATGTTTCAGTACTTTATTTTTCTTTATTGTCAAATAACATGATGAGGTCACATTTTCTTTACCCGCTCATCTACTAACAGAACTGGTTCCACTTTCTGTTACAAATATTATTGGAATAAAAATTCATATGTAATGCTCTAGGCTGATATGTTTTCAGTTCTTCTTAGTACACACTTAGGAGTAGAATTTCTGGACTATATGGTAACTTTATATTGAACTTTTTGAAGAATTGTCTGTTTTTCAAAATGGTTGCACCATTTTACATTTCCACCAGCAATATGGGAAGGGCCACTTCTTTTCACTAGTTTTAATTGTTATCATTTTTTACTGTGTGATTAAAGTGTTTAGAAAGATTCTAACAATGAAATGTTTTAAAAGAAACATTAAAGTAATTTAGTGGTTCTCTAAACATGATCACAGGCTCAGCAATCTCAATGCCATCCAAGAATATCTTAAAAATGAAAATCAGAGGCCCTACCTAGACCTAATGAATTAGGAAGTGGCCATTAGTGTGTGTTTTGTTAGCCCTCCATGTAATTTTGATACCTGCTATGTTTTGAAAGCCAGTTGTTTAGTGACAGTTTGGTAGAGAGCTCAGAAACTAGATTAAGTTTGAAGTAGAAAGGAGAGATGAACAGAAAGGAAAAGAATATCAGTGTCAATGCTGAAAATGGAAGAAGCAGATCGTCTCAGGCAACTATGCAAACCAGTCTGGACAGTCATCAAAAACTTACAAACATAATTACCATGTGGTCCAGCTATACCACTGCTGGTTATACGCCTGAAGGACTCAGTATGCCACAAAGATGTTTGCCTACCCATGTTGCTGTACTAATCACAATAGTCAAGACAGGAAATTAGCCTGGATACCCAGAAACAGGTAAATAGAAAAAGAAAATGTGCGCACACACAAGAAACAGACAGACAAGGGAGTTTTAGAGTTTTATTCAGCCATAAAGGAAGAAAAGATTATGCCATTTGTAGAAAAATGAACGGAACTGGAGATCATAGTATTGAGTGAAGTAAGTCACAGATTCAGGAAGACAATTATGTTTTATCACATGATGAACATAATATGTGCTAGTGTATGAATCTATATAGGACATGAAACTAGGATACTGTGCAGAGAGAGGAGGGCATTAAATGGAGGGGTGTGGGGGGATGAGAGGGTAAGGGGAAGAAAAAAACAAAATTCTACATTTCCTTTCATATTTAGGAGTCTACAGTTAGCAATATACAAATAGATGTGAAAATAGCTGGAGTTGGGGTATGAGAGACTAGAAAGGATATGGTAATAGAGGGTAGTTATGAGGAAACTACAGGGGTGGGTGTGTGTGTGTATGTGTGTGTGTGTGTGTGTGTGTGTGTGTAATACCATGACAAACATTTTCATGTTAACTTTAAAAATTAGTAAGATACATAAAAGGAATTTTTTTCCAGGTAAGATAAGAAGGACTAGAAAAGATCCTGTGAGGAAATGATATTTAAAGGAAAAATCCTGATGGAGTTTCCCCCTACACTCTGTCTTAGTACCACACACATGCACTTTAATATTTATTATGTCATTTCTGTCACAACTGGAGTGATGGTGTAGGCGGGAAAATCAAAAAGTATAATCTTTAGCTACTCTCTGCCTAGAAGCAAAGCAGATAATGCTAGGTAGTTACACTCTTAGTTGTCTCTCTTGGTTATTATTTGGTTTGCATGCTGAGAGAATGCAAACTCATTTTGATATTAGTGGGAGGGGGAAATTTTGAGTAGATCTAGTGGGCGAAAAAGTTACATAATTTTAAGTATTTAAAAGCCAACATGCATTCTTTTCCGGATTATCTCTCTTGGACTTCTGTACTTGTGATTGCCTACTTTATTCCTTCCCTTTTTCCCCCTTTGTGTGTAACTTCAGAATATGTATTTATTAGATACACAGCAGAATTAACCCCAACAACATTGCCTGCGTTATTTTTCCCAATTCATTCTCGAGGGACCTGACACTCAGAAAGAAATCAAACCAAGTAAAGAGAACATTATGCTGTTAATGACAAGACAAAGGCATAGTAGCTAACATTTACTGGGTGCTTACTCTTTTTCGTAAATTATGTATCACTTATAATGATCTTGTATGATTGTTACTATTCGTGACATAGTTTTGCCAATGAGTAGACTGTCCCACAAGAAGATTAAAGTCACATCCCAGGGTCAAGCAGGCATCTTATTCCGGAGCCCATTACTTCTAGGTTGATATTGTATTTGACAAAAGTAGAACTCTGCAATTGGTTCAACTCTCAGCTGAGGGCTTTCATCTTTTCTCTGACCTATTCCACCTTGAGTTGGGTGTGGGAGATCCACAATTCAGAACATGCTTCCTATTTCCTTACTGAGTGGAAGAAAATGAATAGTTGGATCCAATTGCATAAGAAATAGTACATTTTTCAGGAAGACCTTACAGAAACATGTAGGACTTGTTAGAAGTGTGACAAAGTCACTATTTAAAGTATTGAAATATGGGAGATAATGCACCATGGGGAACACAACACTTAATCAAGGAAAATTATAACATTCTAATGAGAGAAATAAAAGCAGAAATAAACACAAATCTGTAATCTGCTTCAGTTTGCAAAGAATATACAAATCTCCCAAATTAATATACATATGTAATATACTACAACTGGAATCCTCACGGGTGCTTTATAGAACTTGTCAAATCCATAGTGCAATGAATCTGGAAGAAGACATTAACTTGAACAACAGTAGGCTTGCCCTCTCAGATTTAAGAGATAGTGGGCTTGCACTCTCATACTTACAGCCCTGTCTTAAAGTGGCAATTATAGATTACATGATAGTTGATTTAAAGTGTTAAACGAAGTTTAAAATGGATTCTATGAGCAAAGAAGCTAATTTGAAAATATGGAACACATTGGAAGCAACCTAAATCAATCTAAGAAATTTGAGGAATTTAAGGTATCTGCATGAATGATAATTAACTTACAGATATACCTTACTTACATCCTAGCCAGGAGTGCTTATTTATGCTGGCTGAGGATGCAAGATAAATCTGTCTGTTAAGTTGAAGATGCCACTGGAGACAAGATGGATATGTTGAAATATGAAAAGGTTAGGAAAAAACTTGGTACACAAAATGTAATAAGAAGCTAAGCCTCTGAATGAGGGAAGTGCCTGGGAACAATTTTATTGATAACAGTTGCCTGTCTAAAATATATGAAGAATGGATATAGATAGAGAAAGTTAATTTGAAGATTTAGCTCCCTAAATGAACAGAGAAAATAAGTAGACATTTTACTTTACACATGAGAAAAAAGGCTGCAAAATCATTCTGTGGAAAACTATAACCTCTGTAGCAATTAAATAAATATAAATAAAAATCAGTTTCAAGATACTATAGATGTCTTATTAAACTATCAACAGTTTACAGAAATGGTAATTATAAAATGCTGCTTAGGCAAGGCATCGGCAAATAATATTTTTTATCTTGGAAGCAGTATGTATTGGTTCAGTTATCCTAGAAAACAATCTGGAAATTTGTGGCAAGAATATATTACTCATCATACTTTGGCCCACTATACCCTTTAAAAAATAATCCAAATGATAAAAGTAATTTCTCAAAATATTCATACTATTGGCTATTTGTGTTCATTCAAAAGGCTTAGCAATGTATTATATCATCAATGATGGGACTTGAATAGAAGAGCCACTAACAATGACAGACATACAAACATTGAATTTTTCAAAAAAAATGGGGATTTGTAATTATGTTGACCCCAGAAGGCTTAACACTAAACCATGTGTTGAATTTGAAAGAAAATTCAAGAAGAATCTGATCAAATATAACTAGCTTGACTTGAAAGCACATAGTGTTCTTTGGGTATGTGTCAAAATGTTGGAATTTATAAGTAAAAGAGAAAGAAAATCTGAAGAAGTAGCAGACCACATCTGTTTTATTTATTTCTGGGAAGTTTGAGATCAAAGGCTTCAGAAAAAGCCCTGTATCAATGACAGACTGGCTCTCACCAGACATGCTTGACTGCACTGCTGGCTGCAATTTGGCTTGCTGGCATTCTCCATCAGTCAGCACTTCTGTTTGTTTAAATCCATGAGAGCTTTGACATCTGAAGTGTTACCTAATCAGACCTTCAAGAACCTCCACAAAATGTCACCACTACCATGACTTAGGATTCTGCCCCTCATACACTCACATAGATATATTATCTGATTCATTCTCACCATTTTCTTAAAGACTTCTCATTTGTTTTCATTCAATAAATATCCTATTGGGAAGTGAAAACAGCACACTTTCTGTCTACCAAGGTAACTTCCATATATGTGATACCTTGACAAGTAGAAACTGAAGTCATTTGGTGAGGGGGTGGGAAATTAAGCTTTACTGACAATAACTCCATAAAAACAAGGGCTGCTATATCTCTGAATGGCCTCTTGGGGATGGAGAGGAGGCCTAGAGTAAGTCCTGGCACTTGGCATTTTGCTGTTACCAACTGGAAGTTTCTGTGAGCTCAGGGACAGGGAGAGATGACAGTAGCAAGCTCTCTGGGTCTTTTCTCCTTCGTAGCCTCCTTGTGTCTTGTTTCCTGTATCTTGCAAATGTTTCCTCTAGTAATAACCTGGGAGTGGCTGTTTCTCTTGGAGCAGTCTTATCTCTTGGCTGGGTAGGGAAGGGAAAGGCAAGATGGACTAGGTGCTCTTGCTACTATGATCCTGGAATGCCAAGCTATTGTGGTAAGTTTAAAAATAAAATTTCCAAACAAGGAAACTTCAAAAGACTGAAGGAAGAGGCAGGAGGAGATTTTCTTCATTTCTAACAGTAGTGCTCTTCTTTTTCAATTAGATCCCCCTAATATCTTTAACAACGGAGGAAAACGTATTTGTCAGAAGAAAAGGCAACCTGTGCTAAGAGAACAGTCCAAGCCTTGGCAGGCAATTTGCTTTTGTTTTGGGGATTTATAGCCATATAGCCTCCTCACTGTTGTCAACAAAGTCTTCTCATCTTCATTTTCATGCTTTCTCCCTTTCCTTCAGTAAGGAGCTAAAGGCTTCATAGATATCTGGAGACAAATGTAGCAGTCCAGCCTAGCAACCCTTGCTTCAGTGGGACTGTTCCTAAGAGCAGGGTAAGATACACCGTACTCTGGACACTCTTCTTTCTTATTTGTTAAGAAAATAGTTTGTCCTTTTTAGCCTATGGATTCCCAGCTACAAACTAGATAATGTTACCTAATATTTGGTTATTGGAAAATTAATTAAAATATATAGATGAACATGCCTAAAACAGTGCCCAGAATATATTAAGTGAAGACTCCTGCCTTCCAGGCAGAGAATTCTTACTTGGTCTCAAAGCAGTTATAGATTTCTATGTAAGTTACAGGGCCTGAACCTCTTTGGAATTAAAACCTCTACAGGTCGATATCCCTAGGTTGTAACCAACATAATTCAGTGGAAAACTGTTAGACCGCTGTGCTGCAGCCATGCTGAGAAGAACCATGCTCTGTGATACTCATCAAATGTACCATTCTGTCCCTTTCTCTAACCATACCCAGGAAGGCAGTAGAGCAGCACAGAATGTAGTGTGAGAAGAACTTGGGTTTGAATACTAGCAGACTTTCAAAATCTAGGTTCATAAATCGAAGAGTGCATGGCTTTAAACAAGATATGTAACCCATCTTTGTCCCAGGAAACTACTGCTGAACTTACAAAGTCTTCCTTAAGGTTAACTGCATTAAAAAGCACAGAAATGCTTTGGGATATATAGGAAAATTCCCAGTAGATGCATATTATCTTCATTAGAGTGAAGTCTAGCATATAGTTGAGCACAGTGCATAGTATAAATAAGCCTGTCACAGCTGTAATCTTCAGCTCTGCTCCTGGTTTATATCAAGGAAGTTAGGCAGTGTTGTCTACTATTTAATGTTCAACCTTGCTCAATAGTCAAGAAACCAGAACTGGGCTCCTAGATCCCAAATGGTCACATAGCCAGGAGTTCCTCATTTGCCAAAGACTTTAACTGTGGACTTACTCACACACACACACACACACACACACACACACACACACACACACACACACACACACACACACTCTCTCTCTCTCTCTCTCTCTCTCTCATATATATATATATTGTATATATCAATCCCAGTTCTCTCACCCTCCCATCCTCCCATGCCCCCCACCAACCCCCATCGCATCCCTCTTCTGCTCCAAAGGGTGAGAGTGAGGCCTTCCATGGGGGAATCATCAAAGTCTGTCACATCATTTGGAGTATGGTCTAGGCCCTCCCCCATGTGTCTAGGCGGACAGAGTATCCCTCTATGGAGAATGGTCTCCCAATGTCCATTTGTACACTAGGGATAAATACTGTTCCACTTCCAGAGGCTCCATAGGCTGTCCAGGTCTCCTAACTGACACCCACGTTCAGGAGGCCTGGTTCTGTCCTATGCTGTTTTCCGGCCTGTCAGTCTGGGGTCCATGAGCTCCCCCTTGTTCAGGTCAGTCGTTTCTGTGGGTTTCCCGAGTCTGGTCTTGACACCTTTGCTCATCACTCCTCCCTCTCTGCAACTGGATTTCAGAAGTTCAGCTCAGTGTTTAGCTGTGGGTGTCTGCTTCTGTTTCTATCAGCTACTGGATGAAGGATCTAGGATGACATATGAGGTAGTCATCAATCTTATTATCGGAGAAGGACATTTAAGGTAGCCTCTCCACTATTGCTTAGATTCTTAGTTGAGGTCATCCTTGTAGATCTCTGGACATTTTCCAAGTGCCAGATTTCTCTTTAAACCTATAATGGATACTCTATTAAGGTATCTCTTTTCTTGCTCTCCTCTATTCTTCCCCCGACTCAATCTTCCTGTCCCCTCCTGTCCTCCTGTCCCCTCCTCTTCTCCCCTTTTCTTTCTCCTAACTCCCTCTCCCTTCCCCCCATGCCTCTGATTTGCTCAGGAGATCTTGTCCCTTTCCTCTTCTCTGGGGGACCATGTATGTCTTTCTTAGGGTCCTCCTTGTTTCCTAGCTTCTTTGGAGGTGTGGGTTGTAGGCTGGTAATCCTTTGTTGTATGTCTAAAATCCATCTATGAGTCACTCACTTCTTATCCAGAAAAGGGAAGTGATGATAAAAAGCAAGTTAGTCACTAGTAAGCCCACCACACTCCACCGGAAGACCACACATCCAGGAATATTGGAACCGTACTTGTTGGATTTTTTTTTAATGACACAGATTTGAGCGGTAAGAAAACGGGGAGTTAATGTGGAAAAAGTTGGGGGAGAGGGGATGAATATGATCACCAGTAGACTCCCTGGTATTCTTGCTCTCACAGTCTCTCCTCCCCTCTTCTGAGATGTTCCCTGAGCCATAGATGCAGGAGTTTTGAAGGGGGTGTGTCTGCTGGGACTAGGCTCCCCACTATCTGTTGATCTCCACATTGTGTCCAGTTGTGGTTTTCTGTGATGGTCTCCGTTTGCTATAGAGAAAGGCTTCTTTGATGAGAAGTGGTAGCTATGTTTATCTGTGGGAATATGGATGAGATTTAGACTATAGTAGGGAGCTACACTGGAGAGAGAGAGACAGAGAGAGACAGAGAGACAGAGAGAGACAGAGAGAGAGACAGAGAGACAGAGAGAGAGAGTATAATGTATAATTTTAGGGAGATAGATATAAAATAATGAGATTACTTTGGGCTTTGTAAAACAAACTTGGCATTGTATATTCCACATCCCTTCTTCCCATTTGGGATTTTTCTCCTTCCCTAATCCCCAGTTTTAAGTCCCCCAATTGTTTCATTTCTGATTTTATATCACTTTCTTTCTGCTAGTTCCTTCCCAAGCCCGTCTCCCACCTATGATCCATCTATACTTTCCTAGTTTCTATTGTTACTCCACATTGTACACTCACATCTGAGGATTTAGAGCTAGGAATTGCCAATAAGAGAGAACCTGTAGCACTTGTCTTTTTTTGGTCTGAGTTATCTCATTCATTTACCATCATTTACATACAAATTACATTTTTCTTTACAGTGTACATAGACCATATTTTCATTATTCATCCATTGGATGAAGGACATTTTGGTTGTTTCTATTTCCTACCTATTGTGAGTTGGATGACATTGAAGATGACTAAGCAAATATCTCTATCGTGGAGTATCTAGTCCTTTGTGTGTATCCCAAAGAGCGGTATAGCTGGGTCATGGGAGATATATTTTTAGCTTTTTGAGAACTCTGCACACTGATTTCCAGAGTAGCTGAACCAGTTTCCAATCCTGGAAATAGTGAATTAGTGTTCTATTTTCCCCAATTCTCCTTCAGCATTTGTTGTGAGTTGTTTTGTTCATCTTTGTCATTCTGACTATGGTAAGATAAAATATCAAAGTTGTTTTTCTTTTCATTTCCCTTATTACTAGGGATGCTGAGCAATTTTTGAGATATGTCTTAACCATTTTTTTCTTATTTTGAGAGCTCTTTGTTCAGGTCCTACATCCATTTTTTAGAATAGGTTACTTGTTATTTCTTTTAGTTATTTATATGCTCTGGATATTAATCCTCTGTCAGATGGATAGATGGCAAAGATTCTCTCCTACTGGCGTTCAGTTTATTGTTTCCTTAGCTATATAGAAACTTGTTAATTTTATGAGGTGCCACTTGGTCATTTGTTGACCTTAATTCCTTAGCTAATGGAGCCTTGCTAAAGTCTTTTCCAACACCCTGTCTTATAGGGCTCTGCCTTTGTTTTCTTCTAGCAGTTTTAGTGTTTAGGTTTCAAATTGATGTCTTTGATTCACATGGACCTAATTTTTGTGCTGAGTGATACATAGGGTTCTAATATCCTTCTGCATGAGGACATCTACTTTTTGTTGTTTTTTTTTTAAGATTTAGAATGATTTTAATGTCACTGTGCCTTGAAGAGTGCCTTACCAACTCATTTGCTGTGTACGCCCCTCCCACCCCCTGCCCTGCAGCTATCGAGTTGGGCCTCTCAGCCAGCCTCTCTGACCACAATGGCTCTTTATAAACAGTCTCCAGTCCAAGAAAGTCTGCTTTTATGATGACTAACCACAAAATGTTAAAAATGTCTATATACTTATTAGTATAGGCTATAGCATACAATTTTCTTATTTCTCTTAGTCTCCTTAGTAGTTTAGTTTTATAAGGCTGCCTTTATAGATAAGATAACAAAAAGACTTCTTGCAGCTTCGTCTTGCAGCCCCTTATTAGGGAGCTGACTGAAAGAAAATGCTCCTTTCTTGCTAATGTGACAATTTATCTGGATTTATTACAACTCTGTTTCTTTTTTTTCTTTTTTATTAAAAATTTTTCATTTATTTTATGTACCAATCACAGTGTCCCCTCCTGTCCCCCCATTTCCTACCCCCACCTCTCTTCTACCTCCCATCCCCTCCTCTTCTATCTCTATTCAGAAGGGGTAAGGCCTCCCATGGGAATCAGCAAAGTATGGCATATCAACTTGAGGCAGAACCAAGCTCATCCCCCTGAATCAAGGCTGGGTGAGGCTCCCTATAGGGAATGGGTTCCAAAAAGTCAGATCAATGGCCAGGGACAGGTCCTGATCCCACTACTAGGGTCCCCACAAACATACCAAGCTATATGATTGTCACCCAGATACAGAGGGCCTAGGTTGGTCCTGAGGACATCCACTTTTACCTGCACCATTTGTTGAAAATGCTGTCTTTTCCTTAGTGTATGATTTTTGCCTCTTTGTCAAGTATCAAATGTCTATAGCTACAAATACTCATGTTTGGGCCTTCTGTTTTATTCTGCTGGTCTATGTGTCTATCTTTATGCCATTATGATATTGTTCTTATTACTATAGTTCTATGATATATTTTGAAGTCTGGAATAGCAATCCCTCAAGCACTGTTCTTTTTACTCCGAATTGCTTTAACTATCTGGATTCTTTTCTGGTTCCATATGAATTTTAGGGTTTTTTTTCTGTGAAGATTATTGTGGGTATTTTTGTTGGGATTGCACTGAATCTGTAAAATACTTTTGGTAGGATGGTCATTTTCACAATATTGATTTTTACCAATCTGTGCGCATGGGGTGTCTTTCCATTTATTTCTGTGTCTTTCCCAATCTCTTTCTTCAGAGGCTTAAAATCCTCATTGTAGAAGTCCTTTACCTTCTTGGTTAAGTTTACTCCATGATATTTTATTGCATTTAATCTCAAAGGCAATTTTGTTGTCTTTAATATTTAAAAAATCTAATAAAAATTTTAAAACAAGCTTGGGTATAAGAGCAGTATGAAGAGTTGAAAGATTAGGTATACAAACATGTCTACTTTGAATAGTCATCCTTATGTCATTTAACTCTCCCTGGTAATCAACATAAAAATCAGTTGGAAGAAAAGAGCATGCTTGAAACTGGAGGTTTCTCTCCTGCCTGCCAGTTCCTGAATAACCACTTTGAGGCTTAATATTAATTACAAACTGTTTGACCTATTAGCTCAGGCTTATTAATGCCTAGCTCTTAAATACACAATATCTATCATTTTTCTTACCACGAGGCTCATGGCTTGTTACCTTACATCTTGCTTTCCTGGCAGCTACTGGCATCTCTCAGACTCTGCCTTCTTTCCCACCTTCTTTCTCTCTATTCAGTGTGGCTTTCCTGCCTACCTATATACTGTACTTCCATAAGCCAAAGCAGCTTCTTTATTAAGCAATGGGAATAAAACCATAATCACAGCACACAGAGGGGCATCCTACATCACATGCCTTTTGAGGGCCCTCTAGTTGTACAAATTTATGGTACCATACTCATATCTGGAGACACTGGCCTCCAACAAGGCTACTTATTGGAAATTGTTAAGAGTATAGAGCAACCTACTATGAAAAGAACTGATCTTCTAATATTTGGCATGCAGAGAAGCATCGTGAGCATCAGAGAACCACTTACATCAGAGGGAAGAAGCAGATATGCTTCTAGAAAGTGGAAGGAGTACCCACATGAAATCATTATGGCCAATATGCATACAAGTAACCTCAACAGTCTCATGCAGTATTACTGTATATGACCAATGAGAACTTGCTGTGTCAGGGACTGTGTAGAGCTAGTTTTAATAGTTGAAGAAAATGGTGAAAGTGGTATACTTTTGGAGAAACCACTGTATTGTATAAGGTCTAGATTGGACACTGAGGTGGAGATGTGGGAGAGATACAGGGACAGAAAGCAGGAATTGACAATTCAGTGTATATGATGAGAAGTAGGGACAGCATGAGTAGTTTCAAATCCAACCTAATCAGAACAAATAGCTGTATCTCCAAACAACAATATCCTTCCCATGCTTTACTCTGGCCTTTTCTTTATATACTGTGATTCTGGAAGCATCTTTTTAGACTTTCTTGAGTCAGCTGTTTAAAATTTAGGTTCCTAGGACCCACCATAGAAATTGAAATCCCAATTCCAAGCGACAAGGACCTATACAATTGCATGTAAACTCTCCCCAGGTAACTTTGATGAGGATGAGGAGGAGGAGGAGGTGGAGGAGGAGGAGGAGAGCCATAGCAGATATCAGCCCAGTAATAAAGTTAAAAAGCATTATGTGGTTGATAAAATTAATAATTCATATTAGCCTACATCACTCCAAAGAAACATGGAATTTAGTATGTTTGCTATGCAAACACAGTCACAAACTAAATACTGCCCCCATGTACATACCTCAATTACATTATAGAGAAGTTGTGAACTTTATTGGAAAAAGTGACATGGAGGTTTAGCCTTATCACTAGGGAGTATCTTAGTTGTTCCAAAAATGTATGCAAATGAGCCATCTTTCCTAGCTAAGGTAATAATGAACTAACTTCACGTGTGCTTGAATTTACCAGTTTAGCATTCTATTGAGTATGTTATGTTTATTACTTGATTTAATATTTAGAGACAGATTCTTGCTGTGTAAACCAGGTTGGCCTTGGACTCATGGAAATCCACCTGCCTCAGCCTCCTTCCCAAGTGCTGATATTACAGGTGCTACACTTCCATCAGTATTCTATATCTTATACCTTGAATCCACCTTTCTATTTGTGAGGCTACCTTGTTTACTATAGCTTCAGAGCATATTTCACAATTGGTAAGGTTCCTTTTCCCTCACAACTCATTGCTACCATTCATGTTAATCACAATTTTATTTTCCCAACTAATATTTAGAATAATCTTCCAAAATTCCATCTGCTAACAATTTTATTGGCCACATATTAAGTTTATTTGTTAATTTAGGTATCGAGTCATCCTTGATAGGAAAATGTATGTCTTTCCATTTATGTACGTATTGTTTTATGTACGTCAATAGTGTTTTTGAAGATTTCTACACAGGTCCTAGATATTTCTTGCTTAGGTTTATTCATAGATATTTTATCTTTTTAATTGCTGTGACAAGTATGATCTTATCCTCCATTATATTTTCTTTTTCTCATTTTTTATTTTAAAAACAATCTTTTATCGCTTTATATGCCAATCCCAGTTCCCACTACCTCCCCCACCTCCTGCTACCCACTCCTTCTCCCCACCCCACCCCTGTCCATTTCTCAGGGAGGGTAAGGCTTCTCACAGAGATTCAATGAGGTCTGGAACCTTACTTTGAGGCATGACCAAGGCCCTCCCCCCACCATATCTAGGCTGAGTAAGGTATCTCTCTTTAGAGAATGGAGAGATAAAGTCGGTTCAAGCACTAGGGTTAAATCCTGGTTCACTGCCAGTGGCCCACAGACTGCCCAAACCCCCCAACTGTCACCCATGTTCAGGGGGCCTAGTTTGGGCTTATGTGGGTTCTCCCACTGTCAGTCCAGAGTCAGTGAACTCCACTAGATCAGGTCACCTGCATGAGGAACAGGATGGTCAAGATGGGGAAAGGACAGAGACAGAGAGTAAGGAAAGCAATTATCTTGATTAATGGAACCATTATTGGGTCTAGCGAGAAACCTGGCACTAGGGAAATTCCCAGAAATCCATAGGGATGACCCCAGATAAAACCCTAAGCATCAGTGGAGAGGGTGCCTGAACTGACCTTTGCCTGTAATCAGATTGATGACTACCTGTATTATCATCATAGAATCTCCATCCAGTAACTAATGGAAGCAGAGACAGAGATCCACAGCTAAGCACTGGGACAAGCTCCCAGAGTCCATTATGTTTTCTAATTGTGGCATGCATAAAAAAGTTGTTGGTTTCTGTATATTCATTTTTTACCTTTGTACCTTATTGAATTTTCTTACTGTTGTTATTACATTCTCAATTATCATGAATTTTCAGATAGATAATATCTATGCATAATACCACTTTCCACTGTTTGCATGTTCAGCATGTCAAATGACGTATATAGAATTTTCAGAATCATTTTAAGTTCTAGTTGGGAAACTGGGCAGTTTCTTTTGTTCCCAATTTTCATAGGAATGCCGAACATGCATGAAATCCTGGGTATAACAACAATAATTTTTTAGAACGAGCTTATATTTTCCTGCCAGTTGTTTTTTAAGTGTAGGAAGGTTTGATAATTGCAGTTAAATTGTTTTAGAATTGGGGAAGCTGTTTTATAACATTTATCTTTTGATTTATTGGTATTGTCAATTATATAAATAGATTTCCTAATCATAAATGAGATTTTAATTTCTAAGATTAACATGCATGTTTATTGTGTATTTTTTAAAAATCCTCCCGGATGAGACTTGTCTCTACTGTTTCTATATTTCCTAGTCATTAGAATTGAGTCTCTTCTATCTTCTGTAGATTTCAGAGTCTAGAAAGTATACATTATACTAGTGTGATATGTTTCTTGATTGGCATAACAACACAAAACTGTGTGATTGTGTACTTTTGATTAAGTACCCTGATTTTTTTTATGACTAATGAGTATAGTCTCCTTTCCAATCAGTCAGTGTTGGTGGTTAGTGGTTTCTTAAGAAATTGCCCTAAGTTTTCAAAATTGTTATATCAAAAGGGATTCTTACTGTTTTCATTTATTCTGTATTGTATCCATACTTATTTCCCTTTTTGGAACATATTGAGCCTATATATTTTACAAATTGAATTCTGTAATTTATTTTGATTCACTGAAAGCTATAAAGTATAAGAAAATTTTATCACATTTGTTAGCAATATAGAAAAATCAGAAGTATTCTGTTTGACTAGTAAATGGTTTATCAATTTTACTATATCATTTTTCTTTTTAAAATTTAATTTCTTTTATTTTTGAGATTATAATATAATTATATCATTTCCCCTTTTTTTCCTCCCTCCAAACCCTTCCATAAGCCCCTCCATTTTTATCTTTAATTATTAGCTATATCATTTATTTTCCACTGTATTCTTTCTACTACTTATTTTAATATTTTTCTGCTTTTTTGGATCAATTTTTTGATTCTATGTTTAAGAATTTGTTAATTGAATACGTAATTCATTTATTTTACTGTTGTATTATCCTTTGTCCTTTTATTGAATATAGATTCTTTTCTCACATAATGCATCCTGATTATAGTTTTCTCTCCTTGTACTCCTCCCAGGTCCTCTCCACGTCCCCTCTCCTCTAGATCTTTCTGTCTCTCATTAGAAAAGAACAGGTTTCTAAAGGATAATAATAGAATATAACAAAATAAAATACAATAAGAAAAATCAGAAACTATCACATCAAAGTTGTATGAGACAAAGCAACAGAAGGAAAAAGCACAAAAGAAGGAACATGAATCAGAAGACAGAACACACTCAGGAGTCCCATAAAAGCACTAAACTGTAAACTATAATATATACACAGAGGACCCGGAGCAGACCCTTTGCATGCTGCGTCAGTCTCTGTGAGTTCATAGGAGCTTTGCTCATAGGGGCCTTGTTCTCCTGGTGTCCTCCATCCTCTCTGGCTCTTACAATCTTTCTACCTCCTCTTTCAAGGAGTTACCTGAGCTCTGAGGGGAGGGATTTGATGGAAACATCCATTTAGAGCTGATGTTCCAAGGTCATCTTTTAATGTAAGTGTTGAGAGCTATAAATTTTGCCTGAATTACCACTTTTAGTGAAGTATAGCTTCTGATTTCTGATGATTTCTAGATGGTTTACATTTCAGATTTCTTCTTTATCTAAAATGGAAAAGTTTCTCCATTTTTAAATATGTACTATACATTTTTATGTTTTTTAAATTAATTTCCAGTATTGCTGAATTATGATGAGAGAATGTGATCTGTACTGCCTCTGGTTCAATATATATAAATTTAAAAAAGCTTCACTGGGGTCCTGAAAGAAAGTGTAGTATTTGTTAGAGTTTTCTCTTATTTTAGTTTTATTTGGAAGTTGAAACAGTCTTAAATTTGTTACTGACTTTGTTTTCCTTTATATTACCTACACTTTGCTTATGATGTTTCATTCCATGTTTTATTTATGTTTTGTATATAAAGATTCATGGCTTCTGGGAATAACAAGATATGTCTATAATACTAGTTCTTATGTGGCTGACAAAGGAAGAGTTTAAGTTCAAAGCCAGACAATATAACAAGTCAGTCTCTCTCTCTCTCTCTCTCTCTCTCTCTCTCTCTCTCTCTCTCTCTCTCTCTCTCTCTCTCTCTCTCTCTCTCTCTCCCTCTCTCTCTCTGTAGGATTATAGTAATTAAGAATAATAGATAAAGTCATCAAGAAGGGCTTCTCTACCTGATATTTGCCATTCTTTTGCTGACCACTCACAACTTTTTGTTTTTATTTTATTTCTTAAGAGGATATGCTAGGTTGGATAGTTGGTGCATGAGGGATCTACAGGTAAGCTAAGACCCAAATGAGAAAAGAGAAGATGTGTGGTTATGAATTTCTGATTCATGTGGGAACTAGTGATGAGAAGAATGATGTTTTGTTTCCATTTTATCTAAGCTGGGTTAGCATTATGTGTCCTGTTCTTTTTAAAGAAATAGTCTCAGCCATCATCATGACTGTTGAATGCATAGTCTCTCTGTGGATCTAATTGAACTCCTAGAATTTCTTGGCAGTAGGCAGGACTCAGCATGATGTTGATTGCTCACAGGCTACCATAGGAAACCAGATCATAAGTATAAAGGGCTTACCTCTTTATAATCAGCTGAAGAAATGTCATTTAATTTTGATAAGTCTTATCATGTAGAAGTTTGACATTTTATAAATATTCACATAAATCTGGACTTTGTCTTTGGTGATTATCTTTTATAACTTAAAGAATATTACTTTTTCTTATGAGAAATCATATGCTAAATTTCAAATTTTTCTTATTTATACAAATATATAACATAATATATATTTATACATATCACTGATAGAAAGTTGTCTCAAGAGATTTACTGAACAATTTTTATCTCCTTGTTTTTATAATGTTTTATATAGATGATGTTTTATAGTCTACCTTATTTCTTGCCTTTATTTGAGACAGGATAGCTCTAGTATATATTGCCCTGGCTATCCTGGAATTTACTATGTAAACCAGTCTGGTCTCAAATACACAGAGATCTGCCTGCTTCTGCCTCCTGAGTGCTGGGATTCAAGGTGTGTGTCACCACTCCTGTCTAGTCTACCTTATTTCTAAATTTACTGATTGATTATGTCAATCCATAGCATAGCATAAGTACTTACAGTTCCTTCATAAGATGCTTTAAGTTTTTTAAGTATATTTTGATCATATCCTTCCTCTTCTCCAACTCCTTCCAGATCCTCTTCTCCTCCCTGTCCAACCAACTTTTAAGTTCTTTCTCAAATAAGCAAAAATTCAATACAACAACAAAATGCCTCAAAAACAAGAAAACAAAATAAAACCATGCTCTCATCCCCCCCAAAAAAACCCAAATTGTATCCAAATAAAATCACACAACAGACACAACAGAATTGTGGAGTCCAATACATGTTGGCCAACTGCCCATGACCATGATGCCTGACCTAGAGTGGTTGATAAACCCAGTTTCATTCTATGGAGAAAACTGATTTTTTTCTCTCCCAGTAGGATTAAGTGAGAGTTCAGTTGTTAGCCTTTATCTATTAGGGCCTAGATTTACATTCATCCATTCATTTTAATATAACAAAAATAAAATATAATAAGATAAAACAAAAACCATCACATCAAAAGTTGGACATGACAAACACAACAGAAGGAAAAGAACCCAAGAGAAGGCACAAGAGTCAGAGACTCACTCATTCTCACACTTAGGAATACTGTAAAAACTAAATTGGGCCTGGAGGTGGTGGCACACACCTTTAATCCCAGCACTTGGGAGGCAGAAGCAGGTAGATCTCTGTGAGTTCAAGGCCAGTCAGGTCTACAAAGGGAATTCCATAGACAGCCAGGACTGTTACACAGAGAAACCCTATTTCAAAAAACTAAGCCACAATACATGCACAGAGGAAATGGAACAGAACTGTCCAGGCCCTATGCAAACCACTTCTGTCTCTGTGAGTTCATTTGAGTTTATATTTGCTCATATTATTAATCTTTCTTTACCCCATCCTCAATTTTTTGATAATAGAATACTCTACTTTTGAAAGTTATTTTTCAGAAAAGCCTATAATTTAATGGTTCTTTTTGAAATTTGAAGTTGTAATGTATCAGAAGGAAATTTTTACTTAAATTATAAAAAGCTTGCTTCACATGTCAATCCCAACTCCCTCTCCCTCCCCTCCTCCCCCGCCCCCCACCAACACCAACCCCCAACCCAATCCCCACTCCACTCTCTAGGGAGGGTAAGGTCCTTCATGGGGGATCGATAAAATCTGTCATATCATCTGGGGCAGGGCCTAGGCCCTCCCCACTGTGTCCAGGCTGAGAGAGTGTCCCCTCTATGTGGAATGGGCTCCCAAAGTCCATCTGTATGTCAGGGATAAATAATGATCTAGTACATGAGGTCCCAAAGATTGTCGAGGCCTCCTCACAAATACCCACATTCAGGGGATCTGGATCAGTCCCATACTGGCCTCTCAGTCATCAGTCTGGGGATCATGAGCTCCCCCTTGTTCAGGTCAGCAGTTTCTGTGGGTTTCACCCGCCTGGTCTTGACCCCTTTTCTCATCACTCCTCCCTCTCTGCAACTGGTTTCCAAGAGTTCAGCTCAGTGTTTAGCTGTGGGTGTCTGCCTTTGCTTCCATCAGCCACTGGATGAAAGCTCTAGGATGGCATACAAGGTAGTCATCAATCTCATTATCAGGGAGGGCATTCAAGGTAGCCTCTCCACTATTGCTTAGATTGTCAGTTGAGGTCATCCTTGTAGCTCTCTGAACATTTTCCTAGTACCAGATTTCTCTTTAAACCTATAATGACTACCTCTATTAATGCAATCTCTCATCCTGCTCTACTCTATTCTTCCCCTGACTCAATTTTCCTGCTCCCCCATGTCCTCCTCTCCCCTCTTCTTCTCCCCCTCACTTTTTCCCAGCTCCCTCTCCCCCCCATACTCCCAATCCACTCAGGACATCTTTTCCCATTCCCCTTCTCTGGGGTACCATGCATATCTCTCTTAGGGTCCTTCCTGTTTCCCAGACTCTCTGGCAGTGGGATTGTAGGCTGGCACTCGTCTGATCCATGTCTGAAATTCATATATGAGTGTGTACATACTATGTTTGACTTTTATGACTGGGTTACCTCACTCAGGATGGTTTCCTGTAGTTCCATCCATTTGCCGGCCAATTTCAAGATTCCATTGTTGTTGTTGTTTTACCACTGAGCAGTACTCCATTGTGTAAATGTACCACATTTTCTCTATCCACTCTTCAGTTGAGGGACATCTAGGTTGCATCCAGGTTCTAAATACTACAAATAATGCTGCTGTGAATATAGTAGAACAGATGTCCTTATTGTGTGAATGCGCATCTTTTAGGTATATGGCTAAGAGTGGAACTGCTGGGTCTTGTAGTAGACTGATTCCCATTTTCCTGAGGAATCTCCATACTGATTTCCAAAGTGACTGTACAAGTTGGCACTCCCACCAGCAGTGGAGGAGTGTTCCCCTTTCTCCACATCTTCTCCAGCATAAACTGTCAGAGTTTTTGATTTTAGCTATTCTGACAGGATTGAGATGGCATCTCAGGGTTGTTTTGATTTGCATTTCCCTAACAGCTAAGGATGTTGAGCACTTTCTTAAGTGTCTCTCAGCCACTTAAGTGTCTCCTCTATTGAGAATTCTCTATTTAGTTCTGTACCCCGTTTTTTGATTGGATCCTTTGGTGTATTGGAGACTTGCTTCTTGAGTTCTTTGTAAATTTTGGAGATCAGCCCTCTTGTCAGATGTGGGGTTAGTGAATATCTTTTCCCATTCTGTGGGCTGCCTTTTTGTCTTGTTGACTGTGTCCTTTGCCTTACAGAAGCTTCTCAGTTTAAGGAGGTCCCATTTATTAATTGTTGATCTCAGTGTCTGTGCCACTGGTGTTATGTTCAGGAAGTGGTCTTCTGTACCAATTCGTTCAAGGGTACCTCTCACTTTCTCTTCTAAGAGTTTCAGTGTGGCTGGATTTATGTTGAGGTCTTTGATCCATTTGGACTTAAGTTGTGTGCCTGGCAATAGACATGGATCTATCTGCAGTCTTCTACATGCCAGCATCCAGTTATGCCAGCACCATTTGTTTGAGATGCTTTCTTTTTTCCATTGTATAGTTTTAGCTTCTTTTCAAAAATCAAGTGTTCGTAGGTGTGTGTGTGGGTTAATGTCAGGGTTTTTAATTTGATTCCATTGGTCTACCTGTCTATTTTTGTGCCAGTACCAAGCTGTTTTCAGGACTACAGCTCTATAATAGAGCTTGAAGTCAGGGATGACGATGCCTCTGGAAGTTCCTTTATTGTACAGGGTTGTTTTGGCTATCCTGGGTCTTTTGTTTTTCCATATATTTTTAACCAAATGTGGCAGATACTTGTGAATAGCTTATTTAATATTTTATTACACATGTAAGAACAGGGATGTTATATGTGCTTCACTTATAATCTTATTTTGCATCAAGCAGTAGGAAAATGGAAGTGAGGAGTGAGCCAAAAGAAAAATTCATGACCTTTTGATAGTAAAGTATTAAATTGTGCTGATTCTGGGCAGTAAGTGGCAATGGGGGTGTTCATTATGGAAATCATTATATATTTCTAAGCACTAGAAACTTTTCATAGTAAAAAGGAGAGGAATCATTAAGTAAAACAGGAAAACCGGGATTATAAGGCTTAGATTATTGTCTATCCAGTCTGAGTCCCATAAACAGACTGACATGACTTTGGCTAAACAGTTCGAGTTCAAATCCTAGCTCTGCCACATAACCTTTATAACCCTGAGAGTTGCTTATCCTGGCTATGTCTTAGTTTCCCAAACTGTAAGAACTACATTCTAGGTTTCCTGTAGGGAGCAAATCAACGTGAACATGGAAAGCCTTGAAATTATACACTAGTGCTGTGGTTCTCAACCTCTGGTTTGTAACCCCTTTGGGGGGTCCCTATACTTGATATCCTACATATTAGATATTTAGATTATGATCCATAATAGTAGCAACATTACAATTACAAAATAACAAGTAATTTTATGGTTGGGGTCAGCACATGTGTTAAAGGGTCGCATTGGGAAGATTAAGAACCACTGCACTAGTGTTTAGTACTTAGTTTATGTACAAAAAACAGTATTTGTCGTCTTCATTGTTACATCCTTATCCTCATGGACATTATATTTTCTACATAGATTAGAATTTTGTAGTCATTTTAACTTTACAGAAATTGTCATCCAAAATACAGGCCCATTCACCACATGCTGTCTTGGTCAATGTTTGTCTGCTGTTTTTCAGGGAAATGGTGCATTCTAAGGCCAGCTTTTCATGGTCTACTCCCTTCCATCCTTGCCTTGAGAACCCAGCACTGGACTTGTCAAACTACCGAGCAGTCTCTTCTCTTGACCTCCTGGGAGACTTCAAACTTGCATTGAACAAAGCAGAGGAATCTTCCGTTTATGAGGATGGGAGTTCTGTTGCCTCCATGCCACGCCCACTGCGAAGCCGAGCCTTCTCAGAGAGTCACATCAGCTTAGAGCCTCAAAACACCCGGGCCTGGGGAAAGCCTCAGAGGGAACCGTTTGCTAAAGGCAATGAGACTCAGCCAGAACTCCTTGGGGCCCGAAAGAAGGCTTTTCCTCCCCCTCGCCCTCCTCCTCCCAACTGGGAAAAATATAGGCTTTTCCGTGCGGCCCAGCAACAGCAGCAGCAGCAGCAACAGCAGCAGCAGCAGCAGCAACAGAGGTGTGATGAAGAAGAGGGAATAGAGGAGGAGGAAAAGGAGCAGGAGCAGGAGGAGGGAGTAAAGGAGGAGGACCTACCACCCCAGTATTTTAGTTCAGAAACCCCTGGTTCCCGTGCCCCAAATCTAGATGAGGGCCTGGAGCAGCCACAGACCCTGAAGTTGGGCCACCTGGAGACCTCAAGGCAGGCTACACAGAGTCTACCAGAGCAAGAGGCCTTTGCTCTGCATCCCAGTGATTTTGTGCCTCCACTAAGGGGCCACACTGGAGCGCAGCCTGAGAAAGCTCAACCTCCTTGCTATCATGGCACTCATGGACTATGGAGGACAACTGAGCAGGAAGCTACTGTGACCCCAAAGTAAGTATTTGGGAAAGACATTGGGTCTCAGAAAAGGTAGCCAGTGGCATGAATTGCATGTCACCTCTACTCCTAGCCTTGATGCCCAGTCTTCTTACATGGAAAACAGGCATGATAATGTACCTGCTCTACCTGGTTCTGACTACTAAGATATTGCATGTAAAGTACACAAATAGGTACTTGGCACATAGTAAGTGCTCAGGAGATGGAATTCAAGGTTTTATCCCTATCATTAAGAAAATCTGGTATTGCTTCTCAGTGGACCTTTAAAGTATACAGCACTATCTGGCCCCCATCAGGAAAGCATGAACCATTCTTTGTCCTGTGCCTTTTCTGAAACCGGGCTCCTATCTGCATGGGCCTCTGAATTCTTCCCCTAATGCCAGAAGAAAGGTGTTGCTGGAGCTAGGCACTTACGCCCTGATAACTCTGTACAACAGCTAATGGCACTCTTTGTCTCTTCCGCTTTCTCCGTCCTCTGGCTTTCCAGACAGTAGGCAGTAGGTGACAGGGTGAGCCGGCTGGGCCAAGAGATCAAAACAGAATTGGGGCCTGCCATTGGCTTCTATGTGAGTGCTCATGTGTGTATCACAGTGTGTGCCTGTCCTTTTTGCTCCCAGACAGAAACTTCATGATCTCCGTTGCTCAGTGCTTGGGCTCTTAGCTCTGCCTGCCGCCTTTCAGGGCTCCACTAGGGATGAGCAGACAGGTGTCCCCTAATTGCTTTCTTTAAATCTTTTTATAGCAGGATCTTGCCTGGGAGGAGTTGCTATTAGAAGTACCTTGTTTATGTGACTTTTATGGACAGGCTAATCTTGTTACTTGGTTATCTGGAGCTGATTGAGCAGTTCTCTGAGGTGCCATAAGGAAAGCATTTATAAGTCCCAGCTCCTGGGCTCTGTGAGAAGCCCTTAGCAGACCACATGTGGCTGCTTCTCAAGCTGCCTTATTGCAACTGGAAAATGTGTTGCAGAACCTAGCTGTGCCGTGCTCGTTATGTATTACAGCTGCGAGATTGAAAGGTTACCTGGCAGATAGTAGGCACTGAACTAATATTTCAGAAGGCTAAATAGATAATCAGATAAGTCTTGAATTAAGCACTTTCTATGTGCCAGACACTGCCTGGCATTTAATGTACATTATTTCAGTTATTCTTCCCAACATCCCTGTTGGCCATTATTATCCCCATTTGACAAATGAGGTAGCTGAAGTTGAGAAAAATAAGAGACTAATTAATTCAGTACTGTGCAGCAAACACTCAAATCCAGATCTGTCTGCCGCTAAATCCAAGCAGCTGCAGCCACTGCAACATCCTTGTCCTCGTCGTCCTCGTCGTCCACGTCCTCATCCTCGTCCTTTTCCTTCCCCCCTTCCCCCCTTCTGTTCTCCATCTCATTCTGCAGCCTCTCTCAGAAAGATCTTGTTCTTCCAGTTGCCTGGGACTTTACAATGTCATCTTCTCTCTTATACGGCAATGTGTGCCCAAAGTAGCAGTCCTAGACTATGGACTTTGCTCCTTTATGAAGCTTTATTGCTCTGACACCTGGGCCACTGAGAAAGAAATCGCTATTCCTATACATCTTATAACCTGCTCCAGTGATTTGTTTGTAACAAATTATGGGGCGCAAGGGAATACCCTCATTTGCACCCAGCCTTGGCTTCTAGCTGCAAAAATCAATTCTGATGTTTCTTCCAATGATAAAGATTTAAGGAAGAGCATCATTTCCATTGTAGCTGAAGTTTCTTCACCTGTTTACTATGTGCTGTGCATGATTTGATGTCTTTTCATGGGCAGATCATTCCTGACATGTGATGTACTCTTTCTTACAGTTGAAAATGATACCAAAGCAACACGCATTTGGTAGAAATGGCATTTTAAGTTGGGGGTTGACCTTTTCCTAAGTTAGCAAGAGTCTGTACAATAACCTTAAGTGGTATTGGGGAGTAGCAG
The DNA here is from genome assembly GCF_017639785.1 of Mesocricetus auratus. NCBI lineage: Eukaryota > Metazoa > Chordata > Mammalia > Rodentia > Cricetidae > Mesocricetus > Mesocricetus auratus. The sequence continues at coordinate 14,595,731 of NW_024429213.1, read as the reverse complement.
GACCAATCAGCCCTGCATTAATGAGAGAAACCATGGACACTCTACAATGCGCTGTGCTACTAAGATGTAGTTTGGGAGATTAGGTGTAGTATAAGTATTTTTAATTTAGGATGGATTTATTAGGCCATTGATTTAGTCTTCCCTAACAAGCCTAAGAAAGAGTTACAATTATTCCACTCCACCTTTCAGACAAGAAACGTGAAGTTAGGGGGAGGAAATGTGATTTTCTTACAAGCTCACAGGGAACCATAACTCAGGTAGTCCAACAGTGTCATTGCCCACAGTGTCATTTCAGTATCTTGGGACCTGAAGAAGGTCCTCTTCAGACCCTGGGAAAGTACAAGTTAGATAGTGTTAAAAACCAGTAGACATGTACAGTTTTCAATGTGAAAAGCAAATAAAGACATCAAAATTGCAGCCATGCCAAGCCACAGCATCTTTACCACACTTTTACTTTTTAGTTACAATTTCCATAACACATATAGGAGGAAGTCATGGAAATTGTCAGACGTTGCTCCAGGCTAATAACAGATGCCAGTGTAGATCTTGTTTGCTTTGCAAACTCTAAGGATGTTCTCTCAGTGCTCAGTGGAAGGTTCTGATCTTACATTTAATGTTTACTTTCAAATTCAGATTAGGTTCCTATAGATTTCTTGTAATGAATTCCCTGTTCATGAGAGTAATGAGGAAAAGAACCCCAGAGCACAGTGCTCAATATGTTCTACATAACATGATGCAAGACCGTATCTGCTGAGGAACTGACTCTCCATGTAGGTCATGATTTTTGATTGTTACAGTTTCTGACTCAGAACAGTGATGTGTAGCATAAATTCTTATAAATAGGAGTTCTTAAAGTTCATTTCTTTGTATTCCCTCCATAATATTTTCTCTCCTCTGATAGCAAAGACAGAGTCCAGCTTGAAAGTTCCTTACAAGTAGGGGTTTGTAGAGTAGCAAGTTGTTCATTTGTTACTATCATATAAAGGATAAAAGCACAGATGTGGAGTCAGGTTGCCAAAGAAGATATCATTGGTGTGTAGTTTACTGACTGGTGATCTGGGGAATATAATTTTACCTCTTGGTTCTTCATGTTTCCTGTCTGTAAAGTGGTCATGATGAGCATTCAGTTGTGAGTATTCATGATTGCACATGTGTGTGCTGTGCACATGTGTGTTACCTGTCTTGGGACAGTTTGTGGTGTATAGCAAACACTGTGTATATATTAATATTATAGTTGTAAGCTTGAAACACTGTGTAAAATAAATGTCTCTAGAATGAGGATTATTGGCATGCCCCGGTTGCCTTTGTATGATGAATTAAGAGACAGCAGAGCATGAATCAGTAAATAGCTGTGGAGCCTTTTTAGCTATTATATTTGACCTTTATCTAAGAGCTACAAATAGCTTCAAAAATGACTAATGAGTTTCTCCTGTTTTCTCTTTGAAACAGCTAGAGGTTAGAAAGGGCTGGCGACACAGACAGGTGGGTGGTAAGAGTAGCTGCTAGACAAAGGGAATTATATATATATATATATATATATATATACATACATACATACATGCATACATAACACTATATGTGTGTATATATACATACATAAATACATACATATACATACATACATACAGTGAGAATGGACGTTTTGCCCTTGCATAAATAAGCCCTGGACAAACTCTTGGCAGAATTGTTCACATCCAGCCAGGCTTCATTGAACCCAAGGCAACAGGGTCTGCTGCTATTCTTGTCAAGCCCCTGTGTGTCACTGGTTTCATCCTCTATTTCATTCTGCAACCATGCAGGAGGCTGGGACTAGTAGGAGTATTCTGGACGTGGAGAGATGCTGTCTGTTCTCAGGCCAAAGGGATGCCGTACAAGAAGCAGTGTCAGAAGAACTCATGAGAGATGTGGTGGTCTGTGACAAGTTCTTAGCAGGGATGTTAATCCCGGCCTTCAAAATGGTGATCATGGTTGAGGTCGCAGGTGACCTCTTTGTTATGGGACATGTACATTGGAGTGGCCATTTCAAGTAGGAGTGGCATCAGGATAAACTAAAAGAGCATGAGGAAAACCACAGGTACCTTTGTAAGCAAGCAGATGGGCTAAGTAGGGCCTGTGCTTAGATAGAGGAGAGGTTCCCAGGCTTGGAGGAACATATTTCTTTCTCTGCTGCTCAGTCCCTTCCAGAAGGCCATGAACTAAGGAGAATCATTTATTATCAGAATGAGGTCTTGAAAGTTCTTCTATGTTTTAATAGGGTGTTAATGACTGAGCCAAATGATAAAAAGTCCTATGAGCTAACAAGGGCTGGGACATAGATGGACAAGGAAATAGACTTCTACATTCTTAAAGTTGGTCTTGACTTTTAGATAGACTCCATGTGACCTGGTCATGTTTGAACAGTGCCTTCTGGGTCATTTTATAATAGCCAGGGAAAGTGTTGTCGTGTTATAGGTAGAGAAAACCAAGGAAAGAGAAGCATCAGTGGTCTCTCAACAAAAGTGCTCAAACTGTCACCTTTTGTTTCCACAGACAAGAGTTTCAGCACTTCTCACCTCCTCCAGGGGCCCCAGGAATCCCTACCTCTTACTCAGCGTATTATAATATCTCTGTGGCCAAGGCAGAACTGCTGAATAAGCTAAAAGAGCAGCCTGAGATGGCAGAGGCAGGCCTGGGAGAGGAGGGAGTTGACTATGAACTGGCTCAAAAAAAGGTAAGGCTTTGGTACGTTGCAGAGATTTTCAGCCTTTAGCTAAGTGTCTGAAGGACGACTAGCCATTCCACACCATCTAGCTTGTCTTTCGTTCCCGTGGCGCAGTGTGGGAATCAAGCAACCTGTCCTCAGTCTCTTCTCCAGTTGTAGGAGCACAAATCATCATCTCTCTAATCCTTAGAACCATGCCGCTGTAGGAATGTGTGTGTGTGTGTGTGTGTGTGTGTGTGTGCGCGTGTGTGCGCGCGCATGTGTGTGTCTGTGTGTCCCCGTCCGTCCGTCCATCCGTCTGTCTGCTGTCACTGGAGGTTGAACCCGCGGCCTTCTGTGTGCTGCACTGGTGATTTGCTGTTGCTCTAAATGCTCAACGGGAAAGAGTCTCAGTCGAAGTTTTCATAGTATTGATCAGAAGTGGGGCTTAGTGTGTGTTAGAGAAGCCCTTTGCACTGAGCCGCATCCCCAGCCAGCCTCCCTCTCCCCTGCCCACACACTGTCTTTCTTTAGCAGGGCTAGGGCTGAAGCCAGAGCCTGGCACTTGCCAGGCCAGCGTTTTACCGCTGAGTTACAGCCCTAGTCCTGCAAGGTAAGTGTTACTACCGCCCCCACTTTTTTTAACCAGTTAAAGGAACTACCTTTTCCAAGGTGACATACTAAATAATGGGTCCTGGACTGGAAAGCAGGACTGGATTTCTGCTCTCCCATACTGTCCTTTGAAATTAAGCAATCTAACTCACTGCCTGAGGCACATCAGAGCTCTGGCCAATGGCAGTGTCATTAATTTGTATTCTCTGTAAGTTTCTGGGAGAGAGAACAGACTGACTAAGGGGAAATTATAGGCTGGCAGACTATTATTTATTTGCAGTGATGGTCAATTATCTCTTGAAAATACAAAATAGGTAAATGGGGATGTTGTTGTTGTTGTTCCAAGCCTCCCTTTCTTCCTCTAAGTACCAGTAGCCTAGTTTTTTAATCAAGTTCCTGGAATCATTTTACCCCCTTGCACTTACCTCTTTTATTTCATAAGCAAATAGAGTTGTCATAGCAACCTCAAAGGCCCAATTTACCATTTTGTGGACATATGAACACAATGTAAATTGCTCATCTGCCCATATTTCTCTTTCAGGACATGACCTGTAGGAAAACATAAGACCATTTTCAGAAGCCCTCCTTTCAATTTCCCATATGAAGCAAAATGTCAGGGAAATAATTGGACCATGGAAGTGTCAAATTGTATTGATCCAGATGCTCTTCCTTGGATTCTATGTTTCTTGAACATGGCAGAGTTGCTCCTTGCTTATTCAAGGCCTGGCCTTTCCAGGGACAAACATAATGAAAGTCTAGCTAGGGGAAGAGAGATGACTGGAAATGGCCAAGAACAGAATAACAGAGAGTGATTTGCGATGACTACAGGTGGGGCAGGGCAGTGTTTGTGCGTACGGGAAAAAGAAAAGGAAGGTCATCAATTTGCAGTGTTCCAGAAAAACAGCTCAGCTCTGGCTCAGCCTGTGATGACTTGCCAGCTTCACACAGTGCATACCTTCCCCAAGCAAAAGGTTCAGGTTACAGAGCCCAGGTACTGGGAAGTCAAGTGCTCCTCTGTTTTCATTTCTCCCTCGGTCCCCGGAGGTTGGCTTCCTGGGTGAGTAAGTGAAAATCCAAGTGGGCCATTCTTTGACACTAACATTGACTGTTGTATGAGAGAGTGGAAGGTGACAAAACAACAGAGAATGGTCTGAGTCCTAGTTATGTTTCCTAAGTCATATCCCTCGGCAGATTTGGTGATTTTTCCCTACACTTCCAAGAACAAACGATGATTTCCTGACTTCTCCTGACAACAGGCTTTGGAACCTCTTTGTCTTGGTCACCTTCAACGTTACCAAATGAACTGTTAGAAAGGAATACCCCAAACCTAACATCCCAGAATCCTAAACTAGAATAATAAATCAAACACTGAATGGAGCTTACTTCAAGAAACTGTTATTAGTTCATTTAATTCTCATAACCGCTCTGGGATATGAGTGCTATTGTTATCCTACATTTTTTCCTGTAGAAAAGTTGAAGCACACAGAGGTTGAATAATGTGTAACAGGTCAGACCACTACTTTGTGGCAGATTTGACAGTCAAAACAGTATGTTGCCAGAGTCCATGATCTTAACCACAATGCAAAACTGGCTACAAAAGCTGTAGGCATCCTAGAATAGCATCATGGCGTTCAGAACTTGCTAGCTAAGTGAGGTGCTCTCTCTCTGTCTTTTGCTCACCTGCTTGCTCTCACTCTCTCTTGCTTCCTAGCTAACACTCACTCACTCTGGTATATATCTGTACCAGGATGTATATGTGTACACACATATATGTATGCATGTGTGTGTGAAGGCTGAAAGTCAACACTGGGTTGCTTTTTCAATTGCTTCTTACCTTATTCTTTTTCAGGTTGTTGCTCTCACTAAACTCTGGGGATCCTTCTTCTTCTATCATCCCCCAATGCTGGGGTTACAGATATATTCTGCTGTGCTTGGCTTCTTTTGATCCCCATACTTACATGCATGCATTTCAACCACTGACACATCCCTCCAGCTACTAGACATGTTTTCCTGAATTCCTTATAATAATAGTAATAATAGCTGGGCGTTGGTGCCACAGGCTTTTAATTCCAGCACTCAGGAGGCAGAAGCAGGCAAATCTCTGTGAGTTCAAGGCCAGCCTGGTCTACAGAGATAGTTCCAGAACAGCCAGAGATACACAGAGAAACCCTGTCTCAAAAGCCAAAATATAGTAATAATAATGTTTATGATGATGATAACACAAATAAATGTGCATTGGGCACTTACTGTCTCAGATACAGCAGCAAATAGTTTGCTTCTGCGATCATATTACTATAAATTGCCACAGCACCCTGGGCAAAGGTAGAATGCTCTAGTTTATAGATGAAGAAGTAAATTATTTGTATCCAAAGTTTCAGAGTTTGTAGAAGACATGATTGCTATCCAGGTGTTTGTATGGCTCCAAAATTCCACTCTACCCCATTGCTTTCCTTGTGAGTGTAGGCACACAACTGATTACTGCTATAAATTGGAAGAATAGACCATGGCACTTAGTCTCGTCAAGATGATCAGATTGTTAGGTGACTAGAGACTGCAGAGCCTGTCCAGATACAGCCAGAATGCAAATGGCACCATCATATAGATTGGGGACCCACATATAATAAAGGGGTGAGGATGGGAATACCTATAGTACAGGCTCTCTCACACTCTGTGCTCCTGGTTGCCACAATGAACTGAAACTTCTGAGACTGTGCGTCAAAGTTAATTGTTCTTCTCTTATTCATTTAGATTGATACAAAAAATAAAACCTACCACATAGGCAGTACTTCCCTTGAGAAACTTATAATAAACCGTGAACAATTAGACTCACACACATAAAATAGAATTATAAAAAAATAAAATTATGCTATGTCTTAGTTAAAGTTCTATTGCTGTAAAGAGACACCATGACCACAGCATTGAATTGAGACTTGTTTACAGTTTCAGAGGTTTAGTCCATTATCATCATGGTGGGGAGTATTGCTGCACACAGGCAGACATTGCCGCTGATAGTCTACATCTGGATCCATAAGCAGCAGGAAGAGAGAGGCACTGAGCTTGGTGTGAGTTTTTGAAACCTCAAAGCCCACCCCGTGGATACACTTCCTTCAAGAGGCCACACCTCCAAATCCCTCTCAAGTAGTGCCACTCCCTAATGAGCAAGCATTCAAATATGAGTCTATGGGGGGCATTCCTATTCACACCACCACACACTGTGAAGTTCTGATTCTAGAAGTTTTGTTTTCTTTTGTTTGTGGTTTTCAGTTTGCTTGTTTGCAAACTCTAGGCATGGAAGTCAATACCTTATGCATGCTGGGGAAGCATTCTACTTCTGAACTATACCCTTAGGAGTAAAATACTTCAAAGCTCCAAAAAGAAAAAAAAGCACTAAGAAAAGACTTCTAGAAGGGGTTTTCCTATAAGAAGGCTGGGAGCAACGCTGGACCTTGGAGAAATAACAAGAATAGCCCCAGTATAGAGAAACTGAGCAAGTAAGACTGCAGAATCAATTCAGGAAGTCAAGAATAAGGGTTGTGATTATAGTGGAGTGGAGAGCTAAACCTGAATGGTTCTGAAGAGTAGAGTAATGGGTCATTTTGACCAGTAGTAATAACAGTGGACTACTTTTTATTGAACAATTTCTGTGCTAAGTCTTTTTAATTATTATTGAATCGTTACCACTGAGCGTAATGAACACAACACTTACCTATAATTCTTCTACAAAGAGAGAAAGTAAAGCTCAATTAAGTCAAATCATTCAAGGTCCTGCAGATAGAAATTGGCAGAGCAAGAAGTTAAACATAGTCATTGTGACTGCAGAATTTTTATTCTCATCCAAAGGCCTCAAAGGACCAAGCACACTATCATCAGCCCCAAAGGAAAACGTATGAAGTGATTAGCAAATATCTGATGACAATTCTTTCCAATTTAGGGTCTCAGGAGCTCCGTAGTCCCCATTTATTATAGTCTCAGTTGCATTTTGCAAATGTAGCTTGGGCCGTGGGTACCACTTATTGAATACCAAGAACTTTGGTGGTAACGTGGAAATTCCTACCAAACAGAGAGGGAAGGTACCTACTCAGAAAACTGGAATTGCTTAGCACTTGCTCAGGTTTCATTCTATATCTCTCCTTCTTGTCTTTCCTTCCTCTATCCCTCCTTCCCTCTACCTTCTATTTCTAGTCTGGTTCTTTAGACAAGGTCTCAGTATGTAAGCCAGGTTGTAATCCTCTTGCCTTTACCTTTCCAGTGCCAGGATACAGGCATGTGCTCTGCTAAGCCCAAATCTGTTTCTATTGAAGTCCATGTTCATCCTTTGTCTTCTGTTTCACTCTCTTAGATTCAGCTCATTGAAAGCATTGGTCGGAAACTTTCTGTCCTGAGGGAGGCCCAGAGAGGGCTACTGGATGACATCAATGCCAATTCTGCCCTTGGAGAGGAGGTAGAGGCCAACTTAAAAGCTGTTTGCAAATCCAATGAGCTTGAAAAGTATCACTTGTTTATTGGGGATCTGGACAAAGTGGTCAACCTGTTGCTGTCACTGTCTGGACGACTGGCCCGGGTAGAGAATGCTCTCAACAGCATCGATTCAGAGACCAACCAGGAGAAGGTACAGATGTTGTCCCTGAGGGTGTAGATGAAAGAAATGCCTCTTTCCTTTTCAGAGACAGAAAACAGCATTGAGAGTGTGAGCACTGGCTTTTTAGTGCCCTGACAGTTTTGTTCTGCACATTAGCTGTGTGACTATAAGCAGCTTACTTAGCCTTCCTCTGTCTTAGTTGCTTCATTTATAAAATGAAATAAGCGTGCAACCTGTTCCATTGGGGTTTCAGTAATGGTTGAGATAATCCAAGTTAATTGCATAAAACAGTGTTCAAAACAGAGCAGTGCTAGCTGTTAGTGGTGGTGACTGATGGCGATGGCAGTGATAGGGGTGGGGGTGGTAGCAGAAGCAGAAACAGCAGCAGGGACAGGAACAGCAGTAGCAAATTGTCCCTGATCCCTTGGACTTGAAAAGAGGCCCTCCGTTTTATAGGTTGTTTCATTCTGTGATAATATTTGAATTAGACTCCATTACCCTCCCCTACACAAGTAACTCTGATCCACGGAAGGAGTTCCACACATGTGCACACACACAACTGCACACCCCCATGCATGTCCACTCACACAGAGACGACGCCATACAGGAAGCAGCACCACAGTGATGTTTGTCCAGCAAACAGAAGGGACTTAGATTGGTTTTGTGAGAAAGGCTTCCTTGATGCCAAACCAAGTGGTCGTTCATGGTTTAAAGGCAGCCTTAGAGATGGAGAGGTGTGATTGCACACTCCCGATCCAAAACTGCTGTCATGCTTGTCTTTTGCCAGCTACAGACAAGGGAGATTTGAGTGTTAATGTGTATGGGGAGCAAGAAATCTAGGGCTGGTTAATTAGCAGAATGTATAGCCGCTCTGTAGCTGCTTCCTTAGTGAAAGACTGCTGTGCAGATGCCTGGGGATTGGCATGGTCTCTAATTGGTCCTCTGCTTTCCCAGTTGGTGCTGATGGAGAAGAAGCAGCAGCTGACAAGTCAGTTGGCAGATGCCAAGGAGCTGAAGGAGCACGTGGACCGCAGGGAGAAGCTGGTGTTCAGCATGGTCTCCCGATACCTGCCTCAGGACCAGCTCCAAGATTACCAGCACTTTGTGAAGATGAAATCTGCTCTCATCATTGAACAGAGAGAGTTGGAGGAGAAGATTAAACTTGGGGAAGAGCAGCTTAGATGCCTCAAAGAGAGCCTGCACTTGGGGCCCAACAATTTCTAAATCTGCCAGTGCCGCTGCACCCCTGCCTACCCACAATGGAAAGTGTTTTCAACCTTTAGTAGCAGTTTGCTAGCCAAGTGTATAGAAATTACTTAGCAGATGGTGCCAGCCATGGAGGAGAGCCTGGGAAGACCCCAGGCTTCTACCTTGCAGAGCTGCAGCAAGGTGTGGTTGTACCATGTTCTTTCTCTGTGAGTGGGAACCACTCACTGCCCATAGAAATGATAAAGTGCCTTCATCTCTGTACTAGGACACCAAAGATGCCCCAAACTCATTATGTTCCCTTGCCACACTATCCTCTTCATGTTCACAGCAAAACTGCCTGTGCAATTTCCCTCTTCTCTAGGGCTAGTGACCTAGCTTAGCCATTGTCCACGCACATTGGCTTGACTTGAATGCATTCACCTGACACCAGCTTCAGGCCCTCACCCAAACTTCGCAGCAGGAGGCACAAAAGGAAAAATGGCGTAGAAGGGGAGCAAATGTTGGGTATACCCACGGATTCATCCTCCCCTCCAGTAAAACCCAGGCATAAATGAAGTGGTTCCATGTCTACCCTTCCTGACAGCTAGTTGACAGTGTTGTTGCTGTGGCCTTCCTGTCTTAACATGATGGACCGCTACTTTAATTGTATCTTGCCCTGATATCACCAGGAGTCATCTGCCAGGGCTTCCCTCTCTGAACCTCTAATGTTTCAATTGCAGCCGACTTCTGGATATAGTTCCATTATTGGGGGAGAGGGTTCTTATTATATTGTAAATGGTCTTTGATTTTATTTATTTTTATGTTTTCTTTTTTACCTAATGAGGCAGGAAGAAATAAGTTAGAGAAGGGGAAGTTAGCCAGAAGGAAAACCTGAGTCCACCCTGGCTGGGTAAGCAAGTGCCAAGGCATTGAATTCTTCCTACCATAGCTTCAAGTATCTAAGAAAGTTCTCCTCTTGAACTCATAGCCTCCCTACCATAGCTTGACTATTTGCTTCCTTAGTAGAGGTCACTGTTTTCTAACCAGAGTACTGTCCTAAAACTGACAACTTTAGGATGCATGGATGCATGAAGGTGAGGGTGCTTTCTCAGCGGCTAGCCTCAAGGAAGCAAAACTATGAGAGTGTTTTTAGCCAGGGCCAGGCTCCAGAAAATATTAGGATCCATGCAGGATCTAGACAACAGTATCCCATCTTATCTTCTGGGCCTAAGTACTAAAGCGTCCCCTCTGGTGGATGCCTAGATCTTGGATAGTTCTAAAGCCTGTATATACCACAATTGTTAATCTTATCACTGAAGGGACTAATAAGTGACTAAAGAGAGGTAGCCTATATAGCATGGATACACTGGATAAATAGATGATTCATGATCCATGTGGAATGGAGCAAATTTTATCACACTACTCAGAATGGCACATAATTTAAAACTTTATCCCTTCTTTTTACTCTATAATATCATATTTAGTATTTCCAAACCATGGCTGATCATGAGAACTGAAGCTATGGAAGGTGAAACCACAGAGATTAATGTACAAAGAACTAGAGCTGTTGCATTTGCCAAGACCTGACATTGGTAGCTAGCTTTTGTCTTGGAAAAACATTTAGGAGGGCAAGAGGGAAATTACCGCCAAAGTGTCCTTTTTTCTAGCTCAGTCTTATGTTCTCCCCTAACAATACAACAGAAGCCCAAAGGAACCAAGCCCTGGCATTGCTACACGTTACTGCTGACTTCCTCAGGGTCCTGAGGTTCATTGTAGCTGCAGTGTTACCTCATTGAACCAAAGAATTTACAAAGGAACTTCACTGCTGCTACAAATACTGGTCACTATCTTCCATTATCTCCACCCCGTGTCAGACCTTTGGGAGGATCTTGGCCAGCAGGATATTCTAAAGAGGTGGCAACCTTTTCCGTGGGTTTCTGGGTATGCTTTTTATAGTACTGCTGCCTCTGTAATAACCACTGTTACTGTGTCAGTACTGCCATTCTCCCCTCAAGTGGAAGACTGCAATTTATCTTAGATATAACCCCAAATCTATACTGAGTATGAAGCTCTGTAGCCGCTATTTTATGCTATGCTGTGCGGTGCTGTGCAATGTTGTGCAGTGCTGTGCTGTGCATGGCTGTCCAGTGGTGTTCTGTGTGACACTGTTCTGTTCTGTTCCGTGCTATTCTATTCAGGATGGCTACAAGCTTACCCAAAGGAAAACTGGGAGAGGTAAGCAAATGCTATGAATAAAGGACACACTTGCCTTACCTTCTTTTAACAATGGGCCCTAGGACAATCAAAGTTCAAATGTCTTATACTAGGATGATGAAAGTTATGTGATATGTATCTTTTGAAGATGTGTGAGAGTTATGTGTTTTATCATTTGAAGATATGTTTGGTTATAGTAGAGCAAGGACCAGTCACTGTGCTGGATATCATGGCCATAGGGTATTTGTAGCCTCTGTTATGTTTATTATACCTTAAGTATATGATACCAAAAATACTATTAACTGTGGTTTGTGTTTGTTTGTTGTTTTAGCATTGTTGGAGGTGGAACCAAGGCCTTATGTATACTGGGCAAGTGCTGTATCATTGACTACAGCCACAGCCTTAATTCTTGTTTTTTGTTACTCATCCCACCTCAAAATAGTTTGTAGAGTTGGATTCAGAATACAGAGAGTATTTGGAAGATAACCTCAAAAATATACTGAGTGGCAAAGCTCAATAGACTAAACTAACACTGGCATGCCCTACTACTGCTGTGGCATTTCCACAGTGGGGAATATCGCTGCAAAGTGCCAGTACTACTTGGCATGGGATATCTCTTTCTGGTCTTGGTTTCTGGGATCAGCCGTCTTCCAAGGCCCGAGAAGATAGCAGTGTGAAAGTAGGTCAAAAGATTGGCAACCCCCACCCAAAGGTGACTTGTCTTCCACTCTTTCCCTGCAAATACTTACATCAACCTCACTGGATAATAGGAAAGCAGGGTGGTGGATGGAAGGGAGTCAGTGCAATATTACTAGCACACACCTATCCTCCCCCATCCCCAGGGCAAGTCCCATGACTGAAACCTCAGATGAGATCTAGAAGTAAATACCCAAGTAGAATCTAAGAGAGTGAGACAGATATACTGGAATTAAAGCCCTAAACCGGGAGAAGGTGGATGCATGGGAAGAGAAAGAGAGTAAAAAACATTTAAAAACCTCTTTCAAGATTGGGCTCATATTTCTGTTTGCCACTTAACCTCGTGTGCCAAAAAAGGCTGCCTAGGGGGTACCAGAACTACATCTTCAACTGCAGCCTCCCTGAAGGTGCTGCTTTTATAGTAGCAAGCCTCAGATAGAAGAAGTTGGGTGTGTTTCTGGCTACCTCTACCCATGTGGAACTTGGCAGCTCCCTCTCACTGCCAGAGGAGCTGTGTAGGCCAATAATAATTCTGTGGCAGAACATTGTATTATTTGAAGATTGAATCCTTAGAAGGGGGTGGGGCATGGGGCAGTGTATATAGATAAGGAATCAGTATTTGCTGTACAATTTTGGGGAGTTGTCTATCCCATGTAATGCTATTGTTTTTCTGAATCTTACTGTTTCTGTCTGCATGTCTGTCCTCCACCACACCCCTCTTGGCTGGCAATGATATGCCTGCCATATTGTCATCAAGGGTCTTACTTCAATAAAAGGTGCTAAGGACAACAGGAATTGTCTCTTGTGTTTTGCTTATGGAATATAAATCCTCTAATAATCTGATGAAAAATAGTAGAAACGAATATGGTTACTTGTCTGTAGTCTTCCCTGTGCAGCTATATGGCCAGAGCCTTATCCAGACTCTTAAACTTATAGCTTGATACCTTAAGGATGGTATAAATACTGCGCCATTCATTATCACCAGTAAAACAACAGGGGCTGCCATAGCCTTCTTAGGGAAATAGCTTTTAGACATCTATTCTTGCTGCTGCTGCTGCTGCTGCTGCTGCTGCTGCTGCTGCTGCTGCTGCTGAAGGATAAAAATAATCACCGATGCCCAGATGCGAATCCTACAAGCTACAATAACAACTGGCCTGGCAAAACAATCCAACAGGTGCAGTAGTGGCACAAACATCATAGCCTCCCTTCCACTGCCCCACCCTCCCGTATCTGTAAAATGGGGAAAATAATACAGTGTAGGTATTAGAATCTGAAATAAGTTTTAATTTGAAAACAATAAAAGCTCCTAGGTATATACTGAGGCATTATTAGAAAGGGAGAATTCCAGGTCTCATCTCAAAGCCTGTGACAACAGTCTAATTTAATTAAATTCCTGGGAGATTCATATGTTTAACATTAAAGTTTGGAAGCACTTGTATGTCACAAATATACCCAGGAAGAGTGACAATTTTATATCCTAAATATATTTTTGTTTGTCATATATTAATCACAGCTATCCAAATACAGTTTTCAGATGCAAGGTTGATATATCTCATGGCTCATTTTGAGCTACTATAACAATATATCTGAGACTGGATAATTTATAGTAAATTAAAAGGTACTAGATTATAGTTCTAGAGGCTTAAAAATCCAAGATGAAGGGTCCAGGTCCTGGTGAGGGCTTTTTTCCGTACCTTATGACAGGAGAAGGTGAGAGAAATTGAGATCAAAATCAGAGCTTAAGTCCTTTTATAATGAGTAGCAATATAGTCTTGAGGGCAGAGGCTCATATCTCTGTTACAGTAAGGATTAAGTTTGAAGGCATCCTTTTTGGAAGCACATTCAAATTATAGCGATATATAGAATCAAAGGAGAAATCTGAAAATGAAATCAAACAATTCCTGACTGTTTTGCTATGCCAGTTACCTCATCGGAACTATAGACTGTTAATATATAGAAATACCATGCTGTATTCCAAGAAATGTGTACAATTATTGTGAATAGAGTCTAACTACAAAATAAATGGGTTAAGGGGGGAATTCTATTAACTGTAGTGCAGAAAAGAACAACATACTTAGAAATTTATTTACAAAAATGCAAGACTTTTTCATTAAAAACAAAAAAATATTTATAAAAGGGGAAGCTCTAAACAGGAAAATACCTGTGTACTCGTAGTTTATAAAATAATTATATACCTCAAACTGGCTTATAAATTCAACATAATTCTTATGAAAATTCATACTGATTTATTTGCCTAAATTACAGTATAATCTAAAATTCATACAGAATTGCACAGGAGTCAGAATGGCTAAAACCAGCTTTAAAGAAAACTAAGTAGAAGATGTAGACATCCAAATTTCAAAACTTATTGCAAATCAGCAGCAAAGGGGACAGTTATTTATAAACACAGGGACATACATACAAGTAAATGGAAATAAAGAAGATTACAAATAAACCTCCAAAATTGTAGTAATGTTTCAATAAGGGCACCCAAGTCAAATCAAAGGGTGGGGAGAGGATATGACTTGGTAGGTAATGTGCTTGTACGCATGAGTACCTGAGTTCAGATCCCACCATCAGTATAAACCCAGGGTATGATGGGACATGTCTAAATCCCCAGTGCTGAGAGGTGGACATGCAGATCTCTACAGGTCACAGGCCAGCCTGCCTCTAGCCAAATCAGTGAGTTTCAGGTCCACTGAAGAGACTCTGTCTCAGAAGACAAGGTGCAGAGCAATAGAGGAAATATCATCATCATGAGTTGCCCTCTGGCCTCCACAGGCTTCCACACACGTACGTGCACATGTCCATGCATAAACCATATACATAAAATTGACACAGAATTATTTTTCTATAAATAGTGTTGATATAGCTGGATATCTGCATAGAAAAACGATCTTGGACAAAAAACATATAAGAATGTGCATGCCTTATCTGCTTGAATTTCTGTAACTTAACACCATTACACAAAAAAACGGAGGAGAATGGGAAGTTGGGAAGGATGTATTGAGGAGATGCAGATACAAGAAGTTGGGGGGAATGGGAAATATGATCATGTACAAGGATGAGCCATCAACATTTTTTTAGTTTGTGAGAAGTATGTCTAAATTTTTTCCCTCAATATATGTTTTATTTAAATTAGCAGCATTAATGCTTCACACGTCAATTCCAGCTCCCTCTCCCATCCCTCCTCCCTTCTCCCTCCACCAGCCCCCCTCCAGCCCCCAGCACAATCCCCACATCATTCCCCAGGGAGGGTAAGGCCCTCCTTGGGGGGGATCTCCAGAGTCTGTCATTTCATCCAGGGCAGGACCTAGGCCCTTCCCCATGTGTCCAGAATGAGAGAGCATCCCTCCATGTGGAATGGGCTCCCAAAGTTCATTCGTACACCATGGTAAACACTGATCTACTACCCAAGGCCACAGAGATTTCTGAGGCCTCCTCACTGATACTACATTCATGGAGTCTGGACTGTTGGCCTCTCAGCCATCAGTCTGGGGTTCAAGAGCTCCCCCTTGCCAGTCAGCTGTCTTTGAAACCATCAACATTTTTTATAGTAAGTGAAAAGGAACCAAAAGCAAAGGACCACATTCTGTAATTCAATTTATTCTAAATATATCAATTAAGTAAATCTATATAGGCAAAGGGCACATTAGTGGTTATCATGGCCTTAAAGACCAAGGGAGATGAATAATAATTGATAAGGAGCATGACATTGCTTTGGCGGACAATGGAAACATTTTAAAATTAGAATACCATCATGATTGTATGACTCTTCCAATGTCCTAACAAGCTATTGAATTATATGCTTGAACTTTGTTAGTCACAAGGTACATGCATCGTTTCTAATAATTTTATAGAAAATATTCCTTGTTTGTATCAGTGTCACTCCCATTAACAAACCCTGATTATCATGATGCTGAGGACAGAGTTCATTTCTGGACCTATCATAGGACTTCTGCAGACCATGACTTCCTTCCTTCCCTCTACTCTGCACACCAGATTTCCTTGGACTTACATCTAAAATATTTCCAGGCTAAGGAGTTTCTCATAGAAAGGAGAAGTTCTGATAGGCAATGCTGCCATTATCCACATTCCCCATCCTGGGGCAAATTACAGGCCACTTGTACGATGAGTGCATATAGACTGAAGAAAATGCCCCATTCTGTATAGACGGGAAATGACTATCTAATTTGCATGCTGTCTACTTGGGCTCCAATTTGAGGAGAGTTGAGTGAAAGCCTATACTCTTCAAGTCCATCTTATGTGGAAACCCTTGTTCTACATTACATATTATATGTTATATATTTTCAACCCAAACACACACTTAAAAAATCTTCATTCCATCTTTAAAACTGCCCTATTATTTTTGAAATTTTTAATTTTTTAATAGAAATTTAGAATTGTATCAGCATGTTTTGTTATTTGTAAATTGCATGAAGGAAAGTGTGTGGTATGATTTATTCATCCATTTAAAAGTGGAAAAGCTAGAAGTCTCCATTCTTGTGTAGCTTCTGTCCTAATGAAATTGGTAAATCAATCTATGATTGCATACTACTTTATATACAATGAGAATACATAATCACTTTTTACCCTGTTTCAGTGACACAAAACCAATTATTGATTTTCACAGCTGTAAACAATTCACTAAGCTCATGGATCTGTTAATAAATTAAGTAGAATATTTTGCATTAATTTTCAGCAGAGAATAATGGTACATGAACATGAGAATGCAAATATCTCTTCAAAATACTGATTTAATTTCCTTAGGTTTTCTAGTTATTAAATCACTGGGTCACATCGTGTTCACACTTTCAATTTTCAGAAAACTTTCTTACTGGTTTCTAATTTACTGCTGATCTACTTTACCTTCCCAGTACCCATGTGTAAGGCTTCTCTTTGCTGTACACACTGAGAAACATTTTTTCTTGTCTTTTTTATTAAAAAAGCATAATTTCTTTATTGAATCTTTGGAGATTTCACATCATGAACCCCAATTCTGCTCACCTCCCAGTCCCTCCATATCCTCCCCTTGCTCTGCAGTGCTCCCCCCAAATGAAGATAAAAATCAAAACAAAACAAACACAAAGAGAAAAACTAAAAAGGAGAATTAAGACAAAACAAGAAAAATCTCTTTTGCCCCCTCCACTCCAACACCTCTTTATTTGTCCTAGTGGTATTGAGAGTCACAATGTGTCACACAGTATATCCTTTTGTCCAATCAGCTTTATTTGCAAATGTCCATTGCAGTGAGTCATTGGTCTGGTTCATGGCCTCTGGTTTCTGGTACACCGTCATCACTGGATCCCCTGGGGCATCCCATGGCCTTCCTGAGTCATGGAGATTCTGCAGATATTGTTCCATAGGACCAGTCCCTTCATGAGCTCCAGCAGGTCCTAGATGGGGTAGATGTCAGGGTAGTCCAAGCCCAGTACCTGCTGTGGGCCTGGGTGGTATAGTTGAACTGGTCAGTTCAGGTCACTGGGGTTGCCCCCCTACAGTGAGGGGCAGAGCCAGCTCCCCTATGCCCATGCCATCAGGGTCAGCTTTCCTCAGCCAATGGTGAGGGATAGGGTCACCTCTACCAAATGTCAAGGGAGGGATCTTTCCCATGAGGGTCAGGGCCAGCTCTCTTGCTGCGGTGTCCAGAGAGGGGCAGGATCAGCTATCCTAGGGCCAGTAACAGGCAGGGTCATCTCAGCATAGCCCTCTGATTACATCACACATCGTTCCTATGGCCCCCTGAAGTGACATGGGCCACAGATCTTGCGCATCCATGTGGCCTTCGATGGTAACAAGAACCTCAACATGAACACGGACCCTGGCTACAGTAGGGTCACAGACCCAGACATGTCCCTCAGCTGCAGCTCTGGCCTGGATGTCTCCATGGCATTAGGTAGCAGCACAGTCCACTCATATCTGCATGGCTCCGGCTGCAGCATGGTCCTCAGACACCAACATGAACTCAGATGGCTGACCTGACCCCAACATTCACACAGGCCACTGGGAAAACATGGGCCACATATGTCACATAGACCCTGGCTGCAGTGGGAGCATGTTTTCTTGTCTTTTTGATAACAACTCTGTATGACAATATGGATGAACCTGAAGGGCATCATCTTGAGTAAAATAAGTGAAGCATGAAATGGAAAATACTGAATGACCTCATGCATATGCAGACTGTAAACATGCTTACCATAGAAACCAAAAATAATGGTGACCACTAGGGGCAGGGACATGAGGAGGATCCTAAAGGTGCAAAGTTACAGTCATGAGGCTAGGATGTGTGTCTAGAGGTCTAATATACAGCAAGAGGACTATGAATAGCAACACTGCATTGCATACTGGACTGTTATTAAAAACATAAGTTCCAGGGTGCTTTTTCCATGGAATAAAAAAGATCACTTGGAAGAAAATGGATAAAAACTAGTGTGACTGACATTAACATATTCACTATATATTCAGATATCAAAATACCATGTTGTTCTTAAATATATACAAGCTTTTGTAGAGATACTCAATTTTTTCACCAAATAAAAATCATGAGATTTTTAAATGCCTGTCAAAGGGAGGACACATTATTACTGAAGAACATAATTTAAACAACAAGGTTGAGTTCCATTACTTAAAAAAGAAACCTAATTTATGTCACATGGGAATGTTGGGGTTGTTCAATCATGGCCAAAGGCTACATACACGGCTCTGATCAAAACACCTCTCCTTCTGGGCAATGTAAGATGTCATGCTCAGTCTGTAACCTTCATGACTCAATTTCAGGATTGTGGCCCTCCATCCTGCTGTAGCTTGCTGTCTTAACTGTAAAGACTCAAGCATGTCTTTGAATGCTCATTTCCCCAAAGCTATTCATTTCTTGTCTTAAAGGGATAATTAATGGAATCCACCTCCTCTAGCACTGAGTTGATTGTATTTTTGCTGAAGAAATAATTTGGGAAAAGACCATTAATGAAGAATCATTCTGATTTTAAAATGCCTTGGGTTAAATGTGAATAAATCAAAGTGCTTAAAAATTATACAATCCTGCCCTGATATCTTTCATTTATCAGTTTGGTAAATGTGAACTAGCAGATGAAATTCATTAGTAGACAGAACAAATGACTCCTAGTTGAGAAAAGTCTTTATTTGAGCTAAGCTTAAAAGGATATTGTTACAAAGACTTATAAATGATATATTTAAAGACATTTTACAAATCTAGAAACATTACTTATCTTCTAGCAAAGTAGGTAAGAGGAAAAAGGCAGAGAAAACTAATGACATTTTGAATCAATTAGATAATGCTATCTATTTTCAAAAGGATTTGGTCATACTCTTAATGCTGGTAGCTATTTTCTTTATCAAATAAGCCTGTCATGAGAATCAATCAATTAATACAAATCTTTTATAAACAATTTTATATTTCACGAAGTGTACCCTGGTATGGAAGCAATCTCGGAGTGTCCTGGACCTTGCTGGAATGACACTCAGAACTTATAGCTGCCACCGTTTCTGCCACACTCTACAACTAATGCTCCTCTCAATTCAGTGATGGGTACTGGGGTATTGTGGTGGTGGACTTTAAATAGGTAAGCCCCTGCCTTCGTCCTGACTCTGAGAATAATGAGTACACAGTACTATGCTCATATCTGGCACTCAGACAGCCCACCAGCCCAATTGGTCTCTCTGCTCATAGAATGAAACTCTAAGTCCTTACGCATGAGTTGTCTTCTTTGGATATCTCTGGCTCAGACTCCTGACAGCTTCCATACTCATCCTAGGATCAAACTCATTCTGCAAATGAGTCACGCAGCTGCAGAGCTTCTGCTTTCTCTATTTGAAAAGGTCCCCTTCATTTAGGTTTCCCCCACTTAGCTAAATCCACTTTATACTATGGTATCAATTCATTTGAACTCATTTGGAAGTAGTCCTTCAGAATGTTAATGTATGCAATTCTGATATGCTGTTTATACGTCCTGTCTCTCCCTTTAGACTGGAGGCTTTAAGAGACCAGAAACAAATTTGTACCACTCGTACCTAGGACAATGGTCCTAGCTCCTCTGAAAGGCCCATAATAAATATTTCAGGACTACAGGCTTCCTGAAGCCTTTCTTTGTGGGTTTTAAGTTTTGTCGACAAGGCTTCATCCTTGTCGACAAATTAATCAAATGTTAGTTTCTTAAAGCTTAATTTTTAGCCCCCCCCCATCCTGTCTCTGTAACTCATCCACACCTTATACCTCTGTACCTATGGTACAGCTTATCTCCCATAGCAAAATAACTTCCAAGTGAGCAGAACAGCAATGAACATGGATGAGCAAGTGTCTATGTAGTAACATGTGGACTCTTAGGACATATACCCAAGAGAGGTATAGCTGAATCTTATGATACATGAAATTGCAGCTTCCTAAGGAACCTCCACAGTGATTTCCATAGTGGCTGTACAAATTTGCACTCCCACCAGCAATAGAAGTGTGAGCCTTCTGCATCCTCACCAGCATGTGCTGTCATTTGTTCATTAATTGTATCCATTCTGATTGGTGTAAGATGAAATCTCAAAGTAGTTTTAATCTGCAATTCTCCAAAGGCTATGAATGTTAAAGTGTTCCTCAGACATTTGTGTTTCGGTTTAATTATTACTTTAAATTTTTTTATTTAAATTAGAGACAAGCTTGCTTCACATGTCAATCCCAGTCTGTTTAATTATTTTTTTTCTTTTTTTTTTTTTGGTTTTTCAAGACAGGGTTTCTCTGCATTGCTTTAGAGGCTGTCCCGTAGCTTGCTTTGTATACCAGGCTATCCTTGAACTCACAGAGATCCACCTGCCTCTGCCTCTCAAGTGTTGGGATTAAAGGCGTGTGCCACCAACGCCCAGAAAGGGAACTATTTTTGCTTACCTGCTCTCATTAAACTTTTGCCATTAGATATAGAAACACAGTCACCTCTTTGTTACCATTCTAGAGGCAGTAGAAACTGTGAGAAAGACATCAATAAATGATGTTGACTAAAGTCTCAAGTAACAGCCAAATTTATTCAGAGAATTATATGAGTTATGCTCTGAGGGTTAGGAAGAATCACATGAATAAAATGTATAATCACCCGCACAAGCTGCATGTTGAAATGCATATTTTTCCATAGAGGAATATATACAAATAACAATACGCAAACATAATGAGTGATCAGGAGTAAACTCACTCATATTTCCTACATCCAGGAGAAGCACGGACACATTGCAAGAACAATTCTGTGCTTTGAAGAAACTGAGGTTACAAGACTCCTACCTTGTTTTCCTAGAGTTTTCTCACAAGCTCTCAAAATTCTTCTAAAAATACTCCATCCTTGGACCACGTTCTGATACTTCATCATTCCCTTGATTCCTTTGATGATTTAAGATGTGCTGTATCCCTCTCTTTCCTTTATTTGACAATTTTTTTGAGGTTTGGAAACGTTCTCAGTTTATGAGAGACAACACAAACAAACATACAAATATACAGTTATTAAATATGCTGTCAGGGACCCAACTCAGAGGAATGAGGGGGCATGAGGACTTGGGGGGAGAAATGGACATCATAAGGCAAGGACCAGAAGAGCAACAGAGACATCCTTAAGTTATAGGCGTGGTATTTTTAATTGGGTTATTTGTTTTCTTGGTGTCCCCTTTTTTGATTCTTTGCATATTATAGATAATCCTCTGTCATATGTGTAATTAGTAAAGATGTTTGTTCATTCTGTAGGCTGTCACGTTGTATGAATGGTGTTCTATGCCTTACAGAAACCTTTAACTCCCTAAGGATCCATTTATTAATTGTTGATCTTAGTGCAATAGAATACTATTGGTGTTGGTTTAGAAAGTCCTTTCCTGTGACAATGAGTTCAAAGCTATTCTTTATCCTCTCTTCTGTCAGGTTCAAGACATCTAGTCTTACATTGAGGGCCTTGATTTATTTAGAGTTCGTTTTTGTACGGGGTGATAGATATGGATATATTTTCTTTCTTCTACATGCAGCCATTTAGTTTGATAAGTACCATTTGGTATAGATTTTATTTTCAGTGTTCGCTTTAGGTTTCTTTGTCAAAACTCAGGTGTCCACAGGTTGGGGAGTTATGTTCAGATCTTCAAGTCTATTCCAGTGACCCCCCCATGTCTGTTTGAATATAAATATCATACAGTTATTATTACTATAGCTCTGTAATACAGCTTGAAATTGGGGGTGGTGATACCTCCAGCAGATCTTTTGTTTTTCAGGATTGTTTTAGTTATCCTGGATTTTTTGTATTTCCATATGAATTTTAACAATATTTTTCTTTGTATGAATGCGCCTCTTTTGGGTACATGCCTAAGAGTGGAATTGCTGGATCTTGTGGTAGACTGATTACCATCTTCCTGACGAATCTCCATACTGATTTCCAAAGTAGCTCTACAAGTTGGCACTCCCACCAGCCTTGGAGGAGTGTTCCCCTTTGTCCACATCCTCTCCAGCATAAAATGTTGTTGATGTTTTCAATTTTAGCCATTCTGACAGGAGTAAGATGGTTCTCAGAGTTGTTTTGATTTGCATTTCCCTGATGAGTAAGGATGTTGAGCACTTTCTTATGTGTCTTTCAGCCATTTTTGATTCCTCTATTGAGAATTCTCTATTTAGTTCTGTACCCTACTTTTTAATTGGATTATTTGGTGTTTTGATGACTAGCTTCTTGAGTTCTTTGTATATTTTGGAAATCAGCCCCTGTCAGATGTGGGGTTGGTGTAGATCTTTTCCCATTCTGTGGGATGACGTTTTGTCTTGTTGACGGTATCCTTTGCCTTACAGAAGCTTCTCAGTTTCAGGAGGCCCCACTTATTAATTATCAATTTGTGCTACTGCTGTTATGTTGAAGAAGTGGTCTTCTGTACCAATTCATACAAGGATACCACCTACTTTTTCTTCTAAGAGGTTCAGTGTTACTGGATTTATGTTGAGGTCTTTGATGCATTTGGACTTAAATTTTGTGCACAGCGATAGATGTGGATCTATCTGCAGTCTTTTACATGCCAGCATCCAGTTATGCCAGCACCATTTGTTGAAGATGCTTTCTTTTTTCCATTGTATAATTTTAGCTTCTTTGTCAAAAATCAGGTGTTCATTTAATTACATTATCTCTCCCTTCGCTTTCTTCCCTCCAAATCCCCACATGTACACCCCTCCATGCTCTCCTGCTAGTTCATAGCCTCTTTTCTAATAATTGTTACTGCGTGCATATATGTATATACATTGGCATTTCTAGTTACAACCTGTTTAGTCTGTATGATGCTACCTGTTTGTACATTTTCAGGCTATTATAAAAAGTACCATTTCCCCGATATATTTCCCAGTTTATTTGTATATAAGAAGGCTGCTAATTTTTGTGTATTAATTTTATATCCTCTTACTTTGCTGAAAGTGTTTATCAGCTATAGAAGTTTCCTGGTTTGCTGCGAGGCCACTAGCGTATAAAATCACACCAAGCAAGTATACTTTTACTTCTCCCTTTCCTATTCCCCTGGTTTCCTCCAGTTGTCTAAGTTGTTCAGTTGTCAAGATTTCAAATACTATATGGAATAGGTATGGAGAGAGTTGATATCCTTAGGTTTTTTTCCTGATTTTAGTGGAATTGCTTTGAGTTTCTCTTCATTGGGGCTTCTGTTGACTCAGCTTGCTGTACACTGACTTTACTTTGTTTATGTATGTCCATTGTATCCCCAGTTTCTCCAGGACCTTTATTATGAATGGGCATTGAATTTTGTCAAAGAATTTTTCTGTAATTAATGAAATTATCACTTTTTTTTACTTTCAGTCTGTTGGCACCAACGTGTCTAGCTATAATTTTCTACTTATTATTGTTTTTTGTGTGGTTTTGGTATTAGGGTAAAAGTAGCTTCATAAAAAGAATTTAGAAATATTCCTTCAGTTTATTTTTTGTGGAGTAATTTGAGAAGGATTGACGTCAGTGCCTCTTTGTAGAGCTGGTAGAATTCTGTCTGCTACTTGTGGGGGTCCCTGCAAATGCCAGAGCCAATCTGTATGAGGTGAGAAGGAAATCCACTTCAACACTACTCAGGAGTCTGACACTAGGAAATTTATATTTTTGGCATTTAAATACAATAAATACAGTTTAGGGGAAAATCTTTCTGGTAACATTTTTTCAATCTCATGTGTACAATAAAGCTTTAGGCTAAGTGCATGTGACCTCCTCCATAAAGATGGGTTCTGGAGACTAACAGCCTAGGGTCTGGTGTGGTCTCTGTCATACAGATAACGTAGAGGTCACCAAGCTATAAAGTACATGTGACATCTTGCACGAAGATGGATTCTACTGACTGAGAAGCAATGCTCAAGGTAAAGGTCTAGGGAAGAGGAGGCTGGGATAAGAGTCTACGGCAGCAGTTCTCAATCTGTGGGTCACAACCCCTTTAGAATGGAATGACGCTTTCACAGAGGTCACCTAAGACCATCAGAAAACACAGATATTTACATTATGATTCATAAGAGTAGCAAAGTTACAGTTACGAAGTTGCAACAAAAGTAGTTTTATGGTTGGGGTCACCACAACATGAGGAAATGTAATAAAAGGCTTCAGCCGTTGCAGCATTAAGAAGGTTGAGAACTACTCGCC
The DNA here is from genome assembly GCF_017639785.1 of Mesocricetus auratus. Lineage (NCBI taxonomy): Eukaryota > Metazoa > Chordata > Mammalia > Rodentia > Cricetidae > Mesocricetus > Mesocricetus auratus. The sequence goes on along the minus strand of NW_024429213.1, from coordinate 14,571,139 downwards.
TAAGGATTGGGTACATTTAATGTTTTGATTATTAGGTATCATGGGAGTTTGGTTTTTGGTACTGTCTATTTAGTGGTCAATATGCCTTCTGTACCTTGATAGGCATCTTTCACTTTACATTGAGATAATCTTTTTCTGTGATTTTGTTTTAAAATTTTTCCTCACCTTTGACCTAGGTTTCTTTTCCTTCCTCGTATAACCATTATTTTTAGGTTTGGTCTCTTCATAGTGTCCAAGATTTCCTGGATGTTTTGTGCCAGGAGATTTTTTTTAAGATTTTCTGTTTTCTTGGACTGAGCTATCCATTTCTTTTTACCTTGTCTTCAATGCCCGAGATTCTCTCTTCCACTTGGTCCAGTCTGTTGGTGAGGCTTTCCTCTGAGCTTTTTCTTTGACTTTCTGCATTTTGCATTGTGAGTTTTATTTCAGTTTGCCTTTCTTCAGTGATTTTATTTCTTTTTAAGTTCTACTTTCATGTCTTGAATTGTTTTCATTATTTCATTCAAATGGTTGTATTTTTAAAATTTGCACTAAGGTAGTTATTCATATCTTTTAAGGTCCTTGAACATATTCATAACTACAACTTTGAAATTCTTGTCTTGTGCTTCCTCTAAATTGCCTTTCATGGGACCTGTTACAATGGGCTTCTGGGGGAGGCATACTGTCTTGGTTATTCTTGGTGTGGTTTTGTGCTGGCATCTCGGCCTCTGGAATTATGATGTTTGAATTGTTTCTTGATGTAACTATTTGGTCATGGCCTTTGTTGAGTGGCTATTTCATTCTTTGTTTGCTCTTACCCCAACATGTGTTCTATCCAAAGGTGGCAGCTGTGGGAGTCCCTGGTAGAGCGTGGGTCTGCAGATAGATGGAGAGTCACAAAAGAGTGGAGATGGGCTAGAAGGAATAGCTGAATCCTAGATGAGTGTAGCAGATGTGGGATCACCGGCTGAGAGCAGTTTTGCGTGCTAGACAAGTAAAGAACTCTTCTACTTCCCAACCAAATATGGTGGCTGTAGGCTCCCTGGTAGAGGGTGGTTCTGCAGGCAGTTGGGGAGTCATAAAGAAATGGAGGTGGGCTATAAGGAATGGCTGAAAGGAGTAACAGGGAAGACTTAGGGTTATCCTTATCTTGTCCTTCAGGGTCTATTACAATAAGCTTCTGGGAGAGGCATACTGTCTTGGTTATTCACGGTGTATTTTTGTGTTGACATCTAAGCATCTGACATTATGATAAGGTCAAGTTCCATGATATGACCTGGGAGGACGGGCTGAAGTTGGTGGGCAGTTGCAGGTCTAAGAGTAGTATGGGGAGGTCACAAAAAGAGAAACATGGCATGTACTCTCTCATATATGGATTTTAGACATAGATCTGGGGAGTGCCAGCCTACAATCCTATGGCCAGAGAGTCTGGGAAACAGAAACTTCATTTAGTGGCTAACCGAAGAAGAGGCAGACTCCCTTGGTTAAGTACTGAGCTGAACTCAAGAAAGCCAGTAACAGAGAGGGAGGACTGATGATCAAAGGGATTAAGTCTGGGCCGGTTTAACCCCCAGAAACAGCTGACCAGACAAAGGTTAACTCTTGAATCCCAGGCATCAGCCTGGGAATCCAGCATGGGACTGATCAAGACCCCCTGAATCTGGGTGTCAGTGAGGAGGCCTAGGTAATCTATTGAGCCTTGGGCAGCAGATTAGACCCCATCCCAAGTATACACACGGACTTTGGACTCCCATAGAACAATGTGAGGTGCACTCTCACCCTGAACTCTTGGGGAAGGGTCTAGGCCCTGCCCTATATGAAATGACAGACTATGGACACCCCCATGAAGGGCCTCACCCTCCCTGGGGGAATGAGGGGATAACGGGGGGGGGGGTTAGGGGGGAGGGCACGGGAGGAGGGGAGGGAAAGGGAGAGGGACCTGGAACTGACTTGTGAAGCAACCTTGTTTCTTATCTAAATTTAAACTGGAAAATAAAATTAAATTAAATTAAAAAAGAGTAGTATGGGGAGACCAGGATGGAAAAGGGGAAGGAAGGCAAACTTAACCTGAGTTCCAGCCAAGTGTGGTGGTTATGGGTCCCTGACAGAGAACAGCGCTCACAGCAAACATTTTCATTTTTAAAAGAAAGTCTACATCCTCTTAATTAAAACTTCTGCTTTCCTTTTTTAGTGTTTTTTTTTAACTTGAAGGAAAGCTTAGATATTGGTGTGCTCTAGTATATGCTTGTAGATTGTCCCCTTTTTGAACCTATTAAAACTTAAATTATTTTTAGAAACCCCGGATATTTTAAATATCAGTATCTGTAAGATTCTAGACACAGCTTGGATGAGTCTTAGTAATATTGTCATCATGTTCTTGTGTTGGGAGCACAGCATGAAGGTCCTTGTGTCCACATATCTGCAGAGGAACCAGGAATGCTAAACATACAGGATTGTCTTTCCAGTGGGAAAGGTGAAAAACCTGTTCTTCCATCCAGAAAGCTGAAAATTGGACGTGATTAACAGCCTGGTGATCTGTGTTATCTGTTGCACCAGGCCATATCAAGTTTCTACAATCAAGACTGGAGGTGGTTAGTAATCTAAATGACCCTTACAGCCAGGGGCTCCCCAAGCTCCCACAACCAGGACCAGAGATACCTAATAGTCTAAATGACCCTTACATTATCTGTATAGCCAGAGGCTCCCCAAGCTCCTACAACCAGGACCAGAGATACCTAATAGTCTAAATGACCTTTACATTATCTGCATAGCCAGAGGCTCCCCAAGTCCCCACAGTCAGGACCAGAGGTAGCTAATAGCCCAAATGACCTCTATACTATCTGTATGACCAAGACCAGGCCAGACACTTCCGTAGGCCCTTAAGCTAGTACAGGCAGCCTAACTCCAGAATCTATCTTCTTGGTAGAAATGACATGTACCCTGAGTCAAGTTTCGATGTAATTATACCTCCTTGTGCACTGAGGGCTATGTTACACCAGGAAACTTTTTTCAAAATTATACTGGATTTATTAAATACTCTGCCAATAAACCACCTGGCATCAGCCCCCTCCCCAAAGTCTTAATCTAGGTTGAGGAAATCAATCTGAACTGATTTTCATTCTCACCTCCTTGTACTTTGCTTCCCTGCCATGACTACCTGCAGGGTTGTCCTCAGTTTTGGTCAGGGCTGGACTCTCATCTAGAAGTTTGAAAATTCCACTCCAAGCTGGGTCTAGTGGTAAGGTAAGATGAATTCCAACAGTGCACAACCCACAATTACTTCTGTACCCATCTAATATTGCTGCCTTATGCTTTAAGAACTATGATACTGAGAGGTGGTGGTGCACACCTTTAATCCCAGAACACAGGAGGCAGAGGCAGGCAGATCTCTGTGAGTTCAAGGCCAGCCTGATCTACAGAACAAGTTCCAGGACAGCCAGAACTACAGATAGAAACACTGTCTTGAAAAAGAACAACAAAAAAGTATGATGGCAAGTTGCTTTTTATAAACCAGCAATGGGGTAGGAAAGGCAGAGATAGAGGAACATATTTTGTGCCCAGCTAACCAGAAGCAGCCTCCTATAAGTATAACCAATATCATGAAATCCATCACCTTTGCCACATTCTGTTGATTAGAAAGACCCATAGGTCCCACTCCCACTCAAAAGGAAAGGGATTACACAGACATGTGGATATCAGGATATGAAAAGCAAAGGACTTCATCAAAAGTAGCTTGAAATCACAGCAAGATACTAATAAAAACCATAACTAATTTCTTAGAAAAATATCAATAGCCAGTTTTTAAAGTATAACACTACAATCTGAGAACAATAGTCTGAAAATTATCATACTGCTTACCATTCATAGAATGTGAGTTTTACTTTGTTGTTGTGTTTTTGGAGACAGAGTCTGACTCTGGAGTCTTGTCTGGCCTGAAACTCATGGAATTTGCCTTCCCTTGTCTCTGGAGCACTGGGATTAAAAGTGTGTGCCACCATGCCCAGTTCACTCATAGCATTTTATAGTCAAAAATTTACATTTTTCTTTATGACTGCTTTGTTAATAATAGGTTGGTACAGGAGTAATTGTGAATTGTTGAAATTCATTTGATTTGATATGGATTCACAGATGGACATGGTTCTGCTACACATCATCTTAATGCACATTTTCCACTTCAGGCTTTTTGTTAGTGACTTGTTATTTGCTATGTATTTTATTTTATACTATGGAAATGATGTTAGGCCAAAAGCTAACTCTAGCCATGTCTTATTTCATTTCAAAGTGTGTTGTGAAGTGGCAAAGGCAAGTCAACAGCATCAAGACTCCGTTTGTCCCAGGGACTGCTAATGAGAATATAGTGCAGTACTGAGCCAGAGAGTCTGAAAATGAAATGAGAACTTGGAAGATGATGAGCATAGTGGCCACCATCACATATTGACAGTGAGCAGTTAAGACCAATCACCAAAGTCCATCCACTAAAAATGACTAAAGAATCTGCTAGAGAATCCAGTGCCGGAATTCAGCATCAACAACTTAAGGGTCACTCAGCATAGCAAAGTGGAAAGGTGAGAAAGCTTGAATGCCTCATAAGCTGCTGAAAATACACTCAAAGACTCATTTGAACTGTTGTCCTGAACTGTCATCTTCTCATAGTCATTGCAACAACAAACCACTTCTTGATCAGGTTGTGATCCAGCATGGGACAAAACGTGACTTATATGCACCAGCTGGCCAAATTACACTGTAAAAGAGAAAGGTCATGGTCACTGTTTAGTGGTTCACTAAGGATCTGACCCACTACAACTTTCTGAATCCTGGCAAACTCATGACATCTGAGAAGTGCGCTCAGCAGATCTGTGAGAGCCATGCAGAGCCACAAGTCCTACAGCTGGTGTTGCTCGATAGCATGCACCCACTTCTCCATGACAGTAGAGCAGTGGCTGGATCTCACACAACCAACACTTCCAAAGGTGAACAGACTGGGCTAAGAAATTTTGCTTTATCTGTTGTTACACGTACCAAGTAACTACATATTCTTCAAGCACTCCAAAAACCTTTGGTGTCAAAACCATCAGCGTGTGTAAGATTCTTTCCAAGAGTTGCTCAAATCCCCCCAAGCATAGATTTGTACACTACAGCGGTAAGTACTTATTTCCAATTATTCTATTTTGATTAATAAGCACACATTTAAGCCTAATTATAATAATTTAAAATCACAGTCTGACTTCAAATCCTTTTTGCACAAACCTTATATTTGAGTCTTTTGTTAGACTGTAATCTTGTAATCTCCAGATTATATTAGTCTATGCCTAATTTTGTTCATAATGCTGCCTTTTGTAAGTCTGACTTCATGGCATCCATGTCTCATTTAGTACTGTTTATAACAGGACTCATGGGAAGGGAAATTTTTAGCATAAAAAAGCTCCTACCAAAATCTGCATCAGGAGTTTGAAGAGATGGCACGGCAGTTAATATCGCTGAACTGTTCTTGCAGAGGATCCAAGTTTGTTTCCTGGTATCCAGGTTCAGTGGCTATCATGTTTTCAATGACTTATAACTCCAGCCCCAGGAGATCTAATACCTCTGGCTCTTGCTGGTCCCTGCACTCATGTGCAGATACCCTCCACACAAACATACTCACTATGTAAAAATAATTAAAATATTTTTGAATAAGGTTGTTTTAGCTATCCTGGGTCTTTTGTTTTACCATACAAAATTGACTATTGTTCTTTCAAAGTAACATCTGGAGGCATCACCATCCCTGACTTCAAGCTCTATTATAGAGCTATAGTCCTGAAAACAGCTTGGTATTGGCACAAAAAACCCTGATATTAACCCACACATATATGAACATCTAATCTTTGACAAAGAAGCTAAAAATATACAATGGAAAAAGAAAGCATCTTTAAAAATGGTGCTGGCATAACTGGATGCTGGCATGTAGAAGAATGTGGATCGATCCATGTCTATCGCCATGCACAAAACTTAAGTCCAAATGGATCAAAGACCTCAACATAAATCCAGCCACACTGAACCTCTTAGAAGAGAAAGTGGGTGGTACCCTTGAACGAATTGGTACAGGAGACAGTTTCCTGAACATAACACCAGTAGCACAGACACTGAGGTCAACATATAATACATGGGACCTCCTGAAACTGAGAAGCTTCAGTCAACAAGACAAAAAGGCAGCCCACAAAATGGGAAAAGATATTCACTAACCCAATATCTGACAGAGTGCTGATCTCCAAAATTTACAAAGAACTCAAAAAGCAAGTTTCTAAAACACCAAAGGATCCAATTAAAAAGTGGGCTACAGAACTAAATAGAGAATTCTCAATAGAGGAGTCTAAAATGGCTGAGGGACACTTGAGAAAGTGCTCAACATCCCTAGCCATCAGGGAAATGCAAATCAAAATAACACTGAGATACCATCTTACTCCTGTCAGATGGCTAAAATAAAAAACACCAGTGACAGTTTATGCTGGAGAGGTTGTGGAGAAAGGGGAACACTCCTCCACTGCTGGTGGGAGTGCCAACTTGTACAGCCACTTTGGAAATCAGTATGGAGATTCCTCAGAAAAATGGGAATAAACCTACCACAAGACCTAGCAATTCCACTCTCAGGCATATATCCAAAAGATGCCCATTCATACAACAAAGATGTCTGTTCCACTATGTTCATAGCAGCATTATTTGTAATAGCCAGAACTTGGAAGCAACCTAGATGCCCCTCAACCGAAGAGTGGATAGAGAAAATGTGGTATATTTACACAATGGAGTACTATTCAGCAGAAAAAATGGAATCCTGAAATTTGCAGGCAAATGGATGGCACTAGAAGAAACCATCCTGAGCAAGGTAAGCCAGTCACAAAAAGACAAACATGGTATGTACTCACTTATATATGGATTTTAGACATAGATCTGGGGAGTGCTAGCCTACAACCTTACTGCCAGAGAGCCTGGGATACACACCTTCATTCAATGGCTGAGGGAAACAGAGGCAGACTCCTACAGCTAAACCCTGAGCTGACTCAAGAAATCCAGTGACAGAAAGGGAGGACTGATGACCAAAGGTATTAAGACTGGGCTGGTTAAACCCCCAGAAACAGCTGACCTGACAAGGGTTAGCTCTTGAATCCCAGACTGATGGCTAGGAATCCAGCATGGGACTGATCTAGACCCCCCTAAATATGGGCATCAGTGAGGAGACCTAGGCAATCTATTGGACCTTGGGCAGTAGATCAGTATTTATCCCTCACATACAAATGGACTTTGGGTGCCCATCCCACAATGAGAGATGCACTCTCATCCTGGACTCTTGGGGGAGTGTCTAGGCTTTGCCCTGGATCAAATGACAGACTATGGACACCCCATGGAGGTCCTCACCCTCCCTGGGAAATAAGAGGTACTGGGGGGTTTAGTGGGAGGGCTCGGGAGGAGGGGAGGGGAAGAGAGAGGGACCTGGAATTGACATGTGAAGCGACCTTGTTTCTAATTTAAATTTTAAAATAAAATAATTTTAAAAATAAATAAAATATTTTTACAAACCGTCAAACTAATTTTATCAGCAAATGGTAAGAGACAGACTTATGAAGAAAGGATTTAACTTTAAAATTGTTAATTATTATGAAAAAGTGTGAAACAAAAATATAGTAATATGACATATAACATAGTACATCCAACCTGTTCAAGGAAAATGGATACCACCCTTTCTTCTGTTAAGTGTTTACTCTGTCTAGGGACATAGAAAAGAAATGAGACTGTTGCCCAAGTAATACCACATGCATTTCAAAGCGACAATGCAGTAAATATAAACCCTAAAACCCTAATTCTACCAGTTGTGCAGAGCCAAGTAAAGCCCTGCATATCTTCAAAGTGGAATGTATGAAGCAATGGTTTGAAACTGAGAAGCCTGGTCCTTGAAGAAACAGCATCAGCATCTAGGTAGACATGCTGGTTTTTTATTCTCAACCCAGAATCAAACTATGGGAGCAGAGTCCAGTATTCCATGTTTAAAAACCTTCAATGCAATTGTGAGGCACACTTAAATCAAAATTCAAGGCATGCTAACTGTTTTTATTATTGTTACTGTTATTATTTTATGGACGACTCCTCTTGGTTGTTTTGGTGTCCAACCACTAGGTGGCGACCTTTGTCTTATGTCCCTGAGGTTGACCAATGTCTATAGTGGGTGTGTCTACTGGTCTAACCAGCTAACTGTCCAGAGGTAATAAATAGTGATGTTGGGATATGAAAGGAGACAGTGGGAGAGGAAAAAAAATGTGACTAGGGTAGATATGCACCTGTTTTAGCTCTACTTGAACACAACAAACTGCCTTGAGAGAGACTTTGTAGCATCAGTTCATTTTGTATACAAAACAATGTGAAGCAATGCTTGAGAATTTGTGGGCAACTTATACCATCTGTACTCTTCTTGCTTGTATTCTCCAATCATCACTCCAAAACAACTACTTCCCACTCCGTAATCTTACCACTTTCTACCCTCACAAAATCATGAATTCCTGCCCGAGTTCCCATTCATCATTGTTTGGCCTTTCTTCCAGTCATTCCACAGCCATCACTGAAACTCTTACAAGTTTAAACTATGAAAACCACACCAAACAATCCAACCAAAAAGTGGAGTGCAGAACTTAATAGAGAATCCTCAATAGAGGAATCTAAAATGGCTGATGGACACTTAAGAAAGTGCTCAACATCCTTAGCCATCAGGGAAATGCAATTCAGAACCATTCTGAGGTACCATCTTACTCCAGTCAGAATGGCTAAAATCAAAAACACCAATGACACTCCATGCTGGAGAGGATGTGGAGAAAGGGGAACACTCCTCCACTGCTGGTGGAAGTGCCAACTTGTACAGCCACTTTGAAAATCAGTATAGAAATTCCTCAGGAAAATGGGAATCAGTCTACCACAAGGCCCAGCAATTCCTCTCGGGCATATACCAAAAAGATGCACATTCATACAACAAGGACATATGTTCAACTATGTTCATAGCAGCGTTGTCTGTAATAGCCAGAACCTGAAAGTAACTAGGTGCCCCTCAACCAAAGAATGGATGGAGAAAGTGTGGTACATTTACACAATGGAGTTTTACTCTGCAGAGAAAAACAATGAAATCTTGAAATTCACAGGCAAATGGATGGAACTGGAAGAAAACATCCTGAGTGAGGTAACCTAATCACAGAAAGACAAACATGGTATGTACTCACTCATTATGAATATTAGACATAGAGCAAAGGACTTTCAGCCTACAATTCGCACCACCAGAGAAACTAGGAAACAAGGAGGACCCCAAGAGAAGAATGCATGATCCCCGAAGAAGGGGGGGGCAAGAACCCTTGAGCAAATTGGGAGCACGGGGAAAGAGAGGAGGGAGGTTGGAAGGGGAGATAGGGAGAAGGGGAGGGGAGAGTAGAACAGGAGAACTGAGACAGGGGAGGAATAGAGGACAAGAAACGAGATGCTTTGATAAAGGGATCCAGTACAGGTTTGGAGAGAAATCTGGCACAAAGGAAATGGTAGGGGATTCATAGGGATAACCCTAAATAAGAATCTAGACATTGGTGGAGATGCTGCTCTTGATGCCCTTTCCCTATAATGAGATTGATGACTACCTTGGTTGCCACTCCTAGAGCCTTCATCCAGTAGCTGATCGAAGTGGAGACAGGTAGCCACAGCTAAATACTGAGCCATACTCCTGGAATCCAGTTCAGAGATGGAGGAGGGACGAGCAAAGGAACCAAGACAGTGCTGGAGAAACCCACAGAAGCAGCTGACCTGATCTAGTGAGAGCATGGAGACTCTAGTCGTAAAACTGGGTAACCAACATTGGAGTGAATCAAGCCCTCTGAATGTGAGTGCCAGCTAGGAGGCCAGAGAAGTCTATGGGACCGCTAACAGTTTATCCCTAGTGCACAAATGGACTTTGGGAGCCCATTCCCTATGCAGGGATACTATTGCAGCCCGGATATGGGAAAATGGGCCTGGGCCGTACCCAAAATTATGTGATGGACTTCCATGGTCCCCCGTGGAGGGCCTTGCCATCCCTGGGGAGTGGGTGCGGGGTGTGTTGGGGGGGTCGGTGGGGAGCATGGGAGGATGAGAGGGCAAGGGAATGGGGGTATTAATATGTAAATAAGAGTGCTTCTAAAATTAAAAATGAAAAAGATAAAAAAAGAAAATCACAGAAATTCTTTGTCATGCCATTTATTTGAATAGTCCCTTCATCTTTCCATAATTGGGAATTAATTTTCACCCCCAAAGATGCTACTTTCCATACAGCCTTTTGTGAGGAAATCTGCTGATTTTCTCCTTTCTTATAAATTACTGGGTTTGAAAAAGGAAAGGAAACCCAGGGATGGCTGTCTTGACAGAGGATAATTTTTGTCTCATCTCTGGCAATGGATTCATGTAGAACTGCCACCAGTTTAGCTTCTTCAGTTCCTCACTTCAGCAGATGACATCCCTGTCTACACAGTAGATATTTTCAACACTTAGAGGAAAAAAATGGATGTCATTTTTGACTCATTTAATCTCTTTCTACTTCCCAGCTTTCTATAGTATACATAGACTGAATTTCTTATCCTGGCTTTTAGGTTATTCCTTCTAGTGTTTTATTGGGGTTGTTCTAAATATCCACACTTAGCTAACCATATTATTTATTAAATTTATTAATATTAATGTTTTCAACTTATTAACACACATACTTGAAACTTTTCTCATATCCCCTGAAATCTACCACAATGCCCTATTGTTTTGCATTTTGTTCATGTTTAAAATGCTTAACTATGGATTAATATGGACACACGCCTTTTCTTCTGTTATTCTTGGTGTCTTTTTAATCTTTCAGCTTGGCAAGAAGATATTCCACAGCCTATTGATACACATATGCCTATATATGTATATAAAATGTTTACACTTACTTTATATGTCTCATGCATCATCTCCTGCATGTTTTCTTATGTAAAGATATCTTCTAAAATTATCTTCAGTGAGGGTCTTGTGTGGCAAACCTTCTGAAATATTGTACACCCAGCATATTTTTTTATAATTCTGGTACATTTAATGAGTAAGAAAAAGAAATAGCTTTGAAATTGTAGGCTCAAAATCTGTAAGCACAGCAGGTCCAGATCTTCACAAATATTACTCCATTGTCATATTGTAGTCACCAATGTGGATAAAACATCTGTTACCAAAATAATTCCTTCCTTTTTAGAGACTGATTTTTCTATATGTAGATCTAAGAAAATTGTCTTTATGCTGATTTTGTTCAATTCTATGATGTCACTCTCTTCTCTTTCTCTGCCTCTGTCTATCTCTGCCTCTCTGACTCTGTCTCTGTCTGTCTCTGCTTCTCTGTCTCTGTCTGCCTCTGTCGCTCTTCCTCTGTGCATGTATCTGTGCATGTATCCCTGAGTTTTCAATATATTATTTTTACTATATAGACAAGGCTGTCCTGTAGCTAACTGTATACCTCAGACTGGCCTGTATCTGGCGATCCTCCTACATGCTAAGACTACAGGTGTACGCTACCATGACTAGACACTGCATTTCTCTTCATCTGTGTCAACCTCCATATATTACAGAAGCAAGAAAAAGATAGGCTCAGGAACCACAGAACATGCTAGTCACACCCACTGGCTTCTAATCTATAAGCTGCTGCTATGATCAAGACTTTATACTCTGAACAAAGTAGAACAGGGAGATGTCATTGTCTCCAGGATGCAATAGTCAGCTTTGACGATTTGGAAGAAGTAAATGTCTAGTGTCAGGGTTGGTCTCATCTGATTTTGTTAGTTTGTAATCGTCTGTTTTCTTTTGTTTTGAGATAAGGTCTCATTCTATAGCTTAGGTTGTCCCTGAACTTGCAGAAATCTTACTGCCTCAGTGTTGTGTTACTGACATATGTTGTCATGCTCATCTGTTTTTAACAATTTCTCACTCAAACTAGCATGAACATCTTGTGGCCCTGATGTACTCTGACAGGCACAAAAACACTGATAACTGTAGTGCAGGATATTTCTGCAGACTTCTACATTGAAACGGTAGGTAGCATAGGTAGTTACTCAAAGAATAGAAAGGAACAAAATGCTAAAGGTTTCCTAAAACTTATCCCCATCTGTGATACCTCGATGATTATATCCATTATAAAACCTGTTTACCTACACAAATAGGACCATCATAAGATAGCCTCTTTTCTCAGCAATGCCGCGCCATCTTTTCACATGTCAGCCTCTTTTCTGTTAATGCCTGATCAAGTGTCCACTGTAATATCCAAGCCCTTCCAATTCTTATCACTTTCTCCAGGGTGCTGAGGAAAGAACACTGTCTCAAAAGAGAATGACAGTCCTCCAAAACAACATAGAGCCCAGTGAAAACTAAACCTCCAGTTTTGCACTACACTATAGACCTGAAAGGTATTTGAGTCTTGCATAAAAGGAAAATGAAGACAATGTCTAAAAACCAAAAAAGAAAATTAAAGACTAGTCCCTATATCTGGTGAAATTATACTACAGAAAGTAAGTAAAATATCAAGATACTCTCAGAAAAAAATCTGTTGTCAGAACATCTCTGTAATGTAAAAGAAATGACAAAAGAGAGGATCTAGGACTGCTGGGAATGAAATACAAAATCTTGCAAAAATTGATGGGCTTTATCTTCCATTCCTAAGTTATATTTGATATCTAAAATATAACAGTACTTGGTAATATAGATATTAATGCATATAGAGGAAATATTTGGGAAAATTGTCTTATAAATTGAAGCAAGTATAGTAATTTAAAGGGAGCGAAATACCTTACCCAAACTGGCAAAGAGGTATAATTATTGTAGTATTTGATGATATGGGTGTATAAAATAATGTCTACAGTAATGACTAAATTTTTTATGAGGACATAGACGCAAGAATTCAAAAGAATTTCTATAACTAAACTACCTCTAACGATATGGAGCACAACTCCCCTCTTTAACTGTGACTTCCTTACAAAGTATGACGTAGAAAGGAATCAAAACGGAGCATAATTACAGTGGAGAAACCTGAAAAATACTACTTAAGCCAAGTAATCAAGGTTAATATAAACTGAAAAATCATCTTGACAGTATGGAGTCCTCTGGAGTACTCTCCAAAAACCGATAACTCACACTTAATTATTAGGAAGGCATCCAGTAAAGCCCAGTTGAGAGACATTCTATGAAAACACCCGACCAGCAGTCCTCGCAACTGTGAGCATATCAACAACAAGGAGAACGGAAGAAAACATTAGAGTCAAGTGTGTCATACAGGGAACTGACAAACCGTGTTTGATGAAACATAAAAGCCAGGTGTCTGGTCTACCCAACAGGGGAAACTGACTGTCCCCTCTCCCAGCAGCTATCAGCTGCTGATAGCTCCTCAGTTAGGAGTGGGAATTCATGCTCACCTCCACTCTCCATGCTGGGACTTTGGCTTGAGCTTGTGCAGGTCTTGTGTCCTAACTGCTTTGAGTTCCTATGTAACTGCTTCCATACTGTGTTCAGAAGGTCACACATACAGGAGTACATGGGCATCGTAAATTGGACTTGAGGCGTAAAAAAAAAAAGGCAAACAGTTGGGTGCATAGGAAAGGGGATTGGATCAGGGAGGAGCTTTGGAAAGGGGAGAATATGCAACAAACAACTGTGCATGAAATTCTGAAAGAACTAATAAAAATGAGGAGAAAATTCCAAGCCAGATGTTGTGGCATGCATCTGAAATCCAAATACACCTATGGTGAGATGGGAGATAGAGACAGAACAATTGCCTTGAAGATCCAGAGTCAGCTAGCCTGGGGAACATGCCAGTGCAAAAAGAAAAACAAATGAGCCTGGCCTCAACAAGGTGGAAGGAAAGAACTTGCTCCTTACAGTTGTCCCTTAACCTCCAAGTGTCTGTATTGGTACAAAGTGGCCACACACAAACAAACAAACAAATGAAGATGTTCATTTTATAATTTTTATTTCGAAACAAGCTTATTTTACATACCAATCCCCTGTTTCCTTTCCCTCCCATTCGCCCATACCCTCCACTGACGCCCTCCAACCCACCCTGCTCCCACTCACTCCCCAAGGATAGTGAGGGTTTCCATGGGGGATCGTCATTTGGGGCAGGTGTATCTCCTCTGTATATCTGGGCTGAGAGAGTATCCCTCCATAGGGAACGGGCTCCCAAGGTCCATTTGTGCACTAGGGATGAATACTGGTTCCCCTGCCAGAGGCTTCATAGACGACCCAGGCCTCCTAACTGGTACGCACATTCAGAGGGTTTGGTTCAGTTCTATGCTTTACGACTGGGGTCCATGTGCTCTTGCTTGGTCAGGTCAGCTGATTCTGTAGGTTTCTACACCATGGTCTAGACTCCTTTGCTCATCCCTCCTCCCTCAATACAACTGAATTCCAGGAGTGTGGCTCAGTGCTTAGCTGTGGGTGTCTGCTTCTGCTTTCGTCAGCTACTGGATGAAGGCTCTAGGAGTGGCAATGAAGATAGTCATCATTCTCATTATAGGGAAAGAGCATCAAAGGTGGCCTCTCCACTACTGCCTAGATTCTTAGTTGGGGTCATATTTGTGGACATCTGAACATTTTCCTAGTGCCAGATTTCTCTCCAAACCTGTACTGGATCCCTTTATCAAAGCATCTCGTTTCTTGTCCTCTATTCCTCCCCTGTCTCAGTTCTCCTGTTCTACTCTCCCCTCCCCTTCTCCCTATCTCCCCTTTCAATCTCCCTCCTCTCTTTCCCCGTGCTCCCAATTTGCTCAAGGGTTCTTGTCTCCCTCTCTTTCTTCGGGGATCATGCATTCTTCTCTTGGGGTCCTCCTTGTTTCCTAGTTTCTCTGGTGGTGCGAATTGTAGGCTGAAAGTCCTTTGCTGTATGTCTAATATCCATAATGAGTGAGTACATACCATACTTGTCTTTCTGTGATTAGGTTACCTCACTCAGGATGTTTTCTTCCAGTTCCATCCATTTGCCTGTGAATTTCAAGATTTCATTGTTTTTCTCTGCAGAGTAAAACTCCATTGTGTAAATGTACCACACTTTCTCCATCCATTCTTTGGTTGAGGGGCACCTAGTTACTTTCAGGTTCTGGCTATTACAGGCAATGCTGCTATGAACATAGTTGAACATATATCCTTGTTGTATGAATGTGCATTCTTTGAGTGTATGCCCGAGAGGAATTGCTGGGCCTTGTGGTAGACTGATTCCCATTTTCCTGAGGAATATCCATACTGATTTTCAAAGTGGCTGTACAAGTTGGCACTCCCACCAGCAGTGGAGGAGTGTTCCCCTTTCTCCACATCCTCTCCAGCATGGAGTGTCATTGGTGTTTTTGATTTTAGCCATTCTGACTGGAGTAAGATGGTACCTCAGAATGGTTCTGAATTGCATTTCCCTGATGGCTAAGGATGTTGAGCACTTTCTTAAGTGTCCATCAGCCATTTTAGATTCCTCTATTGAG
Organism: Mesocricetus auratus; assembly: GCF_017639785.1. NCBI lineage: Eukaryota > Metazoa > Chordata > Mammalia > Rodentia > Cricetidae > Mesocricetus > Mesocricetus auratus. The sequence goes on along the minus strand of NW_024429213.1, from coordinate 14,555,669 downwards.
AATTCTCTATTAAGTTCTGCACTCCACTTTTTAATTGGATTGTTTGGTGTTTTGGTGACTAGCTTCTTGAGTTCTTTGTAAATTTTGGAAATCAGCCATCTGTCAGATGTGGGATTGGTGAAGATCTTTTCTCATTCTGTGGGCTGGAGTTTTGTCTTGCTGACTGTGTCCTTTGCCTTACAGAAACTTCTCGGTTTCAGGAGGTCCCATTTATTAATTGTCAATTTCAGTGTCTGTGCTACTGATGTTAAGTTCAGGAAGAGGTCTTCTGTACCAGTTCGTTCAAGGGTATCTCTCACTTTCGCTTTTAAGAGGTTCAGTGTGGCTGGATTTATGTTGAGGTCTTTGATCCATTTGGACTTGAGTTTTGTGCCTGGTGATATATAAGCTCTATCTGCAGTCTTCTACATGTCAGCATCCAGTTATGACAGCACCATTTGTTGGAGATGCTTTCTTTTTCCATTGTATAATTTTTGCTTCTTTGTCAAACATCAGGTGTTTGTAGGTGTGTGAATTAGTGTCTGGAGCTTCTAATCGATTCCAATGATTGACCTGTCTATTTTTGTGCCAATACCAAGCTGTTTTCAGGACTATAGTTCTACAATAGAGCTTAAAGTCAGGGATGGAAATGCCTTTGGAAGTTCCTTTTTGTACAGGGTTGTTTTGGCTATCCTGGTTTTTTTTGTTTTTCCATATACAGTTGATTATTGTTCTTTCAAGGTCTGTGAAGTATTGTGCTGGGATTTTGATAGGGATTTCATTGAATTTGTAGATTGCTTTTGGCAAGATTGCCATCTTTACTACTTTGATCCTACCTATCCAAGAGAATGGGAGATCTTTCCATTTTCTGGTATCTTCTTTAATTTCCAGCCATTAAAGGCGAGGCTCACAACCAGAAAAATGTAAGATTCTTCTACTGAAAAAGGTTAGTTTACAGAGAAATGGTAACTAAATTGGATCCTTGAACAAGAAATGACTCTAAATAACAAGTCAAGAAAATAATTAAGAATTTTAGTGATGTTCTAATATTAGTTTGTTAATTATAATGTATTCACCTTACTAAAATAAAGTATGAACATTGAGGTAATTAACTGTTGTGTGCAAACTCTCTATTATATATTCATTTTTATCAAATTTAAAGTCATTCTAATGGTAACAGTTATTTTAAAAGCACAGGTGGTTGGTACGGTACAAAAATGGTCAATAACATTAGGAATTGATGAAATGAAAATTAAAGGCACAATATAATACCACAGTACTAAATTTTAAAATAATTTAACCATGCCACATGTTTGCAAGGATGCACAGCAACTAGAACTCTTGAACATTACTAGTGGAGATCAAAGACTGGTGCCATAGCTTGGAAAACAGTTTGGCATTATCTTTTAAAGTTAAGGATACATATATACCATATGATCTCATAATGCTCCTTTTAATAATTACTAAGGTGAAATAAAACGTATACTCAAACAAAAATGTAAGCATAAATATTTACTGTAGATTTCTTAATAATTTTTCAAAACTGTAAACAATGCTAATATCCCTCACATAATGGAAGGATACACAAATGGCTGGGTATACCCATAAATTGAGATGCCCGCTCAGTCATCATTAAAAAAGAAGGAACTATTTATACATGCAACTTAAATGGCTCTCAAATGAATTATGTTAAGTAAAAAGAGCTGGACTCAAGAGGCTTTAGACTACAGCGCTAAATGTGTGACCTTCTGAAAAAGCAAAAGCTCTAAGGATTGAGGCCAAATCAGTCAGTGACTTGCTTGAGGGTGGGGGAGGAAAGTTTGACAGGAAAGATGATACTAGTGGTATTTGGGAAGGTGCTATAATTGTTCTATATCTTGATTACAGTGGTGGTTAGACAACATTATTCATTTGTCAATAAAGAGCTATATACCAAAGGACAAATTTTACAATTTTAATCAAAAATAAAACATAAAAACCAGCTGTGTTTATGTATTTTGTAAATATTGAAATTAAGATTCTTTTTGCTTGGTTGGTTTTGGTTTTTGGAGACAAGGTTTCTCTGTGTAACAGTCCTGGCTGTCCTGGAACTCACTTTGTAGACCAGGGTGGCCTTGAACTCAGAGATCCACCTGCGTCTGCCTTCAAAGTGCAGGTATTAAAGTCGTGCACCACCACTGCCCACAAACAAGGTTCTTGTTTTTTTTTTTTTTTGGTTTTTCAAGACGTGGTTTCTCTGTAACTTTTGAGCCTGTTCTGTAGACCAGGCTGGCCTCGAACTCACAGGGATCCACCTGTTTCTGCCTCCCAATTGCTGGTATTAAAGGTGTGCACCACCACCGCCCAGCAAAAAACAAGGTTCTTAAGAGGCATTAAAAGGTATCTGAATTAGTTACTTTTCTTAGTGGTATGATGAAATATCAGATAATAGCAACTTAAATGAAAGAATTGTTTGTTTGGGCTCACAGTTTGAGGTTATAATGCATTTTATTGGGTAAGGCATAGTAGCAAGAGTTTGCAGCAGCTGGTCACATGGCTTCCCCAGTAAGGAAACAGAGATTGATAATTGCTGGTACTCATCTAATTTTCTCCTCCTTTTTCAGCCCAGGATCCCCCACATAGAATGGCTCTGCCCACACTCAGGGTTGGTTTTCTCACCTCAATTAACCTTACCAAGAATCTTCTTTATATACACACTTAGACATTTGTTTCTATGGTAATTGTATAGCTCATCAAATTGACAGTTTAATTTAACCACCACAACACCACTCCTTGCCACCTTAATACTCACAAATATCACTTTTAATTTGTAACTGTTTTAGAAACAGAAATTACAGAATGAATGCATATGAATATATATACATATTCGTATGGGATTTATTAGACTTGTGGTCTGGGTAGTCTGATAATGACTGTCTCCTGATAGAAAGACAAAAAAATAGAGTAGTTGCTAAGTACACAAGACTGGATGTCTCAGAAGTCCTAGTCTGGTATTGGAGTCCCAGGGAATTCCTAGGGAGCTGTTGGTCTTCAATCTACCTCAGAATCCCAAAGAAAGAGCAGACAAATACATCAGTAGCAGGATAGATGAATGTGTCAGCACAAGTTTGGGCCAGAAATCAAAAATCAAATCTTCCATCTTCTAAGCCCTTTTATGTGTTACCACCAGAAGGTATGGTCTTATATTGGATCTTCCCACCTTAAATGATCCAATCAAAAATTATCTCATAGGCTTGCCTGTCTGTTTAGCATTTAGTTGATTAAAGATATAGTCCAGTTCCAGGCTGGAGAAACCCACAGAAACAGCTTGCCTGAACAAGAGGGAGCTCATGGACCCCAGAATGATAGCTGGGAAACTAGCATAGGACCATTGTTCCAGATCTCCTAAACGTGGATATCAGTTGGGGGGCCTGGGTAATCTAGTGGAACAATATTTATCCCTAGTATGCTAATGGACTTTGAGAGCCCACTCCACATAGAGGGATACTCTATCAGCCTAGACACGCAGGGAGGAACTAGGCCCTGCTTCAAAGGATATGACAGACTTTGAAGATCCCCCATGGAAGGCCTCACCCTCCCTGGGGAGCAGAAAGGGGATGGGATAGGGGGTTGGTGGGGGCCCGGGAAGAGGGGAAGGAGAGGGAATTGGGATTGATATGTAAAACAAGTTTGTTTCTAATTTAAATAAAAAAGAAAATAATGCTGGATACTTCAGAAGAATAGATTAAATTATAAATAACAGTTCAAAATTTAAAAAAATATATAGTCAAGTTGACAACAAGATTAGTCATCATGGTCACCTTCCACCTCTTCTTCTCCTTGGCTTATGGTCATCTCATAATGCAAACTATGTTAGTCCAACTTCAAAAGTCTCCATAGTCTTTAAGATAGTTTCATCACTATTTAAATTTCTAAGTTCAGAGTCTTTACTGAGACACACACTGCCCGTAACTGTGGACTCCTATAATATCTAAAAACAAGTTACATACTCCCAACACTCAATGGGCTAGTTAAATATTCCAATTCCAGAAGGAAGATGGGAGAATAACAAGGAAAGATCAGACAAAAAGAAGAATGAAACACATCAGATCAAACATTAAATCCTATAGCTCCATACCTGGCACCTTGGTATCTTGTTAGAAACACCTGCGATCCTAAGGGACTGGGGAACAGCACTTCTCCACCTCTGCTGCTTGAAGCACAAACCGCTCTCTTAAGCAAACTCTACTGCACACATGCAGCTTTATTTGGCAAATATCCCATGACTTTGGCATCTCCACCATCCTGGAATCTCAATTAGGCTTCACCTTCATACATTTGTGAAATGGCCTCTTGGTGTCTCGGTGTCTTCCTTGCAGTCTCCAATCCTGCCATACATTGCCTAGTCTGTGTTGCTCCCTAGAACAAAACTCCATAACCTCCCTGGTTTTATATCATTCATGTCTTCAAACAAGCGTATGAAAAATTGCTTTCATGAGCTCCATTTTGATGTTTTCTGTAAGTGACTGAAACTATTAAAAGCATGCTATTTATTTGGTCCCTTCTCTTATGTCTTACTGTATCAATTAGAAGAGTGTCTCTCTAGCAGCCCACCTTTGGAAGCCACTAGGACTGTCATCTTCGCTTGCATGACATAAACATTTCATGGACAGTTTGATGAAGTTACATAGCAACTGCAGCTCCTTGCTTTGAAATTAGAATTTTGGCTCCAAATGACACCAATACAGCCATGATTTATTTTGAACAGCTCGCTCTGGTCTTTTTCCAATTGCAGATTTCAGTGAATTATAGTTGAATCTGCATGTGGTTATTTTCACCCAGAATATAGGGAGACACATTCTCTGGCGTCCCAGAAAAGTCTTGTGAACGGTGCAAGAACACATTTTATTTAAATAAAGGACTGTACAGCAACTGGTGGAAGCACAATCATTCATAGATAACCGTGACAAGAGTAGTCAAGAACAATCTTACACCAGCATGAAGAACTGTGCTATGATTGGCAGAAGCATTCCCATCTCTTGAATGAAGAGCTGTGCTCTGATTAGTGTAGAAACATTCCTTATTGTATATAGCTCTGCCATGATTGGTGCAGTCGTAATATTTCATTGTCATGAAGGGCTGTACCTTTATTGCTGAGATCACAATCCATCATTTGCATGAGTGGCTTTGATCTGATTGATACAGTGACATTTCTTAGTTTACAGTAAGCTCTTCATGATTGGTGCAGTCATGTGCATATAGGACTTGCTTTTATTGATAGGCTCAGATCCCATCATTTGTATTAATGATAGTGTTTTGATTGGTGCAGGGACATTCCTTAATTTGAATCTAGCTCTGCCATGATTGGTAGGGTAGCAATCCTTTATTTGCATGAGGGACTGTCCCTTGATTGGTGGGATCAAGTTCCATAATTTGCATAAAAGCCTGTATTCTGACTGGTGCAGGAATATCCCTTAAAATACATGAAGCTCTGGCTGGAGAGATGGCTGAGCCGTTAAAGGCTAGGCTCACAACCAAAAATAAAACACATGAAACTCTGTCATGATTGATGCAGTCACAATCCTTCATTTTCACGAAAGGCTGTGATTTGGTTGGTGGGTTCATAGCCTATTATTTGCATGAAGGGCTGGGCTTTGATTGGTAAAGGGACATTTCTTAAATTGAATGATGCTCTGAATAGTTATGTTCAGTTATGTAAATAGTTATGTCTTGATTGATGCATGATGGGTTGTGCTGTGGTTGGTTTACGTACATCCATCATTTGAATGGTGGGCTATCCTATGACTAGTGTAGGCATAATATGTCATTTGCATGAAGGAGTATGCTGTGGTTGATAAGAACATAATCCTACATATGCATGATGTGAGGAACCTGAATGACTCCATTTTAAGGCAAGAGACATTGTGCTGTATTTTAAAAAATAAGTTTCTATTTACTGTGAGAGTTGAGTTACTCTCTGTTTCCTGGAACCTGACCTTCCTTGACCCATAACTTTGTTTTTGAGAATACCCTGACTCTCCTTGACCCATCCCTAATCACATGGTAAGTGGCCACATGATTTTTTGAAGTATTTTTGTATTTCCTTATTGCCCCATTGTCTCCCTTCTATAAAACTACTCATGATTTTACTCCTTAAAAGGAGGCAATCTCTGGCCAGCTCTTGGGTACACCCCAATAAACATCAAGCTTGCTTCAAATTTGCCTCAAATTGTGGAAGTGGTCTTATTCTCACTGTTGAGGTTAGCAGATGGGTCATAGCTAAAATTCTTATAGGCATACTCCTTCATTTATTATTATTACTGAAGTGCTACCATATGATTGGTAGAATAATCCTTCATTTGTATCAAGTGCTGTGGCATGACTGGTAGAAGAACAAAATTTTACTTGTGTGAAAGGGCTTTGATATGATACGCATGAGCATAATCCTTTATTTGCATGAAGGTTAGACCATAATTTGTAGCAGCACAATCACTCACTTTCACGGAAAGCTATTCTGTGGCTGGTGAAAGCACCATCTTTCATTTGCTTGAAGGGATATGAAATGATTGGAGAACACTATCACTCATTTGCAGAAAGGGCTGTTTCATGACTCATTCACGTGCAGCTCTTCATTCACATGAAAGACAGGACCTTGATTGCTGTAAACACCCTTGCCACACATTTACCTCTGGATATGTAAGCAGTCTGTTCAGCTCACTTTTTGAGTCAGCCATGAGATACCCTTACATGCTGGTTTCAGGTATTACTGCATTAATCTTATTAAAGGCTTTGCTCCAGTGGTGCTTTTTTACCTGTTTTTTTATTTTTATCATTAGCACTGTGGTGTACTCACTGGAAGATTTTCCAGAAGCTGTCAAGCCTTGGGCTCTGAGTATCCCATCACCCTGAGATCTGTAATGCTATCTGTGTTAGGAACTGAGGATCACAATAACTGAGGTTCATTCAGGAAATGTAATAGTATCAGATGTTGCCTGCCTGGTGCTGCTGATCACAGCTGATTGGAGTCAATGATCACAATAGTTTCTATTTGCCAGGGCTTCTGGTAGCAGAGCAATAAGCTTTTAACTGAATGTCAGTACCTAGTTCCATAAATCTCTGACTTCCTTTAGACAGGGACAATAAGGTATTAACTTTCAGGAATTGGAACGTTAAGCATCTTGGGATACCTGATGGCTATCCACTAAGTGATGGGTACTCAGAGGCTGGATATTGACAACACTGGATGTCTCCTCACCAACTCATGATTTCTTTACAGGTAGAGCAAAAAATCCCAGCCAGTTGATGGATACCAAAGGGATACAAAAAGAATTGATCCTGGGCATCCTTCAGCATTGCCAAATAGGAACTAATATAAAATTTGCGTTTTTCTAATATTATACATGTAGATACTTATGGTACTTTTAAAATGGATGTAGATGAGAAAGCATGCATATGTAGAAAGTAATTTTTTTTTGTTTTTACGAGACAGGGTTTCTCTGTATTGTTTTGGAGGCTATCGGTCCAGCCCGGCCTCGAACTCACAGAGATCTGCCTGCCTCTGCCTCCCGAGTGCTGGGATTAAAGGCGTGCACCACCACCACCCGGCAAAAGTAATTTCTAATCACTGGAAGGCATAATATATGGAGTTGCTTTAGCTGCTAAGTGTACTGGCACTGTATTACATCCTGAGTGAAACTTCAGATTCCATATGTCAAAACTGTTCAGAAAGGTAACTTTAAAAGTTATTTGTATAATAACAAAACTTACATGTTGCAAGTTTGTGCCATTACTTGTATTTGCACAAAGAAAACCAAAATCATGACTGATTATAAAACGTTATTTTCTCAATCTCACAAAGCAAAGAATCAATTTTATTGTAGTTAAGCATTTAGGAAATGGGTTACCTTTTAGTTAATTAACTTATTTTGGGTGCTGGGAGTTAAACATTATATACTATAAACATATTGTCTAACACTGAGCTACATTCAAACCTCTTAATTTAAAATTGAACTTTTAATTTGAGAAAATGATTCATTCACATGTAGTTGTGTGGAATGAGCAGAAAAAGCAACGGTACTATATTCAATTTACAGAATCTCACACAAAAATTAAATAGAAAATAATATAGAGAGATCCTTGTATGCTTCATACAGTGCCCCTCCAACTAGAAAATTGTGAAATATCACAACAACAACAACAAAACTCCTATTTTATCATTTCAAATTTTAGATAACTAGAATCATATACTGCATAACCTTTTGATAGCAGTTTTTTCACTCGGCCTAGTTATCTGAAGTATTCTTCTTCCATTAATTTATTTTTCAGCTTGCATTTGGTTCTTTTTTTATAACTTCTATTTCTCTTCTTAAATTTCCTTTCACCCCATTATATTGTTAAATGTTTTTGTTAATGTGGCATTAAGGTAACTTTAATAATGGCTGCTTTGAACTGTTTATTTGATAATTTAAAGATATGATTAATTTGAGTATGTGTGTTTGTTGTTTAATTGTTGTTCCCATTCGAATATTTTCTTAGTTGTTAAATGACGGGTTACTTTTAATATCTTTTGAAAAATATTTCCACTTCTGCTTTTGCATTAGGCAATCCCTAGTCCTCATTAAATTTTCTATTTTCAGCAGTCTCGTTGTTTACGTTTATCATGCAGGTCCTGTCCTATTCTTATGTGTCATGGTTCCAGCGACAGCAGGATAACATAACAGCCATGCCCTTTTCAATGGACTTTCCACTACACAGTCATCCTGTCATCAGGACTCTTGTGCAAATTAAGTGAAATAAAATAGGTAAAAGGTCTTGCTCCATGGCAGATGTTCCTTAATAGTTTGTTGAATATGGAGATGAAATGAGACTAATACAGACTGGCTTGTATTATAAACTCATGCTTCTGACATTTCTAAAGAAGAAAACCACAGGAGAGGTGTTCTTTTTTTTTCTTCTAGGAATGAGCAGACACTAAGTAGAGCTTATTTTGTGTGTTAACCACCATGAAAAATGATTTATACAGGAGGTATCATTTAACCTCTGTAATCAATGCTAAAAAGGCTTTCCTACTTGACATATGAGAAAAACAAAGCTCAGGAAGGTTAGATGACTTACCTTCTGACACCCAATAACAAATGATAGAACTAGAATATGGACACTGACACTAGTTCCTAGATACACAAGCAAGTCTTTGCAAAAAAAGCAGAAGTTAAACCCCTTGTCCTAGAGTGTCCTGATGTGGTTAGTCCCAGCAGATTGTTGCAGGATTTTCTCTGCTTCCTTCTGCATCTTGGGGTGTTGTTGTTGTTGTTGTTGTTCTCATAATTGAAGTGTGTCTCTCTTACTGTTCCCAGCAACTAAGCATTACACCTTTACACCCTACTGCTTCTCACTTCTGCAGCTTGCTCAGACTACTCGCAGCTTGACAGTGCTCCTCTTTCCTCTCTCATTTCTAGGGTTGAGCCACCTCACAGAAATCTTTGTGAGTTCCCATTTCCCAATGTCTTTGCAAGCTACCCTCAACAGATTCACAGTATGTTTGTTTGCATAGACCTGCCACGGGGTACTTTCATTTCCATGAGATACCTGCATGTATGAATCATTCCTTGTTTTTTAATAATTTATTGTCCCTATCACGGTACCTGGCACATAAATGTCACCTAGTAAATGTTTGTTAAGTGAATAAATGATGAAAGAACAAATGAATGGCTCCCTCCTCTCCGCCATGCATCTATCTCATTCTGAATTTTGGAGCTATATTCTTATGTTAACCATCTCTATTATGATTAATTGCTAAGTATGTGTATTTAACTAATATCACTTTTCAAAATACTTGAATCAATTTAGTTTTATTTAATATCTGTGAAATTATGGGTGTGTGTTGGAGATAAATATATATTGCTGTTACATGGCAAGATAAATGCATAACTATTAGTTAGAAATTCTCTTTGGTTTACTCCATATCACGATCATGTGTACCTCCGTGGATTTCTATATCATGGGTAAAGAAGTAATGATCTAATGTCACTGCTACTGCTGCTGGAAACTTTGGATCCCACAAGCAGAAGAAACTTGAGAAGAGTGAATGACAGAGTGATACCTTTGTCATTAAACACTATGAATGCGTGAGCCTGTTAATACTTGACCAGTAACAATTTAGACAGTTTCTAGAAAGTGACATCCTGGAGTTGGCACCAAGATATTTACACAGTAAAAGAAATCTCACCAAAACTGTATGTGGCCTCATCATGGCGTTTCCGGCCTCATAAAATTGGGTTTGGACTTTTCCTTTCCTGTAGCCCACAGTGGGGGAATACTGGCAATGAATCACCAGAGTCTTATATGGATAATCTGAAGAAAACTGTCTGATTCCTTTTTCTAATCTGTTATAAATGGGCACATGTGTGTACACACACACACACACACACACACACACACACACACACACACACACACACTACAGTCCTTCTCAGTTCTGGCTTTTTTTTCAAGTTTTCCACTGTATAAGGTTGGTGATCACTGCGTTCACTGGAAAATTAAATGACTTTAAAATATTTCTAAAGCATCTGGTACATAATAAATTCACAGGAAGTGTAAGCTATCATTAATAACCTTATCATCCTATTAAGCTTATTCATTTGTTACCTTTGCTAGTTTCCATTCTGGTAACCGCTTCACAATCCGCCTTCCTGACAAACCTACGCATGTATCTCCGGTCCTAAAGACCTGGCCAGCTGTCAGAGTTGTGTCTTCCTATGATGGATTTGAACCTAATCCTTTGCTCACGTAGCACAGCCTCTGTGATGGGCCCCTGTCACTTGGATGACATGTATTCTACAATGTTTAGTTGAAGCTACTCAGGACAATTTTGAGAGTGACTGAGAATAAAGCCCCTTGTCCTGTTTGTCCACCAAAGCTGAGATGCAGCGGGTGGCCATGGCAATCACACAGTGCTTCTCTCCCCCTCCCTCTTATGTGGGGACATCAGGTTACAGGAGAACAAGCTGTTCTTCTGTCGTAGCAATGGGCGTGGGGGGAGGAGAGGGCAGCTGTATGCATATGAGTTGCATAGGAGCTGCATATGAACTTCAGGTTAGTTTGTTGTTATGGAAGTTGTTTGGCTGTTTTTATTTATATATATTTATAATATATAATATTATATTTTAATTTATAATTACCAGACACTGAAGCTAGTTTTGAATCTAAGGAAGGATTTTATGATCATCATAAAAGCAATAGCAATGTTAATTAAGTGTATAAAAATATATGGATGAATTTATTTAATCTTCAGTGTAACTCTTTGAGACAGGGTCTATTTTTATCCTTTTCATTTTTCACACAAGAAAACTGAGAAGCCCATAAAGGTGAAATAAACTGTCTCAAGCTACCAGATGGTAAAATCCAAGAAATGTGGCTCATAGGACTGCGGTTTTTACCAGGATCTCCGGAGTCATCCAAAGAGATACATGAGACTTGAGAAATAATTCAGTCTAATATGCATGTTTTATCAATGAGAGTAACTGAGCTCCAACTAAGGAAAAAAACATTTCCTTGAACCATGTTCATCTCTTGAGAAAATTCATTCAATATATGTATTGAATATTTACTGATGTGAGGTCTTGTGGTTTGTGTAAAGGCTATCCATTGATTTATAAAAACATCAGTAAAAATAATTCTTATTCTCCTGAAGTCCATCTTGTAGAGGAGATATAGTCAATTAATAAATTAATGAAGTAAGTACAGTATATGAAAAGGTGATGAAGCAATAAGACCAATAAAAAAGAAAAGAGAGAAATGGAGTTTAGGTAGCTCCAATTTTAAATTGAGGAGTCAGGAAAAATATCACTAAACCGGGACATAATTCAGATCCGAAGAAAACAAGGGCATAGGTCATTTGAGTGCTTGGGGTAGATTGTTTCCAGATAAAAATAAAAGATAATGCAAAGGCCCTGGTGGCAGAGGCATGCCCAGCATGACCAGGAACCAGCTAAAAGGCCAGTATGGTTGAAAGAGAGCACACATAGCAAAACAGTAAGACAGAGTAAGATCTAAGAAGGGAACAAACCATACAGGGATTGTAAGCAATTGAAAGGTATTGACTTTGATTGTGAAGGAGACATTGGATGATTGGAACAGAAAACCAATGTGACTTAAAAATTAGAAGTAGCCCTTCCCTGTCTGCTTTGATGAAAATTAATTGTTGAGGGATGAATAACGAGGCTACAGTGGGTGAATGGTAGCTTGGTACAAAGTGCTAGTGGGAAAGGGAATGAAATATGACCAAATACTGAATATATTTTTGAGATAGAGCCTTTTTTGAGGACAGAATAGTCATGCAGTACATGTGAATTGGAAGAACCAAGAATTTCTGCTCCAAGATCCCCCATTCTACCACTTGTTGAGCCTGAGAGTTAATTTGACCCAAGCAGCTTCTGTTTTTTAACTTCTTCTCTGTCCTTATTTCACTCTAAATCTGAGGATATATAGTGGAATGATGATGTACTTTAGGCAGCCTACTGCCTTCTAAGCCATTCTGGAAGAACTGAACCACTGTGGTGAATGTGAGGCAGCTTGTCATAGTGTGTCCTATCCCATTCAGATTAGCTGCTCCAGGACCACATCAAAAAAGGAGCGGGGTATACATGGGAGCCTGAGCAGAAAATAGTGTGGTTCCCTGGTTCTCTCTTTTATAGCCTGCAGATATAACCTCAGGTGGAGTTCCATTCTCCCCATTTCAGGTTGTTTTTAAGATCCAAAGGCTGACATTTGCAGGAAGAGAGAACACTCTTTTGTTTTCTGTTTTAGGTGACAGCTGCACGTAAAACAGAAAACATTTATAGACATGTGAGGTCAAGAGGTTTTCTCCTCCCCTTTCTCTGCTTTTTGTTTTGTCCTGTTTACTGGGATTTACAGTTTCAGGATTTTTGAGAATAGCAGCTAATCCTAGCCATGCTTCTAACGCTTACATTTCCAGGAAGATATGCAGATTCAGAGTTTCTTTGGCAGATCCACAAATTAAAATGGGTGAGGTATGATATTTTATCTAAGTGTAAAAAAGGCATACTAAGAAACAGGGGAAAGGACAGAGTCCCAGCAGGACATCTGGACCATGTAACCCAGTTATTTACTAATATGTGCCCTGAAACAGACAGGCGTAGATGAAAATGGCTAGATGTCAAGGACATCTCTGAGGTTCACCATATGGCTGCTTAGTAAGAAGAGGTATTGAAATAGAGCCACCTTCTATTTTATATGTTCTCATCATAATGGTAGCCAGTAAGATTCATTACCCATTTAAGGATGTTCAAAGAAGCTTTCCTAACTCATGTCAAGTTTTGGTAGTACTTAACCAACTAGAAAGACACCAGAAACCCAAAGCCCAATGAGTTCAGCTATACACCACCAGGAGAGAAAATAAACAGGTAAATGTACCTAACAAGGAATTCTACTTACATGGGACTTTGAGGGGTCATTGTCTAGGAACACTAAAATAACTATTTTTGGGGCTGGACAGACAACTCCGTAAGTCACAAAGTAATGATAAAAACATAGCTTCCATTTATTGTGACCTACTCTCTAAAGCTATACTATTTATTTGATCTCTACAACTCTACAAAATTCCTACTGAAAATAGAAAAGAAAGATAGGGAAACCAAAGCCACCAGTGACTTGCCTTGTGTCACAAAACTAATTAGTGGATTCAGTATTGGAAGCTGTACCTAAAGTGCTTTTTCCATAATGCTTGATGGTAAAGTATCTAGAACTCAAGTTCTTTAGAATTTGACTCCCTCCTTGCCTTTCAACTTGCTCACTCCATGACTTAACAGTCTCTACCCACACCTCCATCCTCACAATCACTCATAGAAACACTGTATATGGGAGCTCTTGAATCCCAGACTGACAGATGAGAGGCCAGCAGGGGACTAATCCTGACTCCATGAATGTAGTGTAGTGAGGAGGCCACAGAAATCACTGGGGCCTTGGATAGTAGATCAGTGCTTATGAATAATGATCTTTGGGAGCCCATTTCAAATAGAGGGATGCTCTCTCAACCTGGACACATGGGGAAGGGCCTAGGTCCTGCCCTGGATGAAATGACAGACTTTAGAGATGCCCCCAAAGAGGGCCTCACCCTCCCTGGGGAATGATGTGGGGATTGGGTGAGGGGTTGGGGGGCTGGTGGAGGGACAAGGGAGGAGGGGTGGGAGAGGGAGCTGGGATTGACATGTGAAGCATTCATGTTTCTAATTTAAATAAAAACATATATTGAGGAAACAAAAAGAACAGCAACAAAAAAAGAAACATCTATATGCTCCAAGAGGTAAGTGAAGTATTAATTAAGATCTTTGTTTTGTTTTTCTAGTCAGGGTTTCTCTGTGTAACAGCCCTAGCAGTCTTGGAACTAGCTCTGTAGACTACACTGGCCGCGAACTCACAGAGATCCACCTACCTTTGCCTCCTGAGTGCTGGGATTAAAGGCTGGCACCAACACAGACCCGGCGGAAGCTTTTACGTTCTGAAGTCAGACTGTCCGAGATTTCTATCTCTTACCTCTGATGTGGTCTGTGTAAAATGAGGTAATCGTATGAGTGTTCATCTGCTAAAGAATGAATAAACAAAATGTATGATGACCATATAACAATATGGATATTTTCTTTGATTTTTGAGGATTTCATATATGAGTACTGTATCTATATCATTTTAGCCCCTCTCTCTCCCCATTTGTTTTGTGGCAGTACTTCTGAGGAAATATGAACAAATATATGTGTGCTCCCTCCAGACAAGAAATCAACAAAAGATCTAAGTAAGGCTACCACCGAAGTCCAACTTGGTGAGCCAAACACTTTTAATAGTTGCATCATCAAAAGCCTTCCCCAGCCATGAAAGCTACAAACCAGGAGAATGCGGAACAGCCTTCAGGCAGGACCAGAGGTTGGAAAGTGTCTTTTCGGTTGTCCAAGCGTCTTCTGGGTGGTTTTCCTGCTCTCTGCTTCTCCCAGGCAGTTCTGTTGGTCTGAGCTTGGCTCTTCCAGACAGCTCTGTTTGTTGGAGAGAGTCCATTAGGGTATTTACAGCTTACACATGATTGTGGAGGGAGAAACCTAGTGAATTTGGTCATTTCAGTGACTTCCTGGGGCCATTGTTTACTTCCAAGTTAAAGGAGCTTCCCTGCAGGATGGAATGTTTCACCTCCCCTCAGAACATCCTGTTGTTTCACCTCCCCTTTAACAATCTGTGTCTTAATGAGCTTCCGCAAAAGATGGAAGATTTTAATCTCAGAGGAAACTGCTATACTGCACCCCTCCGATTTCCTACGTGCCATTACCAGACCTCTCATATTCATATGTCTTCTTTAATTATTTTTAGCACGCGCACACACACAGACACAGACACACACAAACACACACACACACACACGCATGCACGCACGCACACACACACACACACACACACAGACTCTTAACTAGTCCATTTACTGTTGTTTGTATGCTATGTGCTATGGACTGACCACTTGGGATTGGATAATCTATCAATCAGCTCATCCCTAGAGAAAACTGACCCTCCCCCATCTCACAGCCATTTCTTGGCTGTAACTCTTCAGCTATGGGTGGGGTTGTACATTTTCCTCATTAACACTGGCCTGTCGACTGTTCTTGCCATTGCGCAGGTCTTATTTAGGCAAGTGATTTCGTCAGTGCCGTTCACAGTCCTGTGCAGAAGACACTATCTCATGGCAGACTTCCCAGTCCTCTGGGTCTTACCATCCTTCCTCCACCTCTATTCCTTGATTTTTCCTCAACCTTAGGTGTAGGTGTTGCCTTATAGATGTGTCATTTGGAGTTAGGATCTGTTGGTCAGTTCCAGTTCTATCCTTCCAAGTCCTGTGTCCAAGGTTTGTGGTACCTTCAGCAAGAGAGCTTTTCTTCCAAATTCTGGGAGGGCAACCAGGGGCCATACTGATACCCTATGTGACTTTAGAAGTCTCTTGGACTCCCATGAATAATAGCTCAAAGGTGTGGGAACACCAGACCTTGAGCAGAGACCCACTTCCCCTTCTGCCTGGGAGTAGGCAGCTGTAAGACAATGTTTACTAAAAACATGTTTACTAAAAACAATACAATGCCCGGGGGCAATAAGTTCCTGGAAAAGGCCTGCCCACAGAAACCACCCTGACCTCGACCTTGTCCAAAGACTAACCGCCTCTTCTGCCACGCCCAGATCAGTTTTTGGGGTGAGAGCAGAACCAGCCAGGGTAGAGGAGAGAGCAGAAGCTTCTCTGGTGGGAGCCTTTCTTAGGAAGTTTTCTTGAACCTTTTTGGAGCCTGTTTAAAGTTTTCTTTACATCGTTGAACAAGTCTCTGTGTTGTCAATCCCCGACACCCTCCGCACGTTCTCAGACACAGGCCGCGCAGCAGACGCGACACAAAGGAACACTTCCCATGCCTGGTATTGCAGAGGTTTTTATTATATCATCTATGGCACATGGGGTTATCAACCCCAACCATTATCAACCCAGTGGTAAAGCTCTAGTTAAACTCTGGTGTGTGTGTGTGTGTGTGTGTGTGTGTGTGTGTGTGTGTGTGTGTGTCTGTGTCTGTGTCTGTGTCTGTGTCTGTGTCTGTGTCTGTGTCTCTGTGTGTGTGTGTCTGTGTGTGTGTCTGTGTGATTACATAATTTATTTTTAAGAAAACATAAAATAATAATCTTTCCTCTTATTTTTCATTAGTGTTATTTATCCCTTCTCCCCTTCCCTCTCCCTCCTTTCCTTTCCCATTCCATTTATTCCTATAAAGGAATGCAATGCTAATGCTGCTACATACTACAACAAACATGAATATTGTCTTGGGGTTCCTATTGCTGTGATGAAACACCGTGACCAAAAAGCAAGTCGGGGAGGAAATTGTTTATTTGGGTTACACTTCCATGTTGCTGTTCATCACTGAAGGAAGTCAGGACAGGAACTCAAACAGGGGCAGATCCTGGAGGCAGGAGATGATACATAGGCCATGGAGGGGGGCTGCTTACTGTCTTGCTTCCCCTGGCTTGCTCAGCCTGCTTTCTTATAGAACCGTAGAACCCAGGACCACCAGACCAGGGATGGCACCACCCACCATTAGGGGGACCTTCCTCCATTGATCACTAATTGAGAAAACACCTGAGGCTCCTTCCTCTGTGATCACTCTAGCTTGTGTCAAGTTGACACACAAAACCAGTCAGTACAACTATTGAAAACATTATACCTTATGGAAGAAGGCAGTCACAGAATACACATGTACTATGATCCCAATCATGCAAAAGTAAGGAATATAGGAGTCTAAGGATGAAGGATACTGGTTGTTGCTTATGACTGGGGATGTAAGTGGAATACGTGACAGGAGAATGAAGGCCACAGCGTACAACATTTCCTTTTAGATGCTAAAATTTTCTAAATCTTCACATACCTTTAAATATGTCAAAACATTGAATTATATATGTTAAGTGTGAATTTTGTATTATAAGAATTAAATATTAATAAAGTTCAATAAAAACTAAACACTAATGTCTACACAGAAGAGCTCTTAAGACACACAAAATGATCACACTCTGAAACTGTCCAATCAGCTCCTATCTACACAATTCATAGCATCATTCTCTGGGATATTCCCTTTCATCTCATACTGGTATCCACAAAAGTCCATAATTATGAAGAGATTTCTCTAAAGTCTGCACTAATTTTACTATCTACTCTTAAAATAACGTTCCCTCACTTTCTTCCTTGAGCAATTTCAAGTGTGGGCTCAGATGTCTACTACACTAATCCTTCTTGTAAGGTCATGTAGAAATTATGTAAAGTTAAGCAGAATACTTTACACCAAATTCTTACCTATCAGACTTTACTATAATCAAATGTTTTCTTCCCCATAACCAGTGAACATTGAAAGCAGAGGCTACATTTCCTAATGTGTATCCCCAGACCTAGAGTAGTGCATGTCGTCTAAGCAGTACTCAATATTTGTGAACCAAACCAGTTCTTCCTCCAGCCCTAATGTTCCATCTCAATATATTTGTTTTTAAATATTTTTATTTAAATTAGAAACAATCTTATTTTACATATCAATCCCAGTTTCCTCTCCCTAGCATCCTCTCATGCCCCACACCCCCCACCCTGATCCCACCTCCCATCCACTCTCCAGGGAGGGTGAGGTCTTCCATGGGGTATCATCAAAGTCTGTCACATCCTTTGTAGTAGGACCCAGGCCCTCCCCCATGTGTCTAGGTTGAGAGAGTATCCCTCCATAGGGAATGGCCTTCCAAAGTCCATTTGTGTACTAGGTATAAATACTGGTTCTACTGCCAGAGGCCCCATAGACTGCCCAGGCCTGGTTTGGTCCTATGCTGGTTCCCCAGCTGTCCATGACCAGCTCAATGTATTTGTATCAGTGACTTTTCTAGTTGCTTTAGCCCCTTCAAATTTCAGAAATGCCATTCATTCCCTTTCTATGTGCCCATCAACACTTTCTACTGCAATCATTTCATTCCATTTCCACCCTCTGAAGTAAGGCTCTGCACACTGGACCTTTGGAGGCAGTCTCTCATCACCTACTCCTTTCAGCATTCGTGAAAGCTATCTGAACTCTATGGAAACTCTTCTGAAGAGTAACTGCTACCTAACTCAGATGCTCACCTTTAGATTTTCCTGAAGGCACAATGGCACACTCCCTCTCTACACATACACATAACTGTAAATTCGTTCCTTTCTAGACTTTTAGAACAAAACTTTACCTTTGGCTACTTTTATTCCCATTTCAAGGATCAAAATAATTATGGATCTAGGACATTAAGCAACATTTCCAAAAGTAAACACATGAGAAAGAAACTATAATTTCTGCTTATTTTCTTGTATCTTCTAAAGTTTTCATTTCTTCTTACATTACACATATTCATGTAATTGCAGTATCATTAGTACTAGGTGGCAAACTTTCTCATGAAGGAAAGTATTGAAATACTTTCAAGAACATTTAAATGGGTTGTTCTATTCAACATGAATAATTAAAAATTGAAATGTTTGTTGATGAACAAGAAAACATATGACTACTGGAAAGATCGTGAAACAAAACATACTGTACTGCTATAGCCCATTCTACTATTTCCCTTGCTCACCAAATAGGAAGCTGTCATCAGAAAAGTTCCAAATGAGCCAAGTATGCATGCCCCTGCACAAAACTTCCATGACTCTTTGGACTTAGCTCCGTCTAAATCTTTTTCATACTGCTCTAGAAATATCCCTTGATATATCTGTCTTTAAACTCTGAGATCCCCAAAGGAAAGAACCACGTCCGATAAAGACTTAATGCTTGATGGATAATTTATAAATGGAAAAAATGTGATTCATTTCTGTAGTGATGTTCAAGGGAGAGTAATAAGGGAAAATGAACTCTTATTATAATAAGGGAAGATGAATTCTTATTATAGTAAGGAAAATGAACTCTTATTATAATAAGGGAAGATGAACTCTTATTATCACCACATCAAATCTATTATCTAATCTTTGGTCCCATCTCCATAATGTCTGAAGTCCAACAACCTTTCATCAAGTGCTTCACATACAGTTCCCTTATAGAGTATTTCAACATTAACATATCTAGCTTGCCCTGTCCCTGACTTCAAAACTTGGCATTCAAACCTTGAAACAGCAACTGTAGAAATCTTGGTGGGAAGGGAAGTCTAGTTTGCTGTTTATTTCCTTAAAAATCAATTGTCATCTACTGAACTGAATTCCTGGAACCTAGTGACAGAGATGGAGGAGTGATGAGCAAAGGGGTCAAGACCATGATGATGAAACCCACAAAGACAGCTGACCGGATAAGGGGGAGCTCCTGAATCCCAGACTGATGGCTGAGAGACCAACAGGGGACTGATCCAGACTCCATGAATGTAGTGCCAGGGAGGAGGCCACAGAAATCACTGGGGCCTTGGGTAGTAGATCAGTGTTCACCATGGTTTATGAATGAGCTTTGGGAGCCCATTCCAAATAGAGGGATGCTTTCTCAGCCTGGACACATGGGGAAGGGCCTAGGTTCTGCACTGGATGAAATGACAGACTTTAGAGATCCCCCCAAGGAGGGTCTCACCCTCCCTGGGGAATGATGTTGGGATTGGGTGGGGGCTGGGGGACTGGTGGAGGGACAAGGGAGGAGGGGTTGGAGAGGGAGCTGCGACTGACATGTGAAACATTCACGTTTCTAATTTAAATAAAAACATATATTGAGAAAAAAAATCAATTGTCATCTGCTACACCTTGAAATTCGCCTTCAAAATTCATGGTTAAATATAATTTCCACTGCAATAATACTAAAAAGCGCAATATCTGGGTGGTTATGTCACAAGGGCTGTGCTTACATGAACTCCATTTTCACAAAAATGAGTCTTCTATAAATTAGGCCTCCTCTCACCCCCTCTCTCTGTCTCATACATGCCTACTTGCCCTTCTGTCATATTATGATACTGCCTCCAGAACAGTGTGCCAAAGGAACTTCAATTTACATATTACATGGGCTGTGTTGTTTAATTACATCAGCAGAAAGTGAAGGTGAGAAGTGAAATTGTTGATATAATAAATACCTGAAAATGTGGAAGCAACTTTGGAAGTTTGTGATATATATATATATATATATATATACACAATGTGTGTATATATATATATATATATATATATATATATATATATATATAGAGAGAGAGAGAGAGAGAGAGAGAGAGAGAGAAGAGAGAGCCTGGAAGGACTCAGTATAGAAGAGCAATCTAGGAAAAGTTTATGTTGCCATGAACTTAAGAGGTTTATCTTAATTGTCTGAAACTTTCCTGGGGTTATTTTAATGGTTATGATAAGGATATCAGTGTAAGGATGGTAAAAGAAATTCCAATGAGATTTCAGATTAATATGTGAAATAGTGTAGTGCTTGAAGTATGACCATTCTTGCTCTAAAGCAGCTGAGAGTCTAGTGACTTTATTTCTTGAGAGTAAATAACTAGGAAGGAGATTTCTAGGTGATATTGTAAGTCTTTATTTAACTTTATGAAAATGTGTACTCCCAGACCTGTTTCCATCTGTTCCATTGATAATTCTATGTGATAACGACTACTGTAGTGCATTATTAGTCAGAATTCTCTAAAGGAACAGAACTGATAGAATGTACATGTAATATTTATGAGAGTGGCTTACAGGCTGTGGTTTGAATAGTCCAACAATGGCTGTCTCCTGACTGAAAGGCCAATGATCTGGTCAGAGTTGTTGGGCCCAAACTGGATGTCTCAACAGTCCCTATCCAGTGCTGGAGTTCCATAAAATTCCTAGAGAACTGCTGGTCTTCAGTCTACATTGGAATCCTGAAAAAGTGGGTTCTAATACCAGTGAAGAAATGCCTCAGCCACAGTCTAGATGAACTTGCCAGTAAGAATAAGTGCAAGCATTCAAAACAGCGAAGGCTTCCTTCCTCCATGTTCTTTCAAGTGGGCTGCCACCAAAGTGTGTGGCCCAGATTTAGGGTGGGTCTTCCCATCTCAAATGATCCAGTCAACAAAATCTCCACTGAAGTGCCCAGCCGCCTGAGTTTTTTTTGATTTGAGATACAGTCAAGCTGACAACCAAGATTAGCCATCACAGGTAGTATTACAGTAATTTACTATTCTGCCCCACTGTCATTTTTTTCCATGTTGCTTTGATGATTATAACTTTCTAGGATGCCTAATTTTATTTATTTATCACTCATGTATACAGTGTATCATAGTCATAACTGTAGAAGGGCATGAGGTCCTTGTACTCACAGATAGCACCAGAGAAACCAGAAATGTTAAATTCGCAGATTTTTCTCTTCAACAGAAGGGATTTATACCTGTTTTCCACCTAGGAAGCTGTGAGTGGATGTTGTTGATAGCCTAGTGATTTTTTGCTATCTGTAAAGCCAGGACTGGCCTGTCCTCCAGCCTCCTGAGCATTGTTTCTCAGTCAATAGAACCAATAGTTATGGAAGAAGTCACAGGTACTTTGCAAAACGCACATGCTTTGCAAGAGAATGTAGACATAGTTATGCCTTAAGCTTCATTTGTAGTTATGAGGAAACTTAGTTTTCCAAAATCATACTGTTTAAATATGTAAAAAATAAACTGCTCCAGGGCCAGAATCTAGAAGTTTGAACCAGCACTGGCTAATCAAGTTGTGCTGAACTGGATTTCCTTTTTGCCTTGTTGCAGATCATTTCTCTGCATTTGCAGGGAACCTCCAACAATACTCACCCATATTCTCTCCCTCCAAATCCCTGGCTCCCCTTCCAAAGCCATAAAATCATAGTATTGGACCTCTGACTTTGTTTTCCTTGAGTCTGACACCATCTATTCTGGGTATTTTGTTTTTCATAATATACAATATATTCAACATATATTCAAATATTACAGTTTTCCAGTGACCATAATATGACTTACCAGGCTTTTTGGTGTTATTTTTATTTAATTGTTTCTGAAATTGTATTGAGTCCAGATGTCAAATTGGGAAGAACTGGCATCATATCAATTTTTTATTGTTGTTGACTGAGTATTCATTTTCATGGCTATGGACTATCAACCTGTGAATTTGTATCTTCTTTAGTTTAGAGCATCAGAGTTTTATAGTTACATATATATTTAGCAAGTATCCTACCACAGAGCTAAATCCCAAGCCCAGAGTTTTTTAGTTTTCTTCACATAGGCACTTACAGATTTTGTTAGCTTATGTCAAAGTATTTAATATCGCAGTGCTAATGTAATGGTTCTATTGCGATTTAAAATACCTTAACTCTAAAATGAATTTAATACACTTAACCTACCAAATAGCATAGTTTAGCAATACATAGAGTATTGGCCATTTATTCTATATGGTTGAATGGTAGGTTGAGATCTGTGGCTCCCTGGCATGCCTAGCATCATAATAGAGTGTGATACTGTACATCACTAGCCAGAAGAGTTCAAATTTCAAATTTCAAAGTACAGTTTCCTTTGAATGTATATCATTTTCTAGGAGAAAGTCATAAATCAAACCACAATAGTTCAAGTGCCATCTATGCATTCACTCAAGATATGAAGGACTACTCTTTTGATAATTGTTTTATGTATAAGCATGTTGGTTAATCTCCAAGTATATTTCCATTTTCCTGCTACTTATTTCTAGTATAATTCAAATGCAGTTTTCCTATTACTTATTCCTAGTATAATCCCAATGCAAATTTAATGTATACTCCTTAAGTTAGATCAAATTTAAGATGTATTCTATGGCCCAGAATGTGTCTTTCTTAGTATTGTACTATGTGAACTTGAGGATAATGTGCATTCTGCTGTTTTGAATAGAGCATTCTATAAATGTCAAGTACATCTAGTTGATTGATGGTGCTGTTGAATTCAACTGTATCCTTACTGATTTTCTGCCAACTGGATCTCCAATGGTAATAATGTATTCATCTATTCCTCTTTGTAGACCTATTGGTTTTTGCCTCATATATTTTGATGCTCTGTATCTGCATAAGCATTCAAGATTGTTACAATCTTTTAGAAAATTTATCTTTTATAATCTTTAATAACCTCCCTTACCTCTGATGAATTTCTTTGTTGTGAAGTCTGCTTTCTGAAATTAATATTAGTAATTTAGCTTTCTTTTGATAATAGCTAGCATAGCATATCTTTCTCAGTCTTAATATGATTTTTATATTAATAGATTCCTTAGAAAAATGTAGTTGTGTAATCTTAATTCTTTCTGACAGTCTCTGTATTTTAATTTACATATTTATACCACACACATTTAAAGTGATTGCTTATAATTAACAATTGCACTTACGTTTTGTTTCTTTTTAATGACTACATTTTTTAATTTCTCTGAATTTTTCCTTTCCTTTCTGTTTATTAATTCTTTGAGAACTTCATGTGCTATATTTTGATCATATTTACCCCTTTCCTCAATTGTTCTTCACCCATTTCCCTACTCACTTTGCTCCCCTTTTTTATTTTAATCATCAAGAACAGTTTGTGCTTCCCATGTACTCTTGGGTGTGACCCTCACTGGAGAGTGGACAACACACCAGTGTCCACATTCTTAAATAAAACTGGCTTTTCTTGTACTAGCAGCTATCCATCGATAGTAGATCCTTAGCTAGAGGTGGAAGGATGTGCCCACCTCCTTCATCTCCATAGATTGTCTGGCCTGAGCCTTTGTGTGCTGTCTCAAATTCCACATGAATTCATATGTGGAATTGCCCTGCTGTGTTCAGAAAACAGTTTCCTAGTTTCCTTTCCTCTTCTGGCTTTTGCACTCTTTCTGCCCATTCTTCTACAACGCTCCCTGAGGCTTGAGAGAAAGGCTGTGATACAGACTTCCCATTTAATGCTGATAACTGCCCAGTCTCTTATTCACTGTACAACGACCATTTGTGGTCTTCTTTGTTAATTGCTATCTACTGCAAGAAGCTTCTCTGATGAGGACTGAATGGTGCACTGACCTATAGGCACAATTAGAAGTACTTTGGCATCAATTTGATATTATATCTCAACAGCAGAGTAATAGTAGTAGTTTCTCTTCTTGGGACTATGACTAAGTCACAGGCTCTTGGCCCAGATAATAGTGTCAGTTGTGGTATCATTTTATGGAGCATGGTTGGTTACTGCTATGTTATTTGGGCTACTATTGCTCCAGTGGGCACACCTTACCAGTTCAGCTATTTATTGCAGCTCACAAGGTTCACAACTCGGTAGGACTGATGGATAGGCTTTTCCTCTGGTAGCATGCATAGCATTTTCAAGCACTTTTAAAGCTAATCATTAGAGATGAAACCTCCAAAGCAGTACAAGCTTGATTTCTCTGTGTTCTATGACTCAATTATGTGAAATATTTTATTTTGTTTTATATGAGATAAGGTCCCATTATACATGCTAAACTGGCCTATAACTCACATTGTAGCCCAGACTATCTTTAAACTCATTTTGCATCCCATAATAACCTTGAATTGAGGAGCCTCTTTCCACAGCCTTCTAAGTGCTCCACTTATAGGTGTGGATCAACATATCCAGTTAATCACTTCTTTGATTTCAACTGAAGAGGTTTCATTTTCGCCTTTATTAGCATGCCAATTATTCTTATTTTCATAAAATTTTGTGATGTCCTTGCTACATTTCCAATTTAATATAATTTACAATTAATAAAACTCAGCTTTCAAATAATAATGTACTTCTTGACAGATTGAGTAGGCATTTTATAACAGTCCATTTTCAATTCCTGCTTCCGATCTGTCATAATATTGCTGTTACTTACTCATAAGTTACAATCATCAAATATGTTGTTACTATTGTTACTTCAGTCTGCTCATAGATTGTCTAGAAAAATAAGAAATAGAAATAGGTGGGAATTTGTTTTACTTTTATTTAACCTTCCCTAGTATTCTTCCTTCATGTAAATCTGAGTTTCTAAACACTACCATATCATTTTCCTCCACTCTCTGATGAACATTTCTTGCAAGATAGGTCTACTAGTCACAAACTCCTGTAGTTTTCATTCATTTGAGAAAGACTTTCTTTTATTTTTAAAAGATGAACATATCTGGATTTTAAATTTAAATAATTTGTCTTTCTCTCCCACATTAAAACTTTATTAAATAAAGAGCACTCTCTAGAATACATGTTCTGATTAACTACATATAGATGATATATAGTGAAAATAGGTATGTTAGCCAGGTGTGGTGACGCACGCCTTTAATCCCAGCACTTGGGAGGCAGAGGCAGGTGGATTTCTGTGAGTTTAAGGCCAGCCTCATCTAAAAAGAGAGTTCTAGGACAGCCAGGGCAACATAAAAACCCTGTTTCAAAAAACAAACAAAAATAGGCATGTCAGTTGTTTTAAGACATAATATTAGACAAATGTATAGTTTTCGTCATACTAAGCTCTCTTAACTTTCCTATTGTTTGCATGGATTGAGAAGGAAGGAAAGGGTGACCTAATTTGTATCCTTATTTCTCCATAGGTATGGAATAGTATCTTTCTTATTTGTTTTGTAATTTTGTTTTTGTCTTGATTTGGTGATATTTGAATATGTTATTCAACCTGTGTCCTCTGAGTTCCTTGGACCTGTGTCATCCGTGAATTTTGGCAAGTTATCAGGCATTATTCCCTTCAATGTTTTTTCTGTTCCTGTCTTTATTTTCTTTCTAGGATTACTATTCCGTGTATGCTACATTGTTCCTAACTGGCCTCGGTTCTGCCTTTCACTTGCTTTCTTCTCTTTGCTTTGAAGTTCCTCTTCACGTAGCTCCAAGGCGTGTGGTTCTTTCCTTCCCTGTGTCCAGTCCCCTGTGAGCTCATCAAAGGCAGACTTGATTTCTCTTGTAGTGTTTTTGACACCTAGAATTTATTTGGGGATCTTATCATTTTCTATCTGTTCTTGCGTGTTGTTCCTTTTTACATGACAGCCCTTGGCATATTTCTCCTGATTATTTTAATTCTCAGATGGATGGTTCTAAACCTGCCATATCTGAGTCTAGCTCTCATGTGTTTGTGTGCAATTATTCCATTCCCCCTTATAACTTTGGGTTATATCTTCAGATATAATATTAAATGATAGGATGAGAGGTAGCTTGCAGGAGAAACTGCGGCCAGTGTACCCAAGCCTCAGTCTCCCTGCTCCCGGTGCACTGGCACGGAAGGCACTTCCTCCATGAGCTAAGGCGCCAAGTCTGCCTCTATGTCCATAGATGCTGATGTGGTGACAACTGACCCAGAGACACCAATGAGGAAAGGACAGTGCAACAGAGTCCACCACCTGAGCCAATAGGACCTTTGGAGGGGGTCTAAAGGCGGGTCTAACTTCCTTAATAAACGAGTCTGCAGCACGCTCTGCTACTCACTGACTCCCAGTGCCAGAGTCATTGGTGCTGCTTCTTGCCCCTCTCCAAGGGGTGTCCAAGTAGGGTAACCTCCAACATCTGGCGCCTGCACGTGAGGCTCATGGATCCTGTACTGTCATGGGTCTTGGCTCTGCTTGAATCGGGTGTATTTTTTTTTCTGTCGCTGAGGCTGGTTTTTGTTTGGGTCCTGGTCTTTGCCTTTTGTTGCTGGCTGTGCATCGGCGATGGATCCTATGTCAGTGTGCTTTCACTTTTCTATCTGCGCCCTTTCAGACTCCTCCTCACTCTCGAGGTGTGTTTCAGCACCCCTCTTTAGTGACTTGTTCGGTGAGTTGGCCCCTGTGTGTTTCATGCCCTTGGTCCTCATGAAAGTGAGCATGGAAACCCTGCTTCTTTTCTGTGTTTTCCTTCGTGTCTGTCTGGTACCCCTGGGGCATTAGGTAGGAACATCTACTACACTTGGGTCCGACACACTTGCAGTTTTTGTTCGAGTCTGTCCTTTAGGCTTTGTTCTTGTTTACGTCTTCTGCCAGTAAGAGAATGGGGAACTTACCCTCCCACTGTAAGGAACCTCAGGTGAGTGCATTAAACTCAATATTATTTACCAGGGGACTTAAGGTTAACACTGATGATCTGGAGGATTTGGGGGATGAGGCCACGGTGTTGGCCCCCTGGATTTCTCCCAAAAGCATGTGGGAGCCTGACCTCTGGATTTGTGTGCTTTTTATTGCCTGAAAGGATGAGGTCAGCTCAGGAGTGACCCCCTTTTTCCTATGCTTTGATTGGGGATATTGTCTTATTGCTAGCCATTCCCTTTAAGTGTTTCCTACAGTGTATTTCCACACTCCAGGTTCTCCCGGCACTTCAACACCCAAAATGTGGCCCTCCTTAGGAGGTCTCTTGGGCCTGGCTCACAGAAACTCCTGAGGCATCAGTTTAACAGGCCCTCTTCCTACTCAGGCGTGCTTCCCAGAGATGTCATCCTTTGAGGGCTGGTAGTCAACCACGGGTAAGGACCTGTGAGGCAGGCCAATCTAAGACAGGCATAGCCCATCATTCTGGATGCTCTCTGAGGCGAGAACCATAAGGCCAAAGCTAGAACCATTCTGTATGCTCTCTGAGGCGAGAACCATAAGGCCAAAGCTAGAACTTTGACTCCCGCTAAACTGCATTAGAAAAAAATAAAGTGGTTTGGGTATGTAAAAGAAACTGCAGCAAGCCTACCCAAGCCACAGTCGCCTTGTCCCTGGTGCCCAGGCCAACCTGCATGTACATGCTCAGCAGGCACTTCCTTCTTGAGCCAAGCCACCAAATCTGCCTCAATGCCCAGAGACACAAATAAGAAAAGGACATACAGCAGAGTCAGCTGCCTGAGTCAATGGGGCTTTGGGAGGGGGTCTAAAGGCAGGCCTCACTTTCTTAATAAATGAGTCTGCAGCATGTTCTGCTACTCACTGACTCCTGGTGCCTGAGTCGTTGGTGCTGCATCTTCTCACCCCTTCCCAAGGGGTGTCCAAGTAGGGTCACCTGCAGCAGTAGCTACCTCTTTAGTTTGAGGCATTATATTGATCTGGCTAGGAACCAGACTACGTTTGATATTTTTCTATAGATCCAGGTATCATGAGCTTTATTTTCCACTGGTATTCTTTTTGCCTTCCCTGAAGTCTTTGGGTTTATTTGGAAACTTTTTCCATTTCCATTGTATCATTCATTATAAACACTATAAAATTACAATGTTGAGAAAATAATGACCAGACACATGTGTGTACATGTCTATTTCAGATGCAATCCCCTCACCCAACTTCATCTCTCTATACTTCCTTTACCTACTGTACCTTTCAACATTCTTTCACCTTGTGTGTTCTGGTGGTATTCTTTCCTCTCTTCCCTTAAGCAGTCTGTTTAGAAACTCCTTTTAAAAGAGTCTCCAAGTTCTCTAACCTGCATTCCACGTCAATATAAAGTGATACTGTTGGCATTGTGATTAGGTATAGGGAGAAGAAATGCATTCTGTGATTGTAAGATTAACTGTTACCTCTGAGTGGGTCTGTCTGTAATCCAATATGATGTTTCTTCTTTCTTTCTTGAAGTTTTACTCCACTAAAATGCAATGTTAGTCTTATTATAGTGGATTGAATTTACACTAGTCATTTCTGAAAGATGTAATATTTTATTTATTTATTACTGGATTGAATTTACACTGGTCATTTCTGAAAGATGTAGTTATTTATTTATTTATCTGGTTGGTTTTTCGAGACAGGGTTTCTCTGTATTGTTTCGTAGGCTGTCCTGGAACTGACTCTGTAGACCAGGCTGGCCTCAAACTCACAGAGATCCACCTGCCTCTGCCTCCCGAGTGCTGGGATTAAAGGAGATGTACTATTTTAAACTCTCTCTCTCTCTCTTTCTCTCTTTCACTCTTTCACTCTTTCACTCTTTCTCTCTCTCTCTCTCTCTCTCTCTCTCTCTCTCTCTCTCTCTCTCTCTCTCTCTCTGTGTGTGTGTGTGTGTGTATATGTTTGTACAGATGACCGAAGTGGTCAAAGGCTTTAGATTCCCTGGATCTGGAGTTAGAAGTGGTTGTAAGATGTCCAACAAAGTTGCTAGGAATTGAATTTGCATCCTCTACAAGAAAGGTATATGCTCCTAACTATTGAATCATGTCTCCAGTTGCTGCGTTGGTCATTTTACTTTTTGCTTCTGTATATCTCTGAAATTTTTCAATCCCATCATTTGTTCTTTATGATTTTGCTATTCCCGTAATGATTCTAGTGTAAGTACATACGTGTTTGTGCACATGTATATGTGTTTGTGCATATGCATATGTTTATGTGTGTGCATGTTTAACTATATACTCTATGGTTTCTCTTTTCCTTCTTTTCTCTGTACATATTTTAAGTATCAGAAACTGCTTCACATTTATACTAATTTAATTTTAGTAGATGATAGAAACTTTATTACTATATAGTTGTTATACTCCTATTCTGTGCTATTAGTTTATACTGGGATTGCATTCATATAGTTTAAAATGTTGCAATAATTATCACATTATTATACTCTTAAAAGAACTGAGAAAAGAAAGAATTTCAAATACATATTTATACAGTTTATTATAACAGCATTGTTAATTAACATTTTATTTTTTGCTTCATATTGTGTAGTCAAGTAACAATCTGGTGTCATTTCCTGAATCTAAATTAGTGCTGTTCTACATTCATTCTTCATTTTCTCATGAAACATGCTGCTTTCCAATGTTATAGGTACAAAATCAATCAGATACATATTGTTTTATGACTATATTATGAATCAGCCTAACAGCTATGAATAATTACCTGCATAATTTCTTTCTGCTTTTCCTGTGGATTTGAGTTGCTGTCTCATGATACTCACAATATTTCTGAAAACTCATGTTTACTAACAACAAATTCTCTCAGGCTTTGTTGAATATCTTTCTTTCCTCTTTTTTTATAGAATATAGTCTTACTGTATGTGATACACTTGTTTTAAAGGTATGCTTTCTGCACTTTGAAGCTATTCCTATTTCTCTGTTTTCCTTTGTTTCTGATGAGAAGTTATCTGTTAATCACCTCATTTCCATCTTGTATGAAATGGGTGCCTTTTCTTCTCTCTGAAATATGAAAATTTCTTCTTTCTTTCTAGTGTCAATATTTTAACTATTGTGTGTGTGTGTGTGTGTGTGTGTGTGTGTGTGTGTGTGTACCTGAGTCCATTTGATGTTGCTTCTATGTGCATGTGTTTACATTTCAGATAGCTTGTCTTTGGAGAAAACTTACTTTCCCTCTCTCAGATATTATGGTTTCCTGTAGCTCTTCATCTACTGCTACAGCTTTGTGAAATTTCCTTTATATACACTGTCACATCAACTGGTATTGTTATCATGCAGTTCTTATTTAGGCAGCAGCAACCTTTTCATGTTTAGAAAAAACCATATAGCAGCAGACTTCCTGCTTCTCTGGCTCTTACAATCTTTCCACTCCTACTTATGCAATTTTCCCTGAGCCTTAGCTGTATGGTAGATGTACCAACTGGGGTTGGGCAACCCATGGTCATGTGTTCTCTGCATTTTGACCAGTTGTGGATCTCTGTACTAGTCCCCATTCTTTGCAAAAGGAAACTCATTTAATGAGGGTGACAGCTATGCTTATCTATGGGAATAAAGATAAATATTTAGAATGCAGTTAGAAATTATATTGGTTTATAAAAATAGCAGTAGCAGATTATTCTTTAAGGCCTATGATCTCTCTAGCCATGGATAGTTGGCTATATATGCTTATAGTGCCAGGCATTAATTTCCTCCTATGGGCCTGACTATTGGTTACACCCAAGATTTAGTGCCACTTTTGCACCTTTCATGATATCTTACCAGATCAGTCATTGCGATGGCTCAAACTCTTTAGACACCTGGGTAGGACTACTGATAATTTTTCTGTATTGGAAGTTTGCATAGCCACTTCTGATACTATGAGAACTAGTCTTCAGGAAGGAGGCTCCCAGGTCAATTCTAGCTGAATTTCTCCAGGTCCTGTGTCTGAAGTGTGTGGTGTCATCAGCAATAGGGTCATACTTTCAAGTTCTGGAAGGTAGCCAAGAGCACTGGTAGTAACCTTTTGGAGTCTCTTAGACCTCTCTGACTAACAACAATGTGGCAGGGTACAAAGTCAACTTTAAAAATCAGATATATATAGAAACACTCCCACTTGCAACAGCCTCAATAAATAAGTCTACCTGTAAACCAAATCAAGATATCTACAGTGAAAACTTTAAATCTCAGAAGAAAGAGATTGAGGAAGACACTGGAAGATGGAAAAGACATGCTCATGGATTGGTAGAATTAATATTGTAAAAATGAATATTCTGCCAAAAGCCATTTACATATTCAATACAATTCTCACCAACATCCCCATGATGTTTTTCACACAAACGAAAGTCCTAAGCTATATAAAGAACCACGAAATACCCCAAAAGTCAATAGAAACTAGAATCAAGAAAACAAATGAGAGCAGGAAGGAACCAACTTCTAGGGGACAGTCCCTGACATCACTGGGAGTCTGGTCCACACTTCCAAGAGCTCAGCTACTGCTTGTTTGAGGTAGAGGTGCAGCCTGACAAAAAGACTCTTGAGAGCAGGACACATGGGGTGGGGGTCACATGCAGAGCCTTCCTCCAGATGTTCAGGACAGGGTGGGGCTGTTGCTGTACTGCTTGGGGTAGAGAGCGACAGGCAGGGAATGCATCTGTCCAGTGTCACAAAGTGCCTTGCAGAGCACCGTGTTCTTCCTCCAGCCAATGACCATGCCACTGATTAAAGTGTCAGTGGTGGCATAGCAGCAAGAGAGATTGTACTTTCTCTCTCTCTCTCTCTCTCTCTCTCTCTCTCTCTCTCTCTCTGTGTGTGTGTGTGTGTGTGTGTGTGTGTGTGTGTGTGTGTGTGTACTCCTGGGGCCAGCGTGTGGTTCATATTATGAGGCTCACAGGCTCTGGGTGTGAGGCTCAATCACTCAGGGTGGATGGACATGGATGCAGCACCTGCTTGTACCAGAATGGTGTCCTGAGACTGTATGTGTGGTCCTTGATGTTGAGGATGAACACCATCTTGTGCATGTCCAGGCAGAAGCAGCAGTCCACTTCAAAAGCGCTCACCGTGGCCATGAACCACTTCCACAAGTTCTTGGCCTCATCCTACAGGGCATGCACATGTTTGCACTGCCAGCTCCAGAATTTCTTCAGGTTTCTGTAAGGATGGTGCCTTGGGGTTAGGACTTGTGTGTTCCAAAGGCCCAGGTGATGACATCTCATCCCCTTTACCCCCATTTCTGGAAGTGTCTCCCATCAGGGCTCGTGGTTTCCCTTTCTGCTCCCTGGGGGTGGGGTGTGTTCGGGTGGCCTCCTGTTGTCCTGAGATTACCTCCTATACTTCTTGTACCTCCTCCCCATGACATATCTCACTGAATACCAGGCATTTGGAGGAGGCATATGTGGGGTGCTGTAACTAACATCTGCAGGAACATGGGCTTCTTTTAGTAGGCGAGCTGGATGCACCCTTAGGTCCCACTTAATGCTACACATAGCAAACCAGGTGCTGGGCATAGGACAGACACAACCTAAAAGCAGATAGATACATTAGATAGATAGGTAGGTAGGTAGATAGAGAGATTAAAATCAAATGACACAGTTTTAAAATGTGACATGGATCTGAATGAAGAATTCTCAAAAGAACAAATAAGAATTACTAAGAAATATCTAAAGTAGATTTCAACATCCTTAGCATTTATGGAAATGCAAATTAAAGCTACTTTGAAGTCTAATTGTACTCCAGTCAGAATGGCCAAAATCAAGAAAACAACGGACGACAAATGCAGACCTATTGTAGACTGGTGTAGCCACTATTTAAATTAGTGTGGAGAATTCCAAAAAAGCTAAATGTAGTTCTATCTGTGATCCAGATATCCTGCTTCTCAGCACATTCCCAAACGACTTGACATCCATACTTCATAGATACTTGCTAAGCTGTGTTCACGGAAGCTCTATTCACTATAAGCTAGAAAAATGGGACAACCTAAATGCTCTTCAAATGATGCATGGATAATGAAAACATGGTACATATATATTGTGGAATATTATTCAGTAATTAAGAAAAGTGAAATCATGAACATTGAAGGAAAATGGATGAATTCAGAAAAGAACATATTGAGTGAGATAGCCCAGACCCAGAAAAACAAGTATCACACGTTCCCTCTCATCTGAGGTTCCAAGCTCCAAATCTTTAGATTTGAGTATATAACCTAAAGCATTCAGGAAACAGATGCCAGGAAAGCAGCAAAGGACCATGAGAGGAGGGAAAGAAGGAGCTACTTGGTCCTTTTAAAACCATTTCTGTCTCTTTGTAGATTTCTTTATTTCATCCAACTTCCCTTTCATTTTTAAGTGAAATTTATATTAGTTTTCTGAAATGTTTCTAATTACTGCTTTGAAGTCTTTCCCTACAGCTTCTTTTTTTTCAAGACATGGTATCTTTGTATAGCTCTGTTTGTCCTGGAATTCATTCTGTAGACCAGGCTGACCTCAAACTTCAGCCTCTATCTCCTGGGTGCTGAGAGTAAAGGCTAGCGCCATCACTGCCCTGCTGTGTTTACTTTATGTTTCATAACTTTTGTTTAAAATGACATTTAGACAATTTACTAAAATAACTGTAAATTCCAATTTCATCTCTCACTTCCAGTTTTTATTGGTTGCTTGCTTGCTTGTTTTGTGCATAGCTGGACTTTCTAATGAAATCTATTTCTCTCTCAATGTACAACTATTATGCTTATTCCTCAGACATTACATCCTTAGGTATGCACCAAGTTTTCCTGTTTACCAGGCATTTCTGTGCTTTCAGTCTGGTTGTCTTTGGCTGTCTATCCCCTTGATATTTTTCCTTAAGCTGCTTAGTTTACTTCTTTATTAGCATTATACTCAATTGTTAGCCTCAATTAATTTCTAACTGATATTGATTGATTTCAATAGTATTTCACAACTCTATAGTCTATCATGGTGCACTTGACTTTTGTGGCATAGACAGAATGCTATTAGTCTTTCAGGCTTGTTGATTGTGAAAAGTCAATCCTGATCTGGGAGTAAGGAGCAGAAAGAGGGAAATTATTGATCACTTCCACCAGATGATCATACATAACCCTGTCCAACAGGTGTGTGTGTGAGTGTGTGTGTGTGTGTGTTTGTGTACTATCAACTCCGATGCTGACACTACTAAACATGGAATGTACTATACCTTAAAACTTTTGGAGGATATGATCTATAGTTTCACTGGCCACTCACAGCAAGAATATATCCATGCCTGGAAATCTTGGCAAGATAGAAACTAACTCTTGACTGCCAAAAGCAATGAAACATCCTTCTTGTAATACAGACCTGTGCAGAAAAAGGGAACAAAGATTCCCTTTACTATATTTTTCTATCTGCATCCTTCCTGCATTGTAGACATTATGTGGCTATGTCTACAACTTCTGTAGCCCTTCCACAGAACAGAGCCATAGAAAATAGGAGCTGACAATGTTTACCAACTGCCTAGTGCAAACAAAATAGTTCTCCATAACCCCAAGGGTCTGAGAAAATAATAATAATTGACATTAAATGGCCAGGCTTGATGAAATAGTTCCACATGACAGAACTGGCAGGTTGACTGCAGTACCTGGCATCTATACCTGCAGCTTCGGCATCTTGCTGCTATTCTGAGTTGTTTAAATGACTTTTTAAAGAGTTACTTCTTTGAATTCCTTATTTAGATTTTATGGAGGTAGGAAAAGCCCTTTTCCTTTTAGAGGCACCCTTATAGAATGAGTTGTTTACATTTAGTGCCTCATTTCCTATTTTCATTGTTGCTTCAAATTATTGCAGTGTTGCCTTTTGCCTAATCTCATGTGAAAATCTTACCAGAATTTGCTAGTGTGGGCTAACCTTTCTTTTCAAGTGCTACAGAGGGAGCCTACATGCTTACACATGGTAGACAAGCTCTCCCAGGGTATAGCTGGATGCAGATCCAGCCTCAATTTTTTTGAATCCACCCATCCTTGTCTCTTTATTGTGGTGGGTTTAAGATTCATTGGTGGAAACATCAATGAGAACTTTACAGCAAGGCAGAGAAAGATCTCCCATAGGCCCAGATGCTATCTAATGACATTCTTAATTTTTAGGTTGGTAGAAGCTAGTTGTCTGTTATCAGACTCCAGACTGTTTGTATTTATTAGTTACAGGATGTTAGTTCCAACACAAAAGTAGGCAAACTATTCTGAAGGCTAAAGCTAGCCTGAAATAAGATAATTAGCCTCTGGACCTGCAGCATTCCAACTTCTTTACACTGCTGCAGTCCTAATCCATCAGTCTTCGCAGACACAGCTTCTTCCTAAGAATCCTTTATGACTGAAACTTCTTAGTGATTGCTTCAGTGGCCATGGCAAGAATACTAGCAGGAGTGGGGGCAGTAGCAGTAAATATGATGTAATAAAGTCTAACATTAAAATTAAGAGTATCTGATTGGGAGCTAGAGAGAATGCCATCATAGTTGTGAAGTGGCAAAGAACTTTGTTAAATTTTTTTCCATTGAAGGAAGAATTTAAGAACAAGGATTTAAGTATTTGACAAAATAAAATACTGCATGAGCAAGCATTGTGGTTTCTAGCCACATGTAATAAAATGATAGAAATAACTGCTGATTTTAAAATGGAATTTATAATTAAAAGAGAAATAGAATGTGAAAAATCTGTCACCTCCTTTAGCCTGGTTGTGTTGAGAACAAATAAAAAAGCATATTCAAGAGACTATACTGAGCCAAGTATTCATTTGATAGGGAGATTAATATGAAAGCAAGACATCAGGTGCTATCCATTAATATAATGGACAAAAACATTTGAGGTCTTCAAGGTTGTTCGTCCCAATTATATTCTCAGAGCTCTAGGGAGATGGAATGATTTCAGGCATTGGTACGTGGCGGTCTTCTACTGGCCCTCAGAGCCACCCACTGATTCTGGTCTCTACATTCTAGTGCAGCATCCCTTGGATACTTTTGTTGTGGCTCAGCTTGACCAAGATACGGCACAGGCTGCCACTCTGAAGGGTGAATTCATAAGCCTTGGCAATAATCTTGTGGCACAAATGAATTCTGCATGTACACAGAACTCTAAAGCTATGGAGGCATGGGTACTCCATGTGGATCTCAGAGGGTGTATCATACAGCTGGGGAGTCCTGTCAGGAACCTGAAATGGAACAACTGCAAAGATTCCCTATCTATTAGACTTTGTAGTATCCCTCTTCACCTGATTGTGTCCTTCACTGTAACATGAGGGTGAGGTTTTCTTGGCCTGTCTAGGTCCTGCTGCCCTTCTCTGCCCCAAAGAAACATGCAGATGCTATATTTGTTAGTAAGCTGTTGGCCATTGGCTAGGTTTCTTATTTGGCTAGCTGTGACTTAATTATTAACTCATTTCTATCAATCCAAGTATTCCCACGTTGTCTTCTCTTACTGGAGAAAGGTCCAGGGACCAGTTACTCCTCTGGCATCCTAAACTTTGACTGCTCAGTGTGTGCACAGAGAAGAGAGTGATTTCCTCTTTGTCCCTGCTTATATTCTGATTCTGCCCAGTTATGTCACTTCCTACCTGGCCAATCAGCCAATCAGTGTTTTATTCATTATCCAATAAGAGAAACATATACATAGAAGGACTCCTCCCATCACTTCGCTGTACAGAAGTGTTTTAGTTTCATGAGGTTCCATTTGTCAGTTGTTGACTTTAACTTCTGGGCAAATGGAATCCTACCCTACAGCTATAGCATGCAATTTGTTCCATATATTTTCTTCTAGCTGTTTCAGTATTTCAGGTTTCACATTGAGATTTCAGTCCATTTTCAAGTTGACTTTTGCACAGTTACATAAGTGTGTTTAATTTCATTTCTCTTTATACAGCCATCCAGTTTTCCCAGCACCATTTGATGAAGATGCAGACTTTTCTCCAGTGTATATTTTTGGAAACTTTGTCAAGTATCAGATGGGTGTAACTTCATGTTTTCTGTTTTGCTCCATTTACCTACAAGTTGTTTTTTTTGTGCCAATGCAAATGCTCTTTTAATTTACTATGGATCTGTAATAAATCTGGAAAGGCAATCCTTCCAGCATTATTCTTGATGCACAGGATTGCACTGGCTATCTGGGATCTTTTGTGCTTCCATATTGATTTTTTTTCTGTTTTCATGAGGAATGTCTTATAGTGTTGATTGGGATTGCACTGAACTTAAAATCTGCCTCTGGTAGAATGCTCATTTTTACAGTATTAATTCTACCAATTCATGAGAATGGGGTGTCTTTCTATCTTCTAGTGTCTTCTTCAATCTCTTCTGACATTTACAGATGTCATTGTAGCAGTCTTTCACTCTTTCTTAGCATGTTTGTTTCTCATATAGAAAAGCTACTGATTTTTGTAAGATGATTTTGGATCCTGCCACCTTACTGAAATTGTTGATTGTTTCTAGAAGTGTTCTGGTAGAATTTCTGGGATCTCTTAGGTATATTATCATATTATCTGCAATTAGTGATAATGTTACCTCTTTGTTTCCCATTTGTAGTCCATTCGTTTCCTTCTCTTGTCTTACTAGTCTAGCTAGTGCTTCAAAGTCTATATTGAAAAGGACGGAGATTGTAGATAGCCTTGTCTTATTCCTGATTTTAATGGACTGCTTCAAGTTTTTTCACCATTTAGGATGTTATTGGCTGTGAGTTTCTCATGTATAGCTTTATTATGTTGAGGCCTGTTCCCTCCAGCCCTACTTTTTCTAGGACTTTTAACATAAAGGTATATTAGATTTTATCAATAACTTTTCTGCATATATTGAAATAACCATGTGATTTGTGTCTTTAAGCACATTTATTGATTTTAAAAAATTTTTAATGTCCACAGCAGTAGCACTGGGTTTTAATGTGAGAATTTATTTTTTTCAGTTTTTCATTTGTTATTCTAATCTTTTTTCCTTTTTTAAATTTAAATTAGAAACAATTGATTTATAGACCTTGAAATATTCCTACATCTCTGGGATAAAGGTAACTTAATCGTAGTGAATAATCTTTTTTGTTATGTACTTGCATTTTGTTTACAAGTATTTTATTGAGGACGTTTTTGTATTCATCAGGACCGTTGGCCTATAATTTCCTTTTTTGTTTTATCTTTAACTATGTTTTGTATTAGAGTAATTTTGGATAGCTGAGGGAGTTTGTCAGAGACTTGATTTCATTCACCGCCATCACCCTGCACCTGTAACCCAGAGTGAGATCTCAATAAATGCTTGGAAATTAAAATTAGTTTTCATTTAAGTCAGAACTTGTTCTTTCAGTTCTCCTGGTGAGTTTATAAATTAGGTCCTTTCTTTGCAACTTGAGTTGTAGTTTCCTCAGATATTGCATGTACAAAGGGTTACTTAGAAACAAAACCCTTCCCAAGTACCAAAACCCTGAAGTAACTCCTCTTCAGTTGGTCGTTTTAAGTCTCTGTCATTGTTTTCTAAACACACATTTTCTTCACATTCACTCATTTCTCTGCTCTCTCCTTGCCAGACGTCTCGGAAACAATGTTTTATATTTTCATAAGCCTTACCTTCTCAAGATATTTATTTGCCTGTATAGAAACACATTTACATATGGATAGAAACACATTCACATATTAACTTCATTTTTGTAATTCTAGTCCAAATAAAAACTAAAGACTGGTTTCAAACCTCATTTGATTGAATGAGAAGTAGAGCTTTGTAATTTTTGCTGTTGAGTGTTCATGAAGACTCCAACATTCATATCCTGAACATATGAGATGAAATCTAGTTCCTAATATTCCTTTGTGTGTTTCTCCCACTGTATATTTTAACAGCTAGGGTTTCATAGTGTTTCTTCAAAACCACAAACTGAGGACTGATTGTCTTGAAACTATGAAAGCATTTCTTCTCTGATCCCACTATTGTGTAATGCTTTAGTCTTTCATTAAATGTTGAACCTAGCTTTTCTATTGCCTACTTCTAATTTGGAGGCTAACAAGAAATCATATTTACATATTGTTAAGACAAATATTCCTAATCTAAATATTTGTTAAAGTAACATTTATATTTTATGTTTATATTACATCTATATACTGTGAGGTTACCAACATTGCTGGCTGACTGAATATGTCTGTTAACATAAAACCAACAAATTGTCACTTGCTAATTGGATAGAGTAATAGAGGAGGAAATTTTTGAACCTGTTGCCAAAGAAGTAAATAGAATTTTTTTCCTTTTTTAAGCTGAAGTAGCAATTTCCAACCCCATTTCCTCTGTGGCAAATGACAAGAGAAAGCACTTCGGTGTTCAGTTCCTCTTTTTCATGGTGTTGCTGTTATAAACTTTCTGTATCCCAATTGGCTTGTCTTCTCACCAAGAAAAAAAAAAGAAACTGTTAATATCAGTTGGGCAGCCATCATGTTCATTTGTTTATCTGAGAAGCTGAAATGTACCTGCATTACCTGCACACCTTTTAACACTCAAAGAAATTCAGTAAATGGAAGGTAAAGACTAAGGGAGGCCAGAAATCTGTTAGATGGTTATCTTTGTACTGGGTTTTTCTTCCAAGAGCAAAATTTTCCAGCTATTCTTGTCAAAGACCCTAAACCTTTCACTCTGTTAGTTGTTTTCTGTATTTAGTGAGTTTATTTTCCTGCTTCTCTTCATTTTATTTCAAATAATTAGGAATGCCTTTAACTAAACCTCTGGGAGCAGTCTACTCATTTGATTCAGGAAAGCACTCTATCAATATCATATTGGACCAGTCTTCACAGAATCTGCAAAGGATGCTGTCTGTGGGCAGGCACCGAGCAGGCTGATCACTCAAACTTCTGTTGACTCCTCCGTCAAAACTGCCATGTGAATTCTCTCATTTTTAATTCCAGAATTTTTTCTTCTTCTAATTATAAGGAGATCCTGGCCACACTAGAACAAAAACAGTTGGAAATCATAAAATTAAACAAAGGAAAATCCATACAAAAGGTAAATCATGTAGCTTCAATGTGACACTAACATCCTACCTACTTTTGGTTATTTTCTGGGTGTAAGGAACCATTTCAATGCTACTTTAGAAGTTGATAGTTTGCAACAAAAGTTATTTCTCATAATTCTGTTCATTGATTTGATATCAGTTGAGGTGAGATAGCTACAAAGGTTTAAATAATCCCATTTATGTGGCTATCTGTTTATTGGGATTGTTGACTGAAGACTTCATCTTCCCACAGGTATGCCTTTTACATGGTTGCTTGTTTTTTTTGTTTTTGTTTTTCATGACAGAACAGCTGTTTCAAGATTGTCTTAAGTAGTGAAAGCAGGAATTTTATATCTTTGAGACACAATTTCAAAAGTTAAAAAGTGTAATTATGGCTACTTCTACTGGTAAGCATGAGCTGAGGCACGTGAAAGCTGTGCTGGCTAGTTTTATGATGACCTGACACAGGTCAGAGTCTTTTTATGAAGAGGGAACCTCAATTGAGAAAATAACACACCAAATTCACTTGTGGGTAAGTCTGTGGTGTGCATTTTCTTTTTTTATGTTATAATTCTTTTTTTCTTCCTTTTTAAAATTTAAGTTAGAAACAAGCTTGCTTCACATGTCAATAGCAGCTCCCTCTCTACCACCCTCACCAAGCCCCCTGCCCCCCACCCAATTTCCACTCGGATCCATGGAGGATCTACAGAGTTTGCCATTTCATCCAGGGCAGGGCCTAGGACCTCCCCCAAGAGTTCAGGCTGAGAGAGCATCCCTCATTGTGGGATGGGCAGCCAAAGTTCATTTGTGTGCCAGGGATAAATACTACCCAAAGCCCCATAGATTACCTAGGCCCCCTCACTGACACCCACATTCATGGGGTCTGGATCAGTCCCATGTTGTCCGGTGCGTATTTTCTTAATTGATGATTGATGCGGGATGGCACAACACATTGTGTCCGGTCTGCCGCGTGGCCTGTGTCCGAGAACGTGCGGAGGGTGTCGGGGATTGACAACACAGAGACTCATTCAACGATATAAAGAAAACTTTAAGCAGGCCCCAAAAAGGTTCAAGAAAACTTCCTAAGAAAGGCTCCCTCCAGAAAAGCTTCTGCTCTCTCCTCTACCCTGGCTGGTTCTGCTCTGACCCCAGAGGTGGATGTGGGTGGGTCTGAAGGTGTGGTTAGTCTTTTGACAAGGTGGAAGTCAGGGCGGTTTCTGTGGGCAGGCCTTTTCCAGGACCTTATTGCCCCAGGCATTGTATTGTTCTTAGTAAACATGTTTTTAGTAAACATTGTCTTACAGCTGCCTACTCCCAGGCCAAAGGGGAAGTGGGTCTCTGCTCAAGGTCTGGTGTCCCCACAACATTGTGGGTGGTGCCATCCCTGGGATGGTGGTCATGGGTTCTATAAAGAAGGCAGACTGAGTATGCCATGGGGAGCACAGCCAGTAAGTCCCATCACTCCATGGCTTCTTTATCAACTCCTGCCTCCAGGTTTCTGCCTTGAGTTTCTACCCCTTCCTCCCCAAGTTTCTTCTGGTCATGGATCTTATCACAGCAATAGAAACCCTAACTGAAGTAAAAGTCAATGTGTAAAGGACTGTACAAGGATGTGGACAAAGTAAAGAATGGTTCACTGGTCATCACATTTGGAGATTACCTTATGAAAAATTTACTGACTCTGATCCCAGCTGTCTTTGCTCTTCTGCAGCTGAAACCGGTGATTTGCATAATTAAGATATTGATCATATTTTTATATATGCACAGGCTTACACCTTTTACATACATAACTTATAGTTATGTAGTTTAATGAGGATAAGCAGGTGAGATCTCTATTGTGAAACGACGTTATGTTTTCCCTGTTACTAAGTAACTGACCATTGAGAAGGTCTAAAACATCAAGTTCACAACTTTCTCAAAGAATCCTTGAATTCTTTCTCATAGTGTCATTGAAAGGACTGCATGAAATAGTAGTGTCCAAAATGCAAACTGGTATTACTAATGAGAACAGGCCAGGGAAAGGTAAATGTGAATTTGGGACAGACTGAGGAGAAAGGGGGGTACTAAGAAGAAAAGGGACAATGGAGCTTCACCCAGGGCCTGCCTTGACTCGTCTCCTTTACTGTCTTGCCTCCAATCCATCTTACATAACAACGATACTTTATTAACATTCTCAAAAAGGACACATTCATCATGCCATTCCAATACGGGTCTGCTGAATAAAGTTCATGCATCATTGTTTGACATTTCAGGCCATTTGTATTCAGAATTCTTCCTACTGTGCTGTGTTTGGTGAGCCCACCAACCAACAAGAATATGTGTTGTCCTTTATATATACCTCCCCAAATTCTGCAACTTCGTTTAGGCTATTCATCTTATCCTTCATGTGAGGTCCATTTCAAAAGTTTCTAATGTGCAAACTTTAGAGTCCTAAAGAACTGGGTTTCTATTTATATTCTATTACTTACCAGCTACGACAAGGTGCTGTTTCTCTGTGCTTCAGTTTATGTATAAAATACTGTATCTTACTCCATGTGCTTCTTTAACAAAATACCTAAGACTAAGTAATTTATAATGACTAGAATGAACAGAATTTTATTTTCTCAAAGTTCTGAACAATGAAAAGGTGAAGAACAAGAAAGTAGTAGTGACAAAGACCTCATTACTGCATCATCTCTTGGTAGAAAAGCTAAAGATGGAGGAAGGGAAAGAGGGGAGGAAGGATAGGAGGAAAAGAGAGATGGCAAGAGGGAAGGAAGGAAGGCAGAAGTAAGGGAAAGAATAATTCCGAATTCATCCTTTTATAAGGAACCTACTCTCTCTTTTTTATTTTAGAAGCACTTTACATATCAATCCCCCATTCCCTCACCCTCCCATTCTCCCATGTTCCCCACCGACCCCCCAACCCACCCCCAACCACTCCCCAAGGATAGGGAGCTCTTGTATGGGGAACATCGAAGTCCGTCACATCATTTGGGGGAGGGCTCCTTTCTTGTGTCTGGGCTGCAATAGTATCCCTCCATAGGAATTGGGCTCCCAAAGTCCATTTGTGCTGTAGGTATAAACACTGTCTCTACTGTTAGAGGTTCCATAGACTGCCCTGGCCTCCTAGCTGGCACCCACATTCAGAGGGCTTGGTTCAGTCCAGTGATAGTTCCCCAGCTTTATGACTTAGGAACCTACTCTCAAAACAGCTTTTAATTTACAATTGCTGAACCTCTCTATATGATAATTGCTTCATAAAAGCCCCACTCCTTCTCAAAAATCACATACCTTTTAACAAGTCCCCAGTGCCCCGCAAAGAAAACTTCTTTTCAAGCCATTAGATTAGTAGAGTCCAAAATATCCCAAATCAACATAGGCTATTGCCATTGCCCTCAGAGCCTTCCAGAAAAAGAAGGTAACACCCTACTTCTGAGGACACCACCACATGCTTCAAGCACAAGATTTAAATGAATCAGTCTGCATCTAACCTGAACTCGTACTCACTAAAGATCATCTCTCATAGTGTTGGAAGGAGTCATGCAAACTGTCAATGGAGAAAAGCAATCAGTAGTTCATCTAGCTGAACTGTCTACGAATCACAACAATGATCAGCATGACAAGATATTCTGCAAGGTATAATAGTGGTACTTATATCCAGGGGGTAACTAACAATCACCTATTTGGAAGTAGGCATGCTCAGTAGAATGGAGTTCATGCCCAGCACTGTAAATTTATCCAACTACCTATGCCTGGTGAGGCCACAAAGCCTAGAGGAGAACCTATTGCTGCCAGTTTCTTAAACCACTATAATATCTAACTGACTTTTAAATGTTTATTCTTGAGCTATAGATAACTATTGCTCTCACTTCTTATCAAATAAGCTTCTTTATCTAGAAGATGGAGATCGCTACAGAAATCCACATCGTCCAAATGTAGAGCACAATTGACCTTGGGTTGCTCACATCTCATTAAATAATACATTTGCAACACAACCTCTACACTTAAGCCTCAAGGCACATAGTAGAAGAGGGGGCAGAAAGATCTTAAGAGCCAGAGGACCATGTCATCTGCTGTAAGATAATCTCTTAAAAGAGATGGGTGGCTTGGTGGCACACGCCTTTAACCCCAGAACTTGGGAGGCAGAGGCAGGTGGATCTCTGAGTTCAAGATCAGCCTGTACTACACAGTGAGTTACAGGACAGTAAGGGCTATGTAGAGAGACAATTTTTTTAAAGAACATGAAGTGGGGAGAGGAGTAGATCTGTGAGAAGTTAGAAAGAAGAATGGGGGTGTGTGATATAACCAATATATGTTGTATGAAATACTCTA
This sequence comes from Mesocricetus auratus, assembly GCF_017639785.1. Lineage (NCBI taxonomy): Eukaryota > Metazoa > Chordata > Mammalia > Rodentia > Cricetidae > Mesocricetus > Mesocricetus auratus. The sequence continues at coordinate 14,510,946 of NW_024429213.1, read as the reverse complement.
TGATAAACTAATAAAAATAATATTTCTTTATGCATTAACATCCCAAATATGTACTATAATTCTGTTTTTTTCACTTGATCACTTATGAATATCACTTTCCATACATTTGCATCACAATTGACCCTATATTTGATCCACATTTAAAACTAAATTGATTTTATGGACTAACCATGAAATCTATGAATCATTCTGCAATTTGGACAAATGACATACAACGACCTTTGCAACTCAGACCATTTGTAAATGGAAATGACATGTTTGTGATTGAAAAATATCATATGATGGTTGCAGCCAATAAATGCACTTAGAATCCACACAGAATGAGCCCAATGTACTAGAGTTAATAAAAGCATTTTTCATAGAAAGGACATGAAAGCATCCTAGCCAAACAAAATAGCAAGAGTTAGGGCATTAATGCAGGAACTGCCAAGAGTGTACTTAGGTGTCATTACTTGAGTGGATGGCTTGGATGGAAAAACTGTTGGATGAAATAATGCTGTAAAATGTGTATGAGGGTCTAGAATTTTTGCAGCAAGGAGTAGATAATGTAAGGAATCTGAAATCAAGGCTTCAAGTATGGTTAACATTCATGTCCAAGAATGACATCACCATTCACCCATCTGCACCAGGTAAAAGTATGGTTAACCTCCTTTGACATGTTTTCCCCTAACTCCCACATACATAACATCAGTATATCATGTGGCCTTCATGACTCGATATACACTGAACGTAACTAAGTTATTTTTATTTTATTTTATGTGTTTGAGTGATAAAATCTGTGTAAAATGTGCGTGTCTGGTGCTCATTCATGGAGGCTAAAAGATGTCATCAGATTCCCTAAGACTAGAGTTAGAGATGGTTATGAAACAATATGTGGGCACTGGGAATTGAGCCCAAGTCCTCTGGAAGAGAAGTCAGTCCTCTTAACTGCTGAACCATCTCTCTAGCTCCAAACAATAATTTCTCTCCAGCCAGATTAGCTCTACATCTATCTCCTTAGTCCAAATCATTAACATCTCTCAACTAACATACCTCAATATTTTTCTGCATTTTTATTTGCCACACCACAACATGGTAATTTTACAAAAATCCAATTTGGTTGTATTAGGCACATATTAAACTCTTCAAACTCCTCAGTGGTTTTCTAACATTTTTAACAATAAAAAACAAAACAACAAAAACAAAAAAAGCAAAACAACAACAACAAAACCAAACATCTTAACATAGATATCATAGTTTGTCACCCACTATACCCCTAAGTATTCCTCAATGTATACATCTCCCATTCTCCTCACTCAGCCATACTGGCATTTCAGTCCATCCTTGCTACCTTGTTTTGTACTTCCACAAGGACTATGAACACTGCATTTGCTTCCAATTAGAATGCTCTCACTTTTCTGCAGTCTACCTAACCTGCTTAAATTCTATTTCTCTGTATTTTTACTACATTGCGATTCCCCCTGAGGAGACTTCCTGGATCTTCTGGTCTAAATTATGTTTTAAATTATGTCACATCCTATGAGAATCTTCTTCCTGGTACTTTTCAAAATTGTACCTTTAGATTTACTTAAGTGATTTTTTTCATGCATCCTTCATCAAACTATAAATTCCAGGAGAATAGAATAAGTACTAGATTTATATTGCTTCCTATTACATACCAAATGCTTAGAGAAGTGAACAACAAACACACTGTAGTTACTCAATAGAAATATAAATCCATCTCCTTGCTCCTTTATACTTCGAATCTCACTAGCCTGGCACTATTCCTTTATCCTGTTTCTTGGACAATTCTGTGTGGAAAATTCTTGTCTCCAGTCACTTCCTCATATCATGCAGGTCTCTGGTCCCATATCTTTTCTTCAAGTACATGTTTGTGTCATGCACTCTTGTACAAACTACATGAGATGACAGTAAGGATTATTAACAAACCTCCAGTGGAAGTTAAACTTCATGAACGCAGAGGTGTTGATCTGTCTTGTTCTCTAATATATCCCCCAAATGGCTAGAATAGTACTTGGAATATAATTGATACCAAATAAATCTTTGTTGGGAAAAATAAATAAATCCAAACATCTAACCAAAGTTGTCTGTACCATTAAATAGGACTGTTTGAAAGACCATTGAAGATGAGTATCATTCAAGAATTAGTGGGTAGAAACTTGGAATAATTTGTGTAAGGAATAAATGTTGAAGGATTTATTAGTTCTCAATGATTCTTTTCTTTCAGATTTACTAAAACACACATGAAAAATTGTGTAGCCTTCATGTGAACATTACACATATTGAAACATTATATGAAAACGCCAAAATATTTATGAATGTTTCTGTTAAATTTTAAAATATAAAATATTGTTTATATTGAAGGTATACTAATGATATTTTGGTACATGTATACATACACACATATACACAAATAGTAAAATGATTGCCAAGTACACTAATTAATATATCTATCACCTCACATAGGTACCAGAGATTCATTTAAACTTATATTAATGAGTTGCATTTTAAGAACCCTGAGAGGATCACTAACACTTAAGAATGGTATTTTAGCTAGTATTGTCTTCAAGTAATATATAATATTTACTTAAAAGTTGTTCTCAAGTAGGTTAGTCTGGTCTATCCAACTACTATGGAGTATAAATTTCTCAAAGCAAGAAGCTATGGTTATTTTCTTTTTTTCCTTCTATGACAGACCCAACATTGTCAAACTGTGTAGAAGCAGCCCACTTAGTAAAATGCTTCTGAAACCTCATCAAACTGGGAGGCCAACGCCCCTTATCCTTTTCTCACCATTAAGAAATACTGGAAGTAATAGAGGAATGAAGTTGCAACAGGTGCTTTAGAAATAATAGGTGAGCTGGGTGTTGGTGGTGCACACCTTTAATCCCAGCACTTGGGAGGCAGAGGCACGAGGATCTCTGTGAGTTCTAGGCCAGCCTGGTCTACATAGAGAGTTCCAGGACAGCCTCCAAAACAATATACAGAGACCCTGTCTCGAAAGAAAAAACCAATAGTAATAGTGAGTGTTCTCAGATAAATAAGAGTGTTTTCCCCCACAGATGAGCAAATAAGTCTAGGTAGAGAAATAGAGATGTATTTCTTAATATAGTTAAAGAGCCGTGGCTTTTGTTTGATGGATCAAAATAATAAAATAAATTATTTTATATGAACAAATAATGTAACCAATTTACAACTCCATTGTAAAATTCATAATTCATATCACCAAGGAGCTTCTAGGATTCATTTATTTAATATCAGAGGGCTAGAATTCAGTTTAAGCATGAGAAGCCAGACACCAAGTAGATTAAGAGATTTGAGTTCTCACTGGTGTACTAGTGAACAAACCTGAGATTTTGATTACTTACTCTTTCATGGCTTGTATGTCCTTTCAAGCTTCTTAAACAGAATACAAATGAAAAATAGCTGTGTAACACAAATTACAAGGTTTTGTGGTTCTTAATATGAACTTAAACTACTCCAAATATTGTTGAAAATTATTCCAACAGGAGGAATGGGAATTCATGGCTTTTCCTTCATTCTTGTAAATACAAGACACCAACTTAGATTAACCAGGCTGCTGTTGCAGAACTGGCAGGCAGTTATGGTAGACATATAACAAAACACCACAATATGTAACTTTCAAAGCCCTACTGTGTAGCATAAAAGAGATGCCCAGCAAGGATCTCTCTTGACACTGTCAATTGATTTTTGTAGCAACTAATCTAGTATAAAGGCAACCTCTACCCACATGCTAGTCTCCTAAATGCCTGTTATCCTAGTATATTTTTATTGTCAATTCAGTCAGTACAACCAAGAGTAACCTGGTAGCCGGGCGGTGGTGGCGCACGCCTTTAATCCCAGCACTCGGGAGGCAGAGGCCAGCGTATCTCTGTGAGTTCGAGGCCGGGCTGGACCTACAGCCTCCAAAACAATACAGAGAAACCCTGTCTCGTAAAACCAAAAAAAAAAAAGAGTAACCTGGTAAGAAAGTCTCAAGTGAGGGATTGCCTATATTATACTGGCCTGTGGTCATGTCTGTAGAGGATTGTCTTGATTGTTGATTGATGTGGGAAAGACCAGCCCACTGTGTATATTGCCACCCCAGACAGATCATCCTGGTTAATATACAAAACCTGGCAGAGGATAAACCAGAGAAAGCAAGTCAGTAAGCAACATTCCTCCATGATTTCTTCTCCAAATTCCTGCACTGACTTCCCTTAAAAATGGATTGTAAAGTATAAGATGAAATAGACCATTTAGTCCCCAAGTTTCTTGTGGTCAGTGTTTTATCAAAGCAACAGAAAATCAAACAAGGATGCCTGTTCTAACATGGGGAGGTACAAATTAAAATTGTCACAAATATATAGACAAGTGTCCTATAGCAGTCTCCTTTGAGATTAAAACCTTAGATGTAAACTTCTTTTTTAATTTAAATTAAAAAACAATCTTATTTAACATACCAATCCCTGTTCTCTCTGCCTCCCTTCTTCCCATGCCCCCAGCAATCCCTCCATCTCACCCCCATCCATATCCCCAGGGAGGGTGAGGTCTCACATGGGGGGATCATTAAAGTCTGACACATCATTTGGGGCAGGACCTAGCCCCCTCCGGCCCCCCCCCATGTATCTAGGATGAGAGAGTATCCCTCCATAGGGAATGGACTCACAAAGCCCATTCCTGCATTAGGAATAAATACTAGCTCCACTACCAAAGGCCCCATAGACTGCTCAAGTCCCCTAACTGACGCCCATGTTCAGGGGGGGCCAAGTTTGGTCTTATGTAGGTTCCCAGCTGTCAGTATAGGGTTCATGAGCTCCTGCTGTTCAGGTCAGCTGTTTCTGTGGGTTTCCCCAGCATGGTCTTGACCCCTTTGCTCATCACTCCTCCCTGTCTACAACTGGATTCCAGGACTTCAGTTCAGTGCTTAGAATCTCTGCTTCTACTTTCATCAGTTACTGGATGAAGGCTCTAGGATAACATTTAAGGCAGTCATCAATCTCATTATAGGGGAAGGGCCTTTAAGGTATCCTCTCCACTATTGCTTAGATTTTCAGTTGGGGTCATCCTTATGGATCCCTGGAGATTTCCCTAGTGTCAGCTTTATTGTTAATCCCATAATGGCTCCCTCTATTAAAGTATCACTTTCCTTGCTCTCCTTATCCATTTTTCCCCAAACTGGACCTTCCTGATCCCTCATGTTCTCCCCCCCACACTTCTCCGGTTCTCTTTCTCTTACATCCCTCCCCCTTGCCCCCCCCATGCTCCCAATTTACTTAAGAAATCTTGTCCCTTTCCCCTTCTCAGGGGTCCATGTGTGTCTCTCTTAGGTTCCTCCTTGTTTCCTAACTTCTCTGGGTTTGTGGACTCACTCATAAGTGGATATTAGACATAAAGCAAAGGATAACCAGGCTTCAATCCACATCCCCAGAGGGAAACTTCTTAAGACAGGATGTTTACAGGACGGTGAAACAACAGGATGTTCTAAGGGAGTGGAATACTTAGGACAGTTCATTAAGACAGAAACTACCAACTCAGAACAGTTTCAGGAAGTCTCTGAAACTGACCAGATTAGGATCCTACCTCCCAAAGAGTATATAAAGAGGAAAGACAAGCTGAGAATCACTCCCAGACAAGCTTAGCCACCTGGAAGAAGCAGAGGTCACCTTAACTGCCTAGAAGAAGCAAAAACTAGCTGAGTTGCCAGGAATAAGCCCAGACCAACAGACTCACTTGGAGAGGACATTCTCCAACCTGTTGTACCGGCTGTAGGGTGTGGAGTGTGCTGTAGGTTTCCAGCTTTGATGAGTTGTCACTCATGCTAAGATGACTATGGATAAGATAGCTGTATTAATATCTGGCCCTGTAAGTAACCCTAATAAAAGTCATTGATTCACCAAGTTGGACCTTGCTTGTATCCATACTTTTGTCTGTTGTCAGTTCCCTATCTAGGGTGAGTAGACATTTGTTAATGTCTACCCAGGAAAAGTCTGTCACATAAGAATGGAATGTCAAACATGTAATTAGAGAAAGGACCATAAAACCAGAAAAGTAATATTGAAGAGATAAAATTGCCGTTTTCAGGCTGGTTTTGCTTTGTTTTCCAAAGTAAGGTATCTTCAAAGCCCAACCCTCTGTGGCCTGCCCCATATTTTGGAAAAATTAACAGTATTTACTCAGTTCAAATCTCAGTTCTGCCATGTAAGCTTTGGGAAAATTAATTGTCTCAATTTTTCTCTGTAAAATGGGTAGAATTATAGAACCTACCTCCTAGAGTTTCATGCTAGGTAAGCATGCTCATAAAGGATTTATGACAGAGAGGTCATAGACCCTACTACAATTTTTCTAAACAAGTATAACTTCTAACTGTATTATAAATACTTAATCTGAGAGACCCAGGCCTTAGCAGAACTGTAGCACAAAGACCTGAGCAGGATCCACTCCCCTCAGTCAGTGAGACATGGCTGCCGCTGACCTTAGCCCTAGTTACAGGAAAGACCATGAACACCTACCCACACAGGGAGATGTCAATCAGAAGTGGAAAAACAACTCCAGATGTTCTCCTGCTGAGATTAAAATATTGTAACTTTCCTATAACCAAAATAGCCAATCATCTCAGTTCAGATACCCCTAACCACACTTGATCCAGTCTCAAGTCTGTAACTATGCTGTTTTGTAATCTCCCAAGCCCCCCTTGTCTAAACACAATAAAAGCCCCCATCCCATGCTGCCCATGGTCTCTCCTGTTCTGCTGCTTTACCAGATGGACAGAGAGGCCTGAGTTAACTCACAATAAATAACTCTTTGCTTTTGCATTGGATCAGGTCTTTTGGTGGTATTTTCGGGGTCTGGACTTTGAGCACAACAAGCCTTATGCCCATAGATAAGTGTAGCTCTCAACCCTCATAAAAGAAGCTTGTTTTTGTAGTAGATGGAAATTATTACAGAGATCCACAACTGATCCAAAAAACAAACAAACAAAAAAAAAACCCTACTGACTGTGGAGTGCCCACTTGAATAGATACAACTAAAATTCAACCCTTGTAGTTAAAGTTCAGAGGACATCACAAAAGAGGGAATGGAAATATTTTAAGAATCGAAAGACCAGGACACCTGCTATGAGATAATGCTGTCTAGACATAACAGGAAAGATGCACCCATGAAATTGCAAGAATATGGTTACCTAAACAAGGCCAGCATAATGACAACACCAGTGGGCATGACCATGTAGGTGGGGAAAATTTTACAAAGCCCAGCCCTAGGTGAAGAGTCACAAGCAAAGAATGGCCATTAAGAAAAGGGAGAGTTTTCTCTAGAGACAAGCTCGTTTTTTTCCAATTCCACTTGGTCAGATCTAAATAATATATCTATGAGGAACACTAAATGAATTCACTCAGTTTGTGTGTATGTTGTTATGTAACAATAATAAAGAAGAAGTTAGCAATTTCAAAAGGAGTGTAATGGACAAGGAAATAATTGAAAGAGGGGGTTGGAAATTGGGTGAATACCATACTATGTACAAAGTTTTCAAAACATTTAAATAAATGTTTGAAGTAAAAAATACATCAATTATGCAAACAAACAGAATAAGCAGAATTATTGGACAATGAAACAAGGAAGAACTTAAAAGAGTGTCCAGATCATACAATTTTGATGTTTAGTACAGGGTAATTATTATTATTTTTATTTATTGAGATTAAAGATAGAATCAATAGTAGTTGTATCAGCCAAAATAAACCATGAACAAAGTTCAGAGCAAACTTGCACCATTTTCTAGCTTTTCTTTGGGTTTCCAATTCTTTAAAAAGTGTCCCTTGAATTCAATTATGCCTCTACCATTTACTTTCTCTGTAACATCATTGAGTTACTTTATATGTCTATTTCTCCACTTACAAAAACATAAAATAATAGTATTTTCATGATGAAGTTATTGTAAGAATTAGATAATTTGTTCTTACGAACATTTTGAAATATTACTTAGTACCCCATAAATGTGTAAAAGGGTGGGAATGCATACCTTCAGAGATCCAATTTAAGAAGTGAAAGAATATTCTAGACTGAACTTTAAACTTGGGAGACTGGACGTGGATACAACCTGAATGTGTTTTTTCTACAGGTTTTTATTTTCAGTTAGTTCTCTTGTCCAATCTACCTTTGTATGAACTGCCTCCTTCTGAGTGATATTTGCATTGGGCCTTAAGTAGTTGGCACAGCTTCCCATATATCCTTTGTTGAATTGTTTTCCCCTTCACAACTCTCTTGATTCAGGCCCAAATAAAATTCCACCTTGTAAATTGGAGCCATGATGTCCTTTTCTCTAGCTTATGTTTGACTTCTTTGCCTCTCTACTGTGGAATTGCCAGTGTCTACATCACAATCCGAAAACCACACTACCACTCTCCACTCCAGTGATGTAAATCCTTAGATCTCTATTTACATATTTCTCTCATTTACTAGCTTCATTCTAAGCTCATTGAGAGGAAAAATATTTATTCATTTATTATGGCACTTCCAATATACCTAGTAGCATGGAGTTTGTCAGGAAATAAAGTATATCTATTTGACAAAAGTCAATTTCCAATTTAATCCACAATTTCTCCTTTTAAATAAAACATAAAAATATGAATAGTGAAGGCAGTGTACAGCAAACATTAATTGCATTCTTCATCAGTGACAGGGTGATGTCTGCATATTCTAGTAACCAGAATTTGCTTTTTAGAAATCCTTCTGTCTTTCCTTCACAACTTTTGTTATGTGACAAAACTTTTCCTGGGGAGATGCATACAATAGATCTACTGACCCATGACAGGGAACCCATGACAGACCAAAGTATGGATATTACCAAAGTCCAACTTGGTGTACCAATGAGTTTTATTGGGGTTACTTAACAGGAATATTGATGAGGGGCTTCTTACAGTAGCAGGGATGACTCAAAGACAGCTTCATCACCAAAGCCCACTTCACAAAGCTGTGAACCTGAAGCACACTGAACAGCCTGTAGGAAGATCAATATGTTGGGGGTAGCCTTTCCAGGTGTCTCAGTTGGTCTAAGCATCTTGCAGGAAGCTTGGCTGGTTTATACTTTTCCCAGGCAGTTGGTCTGGTGTCAGAATCTTCTTTGAAGCTTGGCTTGTCTGAGAGTCTTCTTGCAATCTCTGTTTCCATTGTTTACTCCGGCTAATGAATCTGGTCAGTTTCAGGGACATCCTGATACTATTTTGAGTTGTTTACCTTCCTTCTTAAGGAGCTTTTCTGCAGGATGGAATGTTTCAATCTCAGAGGACACTGTTACAAAGCACTCATTCATTCAATAATCTATAGTAGAGGTAAAAGCTACCCATAGCATGCTGTAGGGACATAGAGAAAAGGACTGTGGAAGGCATAGGGCAAAGGAATGATTTAGAAGAGATTTTCTCACAGAAAAAAATACATAGCTCCCTTCAACAGCCACTGTGGTAGAGTTTTAGAAAGTAGTCTCATACATGCCAGCAATGATATTATTATCTAAATAAATAATCCAAATATAATTGAATTGGAAGATACAGTATGAATATAGAATTCTTAGAGAAAGCAAGTTATAAACATGATCTTATTGGTTACATAGGGTTAACCAGGGCTTAAAATATATATATATTTTATATTTTATATAATACTTTTAAAATATATATATATATATTCTTTTAAAGACTCAAGCACAGAAGAATAAAACAAAAAAATAGCAATGTACTGGATGTCTACTAACTGACAGTTGTTTTATGTACATTATTTCATTTAAATCTCGGAGGAATCAAACATATGGCATCAGTATTTCTTCATCTTCTGAGGGAATAATAGGGAGAATAGGAAGGAGAATTGACTTACAAATGACAAAGAGCAGTTTGAGTTCAGTTTCAGTGTTCTTTATATGAATACCCATAGCAAACATCTATACAGAGATTATTAGGTACTGAGAATGTTCCTATGGAGTTATATTTATGATGTTATTTAATTCCCTCAACACCTCCAATGAGTAGTTGGGTATTAATATTAAGCCCACAATCTGGAAGCTGAATCACCACCATGAGACTGATTCAGATGAATAAACAAAGAGTCTTTATTTGCTTGTTAACTTGGGCCTAGGGATTGGCTCAAGCCTGGACTGAGCTGATTGGATGCCCTGGGTTTAGTGGAATTCTAAACCCTCTGGATGGTGTTTGGCTGCCCCCATGAAGTGGTGGGAATTCCCAGTCCAGGGCAATCCCCAGCCTGAGGAAATTCCAAACCAAGGGAGAATCCAAGCTTGCTGGCCTGGGATTGGTCAGTTTTTCTAGCTCAGTGATTGACTAGTTTTGAGTCAAGGGCAGAGGGGGTTCCAATTCTAGGGCCAAACTGTGTATATTTCTATGGTTCTTTTGGCTTTTGGCTCTAATTCTAGGGCCTGGGCAAATTTCTTTTACGTGTTCCAAATCTAGGGGCCAAGTGTGCTCTTTTTGGTGCTAGTTTTTGGAGTTAGGGTGTTTTACCCTGTCTCTAGGTTTAGAGATAAAGTGTCTCTTTCCCTGGCTGGGGTCCCAAATCCAGGATGTGTTTCTTTCAGTGGGTTAGAGCTTGGAACTGAGCCATTCAGGGTCTTTGTAGGGGTTGTGGGTCAGGGATTTTTCTGGGGCCTGGGTCTCTCACTAACAATCATGATTTATTTAACAGATACAAAGAAATTAAATAACAGATACAAAGAACTATATAAGACAACAAAGAAAACATTGGAGAGATAATTCAAATAAAAGTTATTAATCTTTTAAATCATCTCAGATTTGCTGTTTCCACTATATTAAGATCAGTTATCTAGAAGGAGACATTTGCCATTCTACTTCCAGAAGACCATTAACATAAACTCTCCTTGTGAAGGTGACTGACTAGCAAAAGAGGAATAAAGAGTAAGAAATGAGATCTGGGGTCAGCAGAGGAAATAAGCATTTCTTACTAGCTGCTTTTCAAACCTCTGCATTATTCTGAGGTCAGAAAGATGTATATGTGTCAGACTATAGAACATAGAACTCACAAATTCATGTTCATAAATCTAGCAAGGTCATCATCAATCATTTTGGGAATTAACCCTGTGCCTATCCTTCCAACTCTATCCCAGAGACATTTATATTGGTGTTAGTGCTTTAAATTTGATCTTCAATTGCCCTACTTATTATTCACAATGAGTACCATGACAAAGAGTAATAACAGAAAGAGTTAACTAATGCTGAGGCATCATCCCATTTAAAATTTTATTAGTTTCTTATAACACTATCCTTATTATCTCCAGGATATAACTGTGATTTTTCAGAAGTCCAGATCCAACTTTAGCAACACATAGAGATAATCGTAGAAGGATTTTTCATCTACATGACTCATGGCTTTTACTTCTCATCCTGCACGTCTTGTTGCCTCTGCATCTGGCTAGCAACTTCACCTTTCTTCTTTGCAGAGCTTTCTCTGTCCAGAAGTCCCTGATAGACCTCCTGCTTAGCTATTGGCCATTTAGCTGTCTTTAATCCAATCCCAGTGATGTATAACAGATAATTACACATAAACAGGCCTCTGCTAACTCCACTGTAAGAATGGCAGATTGGTAGCTATTCCCTATCCCTAACTTTCCTGGGATAGCGATGTTTAAGCCTCTTCTCCATGTAATGAGAACAGAAGATGAATAGAAATGGGCTGCTGATTCTTATAGAACAATCTCAGATTGGGAAACCAGGAGCACCACTAAGCCAACCATGGAGAGTAAAGACTCCTGGGCTGCGAAATTTGAACCTGTCTAAATTCCAATTTCCTCTTCATTAGGGCAGTGTGGAACATAGAGAGGAGGTAAGACATTTTCTATTTCTGGACTGCAGGGATTCAATTTAAGAAGTGAAAAAATATTCTAGACTGGAACAAGTTCTGTTATAATTCTCAGTCCTTCCAGCAAGAGACCTATTGATTTGTCCTAACATGGGTTGTCGAAATCTTTATCTCCCCTTAAGCTACCCTTTTATTATACAAATTTCTTTTCATTTCTGTTGCATTGCTTTCAAAACAAAATAGCTGGTTATGTCATTAACACTTCCAATGTTACCTTGGCAAATGTGTTTCAGTAATGTTTATTAGTTGTTTTTAATGGAAAGGCAATTAGAGCAAGGAAGAGCCTTTATCATGGCTCTCATCCAGACCATATCTCCTAAAGGCACTTCTGTTTGACATGGTAGTACTTTACTGGCATGACACTCAACAATAGCCAACTCAGGTTCACCTATATATTTGCAGTTGAGCATATCATACCAGAACCCCTACTGAGACAGTTGAGACACCCCCTAGCTACAGAAAAGAAAAAAGCAATTGAAGTAGATACCTCCAATCCTATTGCAAGGAGTAAAGCATTATACAATCTCCTAAAGTTTCCAATTTGCAAGGCGGTCCAGAAAGCGGTTTATAACAAGCTAGAGAATTACCATTCAAAGTGTTTCTGCAACTCGATTTATTCCACCTTTAATTAAATCAATGTGTTAGGCACCCACTCCTAGTGGAGGCAGCAAAGGGTGGTTAACTCCAAGAATTTCTGAGAGAATAAAAGGCTTCTCTATCTGTAGGCAGAAAATAATGTTGGCTCTAAGGCAGACTTCAGTGACTGTAGTGGGAAATGAGAGGGGGAAAGGGAGGGGAAGAGAAGGAAGATGAGATCTGAATATGGAAGGGTGAGAATGAGTGGAATACAGGATTGCTAAGACCAGGGAGAAGGTATAGGTCAGGTATAGGTCATATGTAGCAACTGTTGATCACACCCTGAAGCACAGGCTGACATATCTGAATTTTTTACTCTAAGAAATAACTGCATCAGTGATAATATTAAGAATCTTGTTGAGCAATACAGTGGCTACAGTCGCTTGGAGCTATAAAGTGGGGAGAGCAAAATCCAATCCCCTAGCTATGGAAATGACTCAAGGCAGTCAGAGGTGGAGGAGGATACAGAATAGAGGGGGAAATACAGCAATCTCTAAGAGAAATTGAAAAAGAAAGACAGTAACGCTGGAATTCAGATGTTGACATCCTTTTTGCTGTTCAGTGTCAGAGTTCCACAAGGGAAAAAAGAATTGCACAGTTCTCAAGGTGAAAGGAAGACACATGCTGAATCACTGAGGGGAAGAAAAAACATCAGTAAACCGTTCAAACGGTGATTTGTTGTCAGGATTAGATACCCAGCAATGTAAGTAAATATTCACACAGAGACTTGTGGTGGGAGCATTAATAATTCATACATTGGGAGGTTTCCCAGGGATCTACTTCATATGATTTAAATCTGGGGCATAACAGAATTTGATGTAAGTTGAGGCCCCTGGGACAGCTGCATACTGTAAGGTTAGAAATAAAGCAACAAAGGAGAGAATCAGATGCATTTTAGAACTAAACAATCATCTAATTGATTTCTCGCCTTGACAGATAAATAGATAGTGACTCAGAAAGTAAAAGGATTTCTCCAATGAATTAATTACTATAGGACCCAGGCTGTTAGGCCAAGATTCCATGCTTATTCCCAAAATATTGCTCTCTGGTGGCATCTATGTGGGTCCAAAACTAAGAACAGTAGTAAAGAGACACCTTAAGCCCATCAGTGAAGAGATATTCTGAAATGGGCAATAAGCAAATGGGGAAAATGCCTGAAAGAAAGCCTTGGTCACCATTACACGAGGAAATGTACTTTTTATCTTACTGTCTGAATTATTAAGTGGAAGCACCACCAAATCATGTGTAGCCAAGATGATTCCCCAGCATTATTCATTAAAGTCAAAAAGTATTTTTGAAATGTTGCTTTCTACTATACGTAAGGCTATGAAGGATTAAAGAAGGGCATGGCACTTGGTTTCTTGAACTGTTATCTCTGTGTGTGTGAGGGAAACAGTTGAAGCAAATGATTTTGCCCATCAAAGGAACTGCATTTCCCAGGTCAGTCCTTTACGATTTTCCTCTCTATTATCCCTTTGTAGTTCATAGCTATAAACAGTACCATGCGCCACTTGGGTTAGAATTTGAGCCACTCAGTCATCTACCACTATTTACTTGGTGTCTGCTATGTACCTTGCACTATATAAAGTACTTGAAATACCACTATTACTAGGGCCCAATCCCTGGCTTTGTGGAGTTGAGAGTCTGGTGAGAGACAAACACATAAACGTAGAATTACGGTCATATAGGATAAAGGTAACCATGGAGTAAAACAGAATTTTCTAGAAACATGGAAAAGAGGCTACTACTTCTAGAAACTGGAATGGCTTGGCATCTAAGTTAAGGACAGAAGGACAAGTGCAGAATACAAACACAAAGGAGCACATGAAGAGAAAGTGAGCTTTGTCTTCTCCGCCATCACTCAGGTGTTGTTGTATTTGTTTGTTTTTGTTTTTTCTCTTTACGTTTATTTTCTTTAAGTTTAGTAAACCATCTCTTCGTGTCTTCTTTAAACTCCTTGAATTCTTTGATGAAGTTTAGGATTGTTCTTTTATGTCCTATGTCCTGGGGTTCATCTGAGGGGGTTATACTGACTTGATATTTCATATTTCTTGTTTATTCAATCATACCTGCTATATCAACAATTTCCTTGGTTCTGTCTGATGTGAACACAATAGGCTAGACAAAGCACAGAATGTGAGGGCCTAGTTGGGCTTGGAGTTTGGATAGACCATCATAGATGGGACAAAGGGGATACAGGGATCTGGGTTAGGATGCAGGATGTATGTCCTAGCCGAAGCCTGAAGGTTTGAGAAGGCATAGGTGGGGTTTACCAGTCTAGGCAGAGCACTGGGTGTGGGACGAAGGATAGGACCTGGTAGACTCACCAGGCATCACAAGATGTACAAGCCAGCTGGGTCTGGGAATTGGATATGGCCATAACTTCATTTCCAACAAATCTATTTTTCTATTCCTGTTTTATTATTTGGAGAAACCTTGAATATTTTTCAGTTAATTTTTCTTATATCTGTATAACATCTTAGTGACTGGCCTTAGTACTTCACTATGCACATATAACATCACATTTTACTAGCATCAAAACTTTGTTACTTAACAGGGAATTGTTCAAAGTTGCAAACCTTATCTTCTATTTGCATTGTAATCATCTTAAATATTTCCCTTATATACACTGAGAACAACTTCTATATTATCATTTGCTTTAACCTTTGATCATAACTTATTAAAATCATAAAATGGAAGATATTAGCTTACTATGGTTGTCAAAACATTATGTCACAAAATTTCTGTTCTTTTTTTAATTGCTTTTTTATTTAAAAAATTTTTTAATTATTGTTGCTAAAATTTGTTCCCAGGGAAAAATGTAAGGAACATCTACCTATTCTTCTAAGGACCCAATGACAAATCAAGGCACAATTCTTCTAAAGTTCACTCTGAGGAGCCTATGAGTTTACTGGTCTTCCTTACAGAGCATAGGTGAGGGGTTACTTGCAGGGATGTGGTGACTCCTTTCCCAACAGTCTGCATCTGAAAAGCTTTGCCTATCAGGGATGAAGACTTCCCTGGAGCTGCATAGATGGATCCCTACTCCCTTACTCCTCCCCAGCCTATATACTCTAGCCCCTCCCCAAGGATATATGCAATTAATGCTGAATGACCCAAAATGTTGTTTACTTGGAGAATAGTCACTCACAGCAGTTGGTGTAGAAAATAATTGGATTCGTTATGGCATTTCATTCATGTATATCATTGTACTTTGCTCATGTTCACACTCCATTGCTTGCTCTTCTCCCCTTCCACCTCCTACTGGTTTTTCATCCACAAAGATAATTCCCCCTCTGAGAATGTATATATAGTTCTAGAGGTTGTAAGTTCAATGGAAAAAATATTGAAGCTGCATCTTCTTTTGAGAGATCTCTCTTTGGTTTGCAAATGGCTACATTCCTGCTCTGCCATCTATCATGGTCTCTCAATCTCTCTCTGTCTCTCTGTCTCCCTCCATATTTTAAAAAATGGTCTCACTACATAGCGCAGGCCAGCTTTGAATTCTCCTGCCACAGGCTTCTGAGAGATGGGATTATGGTAATATGCCACCACAGCTAACTACAAATATATACCTAATCTTACAAGAGTGCCAGACATATTGGGATAAAGCTTATCCATATAATCTCATTACATATTAATTACCTTTTAAAATGTCAAATTTCCAAATACAATCATATTCCAAGGTACTGTATAGGTCTTCAACAAAGGAAATTTGGAGTTTATCCCATAAGAAAGTCTGTCTTATAGACAACATTCTTGGTCTTTGTGTCTTCATATCATCACTCTTAGTGTTCCAAATTCCTTTGCTTTAAGCTTCCTTGTTAGCTTCTCAAAGTAAATTTGTTCAAAGACCAAGAATTCCTAATTTCCTTCCCTTGATTTTTCTATCATATCTAAAGGGTATTTTCCGTGGGTGGGAAGTTGTGGTTTAGCTATTATTTATTTCTAGCCACTAAAATATCACATACCATTCCCTTCTGGCCACCATGGTTTCCAATGAGGTGATTACTCTATGGATCCTTTCAAAATAGGTTTTCATTGTCTTTAGTGTTCAAAAGTTTGACTCTGATATAACTTGACATAAATTTTGCCGTTTTGGGCTCACTTAGCATCTACAGGCATATACCTTCTGCCAAAATTAGTAAAATTTAAATTACTTTTCTCCAAATGCTTCACTGCTACACTTTGGCCCTCTCCTTCTGGAACTCCAGAAGCATGGACTTTACATATTTTATTTTAGTCCTATAAGCTCCTGGGGTATTATATTTTGTAGTGAGACTTTCCTTTGGGCCAACCCATCTCCATTTTGCCCATCCTGCTTCCTCCAGGTCTGGCTGGCAACTCCACCTTTCTTCTTCCAGAGCTTTCTCTGTTCAGAAGTCCCTGTTATATTCCTGCCTAGCTATTGGCCATATAGCTTTTTATTAAACCAATCACAGTGTCACATTGTCACACATTGTAAGTAAATGTGGTGATTCCCCTGCAGGCTTTACAGCGGGCAGGAAAAAAATAAACTATCCACAAAGAGACAAAAATGAAACTCAGATCAGTCCAATTTTATTGTAACCTGTGCTGGACCAGGACTTCTAGAGTCTGGCCCAGATCATTTTACTTTAGTCATATGTAAGCAGCCACAGCACAATTTTTGAAAAAAAATTATTCAGATAACAATTAACTCAGCCCCAAGTGCACACTTTAAGACAGGTCTACATTCTTTACTAAGTACATCAGACTTCTTTCACAAGAATGGATACTGTCGACCCAGAGATAGTGCCCAAGATTTAGGGTCTAGAGAGTTTGACTGAGGTAAACATAATATCTGAGGGGTCACGATTGGTCTGGCCCTAAGATAACATAGAAGTCACTTAGGGTGTTATAAAGCACCCTAATAGTGGGGTTTATGGTCTAAAAACAATGCTCAAGATTACATAAATTCTGGAGATACAGCAAACCCTGTCTCATCAGATAGGAAAGGTTCACCAGGTTGTAAAACTACATCGTTCCTAGCATTCCAGGAAGACCAGCTATACACCTCATTCCACTGAAGAGGTAAGCTGTGTGTTTAACTTTCCTGGCTTCTCCTGTGCTCATCTGTGTGCAAAAGGCTTCTTGCTCTCTACAATAAAATATCTCACAACATTATTTGTTTAATTTGTCATTTACATTAAGCAAGGTCAGAGTGGCTTGTCACAGCCTGAACAAGGTGGAAGCCTAGGCTCCTCCCCTGACCTCTGCTGACAGTGAAGGGCGGAGCCACCTGCTGGTGTGTAGTGTTTGGTTAGTTTTCTGTCCTGCTCCTTTCTCCTTTCCTGAGCCCTTTTCTAGAGAGAGAGAGAGTGGGCTTTTCTAGGGCTTTCATTTTGTCTGAACCTCTTGGCATTTTTGTAATCTCTAGAACTTGTTCTTGAATATTTGAAGCAGAAACTAAATATGCAGATTCATCTCGTTCCTTGGCTCTAAAGATTCCTACCTCAATTATCTTGTTTTATATGCCTCTCAGAGTCTTCTTGGTTTTGTTTTAGATACAACTTCCAGGGCTTTAAACTGGATTCAACGAGGGAAAGAATACGTGGTCTAGCTTCCTGGAACTGGAAGTCATATAACCCTATGTTATAGTTCTCTGTCTTTGACTTTTTGACCTCCTGACAACAGCTGACTCTGTAAACTATACCTTCATTCTTTTTAAAAAGATTTATTTAATTTTTACATTATGTACTTGGTGTGTGGGGGGGAGGGGTATGTGCATGTACATAAGTGCAACTGCCTGTGGAAGCCAGAAGTGTCAGATTCCCCTTGAGCTGGAGTTACAGACAGTTGTGAACTGTGCAGTGTGTGTCTGGAAACTGAGCACAGTCCTCTGCAAGGACTGCTGAGTCATGCCTCCAGCCTTTTTCTCCCTCCCTTGCTGTTCATTCTTAGTCAACATTATGGACTTCTTTTCCTAGCTGAGAGATGTTGAAGTTCTTTATGTTTCTTTGATAGAGTCTATCAGATTGAAAATTTTTCAATTTATAGCCTGTTATGATTGACTCTGAGTTATGAATACTAAATTCAGAGATGTTTTTTGTCAAGTTGCTCGCCCATATATCTAATAATTGCTTATAGGATATAAATACTTAAATATCTTGCATGCATTTCACAGTTAAAATATAAAAAAACTAAGCTCAGGCCAGGCATTGGTGGTGCACTCCTTTAATCTCAGCACTTGGGAGGCAGAGGCAGGCAGATCTCTGTGAGTTCAAGGCCAGCCTGGTCTACAGAGTGAGTTCCAAGACAGGCTCCAAAAAACAATACAGGGAAACCCCTGTCTCGAAGAACCAAAACAAACCAAAACAAAAAGCAAAAACTAAAAAAAAGTAAGCCAAATATTTTCCACTCAAACCTTTTATTTTCCTGGAGAATTTGTATGGTAGAAAGATTAATAAGCATTCATTCTCTGTGGCCTCAAATTAAAGTTCAGTTCACATGTAACTATGGAGAAGTCATTCAATTTGTACATACAGCACTCTTACCATTTATTAAGTTAGGTAGCAATAATAACTACCTCACAGGTTGAAAAGTGGTTTACTATGAATTAAAATTCTTCAAGTACTGCTTTTTTCAAAAGGTCAAATCCAAACCCACTGTCATGAGAAATAAGGCTTAGTTCCATGCACTGATATTCTCCCTGTCACGGACTCCATTTCCTTTACCAATACATAATCCACACTAGGACCTACAAACCTTGCAATTTTCAAAATGTACCAGGTGCTATTTGTACTTGGCCCAGCCCTTTTAAAGTAATTCTTGTCTTTTAAGGAGCTGCCCAAACACTCAAAATCACGCCACTGAAGAGCCTCTCTTGGTTCATTTAACACTTACATAACATTTTCCCTTCTCTAGATAGTGTCCTAAAAGCCTCACATCCATTAACTCATTTTATCTGTACAGTTCCATGGGTCACACTATTATTATCACCATTCTAATGGTAGAGAGTGAAGCATAGAGGGATTATACAACTAGTAAGAGGCTAAGTGACTCTATTAAACTAGGTTTATCTCCTCAAGTTTAGACTGAGTACTTCTTTTATGTGCTTCTGCTTAACTCTAAACACACTTCAAACTTAGTGCTTATCAGCTTTGGCATTGCCTATTTCCACTCCATTGCATGGTCATGGGGAGCTCTCTTTGTATTTCAGCATGAGGCACAGGATCTGGCTGTGGTGGGTTCAGTGAGAATGGCTCCCATAAGTTTACATATTTGAATGCTTGGTACCTAAATGGTGGAAATGTTTGTGGAAAAGTAGGAGATGTGGCTCTTTCACAAAAGATATGGCCCTTTCAGAAAATGTATGTCCCTGGAGGTGGGCATTGAGGTTTCAAAAGTTCATGCTGTGCCCAGTCTCATTGTCTGTGTCTCTACTTTATGCCTATGGATCAAGTGTAAGC
The DNA here is from genome assembly GCF_017639785.1 of Mesocricetus auratus. Lineage (NCBI taxonomy): Eukaryota > Metazoa > Chordata > Mammalia > Rodentia > Cricetidae > Mesocricetus > Mesocricetus auratus. The sequence continues at coordinate 14,491,006 of NW_024429213.1, read as the reverse complement.
ACTCAGCTACTGCCCCAGCACTGTGCCTGACTGTCTACTGGTATGCTTTCCACCATAATTGTCATAGAATCACCCTCTGCACTGTAAGCAAACCTCCAATTAAATACTGAACTTTCTTTTCGTTTTCTTTTTCTTTTTAAATTTAAATTTAAATTAGAAACAAGATTGCTTCACATGTCAATCCCAGGTCCCTCTCCCTTTCCCTCCCCTCCTCCCACGCCCTCTCACTAACTCCCCCCCAATAACCCCTCCTTTCCCCAGGGAGGGTGAGGTACTCCATGGTGGTGTCCATAGTCTGTCATTTCATCCAGGGCAGGGCCTAGACCCTCCCCCAAGAGTCCAGGGTGAGAGTGCATCTCTCATTGTTGGATGGGAGCCCAAAGTCCATTTGTATACCCGGGATAAATCTGATCTACTACCCAAGTCTCAATAGATTACCTAGGCCTCCTCACTGACACCCACCTTCAGGGGGCCTTGATTAGTCCCATGCTGGATTCCCAGGCATCAGTTTGGGTTTCAAGAGTTAACCTTTGTCAGGTCAGCTGTTTCTGGGGGTTAAACTAGCCCAGTCTTAACCCCTTTGCTCATCAGTCCTCCATCTCTGTCACTGGGTTCCTTGAGTTCAACTTAGCGTTTACCTGTGGGTGTCTGCCTCTGCTTCCATCAGTCATTGGATGAATGTTCTTTTTCCCAGACTCTCTGGCCATAGGATTGTAGGCTGGCACTCTCTTGATCTATGTCTAAAATCCATATATGAGAGAGTACATGTCATGTTTCTCTTTTTGTGACTGGATTACCTCACTCAGGATGGTTTCTTCTAGTGCCATCCATTTGCCTGCAAATTTCAGGATTCCATTTTTTTTTCTGCTGAATACTACTCCATTGTGTAAATGTACCACATTTTCTCTATCCACTCTTCAGTTGAGGGGCATCTAGATTGCTTCCAGATTCTGACTATTAAAAATAATGCTGCTATGAACATAGTAGGACAGATGTTCTTGTTGTATGAATGGGCATCTTTTGGGTACATGCCTAAAAGTGGAATTGCTGGGTCTTGTAGTAGGCTGATTCCCATTTTTCTGAGGAATCGCCATACTGTAAATACTTCACTTTTATAAGTTCTGTTGGCCATGCTGTCTCATCACAGCAATAGCAAAGTAACTAATGCCCATTAAATATTTGATGGAAAAAGGAATTGTACAATAAGTTAAAAGGAAAATGAACTTAAGGGGAATAAATGTAATACATTTCTCATGGGTTCTAAGGACCAGGATAATAAATTGTGTCTTCACACCAGTTCATGTTAAAACTAAGTAGATTTGTGGTTTGACAGTGACTCCCATTAGAGCCACAAATGGGATATGACTGTCAAAGTTAGAACAATAACTCTTACCACCTTAACCCCTCACAGATAGAGTTTGTGAGAGCTGATTCCAGACATCAGCAGGAGACAACCTTGAGAAGTCAGGTAGAACATTTAAAATCTAAGATGGCGTCCAGTTAGAAATTATGTAAAACTTTCATAATTGTCAAGATTAAAAGGTGACTGAGGGCCATTGAGAGATGCTCTTGATTGAAAAGACCCATTTTGCCTTCAAAGAAAAGAACGTGTTTAAATTTGTTGAAAAATTAATACCTATATCTTTAGATGGATAAAAATCAATATCTGTATCCCACCATTCAGTGAGTTTCAACATAACCTCACTATCAGTCTATTAGCAATGATAAGGCTAAATACAAGGCTTTTGAATACCTCTGATTTTTAGTATTCCATTTGCCTTTCCAGGTTCTGCCAAATTTCTCTGTTAGCCCAGGAAGTACAACAAAATATCTCTCTGTCTGTCTATGCATTTGTCTGTCTGCCTAGAGGTCTTTCTTAACATCAGTTCCTCTTCTGCTAGGGCTCTACTATAAGTCCACATGGATGAGGCTGGACTCACATCTCTGAACCTTTCTATGATGGTTTGAATGAGAATGGCCACCATAGGCTCGTATGTTAGGATACCTGGTCCCCAGTTGATGGAACTGTTTGTGAAAGATTAGAAGGTGTACCCTTATTGGAAGCGGTGTGCCACTAGAAGGCAGGTTTTGAAGTTTTCAAGAGCCTATGCCATTCCCAGTTAGCTCTCTCTGCCTCGTACATCTGAGTCAAGATGTAATCTCCAGCACCATGCCTGCCTGTCTGTTGCTATATTCCTCGCCATGATGGTCAAGGACTCTAATCCCTTGAAACTGTGATCCCAAGATTAAATGCTTTCTTTTATAACTTGTCTTGGTCATGGTGTTTTATCACAGAATATGTACATTAAAACACTTCTATTCATCAATTAGAGGTTACAGTAAATAAATTAATTGCCCAGAAGCTTCTGACATTGAGAAAATCACTAAATTTTGGGCTTCTTAATGTCAATGAGCTTTTTATGATACCCTTGCTGGCCCTATGCTTTGGACACTATGAACTGGAATTATTGGTGACTCCTCAAAGATTAGCTTCTGCATTCCAATTATTATCATCAGTACTATACTGTTTTAATATGAAAAGCAATATTATACCTGCAAAAAGATCTGCTCCAAAAAAACCACTTCATCATGGCTTGAAGGCTACTGCAGTATTTAAAGCACACTACCTGCTTGATTACAGCCTGTGGATCATTTATTTTGTAAAATATCTGTGGTCATTTTGAACCCAAGTTTGCCTTTTCCTCAATTGCAGAGGCTACATACAAGCTCCTATACTGTCAATGACCAGGCTCCCTATTCCTGTTCCCAACAATTAATGTGTGCTCAGGAAATGCAAACTCATTCTAATATCAGCCTAAGTAAAACAGAATTAGGAATAGAAGAAGTAATAAAACAAATAACTAAACCTTAATGCCTAAAGAAGATAATTGCAAGCTTCTCTCTAGCACAGATAATCTCATTAGTGCGTATCAAGTGTGGACTTGATTCTCTGAAAGCACTCTAAAGCATATATAAATGCGTAACAAGATAAAATTCAGATAGCAACATACATTTTAGTTATCCAGAGATAGTTTATAATTGATATCTGTCTGAGACCAGACTGGAAATCAGCAAGTTATTTAAAATAACACCAGAGAAACAGAATGAATTACTTGCTTGCTCATTGCCATTAGTCACTAAATATTTGTGTAACACAAATATGTGGGTGAGGGGATGAAGAACCAATAAACCCAAGAGAATGGGACAATGAGGGAAAGTGAGGAGGGACATATAGACACTAGAATGTTCGGTGATAATGATGAATATGGCAAAAAAAACAAGGAAAACAAAACAGGACAAAAACAGGCTATGGCAATGACAAGGTTACAATGATCTGTGTCAGTGGCTCAGATATGTCTTTAGGGATGGACTGTAGGCATTTGCACTTCACTGATTTGACCCCAGAAAAGATAAATGATGGCAAAATGGTGAAAGTAAGTGATGAGGAAAAAGAAAATAAAAAATGAAATTCCAAAGAAACTAAGGTGAGGGGAAGAAAGCATGTGGTAAAAACTGAAGCTAAAATTATTTGAGATTTATCTATTTTAAGAGGTGCTTGATGTGATGAGGCAACTCTAGTCATAATTATGCACTCAATTCCTAATTCAATGCCCATCACATTATAAGTGTTCAAGATTAGTATGAATCAGGATTTGTGTGTATCTACATATGCAGGCATACTTCTATACAAACTTGGGAGAGGGTTAAAATTTCTTCTCAACAGAGAAACAAGAACCCAGGTCAAATGTACTCCTGCCTCTGTTTTCACCAAGCCTTTGCCCTCTCTATTACACCAAGCCCCAATAATGCCCCTCTTCTCAAGATCACAGCTTTCCTGTCTATAGCATCCATCTTGCTCTGAGTCTGTTTGTATGATTCACTGTATTTTCTGTTCACTCATTCAGGACAAAGAGCAGTCAGTCACATTATGTTAGCACTGAGGAAGACACACAGTAGGTGCATGAAGATACAGAGCATCTGGATTAATTGAGTGGAAAATCACAGAATTCATTTTTAATTGAGCTCTTTTGCACTTTACTAAATGAGCTATTGACAAGTTTTCTTTAATTTGGAGAAGAGTGTAGAAGAGGTTCTTCAAAAAACTAAAAATAGATGTACCATATGACCCAATATTTTTTTACATAAATAGAAGCATGATTTTTTTCTACAAGGAATTATGTTAAGTTACAAAAGAAGAGTAGCAACCTTCCAGCATGATGGCTGACGGCTGCCTTTTATTTCTTTGGGGAATATGTACACAGGGCTGTTTATTGACCCCTTTCTCCTCCCAGAGAGCATCTTGACCCAGAGGTCATATTGAGAACTGAAATATCCCAGGGCTAGTCAACCTACAATGATCATAAATACTTTGGGGTACACATCAAGTTTGATTACATATTTTAGGTCAAAAGCCCATTTTAAGGCATCCTTATTGGAAATAATTTAATGTCTTCGTATACTATTAAAGGGTCTCAATGTTGTCTGTAGAGTCCCTAGAAGTTCATTGGCAGACAAGGGCCTTGAAAATGATAAGGGCACCTAAATTTGAATAGCACAGCCTAGTCTAAAAAATATACCATATTCATTGTAGCAGGCAATTCTCAGAGCCATCCTGTGAGGTATAATTTAGTCTATTGGTTTTAAGATTAAAAAGTACAGTTCAGAAAACTGAAGTGACCCATTACTATTAAGTGAGATATAAATCTGTAAATATTTCAAATACTAACTCTTTCTACAAACTCCTGTTCCTCAGTCTCACCAGCAAGAACATCTTGCCATACTCCCCCTGATAAGTATTTTTAAAGCTCTTACCTTTGGGTCCCTGTCCATGATAACTCTGAGCCAATCTGGCTTATTCTTCCTACCCACAAACCTTCATGCCAGGTCTGGTCAGATGAACACGAGTCATTTATCCACTATAAGCCTCATTTCATCTCCATGAAGTCATTTGAGAAAAAATTAATAATGTTTGCCTATTTATTTGTGCATTTTATTAAACTGTACTTTTCAAATCTAGCAAAGTTCTGGGCCACAGTAAGGGCTAAGTGATTATCTCCTATTTGGAATTTCTGTCTGACTAAAACTTCCATCTAGCACTTATTTCCATTTCTGCTGTATCAACTTCTATCTTACCTTGAGATTTAACTCAAGTTTAATGGTCTTTGTTAAAACAACTCATAATTGTTTTTTTTTTGCACACTCCAGTTTCGTGGGTCTAGCTACTAAAAGAATTCAGGTTATTTTTCTGTCTAAAAGTAATATAACAGAAGAAAAATGTACTTTAATATCTTCATATGACAGATACTTATTGAGTCACTTATAAACCTCATGCTCAGTAGGTATTCAAGACACAAAGGTTAGTACACCATAAGGCATTGCCTCTGGACATTCATAAAGAAGATCAGACACATTAAAAATGTATTACTACACTATGGGACAAGTATTTTAATAGTTTACTCCTTTACAGTTCCCTTTATTGACAGTACTGCCCCTTAGAAGTCGATATATGACAGGTTATAGCACTGTCTGGTACTGTCCTGCGTGTCATAAAATAACTCATCCCCCCTATAATAAACATGTTTACTTTGCTTTCCCTATGCCCAAACCTCCCTAAGTTTACTTATCTTTACTTTTTTAAACAGCATCACCACCCACCTCATTTCTCTTAATTGACAAGCTTTACTTCCTAATTCTTCGGTTGTTTTATGTTTGGATTATTGTTCTTCATCCATCTCATTTGACTTCTCATGATCGTGTTTAATCTAGAAATCCCAGGCTTTTTTATTTATGGATTCTTTCATCCAGTCCCATGCCTTCTACTATCATATGTTCACTAATAATATTGAAATGAGCATTTGGAATAATAGTCCTTACTTATAGGTGATTTTATTGTTAGAAGTAGAAAGAGATTGCTAAACATTTTACAGTATGCAAATCTACTTTCAATAAGAAAGAGTTATATCTAAATGCCTAGTTTATTACCAACCTTATTTATTTCCTAGCCAAAGTGCCAATTTTACTGAAGCTGAGAAATCATGATTTAAGGCAACTATAAGTACTTAACATTCCCTAACAAATATTTTTGTTTCATTTTCAAACAACAATTTTGAGCATATGAAATAGAATATGGTTGGACATGTCTGTAATCCTAGTACTAGTAAGGCAGGAGGATCATGAATTCTTAGCTAGCCCAGGCTACATATTCAGACCAGTTTCAGAAGAAAAACAGAAAGAAGAAAAAGAGAACAAAGGGAGAGATGAGAAAGGAAGGAGGGAAAAGAATGGTCAGGAAGGAAAAAACAACAAAAAATAAGGCACAAACACACATACTTACATATGTGAATTTGTACATACATGAATATATACTTCAAACCCATGCTCTTAATGACTATTTGCAGAAATGAACAACAGTAAAAATATAATTTATTATCTATGTATCTCATCTCTAGCATCTGTGGCCCATATTCTGAAAACTGAAAATCAGTTTTTACTCTTTCTCTTAAGGATTCTCCCCAGATATCAGCTACAAAGTCTCCTATTTCTCTATTTTTGACAAATATCAGAATTGTTCAGTTTTGTGAATTTTTGCTACCACAATCCAAGTTCAGCTTCTAATATCATCCTATTTCATTTACTGAAAGAGCCCCCCAACAGGTTTCATTGTAAATCCTCTAATCTATTCTTTAGTCTAAGTTCAAAGAAAACCTTCTAAAATACAAATATGACCATATTACTCCGACATTTTGCATCTTTCAGATTTTTTAAGTTAAAATATTATTATGTCATTTCCTTCTTCCCTTTTCTGTCTCCAACTGCTCCTATACCTCCCCTCCCCCTTTGCTCCCTCTTAAATTTATGGCCTCCTTTGCTTTGTGAGCATTACACACACATATGTGCATATATATATATGTAAATACAACTTGCTCAGCCTAGTGTTGCTTGTATGTATATGATTTCAGGGTTGATCAATTGATATTGGATAGCCAATTAAGGAACTTTTCCTTGGGAAAGACTATCTCTCCAGCTCAGAGCAGTTATTAGTTGCCTGTAGTTTTTGTCTATGGGTGAGGTCCGTGAGATTTTCTCCTTCCATGTTAGTATGTATTGCCATTGTTCAGGTCTTGTTTAGGTAGGCATATTGCTGAAGCTTCATGGGTGTAGCTTCCCTGTCATTTCTAAGGGACACAATCCCACAGTAGATTTCTTGATCCTCTGGCTCTTACAATCTTTCTGCCCCCTCTTCTGCAATGTTCCCTGAGCCTTAGGTATTGGAGTTGTGTTCTAGATGCATTTCTTGGACGTGACACCCCACTATTAGTTGTTCTCTGCATTTTGACCAGTTGTGGCTTTTTGTAATCGTCTCTGTTCAGGAGTAAGAGCTACACCTTCCTGTGAGACAAAGGATAAAAATTTAGGACATAGTTAAGAATCCTTTTGGTTTAGTAAAGTGATGATAGTAGGTTTCCTAAGATCTGTTACTTCACTAGCCCCAGGAAGTTTGGTTAAGGTTCTAGTACCAGGTATGACTTCCATCCTGTTGAGTGGGTCTTATGTCCACATATACAGTTGTTGGTTACCACCAAGATATGAGTGCCATTATTGCACATTTGGGGATATCTTTTTCATGCTGGTCATTGTTGTAGATAACAGGCATTATGTAGAACTATTGAACTATGTTCTGGCACTATGAAAGCTAATCTTCAGGGAAGAGGCCCCCAAGTCTGGTGTCTGAAGTGTATGACATCTTCAGCAGTAATAATATGCCTTCAATCTCTGGGAGGCAACCAATATGCCAGTCAGTGTTTGAAAGAACAGAAAGACCTTGACTCCTGATTTACCTTCATAGGTTTCCCAATACACTTTTAACTCAGACTCATCAGGTTATTAAACAAACTTGACATGATTTTGTACAAGTTTGCTTTGCAGTTCTGAGAAGGAAACCCATGCTATTGTGAATGCAAGGCAAGCACTCTATCACTGAGCTATGAACACAATTTATGTAACTTCTCATGTCTACTCAGGAGTAGTACCACTTTGTCATAATACAGATGTGGGCAAACATACGGAACAGGTATGGTCAATTAAACATGCAATATGATATTTTAACATGTTTTTATCAAAGAAATGAATATTGAAATCATACTAAGTTAGCATTCCATAGTTTTCAAAATAACCATAATAAAGAGAATGAGAATACAAAGTTCTGGTAGGTGTGTGGGTGTACAAGAATGCTCATACACCTGTAGTAGGAATGTTCATTGGTTCAACTCTCCTAGGAAAGTAATGTCATCTACTAAAGTCGAACATCTATTTACCTTATAATTCAGCAGTGTCACTTCTAGATATAAATCTAAAATAAAAGATTTATACAAAATATAAATGAATGCAATCACATATATAATGATAAGTTTGGGATTATGAATTAGGTGGCAGAGCTATTGTGCAAATTGGTTATAAATATTTCTTTGTCTTTTTAAAATTTCATTTAACATTTTTTCATTTATTTTACATACCAACCACTGTTTCCCTTCCATCCTTTCCTCCTGTTTCCTCTTCCCCCACTCCCACTTATTCCCTCCCCATCCATTCCTCCATCTCCATTCAGAAAGAGCCAGGCCTCCAATGGCCTTACACAAAGCATGGCACAAGCCAATTCCTTCCCCTGCATAAAGACTGGGCAAGGTAATCCAGTATGGGGAACAAGTTCCCAAAAGCTAACAAAGTGCCAGGGACAGGTCCTGATCTCACTGCTAAGAGTCTTACAAACAGACCAAGCTACACAAGTGTCACACACTTGCAGAGGGCCCAAGTCAAGCCCATGCCAGCTCCTTAGCTGTTGGTTCAGAGTCCATACGCTCCCAGGAGCTCAGGTCAGCTATCTCTGTGGGTTCCTCTATCATGACACCCCTAGCTTCTACAATCCCTCCTCCCTTTCTTCAGGAGGATTCCCAGAGCTCCACCCAGTGCTTGGCTGTGAATCTCTGTATCTGCTTCCATCCGTTACTCAGGAAAGACTCTCTGATGACAATTGAGGTAGTCACCAATCTGATTACAGGGGAAGGCCAGTTCAGAAACCCTCTGCACTATTGCTGGGAGTCTTAGTTGGGGGTCATCCTTCTGGATTCATATGAGTTTCTCTGGCACGAGGTTTCTCCCTAACCCCAAAATGCCCCCACCCCGCATCAAGATGCTTCTTTAGTTACTGTCTCCCTCTGTCCGGTCCCCAACCTGACTCCCCTCCTAGCACCCCTAACCTGCTCCCTCAAGTACCCATCCCCCAGTTTACCAGGGGATCTCTATGCTCACTTCCCAGGGAAATCCATGTATCCCCCTTTGGGCCCTCTTTGCTATCTAGCCTCTCAGGAACTGTGGATTGTAGGTTAGTTATCCTGTACTTTATTTCTAATATCCAATTACGAATGAATACATACCATGTTTGTCTTTCTAGGCTAGAGAGATGACTCAGAGGTTAAGAATACTGGCTGTTCTTTCAGAGGTCCTGAGTTCAATTCCTGGCAACCACATGATGGCTTACAACCATCTATAATTGGGTCTGATGGCCCTTTTCTGGCGTGCAGGCTTACATGAAGGCAGAACACTATATACATAATAAATGAATCTTTGTCTCTTTGTCTTTTAAAAACATTTATTTGTGCCGGGCGTTGTTGGCGCATGCCTTTAATCCCAGCACTCAGGAGGCAGAGGCAGGAGGATCTCTGTGAGTTTGAGGCCAGCCTGGTCTATAGAGTGAGTTCCAGGACATCCTCCAAAACAATACAGAGAAACCCTGTCTCGGGAAAAAAAAACATTTATTTGTGAGTGACTGGTTGAAGAAAACTGATTGTTAAGGAGAAATATACATCTTCTATCACAGGTTTAAGCTATGACTTACCTTTAGATCACTATTTATCTTCCCTCGTCCTCTTCTGATTCTTCCTGTGCACACCCCCAAACCTTGCTGTATGCTATTTCCTTCTAGACTGACCTTCATTCTTATCCCAAAATACAACCAAATTGTATTCTTGAGTCTGAGCTGAGATGACACTCAATTCAAGAAATTATCCTGTTAATCTTTTCAGAAAAAAATCATTTTCTTGCATTGATTCTTTGTATTGTTTGTTTCAATTTAATTAATTTCAACCCTGATTTTGAATCTCTCTTCCTGTCTACTTTGTCTGGAGGGAGTGGTTTGTCTTTCAAATGCTTTCAGCTGCATGATTAAGTTATTAATTTGTATCTCACATGTTTCTGTTCTGTGTAGGCACTTAGTGCTGTAAACATTGCTCTCAGAATGCCTTCATTGTGTCTTATGATTTTTAGTATATTGTGTTTACATATTCATTCAATCCTAAGAATTTTTTAATTTCCTTCTTGATTTTTCCCTTGATCCAATTATCACTCAGTAGTTTTTTGTGTGTGATTTTTTGTACTTTCTGTAGAAAATTGCTGCTGGTACCCAGATTTATTCAGTTGTGGTCAGATAGAACACAGGGTGTGATTACAATTTTCCTATATTTGTTGAGACTTGTTTTGTTTCCTAATATGTGGTTCATTTGGAGAAAATTTCACAGGCTGCTGGGAAGACTGAGTCTTCTTCAGTGTTTAGATGTAATACTCTGTAGACATCTGTGTAGCAAGCTTTCTTGTTGGACTATGTTTGGATCACCAGTCCCCAAATAATGACATTGAGACTTATTATTAATTATGAAAGTTTGAACATCATTTTAAGCTTGTTTCCAACTAGCCTTTTTAAACTAAATTTATTTATTTATTTTACATCCCAGTCCAAGTTTCCTCTCCCTCCTCTACTCCCAGCCCCTCCCCCATCCACCTTCTGTTCCCACCCCTCAATCCACTTCTCCTTCATTTCTGTTTAGGAAAGGGCAGGTCTCCCATGACTATCAACAAAACATGGCATATTAAGTTTCTGTAAGACTAAGCACCTCTCTACATGTTAAGGCTGGGCAAGGTGAGCCAGTATGAGGAATAGGGTCCCAAAAGCCAGTAAAAGAGTCAAAGACAATCGCTGTTCCCACAGTTAGAAGTCCCACAAGAGAACCAAGCTACCCAACTGTGACATATATGCAAAGTTCATAGGTCAGTCCCATTCAGGCTCCCTGGTTGTTGGTCCAGTCTTTGTGAGCCCCTATGAGCCTGGATTAGTTGATTCTGTGAGTTTTCTTGTGTTGAATGTGAGCCCTCTGGCTCCTACAAACCCTTCTCCCCCTCTTCTTCAGGATTGCCTGAACTTTGCCTAATATTTGGCTATGGGTATGCATCTGTTTCCATCAGCTGCTGACTGAGGCCTCTCTGAGGACAATTGAGCTAGGCACCCATCTGGTTACTGGAGATGGCCAGTTCAGGCTACATGTCTGCTATGGCTAGAAGTCTAAGCTGTGGTCTTCCTTGTAGATCCTGGTAGATTCCCTTGCACCAGGATTTTTACCTAACCCCAAAATGCACCCTGTTTCCAGTAGTCTCTTTCAAAACTCTCTCCTACCCACCTGAAGCCTCAGTCCACTCATGATATCTCTTCTATTTCTCCTTCCCAAGGAGATTGTAGTGCCCCCATGAGCCCTCCTTATTACCTAGCCTCTAAGAGGTTGTGTATTTTAGCATAGTTATCCTTTATTTTATACCTACTATCCACTTTTGAGTGAGTACATACCATATTTATCTTTCTCAGTCTGTGTTACCTCACTCAGAATAATTTTTTCTAGTCCCATCCATTTGCCTTCAAATTTCCGAATGTTACTGTTTTTTAACAGCTGAGTAATATTCCATTGTGTAAATATACAACATTTTCTTTATCCATTCCACTATTGAGGGACATCTAGGTTGTTTCCACATTTTGGTTATTACAAATAAATCTCTTATGAACATAGTTGAGCAAGTGTCCTTGTCTAATGAGTGTGTATCTTTTGGGTATATGCCCAAGAATTGTATTGCTCAGTCTTGTAATAGACTGATTCTCATTTTTCTAAGAAATTGCCAAGTGACTGTACATGTTTGCATTCTCACCAGCAACAGTGGAGTTCCTCTTTCTCCACATCCTTGCCAGCATGAGCAGCCACTTGTGCTATTGTTCTTAGACATTCTGACAGGTATAAGATGGAATCTCAGAGATGTTTTGATTGGCATTTCCCTGATGGATAAGGATGTTAAACCCCTCCTTATGTGTTTCTCAGGCATTTGAGATTCTTCTGTTGAGAATTCTGTTTAGATCTTTAATTGGATTATTTGGATTGTTGATATCGAGTTTCTTGTGTTCTTTATATATTTTGGGAATCAGCCCTTAGTCAAATCTTTTCCCACTCTGTAGGCTGCTATTTGTCCCTATTTGTCCTATGGATGGTGCCCTTTGCCTTACAGAATCTTTTCAATTTCACAAGGTCCCATTTATTAATTGTCGATCTTGGTGTCCTGTTCAGGAACTTTTCTCCTGTATCAGTTCATTCGAGAATACTTCCTACTTTCTCTTCTATCTGGCTCAGTATATCTGGATTTATGTTTTGATCTTTGATCTACTTGGACTTGAGTTTTGTGCATAGATACAAAAGTGGATCTATTTACATTCTTCTACATGATGACATTCAGTTGGACCAGCACCAAGTATTGAAGATACTTTCTTTCTCCCACTGTATAATTTTGGCTTCTTTGTCAAAATAGCATGTTTATAGGTGTGCATATTTATGTCTGGAATTTTGATGCAATTCTATTGATTAACCTGTCTCTTTCTATGCCAATACCATGTGGTTTTTATTACTATAGCTCTGTAGTAGAGCTTGAAATCAGGGAAGGTGATACCTTTAGAAGTTCTTTTATTGTATAGAATTGTTTTAGCTATCCTGGATTTTTTTGTTTGTCAATATTTAGTTGAGCATTTTTTCAAGGTCTATAAAGAATTGTGTTAGGGTTTTAATGGGGATTGTGTTGAATATATAGATTGCTTTTAGTAAGATGGCCATTTTTAGTAATGTGGCCTGGACTGGTGTCTTGCATACCCTAAGAGACTGTGGATGCCAGCCCAGACTACTATACCCAACAAAAGTGACAATCAGCATAGATGGAGAAAACAAGATAGTTCATAACAAAACCAAATTCAAACAACATATATATACAAACCCAGTTCCACAGAAGGTAGTAGAAGGAAAACTCCAACACCAGGAAGGTAACTACACCCACAAAAACACAGGCAATAAATATTCTCACAGCAGCAAAACCCAAAGAAGGGAAACACACACACACACACACACACACACACACACACACACACACACACATGTGCACGTGCACACTATCTCCACCAACAATAAAATAATAGGAATTAGCAATCATTGGTCATTAATATCCCTTGATATCAATGGACCCAATTCACCAATAAAAAGACACAAACTTACAGAATGGATATGAAAACAGTATTGATCTTTCTGCTGCAAATAGGAAACACACCTCAACATCAAAAATAGACATTACCTCATAGTAAAGGGTTAGAAAAAGATTTTCCTATCAAATGGACCTAGGAAGAAAACTGGTAATGCTAACCTAATATCTAACAAAATAGACTTCTAACCAAAATTAATCAAAAGAAATGGAGAAGGGCATTTCATATTCTTCAAAGGAAAAATTCACTAAGATAATGACTCATTTATGAACATCTATGCTCCAAATACATGGGCACCGACGTTTGTAAAAGGACATTATTACTAAAGCATAAGTGACACATTGAACCACACACACTAATAGTTGAAAACTTTAACACCCCACTCTCATCACTAGACCGGTTTTCCAGACAGAAAGTACACAGAGGAATAACAGATATTATGACTCAAATGGACCTAATAGGGATGACTCAAAGCAATTCCACTAAAATCAGGAACATGACAAGGTTGTTCCCTCACTCCATATCTATTCAATATGGTACTTGATGTTATATCTAGAGTAACAGACAACGAAAGAAAATCAAGAGAATGAAAATTGGAAAGAAAGAATTCAAAATATAATTATTTCCAGATAATATGAAAGTATATATAAGCGACCCCAAAAACTCTACCAGGGAATTCCTACTGCTGATAAACACCTTTAGTCAAGTGTCTGGATACAAGAATAACTAAAAATATGCATATCCCTCATATATATGAAGGATAAATGAGTGAGAATGGAATTAGGGAATCAAGACCCTTTACAGCAGCCTCAAATAATATAAAATATCATGGTGTAACTCTAATCAAACTAATCAAACAAGTGAAAGACATGAATGGCAAGAGCTTCAAATCTTTGAAGAAAATGAAGATATTAGAAGATGGAAAGATCTCCCATGCTCATGGATCACTAGGATTAGCAGTAAAAATTGCTACCTCACTAAAAGCAATCTACAGATTCAATGCATTCCCCATTAAAATCCGACCAGGTCTTATAACCTCATTAACCCTTATTTTTAAATCTGTCCTGTCACTTAGTTACATCTCCTCAGTAAGGCACATCTGACTTGCTCAAGTCTCTGGTGAAATCCACGTGCCTGAATTCCTCCTTCTTTTTCTTTCCCTGGAAATCCTGCCTATCTTTTCCTACCTAGCCATTGCCCGTTGAACTCTTTCTTAAACTAATCAGGAGTTACCCTAGGCAGAGACACATCTTCACAGTATATACAAATATTCTGCAAAATTTCCCCCTTTTTGCTTAAATTAAAAGGAAAGGGTTTAACTGTAACACAGTAAAACCATATATAATAGGAACAATTATCACATAAGAATTACATTTACAGTGTCTAATCCATTTATATTTGGCAATTTCATAGTGTTCTATTATCTATCCTATCTTGATGAGTCCAAATTCTTATACCTAAACCACTTTCTATTATAACTTGTATTACAATCCTAAAAATATCTTTTTAGACCTTCAAAATATTTTCTTAGATAAACAACTTCAGCTTTTATGTCTCTCAAACTTTATAAACTTTACATTTCTTTTGTAAGTTTTGCTTGTTTTAATTTGGTAACAAAGTAATCAGCATATCTATTTAGTCTTCAAACCCCATCAGAGACCCAAGAAGGAGAAAATATTACCTGAGTTAACAGGAAGTGCAGATCAAACAACTACAGAAATGATGGAAACAGCTGGCTGCCTGGACAGGCACTCCAAGGTTCCTCTGAAACCTGCAGTGTCTATATTCAGCCTACAGGCCTAGAATATCTGACAGACTTTTCTGTGAAGCAGGGAATTTTGAAGGACTATCCTACCTTGTCTTGGCAAAGTCAGACAGTTGTCTTCTTTTGTGTCCTGTTTCACAATTCCTATTTGAAGTAAATTGGTGCTGCCAAGAGCCAACTTGTCTCACTGTCATAAAAAGCCTTATATTATTAAAGTGTTTTATATGCCATATTCCTTAGGTTTCTGAAGCATTTGAAAACCACATATCTATTTAAAATATATCTTTGTTTGACATTTAAAACATCCCTAACATGACTGTAATTTTGATTTTTGTAGAGTACTAGCTACTAACCTGTCTTTCATTATTATCCAAAATAACTTTCAAGGAGGCAAACCAAGGCCTGTTTCTGGGCTACATTCCAGTGCCTGGGTTGCACCCACTGAAAGGGAACTCTGGTCCTCTAACCACAAGGCAAGGAATATGCTCGTTTTGCATCCACTGGAAGAAGGGATGGGAAGGAGACAATACAAAAACACAGTCAGCAACAGAAAAACAAATATGACACCACCAGAGTCTAGAGACTCTACACCAACAAGACTCGAACATTCCAATGCAAATGAAGCATGAGAGAATGACCTTAAATACAACTTCATGAAAATGATAGAGGCCCTCAAAGAGGATATAGGGAAATTCCTTAAAGAGATGGAAGAAAAAACCAAAAAAATGCAAGAAATTGAAGAAAAAAATAAACGAAAAACTACAAAAAATGCAAGACATGGAGGAAAAGACAAAGCAAAAATTATAAGAAACAATTCAAACAGTGTAAGGGTTGAAAGCTGAAATAGAGACAATAAAAAAACACAATCTGAAGAAAGGCTGGAAATACAAAAGCTCGTCAAGTGGTCAGGTACTACAGATGCAAGCATAACCAACAGAATACAGGAAATGGAAGAGAGACTCTCACGTGTTGAAGATACACTAGGAGAAATATATTCATTGACCAAAGAAAATCTTAAGTCCAACAAATTCCTAACACAAAATATCCAGGAAATATGGGACACAGGGAAAAGACCAAACCTAAGAATAATAGGTATAGAAAAAGGTAAAGAAAACCACCTCAAAGGGGCAGAAAACATATTCAACAAAACCATAGAAGAAAACTTTCCCAATCTAAAGACAGACGTGCCAATAAAGGTACAAGAAGCTCACAGAACACCAAATAGAGTGGACCAAAAAAAAACTCCCCTTGCCACATGATAATCAAGACCCCAAACATACAGAATAAAGAAAGAATATTAAGAGCAGCTAAGGAAAAAGGCCAAGTAACATATAAAGGCAAACCTATCAAAATTACACCTGACTTCTCCATGGAAACTCTGAAAGGCAAAAGGTCCTGGATAGATGTTCTACCAACACTAAGAGACCACGGATGCCAGCTCAGACTATTATACCCACCAAAACTTTCAATCACTATAGATGAAGAAAACAAAATATTCCATGACAAAACCAGATTTAAACAATACATAGCCACTAATCCAGCCCTACAGAAAGTTCTGGAAGGAAAACTCCAACCCAAGGAAGTAAACTACAACCAGAAAAACATAAGCAATAGATAATCCCACTTTACAAAAAGGGGTGCAAATCCACATACAATTCCAACAACAACCATTCTAACACAAACAAGAATGAGCAACCAATGGTCATTAATATCCTTCGATATAATGGTTTTGACTCGCCCATGAAAAGACAACAGGCTAACAGAATGGATCAAACACGGAATCTATCCTTCTGCGGCATACAAGAAACATACCTGAACCACAAAGACAGACATTACCTCAGAGTTAAGTGTTGGGAAAAGATTTTCCAATCAAATGGACCCAAGAAACAAGTGGGGTAGCAACTGAAATAGCTAATAAATTAGATGTTAAAATAAAATCAATCAAAAGAGATGTTGGAGGTCATTTCATAATCATGACAGGAGAAATCCACTACAATGAAGTCTCAATTCTGAACATCTATGTCCCAAATACAAAGGCATCCATGTTCATAAAAGAAACATTACTTAAACTCAAATCACACACTTATCATGGGAGACTTCAACACCCAACTCTCACCACTAGACAGGACTACCAGACAGAAACTTAACAAAGATGTAAAGGGACTAATAGAAGTTATGTCCCAATTCAGTTTAACAGACATCTATAGAACATTCCATCCAAATACAAAAGAATATACCTTCTTCTCAGTGCCACATGGAACCTTCTCAAAAATTGACCACATACTTGGCAACATATCAAATCTTAACAGGCAAAAAATGGAATAACTCCATGTATCTTATCAGACCACCATGCATGAAAGTTAGAATTCAACAACACAAATTGCAGAAAACCTTCAAATTCATGGAAATTGAATAATGCGCAATTGTACCATTCCTGGGTCAAATAAATTAAAGACTTTATAGAATTCAATGAGAATGAAGACACAACAAACCCAAACTTATGGCACATTTTGAAACCAGGGCTAAGAGGGAAGTGCATAGCACTAAGTGCCCACATGAAGAAACTGGAGAATAGTCACACTAGAAAATTAACAGCACAACTGAAAGCTCTAGAACACAAAGAAGCTAACTCAACTTAGAGGAGTAGACACCAAGAAATAATCAAATTGAGGGCTGAAAACAATAAAGTAGAAACTAGGAAAACAATACAAAGAATCAATATAATGAACAGTGGGTTTTTTTAGAAAAATCAACAATATAGACAAACCTTTATCCAAACTTACCACATGGCAGAGTGTGAACATGTAAATTAACAAAATCAGAAATGAAAAGGTGGACATACCAACGGACACTGAGGAAATCCAGAAAATTATCAGTCACACTTTGAAAACCTGTACTCCACAAAATCGAAAATTTAAAGGAAATGGACAATTTCTGGATAAATATCACTTGCCAAAAATAACTCAAGAACAGATAAGCAATTTAAATAGACCTATAACCCATAAGGAAATGGAAGCAGTCATCAAAAGCCTCCCAACCAAAAAAAAAGCCCAGGTCCAGATGGCCTCAGTGCAGAATTCTACCAGAAATTCAAAGAACAGACTATACCAATTCTCCACAAAGTATTCCTTGCAATAGAAGCAGACAGACCTTTGCCAAACTTTTTTTTATGAGGCTTCAATAACCTTAATACCTAAGCCACACAAAGACACAACTAAGAAAGAGAACTTTAGACCAATATCCCTCATGAACATTGATTCAAAAACACTCAATAAAATACTGTCAAATCGGATCTAAGAATATATCAGAAAAATCATCCACCATGATCAAGTAGGTTTCATCCCAGGGACGCAGGGATGGTTCACCATATGAAAATCCATCAATGTAATTCACCATATAAACAAGCTGAGAAACAAAATCACATGCTCATCTCACTAGATGGTGAAAAAGCCTTTGACAAAATCCAACACCTTTCCAAGATAAAGGTCTTGGAGAAATCCGGAATAACAGGAACATATCTCAACATAATAAAAGCAATATACAGCAAACCAACAGCCAACATCAAACTAAATGGACAGAAACTCAACACAATTTCTCTAAAATCAGGAAGAAGACAAGGCTGTCCACTCTCTCCATACCTCTTCAATATTGTATTTGAAATTCTATCTAGAGCAATAAGACAACAAAAGGATATCAAGGGGATACAAATTTGAAATGAAAAGGTCAAACTTTCACTATCTGTAGATGATATTATAGTTTACATAAGTGACCCAAAAAACTCTACCAGGGAACTCCTACAGCTGATAAATACCTTCAGCAACCTGGCAGGATACTAGACCAACTCAAGAAAATCAGTAGCCCTACTACAAACAGATGATAAAAGCGCTGAGAAAGAAATCAGAGAAACATCACCCTTTACAATTGCCACAAACAACATAATATACCTTGGGGTAACACTAACCAAACAAGTGAAAGATCTGTATCGCAAGAACTTTTAGTGTTTAGAGAAAGAAATTAAAGAAGACACCAGAAAATGGAAAGATCTCCCATGCTCTTGGATAGGTAGTATCAACATAGTACAAATGGCAATCTTGCCAAAAGCAATCTATAGATTCAATGCAATGTCTTTCAAAATTCCAGCACAATACTTCACAGACCTTGAAAGAACAATACTCAACTTTATATGGAAAAACAAAAAAACCCAGGATAGCCAAAACAGCTCTGTACAATAAAGGAACTTCTGGAGGCATCACCATTCCTGACTTCAAGCTCTGATATAAAGCTACAGTCCTGAAAACAGCTTGGTATTGGCAGAAAAATAGACAGGTCAACCATTAGAATCAAATAGAAGCTCCAGATACTAATCCACACACCTACAAACACCTGATCTTTGACAAAGAAGCTAAAAATACACAATGGAAGAAGAAAAGCATCTTCAACAAATGGTGCTGGCATAACTGGATGCTGGCATGTAGAAGACTGCAGATAGATCCATGTCTATCACCACTCACAAAATTTAAGTCCAAATGGATCAAGACCTCAACATAAATCCAGCTACACTGAACCTCTTAGAAGAGAAAGTGAGAGGTACCCTTGAACGAATTGGTCCAGGAGACTGCTTCCTTAACATAATACCAGTAGCACATACACTGAGATCGACAATTAATAAATGGGACCTCCTGAAACTGAGAAGCTTCTGTAAGGCAAAGGACACAGTCAACAAGACAAAAAGGCAGCCCACAGAATGGGAAAAGATATTCACTAACCCCACATCTGACAGAGGGTTGATCTCCAAAATTTACAAAGAATTCAAAAAGCAAGTCTCCAAAACACCAAAGGACCCAATTAAAAAGTGGGGTACAGAACTAAATAGAGAATTCTCACTAGAGGAGTCTAAAATGGTTGAGAGACACTTAAGAAAGAGCTCAACATCCCTAGCCATCATTTAAATGCAAATTTAATGATACCGTGATTGATGACTTCCTTGTATGTCATCCTAGAGCCTTCATCCAGTGGCTGAAGGAAGCCGAAGCAGACACCCACAGCTAAACACTGAACTGAACTCCTGGAACCCAGTTGCAGAGAGGGAGGAGTGATGGGCAAAGGGGTTAAGACTTGGTGGGTGAAATCCACCAATACAGCTGACCTGAACAAGGGGGAGCTCATGGAACCCAGAATGATAGCTGAGAGGCCAGCATAGGACTGATCCAAACCCCCAGAATGTGGGTATCAACATTCTTTGTGGCCTTGGGCAATAGTTCAGCATTTAGCCTTGTCATCCAGATGGACTTTGGGAGCCCATTCTACATATAGGGATGCTGTCTCTGCCTGGACACATGGTGGAGGGCCTAGGCCCTGCCCTGGATGATGTGACAGACTTTTGAGATCCCCCATGAAGGGTCTCACCATCCTTGGAGAGTAGAGTGGGGATTGGGTGAAGGGGTGGGGGAGTATTAAAGGGGGTGGGAGAAGAGGGGAGGGACAGGGAGCTGATATTGACTTCTGAAGCAAGCTTGTTTCTAATTTAAATAAAATATTTTAAAAACTAGTCTTCAAGGACTAGACCTTTCTATTTTTACATGAGCTGCATAGATACAGTATGCTAAACAAAAATAGAAACATATGCATATAACAAAATAACCTTAAATTTGTATCAATATACAAAAATCCATCCCAATGCAAAATATTTGAGACTAATAGTTGCTTTTTTAGTTTAAAAGTAGATTCAATAATCTACCCTTTTATCCTAGCATTCCCATATCCCCGCTCCCTTTTCTTTTCAGAACAAGGTCCCTGAATCTAATCTTTGCTTACTTTCTTCCTTGACCATGACCAGTAACAAACACCATATAGGATCCAGACAACCTGTGCATTTCTCATCTTTACATGGCTTTTTCCTTTAATATTACTTTACTCTCTCTTTAAAGACTGCATTTTTAAACTATTTATTTTTCTATGACTGTCTATACCCATTTTCTTTTCCTTCTTCACCATCTAAGCACATTTTAAAGCACACTCTATTTTTCCAGTCTGGAACTGATCAGAGCTTCTGCAGAGTCTTTCTGACCACATGAATCAAACTTTATCCTGGGTGGCTGAATAAGCTCCCTTCAGGTTGGTGAGATCAGAGCCTCATGCCTGCAGCCTTGGCCTGGAGCCAGTCTGTCTGCTCTTGCTCTGGGAGTTTTCTGGGTCCATGATGCAGTAGGCATTTCTACCTAGTCTCCTGCCACTGAGTAGTATATCACCTGCTGCTCATAAACCCTATTCAAGTACTTGGTAGCAGGGCCTCTTTTTTCCCCACTTTTTCTTTTTCTTCTATTTAATTAACATTTTTTAAAACATTGAGAGCTGTGATTCTGTATGCGCAAGCATCAATCCTACCCAAGACACTGTGGTCTCCAGAAAGCCTCAGTTATTTTTTCTTTTGCTTTTTTTCAGGCCCTATGTGGATTTACATGCTGGACTTTGGGCACTAAATGTAGTAAGCTTTCTTGTCAGACTGTTGTTGGATTGCCAGTCCCCAAATAATGACACAGAGACTTAATATTAATTATGAAAGTCAGCTTTTAGTTTAGGCTTGTGTCCTACTAACTCTTATAACTTAATTAACACACTTTTAAAAAACCTATGTTCTGTCACATGGCTCAGTTACCTCTCCTCAGTACAGCACATCTTACTTGCTTTGAGTCTCTGGTGAAATCTGTGCACCTCGATTCCTCTTTCTCTTCCTCTCTCTCCCTGGAAAGCCTGCCTATCCTCTCCTGCCTAGCTATTGACTATTAAGCTCTTTATTAAACCAACCAGAAGATGCCTTAGGCAGGTACACATCTTTACAGTGTACACAAATATTCCACAACACATCTCTTACATCTATTTGATTTATGATGTCATTTCAAAAAATCATATGGAAACCTACTATAGGAACTTAGATTGATATTGTGTGTGTGTGTGTGTGTGTGTGTGTGTGTGTGTGTGTGTGTAAGAGAGAGGAGAGGTCAATAATATACTTACTTACTAGATCCCATAGGATAACAAATAAAAAGTGTCCCTTTTCGTAGTTGTTGGCTAGTGAAATCCCATAGATTCCTCAACATTTCAGGTTAATGCCACCCTCCAGAACTTGATGACAAGACTCTATACCTGAAAACACCACATGCTTATTACTGAACATGGTACTGACAAGGAAACTGCATTCCTACTGGCTAGCTTCCATGGTGTTGGAAGGTGCTGTGCATGCTGTCAAAGGAGTAAAGTAATCATCAGTTTTATCCTGCTGTGAACCCTGTGACCTAAAATAACAAGTATCCTGGCAAGATATCCCCATTCGTATAATAGTGGCTTGAGCATCATGAGAGCAACCAACTACTTTCTGATTGGCTTTAAGTACCACTCCACAAGATGGAACCTTAGCTGGAATCATCATGCCAGAAACCTGTGGGTGAGACACATCACAGGCCCCAAGAGACAACCTAATAGTATTCTTTCTAAATGGACACATAGTATTAAACTGATTCTTAATGACTCCTTGTTGTTATACCTATAGATTAGTGAATCTCTCAACCCTTATCAGAGAAGCTTCTATTTGCAGTAGGTGATAATTAACAATAAGACCCACAATTAGCTAAGATGCAGAGAACAAGAGGCTAAGGAACTTTCACCACTAAATAGAACATCTATACTGTATCATCTCCTCCCAAGACTCAGGAGTTAATATGAAAGAGGGAGCAGTAAGACTGTAAAAGTCAGAGATGATGAATGAATACAAGGAAATACTGTCATCTGCACACAACAAGACAGCTGCACATATGAACCCACAGTGTTTATGACAACATGCACAAGCCTGTTGCAAACTTCAAACCAGACTATGGAGAGTAGAGGTAAACATAAAGTCCTACTTTAGCCCCTAGCTGAGGAGCTATTGGCAATTGATGACTGCTGAGAAAAAAGGGGTCAATTTACTTTCAGAGTGTTGCCACTGGCTTGGTGACCACACTCTAGTGAAAGACCACACACAAACATCAAAGACTAGATTTGATAGGGAGGGTGGGACAGAGGGAGGGAGGGGAGAGACAGAAACACACACACACAGAGAGAGAGAGAGAGAGAGAGAGAGAGAGAGAGAGAGAGAGAGAGAGAGAGAGAGAACTTATGGGTAGGGAAGAGGCATAGAAGAGGGAGGAGTGGGGGAGAAGGCAAATACAGTCAAAACTCACTGTATGAGTTTTCAACAATCTATTTTTTAAAAAGAAACCTATTCAGAGCTGATACTTAATATCATTCTTTTCTACCACCAGCATCCTGTACTATTCACCCTCACATAAACCTGGCACCCTGGATAATAATGTCTTGTTTAGGGTCTTATTTACCATGGTAGTCTTAGCATCTGTCACATGTTCTGGCATATAATAGGCACTCAATGAAAGCTGCTAAATGAATAAATCAAAGAAAATTCATTTCTGTGAAGCCATTTCAACCTTTCCCAGTGAGAACATATTGCTCTTTCCACATTCATAGCACCTTTTCAGGGTGCTCTAGTCTAGGCGGCCTGGTGTGATAACTAGACATATACTGGCTGCTTGCCTTGCAATATTCCATGCTTTGGGGGCCAGGGGTGATGGAGGCAAGGAATTGACCTAATTTATCTTTGTATTTTTTCTGTGATTTACCTTCTTCCTTATTTGGGTGAAGCAGACTTCAACAAATGTTTGCTTGGCTGAATTGAATTTCTTTGCTCTCTAGACCTGTTGGCACAGAGTTTAAAATTTAGTAATGATTGGTTCATGACCTGGAAACAAAAATAACAACTGCACTAGAAAAAATGATATTATAAAAACAGATTAGTGACTGGGAAAAGCAGAGAAAATGAGCATGTAATATGAATAATTATCTTCTAATACAAAATTTTGTAGATAGTTTAAGGAAGGCTATTCTGTAGATATAACCATACTTTTGTGATTATAAGTTATGTGATTCTTCTGTGTTTTCTTTTTAAGGTGTGTATTGATTAGGTGAAACTAGAATTAATCTTAGAGAACTAAATGAGAGAACGCTGAGATACACACACACACATACACACACACACACACACACACACCTACCTACACATGGAAAAAGGTCATAAATTAGACTTCTTTGGTCTCATCTATTATCTGACAGGTCCCAGTTAACCTAGATGAGTGGCAGCATAATGAATATTGCCTGACACTTTTGCAAGCCACTTATTTAAACTAAAGGCATGCATATTCAGTCTTTGTAATTTGTTGCTTACATTGCACTCTTGCCTAATCACAACTTGTAAATTAAATGGAGTGTTGCAAGCCACTCCACTGCCCTCGCAGATTCTACTCTTTTCTTTGCACAGTACATCTATACAGCTTCCAAAAGTTTTCTTAGAAAACATGAAGCAGCTTGTGCATGATCACTGCTTAGAATTCCCCAATGACTTTGCATCATATGAGAACCAAATATAAAACTTGTACTTCTGCTTGGCAGGACCTGGGTGACTCAACCTCTACGTACTCCTTTGACTATTCAAACTTCTCCAGTCTTCTTTCCATCCTGTGAATAATTCACACTCTTGACATCTGTTGAATTTCTGAGTCCTAAGTGAGTCATTTCCTTGACTTCATTTGGTCATTTGGGATGTGGCTATGTATACCTTACAATTACAGCAAGTGGGAGGCAGGTGCAGGAGGATCATAAGTTTTGAGACTAGATGTGGCTCCATAGTAAAACTCTGTTTCAAAACAAACAGTAAGAAAAGTAGTTCTGTATCCCATTTTAATCACTTCCTAAAGCATTACCTTCATAGCCCTTGTCACTATATAATGCCATTATATACTTATATACTTCCCTATTGTGTCACACTCTTTAAGAAAGCAAGTTCTATTCAAGAAAAGGCCTTATATAATACTGTATCATCAGCAGCCTGAATAGTGTGCTTCATTTATTGAGATGGTTAATAATGTTAGTGAAATAAGCTATCATGAAAAGCAGTTAAGATCCTTTATAGTATTGTTAGTACAATAGCTTGACCAGAGCTGATTAATTCAACCTGGTTTAAATTAATTGACTATATATTTATTTCTTTTATTTACTACCAACACTTCTCTAGAACCCAAGCATGTATGGAACATAGTAGATGCTGAACTAACAAAGGTTAAATGGCTGAATACATTTCACGCCTTCTTTGTGCATCACTGAGATAGAAATAGGTGCTGGAAAAGGGGGTCACAGTAACAAGGAAAGCAGCCCAGGAACCATTTGTTGACTGCCAACAGGCTAAGGCAAAGGCCAGGACTAATCTCCATGGCAACCATTCAATAGAAAGCATAGGAAGGAATCTATAGTCACCTCCTCCTTGGGCCAATTAGAAGCTACAAAGATGATGAGAAAAGAGAGAGGCATTTTTTTTCTGAGGCTCATGTCACCTCTCCTTTTCACTAACGGGGCATAGATCTCCATACTGTTTGCATGGTAGGTTTGGAGAAGGAGGCCTCTCCATCAATCTTGTTCCCACTAGAGTGTTTGATGGAGGAATGAGCAAAACACCAGTTACCAAGTAAGGTGCTCCCCTGGGGCCTGCCTGAATCACTGCGGGGGAGGAGTTTCCATGGAGAGGGCTGCTTCCTTTAACTCTGTTAGGCCTGGATAAAAGGTAGGCATGAGGAGGAGGAAGGGCCTGAGGTTGGATTAAAGCTGAAGCTTGTAAAGCAGGAGACAGGCTGTGCAGGACCAGCTGTTCTTCATCCAGGTGAGTATCTCCTGCTACCCTCGTCCGACATCCGATGACATCTTTATGAGAAATCCTACAGTGCTATAAAGTCTACACAAAGGTTTTTGTTCTAAAAGCACCGACTCCAGATTGCTGCATTAGTTATGCTTTTCACTGTCGAAAATACCTGACGAAAGCAAATTAAGAAATGGAGGTTTTAAGAAAATATACTAGATGGCCCATCATGGTAGTGAGGACAAAAGAGCAGAAGCATGAGGCCACCAGCCACATCGTAAGTGCAGTCAGGAAGCAGAAAACAAACAGGAAGTAGGGCCATGCAATAAAACTTAAAGGCCCACCGGCAGTGACCCACTTCCTAAAGCAAAGCCGAACCTCCTAAACATCACGCAAACCCTCCAAATTAGCACCATTAGCCGGGGACCAAGGATTTGAACATAAGCCTGTGAAGTGTGCTTCACTTTCAAACCACAAACTTCCACAGTCCACGCTTAGGAATTCTGAACCGTGGAGCTTTCTCATTGTCTTTAGTCTAACTTCACTAGGTGCTACCAGCGAAACATGTAAGGTTAACACTTAGTGAAATGAGGCCATACCGCTCCAAGGTATGGGTGAGAAAGTTTTGATTGTAGGTAAGGGGGAGAGTACAGCCTCTCTGGAAGAGTCCCAGAGAAGGGGCAGAAAGTGGTGGGCTAAACAGCAAACTGAACCCGGCTATGGGAGGGCGGGGAGCAAGAGAGGAAGCGAGGTGGAGGGGCAAGCAGAGGGCCAAGAGGGCGAAGAGAACCAGGAGCACGCGTGGCCACGGAAATGGCAGGTTTACAAAAGAATCAGAAGCTGGAGGAAGGGAAGCCCAGCCTAAGGAGAGAGAATTTTATGGTGGGGGGTGGGGTGAGAAGAGCAAAGAGGAACCACAGGTACTGAGTGAGCCTGGAGGCCAGCATGTGCTTTGGTATGCTAATAGACACCACAGCCATTTGTCCCAGGTTTCCTAGGGACCCAACAACACAAAGCACCCTTCCTCTTCCTTCTCTAAGGCCACTAACAAAGTCTTTTTTTTCTTTTTCTTTTTTCTTTTTTTTATTTTAATTTTACATAGCTTGTTTTACATGTCAATCCCAGTTCCCTCTCCCTCCCCTCCTCCCGCACTCCCCCACAATCCCCCCCCCCCAGCCACCCACCCTATTGCCAATTCCTTCCAAATAGGGGATATCTAGAGTCTATCATTTCACTCCGGGTAGGGTCCAGGCATTCCCCTAAGAGTCCAGGCTGAGAGAGCATCCCTCTTTGTGCTATGGGCACACGATGTCTGTTAGTATTCGAGGGATAAACACTGATCCACTGCTCAGGGCCCCATAGGTAGCCCAGGCCTCCTCACCGACTCTCACATTCAGGGGGTCTGGATCAGTCCCATGCTGGCCTCCCAGCTGTCGGTCTGGGGTCCAAGAGCTTTCCCCCTGTTCGGATCAGCTGAACAGTGGATAGAGAAAATGTGGTACATTTACACAATGGAGTATTACTCAGCAGAAAAAAAACATTGGAATCTTGAAATTCACAGGTAAATGGATTATACTGGAAGAAACCATCCTGAGTGAGGTAACCCAGTCACAAAAAGACAAACATGGTATGTACTCATTCATATATGGATTTTAGACATGGATCAGGAGAGTGCCAGTCTGCACTTCCACTGACAGAGAGTCTGGGAAACAGGAAAGAACCTAAAAGATATGCATGGTACCCAAGAGAAGAGGATTGAGGCAAGATCCTCTGAACAGATGGGGAACATGGCGAGGGGTGGGGGGAGTGGGAGCTGGGAAGAAGAGAGGGGGAGAAGAGGAAGAGAGAGTAGGTCTTGGGGGAACTGGAAGGTTGACTGGGGGGGGTAGGATAGGGGGAAGAGGGAATCATAGGTTAGAAGACAGATCAGGCACCAGTGTGACCCCTAGTGATCTAAACGGATGACACCAATTGGCAAGCTAAGCAATAATGTAGAGACCACCTCGAATGCCCATTCCTGATAGTGAACTTGATGTCTATAACCATCCTGGAGCCTTCATCCAGTGACTGATGGAAGCAGAGGCAAACACCCACAGTTAAATACTGAACAGAACCCAAGGAACCCAGTGACAGAGAGAGAGGAGCGATGAGCAAATTGGCAAAGAATGGGCTGGCAAAACCAGCAGCCACTAACAAATTCTTATAGCTCAACACAGACACCCGCTTCTACCATAGAATCTCCATTATCTAGTCCCCTCTATATATAATCATAAGCTCAGCCATATTTCAATTTCCTGGTAAGCAAACTTTCCCCAAATTTCTCCCATGAGTGGTGGTTATAACACAGTCCTTTGGCATAGATACCTCAAAATGCAAATATCTCTGATAGAATAGCATATGAGACAATTGTTGGTCCTAATACCGAAATGCCAATGTTTCTAGGAGTACTTGCAAAGTATCAGATAACTGAGAAAAATGGGGTCCAAAATACAAACTCCACTGATACATTCACTTCTACAAGATGATCCTGCTTTTATTGTGTCCTCATTCTTTTCATGTTTTATTTACTCACTGTCGCAAGTCCTCAGTTTTGAATTTTGCAAACAGCGCAGTCTCCTTTCCCTCCTTTCCAAGAGTAGACAAGTGTGCACTTTCTTTTCCCCTCTCCTTGCCCTTCCTTTTGACCATTGTCTTGAAGCAAAGGGAAAACGAAAGCAGAGTAGAATTCAGACTGCTCAAGATCTGAGATGGGAAGAAGAACTGGCAGTGTCTGAAATTTCCAGAGCTCACTACTGGACAGAACCTGTACAGAAATGATTTGAGAGTCGCACTGCAACCCTACTGGGAATTTTTATGATCCTCGAGCTCAGCGGCTGTCATCGCTGAGCTGCTATTAATCAGCAAGGCTCTATTCTTCATTCGTCCTTCTAATGGCTTCAATTTTCCCTATCCACAGGAAGAGCCATAGGACGGTGTCCTGCTCACTGAACGTCACCCAGTCATCTGTCTCTTTATATGTCAGACAGGCTTACCGCCGCCCATTTTGTATTAAAGCCACTTACAGAGAGGCAGAGACAATGGTCCTGTGAACTGCTTTCCACAGGGTAGTTTTCTCCTATGATTTCTTGAAGGGAGGAGGCAGCTGGAAGCTTCCTGTGCCTTTTCTGATAACTCATCAATGACATCCTTACCCAGAGAAGGGGCTACAGGCTGTCACAACTGTCAAAAGAAATCCCTGGAAGAAATCAAGCTATTGGAAATTAGATACAAAGAAAAGTATTTTGAGGTTGGTAGCTCCAATTTATCCACTATTTTCCTCTTTTGCCAATAGCATAAGCAAGCCTTGAGTTCTACATTGGTGATTTCTGTCATTTGGAGTCTCAGTAAGTGAGATCATGAAATGATCTCTGCATTTTTAAGCATATTTATTTTGAGTCTACATCACATTCCTCACAGTATATTATATATTTTCTGTTGTGATTCAATCCTGCTTTACCTGATCATGCCTCTACCTTATTGTAATCGAAATTATCCTGAGTGGGTTCCATTATACATACCTCTACTTTACACTTTACCACGATACTTCCTTCTTCCTGCCCCTATTTGTCTCTACAACTATTGTTTGTATCCATCTACCTGCACTTTCCTTAGCACTCTGTTGTCTATTCCTCACCACTCCTTTTTTTCTTGAGACAGGGTTTCTCTGTGTAGCCCTGGCTGTCTTGGGACTCACTTTGTAGACCAGGCTGGCCTATAATTTATAGAGATCCACCTGCCTCTACCTCCTGAGTGTTGGGATTAAAGCTGTGTGCAACCACTGCCAGGCAAAATTTATTTTTTTTGGTTTGTTTTGTTTTGTTTTTCAAGACAGGGTTTCACTGTGTTGTTTAGTCCTGGCTGTGTTGAATCTCATCAGGCTGGCCTTGAACTCACAGAGCTCTGCTTGCCTCTGCTTCCTGAGTGCTGGGATCAAAGGCTTGTGCCACCACTGCCCTCCTTACCACTCTTTAATCAATAAGCCTATGGAATGAGATAATGCTTGTAGAGTAAGTACATGACACAGAATGATTGTTCAGTAATATCATAGGTCTTCCCTAATATTCAAGGTAGCATTGATACAAGCACTTATGTGTGTGTAACCACATACACACACACACACACACACACACAGGCACACACGCACACACACGAGAGAGAGAGAGAGAGAGAGAGAGAGAGAGAGAGAGAGAGAGAGAGAGAGAGAGGGAGGGAGGGAGGGAGGGAGGGAGGGAGGGAGGGAGGGAGGGAGGGAGGGAGGGAGACAGAGACAGAAAGAGAGAGAGAGACAGGGACACAGACACTGAACATTCCATTTGGCTTTCTCTCAGAATCCTCAGCATTTACTTCTTCATGACAATGAACAGGCCTGCTCACTTTCCTTGCATTCCTGGAAATTTCTGTTATCCATCTTTATAGATACTATCCATTAGTGTAGCATCCTTCTACTTCTTTCTCTTTTCATAACTACCCTACTTTCCCCCACAACTGTGGTCCTATCCCAGGGTCCACAAATGAAATCTCTTTTTTTTCTGTCTGCATCCTTTCACAGATCACTGATACTCAAATTATAGTCCATGTATCAGTGCCCATCAGTAAACTGTCAGTTATAATGGACCACAGAACAATAAGCAGCATGTCTAGAATATAAATCACTCACATCACTAAGCATATAAGTTGCTTCTCCTGGCATTTTGATAAAGATTTCTTTTTTTTCTCATCGTAGCTTCATTTATATATATATATATCTTTTATTTTTATAATAACAGAAGAAATATGTTTAGTTGAAGCATTGTCTCTTCCATTATATGGTAATGTCATTTAAATTTCCTTTATATATTTTAGGAAGCTTCTACATTACTAGATTTCCATATGTATTTTCAAAAAGCCTTTAGTATTAGTCTTTTCTCCCCACATTCCTTTCTTTACCATGCCCTCCCATTCCCTCCTTATTTAATCCTTGTATTCTAGTTTCCCTTTTATCCCTCCAGGTCCCTGGTTCCTTATAAGCTACCTAACCTCCAAGGATATTCTTAATGAAATACACATTTATAAATCTTACATGCTAATATCCACATGTAAGAGGAAACATGCAATGTTATCAAGATGATTTTTAAATAGTTCTATTCATTTATCTGCAGATTTTATTTTTCTTACCAGCTGGATAATATTCCATTGTGTAAAACATGGACCACATTTTCATTATTAATTCATCAGGAGATGAACATCTAGACTGTTTCCAATTTCTGGCTATTAAAAATACAGTAGCAATGAACATGAATGAGCAAATACCTCTGTAGTAAGATATAGCGTCCTTTGAATACACATACAAGAGTAGTATAGCTGGATCTTTTGTTAGATTATTTTCATCTTTTTTTTAAAGAACTGCCATAGTGCTATATTGGCTGTACCAGTTTGCACTCCCATTTACAATGAATAAATGTTCCCCTTTCCATGTATTCTCACAAGCATGTGCTGTCATTTGTTTCATTGATTTGGGCCATTCTGACTAGGGTAAGATAGACTTTCAAAGTAGTTTTCATTTCCATTTCCTTGATGACTAAAGATGTTTAACATTTCTGTTTTTCACTGCCCATTTGTGTTTCATCTTTTGAGAACTCTGTATTTGGTTCTATACACTGTTTTAGTTGGGTTATTTGTTTTCTTGATATCCATTAAAATTCATTATGTATTTTAGATATTATCCTTCTTTTAGATAATAATTTGAAAAGATACTTCCCATTCTGTAGTCTGATGCTTTATCCTAATTATAGTGTCACTTAAGATACAGAAGTTTTTCAGTTTTATGAAGTCCCATTGATTCGTTGTTGTTCTCAGTATCTGTGCTATAAGTGCCCTGTTCAGAATGTCTTTTCCTGTGCCAGTGAATTTGAGACTATCCCTCACCTTGTCTTTTATCAGATTCAGGGCATCTGGCATTATGTTGAGATCTTTGGTCCCTATGGAGTTTTTTTTGTGCAGGGTGATGGTTATGGATCTATTGATGGACTACAAACAGCTGTCCAGCTTGACCAGCACCATTTGTTGAAGATGATGTTTTTTTTCCAGTGTGCAATTCTGGCTTCTTTGTCAAAAATAAGGTACCTATAGTTGTGGGTGCTTATGTCTGAATCTTCAATTCAATTCCATTGATCTATGTGTCAGTTTTTAATGTCAATACCATGTTTTTGTTACTACAACTTCATAGTATAACTTCAAATCTGGGATGGTGATACCTACCAAGTAATCCCCCTCCCCCTGTATCAAGAAGGAGTCACACCTTGTTGAGTCTAAGGCCCTATTACTGAAGAAACCATTTATTTATTTATATCATCAAATGTGAAGAAATCAAGCTGGTACCCAATTAGAAGCTTCATCCCTTTGAATAGTATTCATGGTGCTGGAAGGTACTTTGTACACTAACAGAGGAAAAAAGTAATTATTGATTTCACCCAATTACAAACCCTTCAACCTATAACACAGACCTGCCTGTAAGATATACTGGTACAACAGTGGCACAAATATTATGGGAGTAAATAACAATTGTTTAGAAATTGGATCAAAGGCTTACACCATGATATGGAACCCATCCATAACTAACACTGCTAAAGTGGCTAAGAATCTGAGACTAGATAGGCCATGGGCCCTAGGGGAAATCCTATTACTATTCTTATGCCAAATGAACATCTCAGCAAAATGACTCCTAATGGCATATTGCTGTATCCATAGGTGAGAGCATCACTCAACCCTCATCAGAGAAGCTTCTTTTTGAAGTAGATGATAATTCACACAGAAACAAATGGACAATGTGAAGAGAATTTAACTTTTTTCTTCTAGATCTTTTCCAGTACATGTCCATAAATACAGACTGTGCACTCATAGAAAACATAGGACATTATTTTATTTTTTTAATTTAGTGTACTTTTATATTGTATATTTTGTACATCATTATATTTAATGTATCACCCTCAAATTGTTTCTATCCAATGATTAAAATACTCTGTAGATATTTCTGTGTCAATGCTGTAGAGAATTTTTATCTTTTAAAAACACTGATGTTACCCAGGTGGTGGTGGCACACGCCTTTAATTCCTGCACTTGGGAGGCAGACGCAGGTGGATCTATGCAAGTTTGAGGCTGGCCTGGTCTACAGAGTGAGTGCCAGGACAGGCTTCAAAGATACACAGAGAAACCCTGTCTTGAACCAACCATACAAACAACAAACAATAAAACACTGAGAATTTTTAAATCTTCATGGGAAAGACACATATCTTACTTAGCCACTTCCTGCTGATAGATAGTGGTGGAACAACATTGATATATAACCACAAAGTGCTGTATTGTCTCTTGGAATAAACAAGAAGTCACAGGTGGATGAATGTAGAAGATAGTGATACCACAAACTAACAGAAACTGGATGTCTAAATGATTGCAAGAATCAGAGGATATTTCTCCTTACAAGCCACATTGACTGTCAGATGAGAAGACAACATATCTTTATTCTGTCAAATCATTGAGATCCTAGGCTTGTTAATTACTGAAGCGATTACTGCTTTTCTTAGCTTGTTTTGAGAAAATAGGTTTCATAGAAATTAAAGGCCAAGTGTTTGGAGGTTAAAAAGCAACTGCAACTTAGGTATAGTTGTCTTAGTTTTTGTATTCTATCCAGAGCAATTCTGATACAACTAAATTAAATAAAGTGAGTCTAATCATGTTAAATAACTTGTACGTCAATCTCTAAAGTCCTTTTTTTTTCCTTGTAGGTGCCAAAAGCTCTATTCAGAATTTCTGCAAAATATTCATCTTTTTAAATCACACTCATATTTAAGCGAGATTCTCTTGAAATAGCAGCATTTAAAAGCCACGTCTTATGCATGTAACTTGATAGTCCATTTGACTTAATTATTGATAATAAAAAGTCTTATTTCATGTTTATTTTGTGACAAATAAAATGATAAGTTATGATGGGTAAAATTGGGTTTACAGACCTTGCTATCTTTAGCAAGCTCCCCATATTAAATATACCTTAGGTTCCAAGCTTTCGAACACAGGCATTTAATAATGCAGTAAAATAGCATTTATTCTTTGCTTTTCCACATGTCTAAATAAATATTCTATATGCACACAAAAATTAGGAAGATGCTATTTTTATTTCCTATCCTGATGGTCCCAAGTCATGGCCAGACACATAGTGTATTTCCTTGGAGAAGAAGACATGCTTCAGGTAAGAATGCCACTGAAGGGAAAGCTAGGAGCTATGTGCCTGTTGCTTTTACTTTCTCCCTTATTTTACCATCATAATTCTTGAAAGAGGAGAATATCAAGGCAAGTGACTACATGTGTTAGCCATCTTTCTGTTTCTGTAACAAATACCTGAGATAATCATCTTTTAAAAAAGAGGATATGAATTTGGAAGGAAGATGTGTTGCAGGGGCCCAGGGATATTGAAGAAAGCGAGTTGAGGTGAATATAATCGAGACTGTATAAATGTATGAAATTTTCAAGGAACAAAATAGAAGAGGTTTATGTTTTACTCATATTTTGGAAGAGTCAGTCTGTGGTTGGTTGACCATATTGCCTTGGAACTGTACTAAGGCAGTGTCACAGTCTTGTCAACAAGACACAAACATAGACATACTTAATAAGAGGAAATCTCAACTAAGGAATTACCTCAATCAAATTGGTCTGGAGGTAGGTCTCTGGGTGAGGGGCATTTTCTGGGCTATTGATTGATGTTGGGAGGCCCAGCCCATCATTGTAGGCAGTTCCATCCTTAGTTAGGTAGGCCTGGGTTGCATAAGAAAGGTAGCTGAGGAAGCCACAGAGAGCAAGCCAGTAAGCAGCATTCCTTCATGCCTGCTCTAGATGATGGACTACAAAGTGGAAGTCAAACTCGTTCCACTACAAGTTCTTTTGGCCAATGTTTTGTCCCAGAAATAGAAAGCAAGCTAAGATAGGCAGTATATTGTGGAAGGAATGTGTGACAAAGCAAAACTGTTCCCTTCATGGCTAAGGAACAAAAGAGAAAAAGGAATAGACAGGATCCTATATTCCTCTTCAAGAACATGCCTCCAACAATGCAAAAAACCCTTCTAGGCCCTACCTCTGAAAGGATCTACCACTTTCCAACAACAGTACCAAACCGGGAGCCAAGTATGTGTAACAGAGGATTTTTCAGGGGATATCTGAAATCTGAAGCATCCCTCTTACTCCCTGACTCACTTTCTATGCCTGAGTCGTGGAGATAGAGCGATTAATTGGTTGATATCAAATTGTGAAGACAGTATCTGGCCATTTAATATAAGTAGTTATCTTAATGATCTCCCAAGTTATTGACAGTACACATCAGATTCCCTCAGTTAGGTCACAGTGAAAGAAAAGCTGAGGACCACTGTCTGAAACTCAGCCTGTGTAAATTTTGGGTGTTAGTTTTCATACTTCCTTGAGGAATGAAGATGGGCTCAATTGTGCTCCTCATCCTTGAGTTATAGTCTCTTTACCCAAAGAAAGAACATTGGGAAAGTAATGTAGTGTGGGGAAATGAAAATGCATCTATGAGGAATAAATGCCCTAAGTAGTAACATGGCCCCCCAAATGGGGACAGGGATCTTTTGAATCATGCATAAGCTTCCAGTACCAAAGATCTCAGTATGTGTGAAAAACTTACTCTTCAGAAAGGATATTCAAAACTGCGATCAACCATTACCCACTCAAAAATACATTCTCATATAGGTATATGTACTCACATATGCCATGTAAACTATACAATAATATACAGAGAGTTACTATACATTAGGTACAAATAAAAATCAACACAGCTATCTACATCAGTGTACAAAAGATATCAAGGGCAAAGTTCATTGTCATTGGATTGTTTATGAATGCACACTTCAAAATAAAAATAAGAGTAGTCTGAAATCACTGGTCCCACTTCTTATCTGCAATTGTTTCTCATCCCACTTGAAGTAGGATTCTCCTGACACCATTCTATTGAATATTCTCTTTATAGTCACTAATACTCAGTATGTGGAATCTAGTAGACTCTGCACATATCATTTCTTGACAATGTGGTTCAGACTTTCCATCTCACTGAAGGTTCCTCCTGTCTCTCTGAATATTCATTCTTCTATTTTGTTGATGTCTGCTACTGTGTGTCTACCCCTTCAACTATCCTGTTTCCAGATTATATTTTAAGACTCTTTTCATGTCACTCTGCAAAATCTTAAGAAAGTCTTCTGTACTTTCATGATTCCAGATACCCATTGATGAAGTGTAAAATTATGTCTCCAACCCGCACATCACAATTCTACCCTGAACCAATATATTCAACTGCCTACTGGATTGTTCCAACTGATTTTTATTAATGGCACTGTCACCTATCAAGTCACCTAAAGTAGAAAACTTAAGACTGATATAAATCCTTTCTCTTCTCCACAGTGAATATATTCAACCAGTCACAATACCCTATTGTAGATTTTTCAGAATTGCCACTTAATCATATCCCAGCTTCATTTGTTTCCAATGTCATTGCCTTTCTTTGAAACCTTATCACTTTTTACATGGAGTTTAGAACTACTTTCAGTATTTTGGAATCCATTTTTGCCTCCTTCAAATTGTCCTCCTTATAGTTTTTTTGAGTGAATTTTAGAAACTGCCAATAATGCCTACGCCATACTAGAGTGTTGAATGATAAATCTAAGTACTTCAGCATAAGAAAGTTCTTCATAACTCTAACTTACTATTCTAGAAAAATCATCTAACATTGATTCAACCAAACTAAGTTTCTTGTAGATTCTGAACATGCTATGCTTTTTTAATGTATGTGCATCTTTACATGTACAATTTATGCAGTTATTTAGGCCTAGGATGAATTTTCTCTTAGTTCCCATAATGTTTTTGAGACAAGGTCTTGCCAAATACAGCCACAGCGGTACTGGAACTTGATATGTAGACCAGGATGGTCTCAGACTTACAGAGATCTGCTTGCCTCTGCCTCTTGACTGCTGGGATAGAAGACATGTGCCTTCATGCCCAGATTCTTCACCATCTTTAGAAGATGCCTTAACTATTACCTCCATTCTAAATGTATCTCCAGTTTCCTAGGAGCAAAAAATAGCATTTTCCCCTCCAGACTAGTACTTTTTCTAGGCACCAAATCATCACACTTACCCTACTATACCTCCTCAATTTGTAAGTAGCTGTGACCTAAGAGAGGTATGTGCGTGGAACTCCAAGTGCATTAAAGGTAGGAAACACATCTTAGGTACTTTTCACCTCAGATACACAGTGCACGTTTAAAATTTGGTGAAAGGATGAATATAGCTGACCACTTAGAAAACCACCCTCCACCTCATGTCTAAGCAAAAAGACATAGCTGCTTGCATATAGACCTATGAATTTGGAGCACAAACATCTAGACTGATGGTGAGAAACTGTAAGAATTTTATTCTGAAGATGCCTAGAGAAATAATAGAAGGTTCTATAGCTGTAGCCAGAACTACAACAACCAGAAACAAAGTGACTAAGTCATTTATATATCCTTTTTTGTTCTTTATTATGTTCATTCTAGGGACTAAGAAGAAAAATTGTAGAAGGAGAGTAGGGAAGTAAGAATAAGTTTACTTATTCTGTCTCATTTACACAATTTTGTTTCCATAGACAAGAAAGAACACACATTCGATGTTGTCAAGACTATGAAATATTCACTCATCATTCTTGTCTCTAGAGAAGGTGAATCACTTTTATTAATTCTATTCTCTGATTTACCCTCAACCCCTTCACTAGTCACATACAAAAAAAGAGAATTTTTTAGAGGAGGAAAGTCAATGAAGTTTTAGTATGTAGTCAATCTTTTTTATTCAAATCATTGTATCAGAAGTATATCTTAATGAAGCTTAATAGAACACAAAAGAGACTTACAGAAGAATAAAAATCTATTCAGGACTCAGTAGAACAAAAGGGTTAGAAGCAAAGAATATCAGTTGTATAGGTGCTGCCATGGCTAATGGCTCACAGGAAACAAAGCAGCCCATGGAAATCTCAACTAGGTTTGTTGACTGATTTGGTTGTCAGTGTCTTCCTTTGTTCTCAGTTGATGTGTGCTAGAGAGAATATTCAGTAAGGACCTGGGAAATCAGGGCTCAATTCACTCTCATAGGTACTGAATTGAATTTCACAAAATTCATGTGCTGTAACACAACTCCCATGACCCCTAACTAACATGATGGTACTTAGAGATTGGAGCCTCTGGGAGAGGTTATCATGAAGGTGAAGCTTTCACAATTCAGTCAATGACTTTATCAAAAAAGACACCAGAGAGCTGGCTAATACCACCCCTGCCTACCTTGAAAGAACACAGTACAGGAAGAGAGAGCCATTTCTTGAGTTTGACCATCCTTACCTCAAACTCCCATCCTTCATGACTATGAGGAATAACAGCCAGTTTTTTCAGCATCCTAGTCTGTGGTATTTTGTTATGACAGCCTCAGCTGACTAAGATAACTTTCTCCTACGTAATTTGTAATGAGTGAAGATAGTATGTACTATAATATCTACTTTCATTTCTGCTTACTCTTCTGCTCCTCAAGGAAAAGTCTCAAATTGCATTGAGGTTTTTGCTTTTCTTTTTTGTCCTTTCTAGGCTGTATTCAAGTGAACAGTCAAGACATTTCCAGTCTCATATCCTCTATTCCAGAAATTCTATTGAAAGATTGTATATAGGGTCACATTTTCCTGATTTCCACCTGGAACTTCCATTTCTCCTACAAGCAGGTTGTAAGGTTGCAATAGGAAGAAAGATGAACATTCTGGGAAATAATAAAGCACAGGAGAGGGCCTTTAAGATCTGGAGGCAAGTATAGGAAGAGATACATCCAAGGAATGGGAGGTAATGTTACCAAAGAGGTGATACTTCTTTCCAAAAGTGTGGAAATAGCAACAAAGAAATGGCAGCAGCTAATGTATTGCACAGCCCTGGCTTTTCTACAGCCCCCATTTGTAGTTATACAATTTTCCTCACAACTTGATTGACTTAGAAAGCACCCATATGAAGGATTCTATGGTAATGAATGTGTCTCCTTTACAGGACTTCTTAATGTGAAACTAACTAGTCTTGCAATAATCATTGCATGAATAAGACCTATTGTAGCTGTTATTGTTGAGAGTGGTCATTGCTTAAGTTAGGATGTTCCTATGATAATAATGTGATCCTAGGAGTATTATATTTGCTCTTTTGGTGACATTAATTGTAGCACAGAGAGTTACAAATGTGCTGAAAACATGATCGTGCTACAAACATTATTGGTTATGAGATTCAGTCTCTAGAGCAGTGGTTCTCAACCTGTGGGTCACCACCCCTGGAAGTCAAATGAACCTTTCACAGGAGTAGCCTAAGATCATTGGAAAACACAGATATTTACATTGCAATTCATAAAAGTAGCAAAATTGCAGGTATTAAGTAGCAATGAAAAAATTTTATGGGTGGGGGGTCAGCACAATATGA
Source organism: Mesocricetus auratus (assembly GCF_017639785.1). Lineage (NCBI taxonomy): Eukaryota > Metazoa > Chordata > Mammalia > Rodentia > Cricetidae > Mesocricetus > Mesocricetus auratus. The sequence continues at coordinate 14,451,588 of NW_024429213.1, read as the reverse complement.
GAAACTGTATTAAAGGATCACAGCATTAGGAAGGTTAAGAATCACTGCTTTAGAGTGAGTAAAAAAATATCTGTGGACTGGGGAAAACCTGGGTACAGTAAAGATATCTACTTCTATCTCTATAACAGGAAAATTAAGTTTTCATATTTATTAACAAGGCTCCTAGTCCTTTACTCCATTTAGTTCTTAGAGAGTTGCAAACTCTAAGCAGAGTATTGTTAGAGTATTCTTTGAGAATGTGATAAAATCTAGGAAAAAGGGGTGTTAAAAGAGTGTTGATTTCAGCAGGATGTGGTGACAAACACCTGTAATCCCAGCACTTGAGAAGCTGAGATACAGAGGATCTTGAGTGTAAGTAAAGCCAGCATGAGGTATATAACACAATTCTGCCTTAGAACAGAAAAGAACCAAATGAATAAGTCTCTTTAATGCAGGTGGGATTATATGGTTTTTTTGTAAGATGGCAGAAAAGACAAAGTTGCTAACTTAACATTATATAAGGTCTGCCTTAGCAGAATAAAGCCAGAATCTTGGTTTAAGGATTTGGTGAAATTAGAGGTAATGCCAGAGGAACCTACATAACAAAGAACTGCCAGAAGCCTTAAGGAAATTTGACTAGCACAGTCAACTGGTAACAAAATGTCAAGACCCCAGTCATAAGAAAATAAATTCCGAAACCAACCTGAATAATCTTGGGAGCAAATTCTTCCCCATTCTAAACTCCAAATGTGATTGCATCTTAACACATATATTGATTTTTGTGGAGAATCTGAGCAAAGATCCAATTACATACACATGAATTCTTGACAGCAGTTATGAGTCTGTCAATGTGTATTGCTTAAATCACCAAGTTTGTGCTAACTTGCTACACTGCAATAGAAAGTGAGCACACTCCAGCCTAAAGTACTAAGTAGTTTGTCCATCTAATTAGGAACCTATTCATAAACATAAAATACATTTATAAACATAAACATAAAATATAAATGATCATAATTTACATGATAGCTGTTCCTAAACTAACAAACAAATCAAACACTTAAAAATATGGGAAAAAGAACCAGATCAACATTAATGACCACCATTATCCTCAAAGAGATAAGTGAATATATTGCATCTATCAAACAGAACAATGTATTTTAAAAAACCCAACAGCTCAGAAAACAAAATTGTTCTTAAGTGAAATCCTTATTATAATTTGTTGCATAATAAAAATAATTATGGTTTTGTCTCAGGTTCCTGGAACAGTTTTTAACCTTTGACACTTCTTCAATGGTAGACAACTCTTTGTTCTTCATGTTAAGTCTCTAGAACAGCATTTGAACTTTTGTCAAAGGGGTGACTGGGGATGCACCTCTGGATTATTATTTCAGGAAGAAACCTGGCCTCAAAATACCAACTAGCATGATTAAAGTATCAAGGCTTTGAATTAGATGGTTTCAGCCCAAACTAACCCCTCTCGTGGTATAGGGGGACTGGAATTGGAGACTGAGTTCAATTAAGTGTTTCAACCAGCCAAGCCTATGTAAGTAAACCCCAATAAATATGCCATGTTCCAAAAGAATGATATATTCAGATTTCCTGGGGAAAAGACACAAGAACTCCACAAAAGAGACTGTTGCAGGCCTAATCCTATAAAGGTCTTTTCATTTTGTTAGTTATGATTGAATTTTTTTTTTTGGTTTTTCGAGACAGGGTTTCTCGATGGCTTTGGAGGCTGTCCTGGAACTAGCTCTTGTAGACCAGGCTTGAATTGGTTTTATAGAACTTTTTTTTAATAAAAATTGCTACCATAAACCTAAAACTCACATGAGTTATATGAGTTATTCTAGAAAATTTTCAAGCCCGGGGTATTTTTGAAATTCCCAGAAGTGTAGACAGTTGGTCCTAAGGTTGAATATCTTATGGATGCTTGGGATCTTGTGGCTGGCATCTCAAGTGAGGAAAACCTTGCTGAGTACCAAGCCCTTAACCGATGGAGTCTGCACATTAGTGTCAGAATTATACATCAGCATCACAGAAGAGTTAGAAAGTAAAGCTGAGAAAAATTTCCAGAAGTAGAGCAAACAGGGAAAAAAGGCAAAAGTAGGCATGGCATGGTGGCACACACCAGTCATCCTAGCACTTGGAAAGCTTGACGCAGGAGGACTGTAACTTTGAGACTAGCCTGGACTACAGAATGAGACCCTGCCTCAGTAAAATACAGCCAGCAAGCTACAGTATCATAGAGAGAAATTCCACATAAGAATTACATGAAGCCTAGAAAACAACAGAGAAATCATAGAAAAACTTAAGTAATTCAATAAAAATTGCCATCAAGTTTTAAAATGGAAAGTATCCACAGGCTCCAACATAGTAGGAGGTGCTAAATATGCACAAAGAGATATTAATGGGATGTTGTATACCAATAGCAAACAAAAAATAATAGGTTCTAGAGAAAAACATTATAAGAGATCAGCAAGTAACATGGTTTCAGACATCTCAACATTGTTATAATTTCTGTAACAATATCTAGAATAAATGGTGAAATACATTTGCAATTACTAGGGATATCAGAGAAGAAAGAGCCTTATAGGCTTAGAGAATAATTGGAATAGATTACAACAATCTCAAAGGATGTCCCCAAAAGATAAAATTAATAAAAGAGTCTATGCATCTTCACAAGTTTGGTAAATGTTTAGCCAGAAGAGGAATGGGTTGTAGATGAGCTACTACTATATGTATGAAAGTAAACATAAATATGACTGCTATCAGCTCCATTAAAGCAAGCATATATACAAGAAAAGAAAAATAATCATAGTATGCTAACTAACTCAGTTCTAGAATGTGCATAGTCACAATAATAAACACTCTGAATAATGATCTAATAAAATTTTAGGTAATTGTGCTTGGACAGTGGTAGAATGGGAGATTTTCCCCTATGTGTGGAGACTGAAGGTAATATTGATCTAATCTCTTGTCATAAAGAAGCAATAACCTAATAACTTATGAATTAGCTTTGTAAGTATATTATTTAGCTTAGCAAATCTGTTCTAAATAGTTTCTTCTGGAGAACAGATAATGAGGAGGAGGGTTCTTACAGGTGTGATTATATCACAAGTAATTTAAAGCTTTATTAAAATTAAATAAAGTTTTGGAAAAATAAAGACTAATTTTAAGTGGAAATTCATAAAATAACATTAAATTGCCTAAATTCTTCAGTGACTCAGCATTGCAACTTCTCAAATTTCTGTGGTCCTTTACAATACGTATCCCACCTAATGATCTTACTTCATCTCATAGTACCCTTGCCCTTGATCTTCAGGCCTTAGCCACTCTGGCCTGCTTTCTTTTCCACAACCTTTATTACTTGCTGTTCCCCCTGCCTGGAATCATTTTCTCTAGATCATTTTACCGCTGACTCCCTCTCTAGTCAGGACTCATCAGAAAGTAGCTTCTTCAGAAAAACAGTCCATAAACATATAATTGCAAATAACCCCAATCAAATAAAAATTGAAGTCCAGTCTCTAAGTCAGTTGGTCTGTACTTTGGCAAAAATAGCCATGCAATGAAGATAAAACAAAAGTTAGAATCTATTCTAGATTACAGGAGACTAAAGAGACAAAAACTAAGTGCAATCTATAATTTCAGCCCATTTTTTATAAAGAACCTGTATAGAAATCATTGTTTTGGCAAATGGAGAAAACAGAGTGTGTATTGTATGTTAAACATTATGAATTTACTGTTGCTAGTTTTGTGAATTTGATTATTACATACTATATGAAAGAGGATGTGTTCTTTTCCTTATGACATACATACTGAAATACTTCTAGAAGCAAAATCAAGATGCCTGAAATTATCTTTGAAACAAGGGGTTTGGGAGAAGGAGGAAGGGGAAAGAGGGAGAGAGGGAGAGAGGGAGAGAGAGAGAGTGAGAAAGACAGAACGGGAGCAAATACGGCAAAATGTTAATGTTTGGTGAATAATGGCTTAAAAAATACATGAGTGTTCATTTTATTATTCTTAAACTTTCCCAAAGGGTTGAAAGCTTATCAAGTGAGTAGAAAAACAATTTAGAACTTTATCTAGTAGCTTAGTTATTGATATTTGTGTTGATAAAGTTATTTTCAAACTGTTTTTCAAAATTGTTTTTAAACTGTACTATAAGATTAAGCAAATGAATAGATAAATTGATCCATGAAGCCTGTTTGGTTTTTTGTTTTGTTTTGTTTTTTCACAGGGTTTCTCTATATTGTTTCGGAGGCTGTCCTGGAACTCGTTCTGTATACCAGGCTGGCCTCGAACTCACTCACAGAGATCCGCCTGCCTCTGCCTTCTGAGTGTTGGGATTAAAGGCATGCGCCACCAACGCCCGGCCCAAAAAGCTTTTTTATGAACTTCCTATCCTATTATCCTGTTTGGGTTTCTTTTTCTGTTGTTTGCATCGCACTTACCATTTTCTGAAACAATTTCTGTGTATATACTCCTTGACTGTCACAGCCCTATACTTAGATGTTACTTGAGCAAGGGTGGTGGTGTGCTTTGTTTATTGGTAATTCACCAGCATCCAAACAAGTATCTACTGTGTCATTGATATTTATTATTAACTGTGGAATTGATGAATGAGGAGATCCCAAGGAACTCTAGAGTCAGGCAGTGTCGTCTTTGTCCCAAGGCTAAGTTGATTTCTTGAGCCTCAGTAGTTGTAAAAGGGTTTTGTCATTGAAGAGTTCTATGAAGCTGAAAGGGACACTTGATCTAATTGTAGCATGTGGAATGTGACTGATGGGAACAGGCACTACCAAAATTTGCAGTAATTCCAGGGGTTACAACCAGAGGAAGTAGAGTTAAAACCAAAAGGTAACTGGTGACACATTCCTGAAACTGTTTCTCTCTTACTGTGTGTGCACGTGTGTGTGTGTGTGTGTGTGTGTGTGTGCCTGTGATATACATGTGTATGTATATGTATGTGTATATGTACGTGATGTATATGGATATATGTGTGCATGCCCTGGCACATACATGGAAGTCAGAGAACAACTTTCAAATGTCAGTTCTCTCCTTTCACCTTGTTGAGGTAGAATTCCTCTTGTTTCTACTTTGTTTCTTAGTCAAGGCCAGGTGATCCACATGCTTTTGGGCAGTCTCCTGTTTCTGTTACCCAACGCACTTTAGGGGTTCTGGAATTGCAGATGTATATCAGCACATCTGGTTTCTTCCATGGGTTCTAGGCATTAACTTCAGGTTATCAGGTTTGACTGACAGGTGTGTTTACACAAGAAGTCATCTTTTGGACCTGGAACTGACTGTTTCAGTGTGTTAATTTCATCTAAAACAGTTGACTTAAGTGACATCTTGTTCTTATAAATCGCTTTAATTGTGTAAATATTTTCAGCATGATTCCTTTTAATACAGAGCCAAAAAAAAGTGTGCACTTTGAGTTTAAGTCTCAATGAAGGAGAGCTACAGAGACAAGGAAGCAGCTAGGAACAGAGTCAGTTACTCGCAGAAGGGGAAGAAAACCACATTTCTAACCATTCAGACTATAAGCACCTCTTTGTTTTAAGTTTCTTTCCCTACCTGTTTCCCTCATCTTTACAACTTTCTCTCCTTGGTTTGTGAAGAATGGGAGGGTGACAGTGATTTCTTGGACCATTGTCCACTCCCACCCCTGGAGAGTATATTCTCCTCTACTCAGAAATCAACATTCTTCTATACCATGCACTGGGTGGTTTGTCTAAATTCTTTGAACAGAGATCATGTGTTCTAGGGGCCATGGGAATGCAAGAACACGATCCTAATGATTACTTGGTATTCCCACCAAGTTATAAGCATAATTTCTTCATTGTCATTGTGCCATCCAAATCCCAGGGATTGCCAGCTGGATTCATCACTTCTGATTTAAAACTTGTAAAGAAGACCCTCATGAGGCATAATTTCCATTGGATATTTGGGGAAATCATTAAATAGTATTGGTATTAAATCCTTGTCTAACTGAACAGTGATTAAAAGCTTTACTGTTTTTTCCTTTCTGGTTAAAAAGCTAATACTTTTTAAATGTAGAAGTATTTATTGATGATACGCTTATATTATGCATTCTCCTTTTCTTTACTTCATCTCTTCATAAAACCTTTCACAGTTTTACCTTGCTACAACAGAAACTTCCTAAAATTACTCACATAACAAGCATCCATATTTTATAGAAGTAAATCAACATGTATACGTTTTACCTGTTCTATGATTGACATGAGTGACAAAATAACTTAAAAATTTCCTCTTATTTCCTCAGTTAGAAAGTAGCATTAGTACCCAGGATTTATATAATGGCTTTGGTGGTTAATTTGTAGTTATTCATCATACAAAGGAGGATTAAAAGTCTGGCTTTAGTCAATATTTAATTCTATTGAAAAATGGACATTTCTATCTTATTAAAACACTATACAATAATTTTCAAAAGTTTTTGTTGACAGTAAGTTTACAGAAGTAGTTGGTGTTTGTTGAACAATTTAGAAAAATGCAAGGTATATACAGTTAGTTTTTATATGTTTTATATGTTAGTTATATGTCTTTATAGTTTCATAGTTAGTTTTTATGGATGTAATTATTCCTATATCAAAAATATTTGAGGGAAAATGCGTTTTTACTGAAGAGCTTAAGACTTTTTTCCTGACAAAATTCCCTAAACAATACTGCAATGATCAACCAGGCAAGATATCTTGAAAGGCACTTATAATTTGGGGTTAACCAATGGCTGTCAAATTTGACTCAAGATTCTCTCAAGAGGAGGGAATTCAGGCTTGGTCCTGCAAACCTAGCCCACTATTCTGTGACTGGTGAGGCGATGAACCAAGAGTAGAACCTACTACTGCCACTTTCCTAAGCCAATATAATTTCTAACTGTATTCTAAATACTTGAGCATCTCTCTCTCTCTCTCTCTCTCTCTATATATATATATATATATGCATACAAATATAGATAGATAAAGATACAAGTGTGGCTCTCACCCTTCATCAAAGAAAGTAGGCTTTGAGATAGAGGAAGGTGAACAGCATCTGGGGTGGGTTGGCATATGATATCGGGATTAAAATATATTACATACATGTATGAAATGTTGTAATGACAAGGAATATATGCTAATAAAAATTTAAATCTATATATTAAATCAATTTTACAATTAAATCTAAATTACTTATGATACAAAACACAATATAAATGTTTAACAGGCATCTTTGATTGTGGCCAGCATTTTTTCTGTCTCCTATATCCAAAATGAAAATTCATTCCTTATATGGGTCTAAGACAACACCAAAGATATCAGTTATGACAGCTGTTGGGCCTTCGGGCTCTCACCCACTTCAAGTACTTCTGAATTTCTAGTTATCTCCTCTTTAAGAGGATGATTGTAATAATTTGCGACAGTACATTAACCATGTCAGAGCTAGTTCTTTCATCTTATGAAAATGATTACCAGATGGGATGATTTGCAATAGCCTTTTAATTCAACTCTAAGTATATATTCCTTAAAATGTTACTAATGTCTCATCTGCTCTATATGATTTACAAAATCATATTTAGATCATATCAAGCATTATCCTATTTGACAAAAAAGTTTTGGAACTGAATCTCTAGATTTCCAAGGTGCAACAGGTTGTGCCTGTTATCTTAGTAACAATACTATTAGTCTTTGAGTGTTTAACTTTTCAAGACAGGATTTCTCTGTATTGCTTTGAAGGTTGTCCTAGAACTCACTCTGTAGACAAGGCTGGCTTCAAACTCACAGAGATTGGCCTGCCTCTACTTCCTGAGTGCTGGGATTAAAGGCATGCGCCACCAACGCCCAGCTCTGTTTTAATTTTTTAATCTCCTATCCTTTACAGTTGATTGCCTTCAGATGGCCTAGCAACAATTCAATTCCAACTGTCTAGGTGTCTTGGCCATCTTTTGAGATGTGAAGCTCTCTACATAGCCCCAGGATAGCTGTGAACCCACAACTCTCTTGCTTTAACCTCTGGGATGCTGTAATTACAGGCATGGTCCACATACAGCCTTATTCTCTCTCTCTCTCTCTCTCTCTCTCTCTCTCTCTCTCTCTCTCTCTCTCTCTCTCCCTCCCCTCTTCTCCCCTTCCATCTTATTTCCTTCTTCCATGCTTTTTTTTACACTTGTTAGACAAGTTACATTGAGTTACAACCCCAAATAATTTTTTCTTTCTGCCATATCTAAGCCATAGTATGTCAAAGAGTTTACAAAGACCTTCAAGGAGTCCTCAGATCCACAACCATCTCACTACTGCCTGCCTACAAAGACTTTTTCTCTCACCCTCTGATTATTTAACATTAGTTAAAATTTCACATTAGAAATTCCATTAGCATGTTTTGTCCATGAATATCCTTATGGATTGGGGCCAAATGTATATGGAGATGGTTAAGCTGATTGTCTGGGACTGGAGCACAAGTGTTGGCAATACAGCCCTAAAATTAAGGGTGGCAGCAAAAATGAAGAGTTGTAATTTTACAAATGACTCCAAATGAACTGGGAATGACTTCAAGGAACCAAAGCAGGTTAGCATATGCTTCCAGAATAAAATATACTGTCAAGAGTAATTTTTCTTGCCAGGCATGGTGCTGCATGTCTTTAGTCTCAGTGCTCAGTGAGTTCAAGACCAACCTGTTTTACAAAGAAAGTCAGGGCGGTTATGCAAGGAAACCCTGTCTTGAAAAACCAAAACCAAAACAAAACCAAAACAAAACAAAACCAAGTAAACAAATAAGCAAAGAATAATTTTTCCAGCTGATTGGTTTTACCATATCACTACTATGCTAAAACAACTTCTGTTGTATCTCAATTATCTTTTTAAAAAAGGGGTAGTCTTCAAAGACTTTTTACACCCTCTACTTCTATTACTTACTTTGCCCTAACCTCTTTGCTCAACTCTTTGTATGGTCCCCTGATCTCAGTCAGTCCAGTTCACGCTCAGCATGGATTTCCACTGTTTCCTTTCTCCTTGCCTACAAATATTTTATACTTGTCCCATGCTGATCTTTGTTAACTGACTAATCATGATCTACTTCAAGATATGCTTTTTTTCAATAAGTCATCCCTACTTCCCTGACAGCATCACATGACACTTTGTGCCAGAATACATGGAGCTACAGGAAGAATTCACAGAGCTATTGTCCTACAGCCCCCAGGTCAGCACTGTGATCTGGTTTTTCTCAGATGGGAGTTGAGAGACACAAGTTCTAGATAGCTGTTCAACCAGCAATTATCTCTGTGACCTAAGACATAGTGCTTAATCTCACTGGACGTGTGTTTTCTTGTCTATATAAGTCAAGGGGTAGGAATGTGCAATGGAAGTCCAGACTTCCTTTCTCACACATTTGTTATGAAGCTCAAGAGAAATAATTTATTTAGGTATAGTTTGGAAGTCAAATGCATCTTATAAACACAACTTTTAAATCTACAACCCAGTATCTCTTAAGCCCCAGGAGACCTGAGTGAAGAGATAATGGGTTTGAATTCTAATCCCATCTAAAATGTCACACTTGCCTACCTTCCCCATAAATGTGGCTCACAACCCCATCTCTATTTTACTTAGAAAATTATTACAAAAGATTCTATTTCACCTTTGAATATTGCCAAGGTGGCAATGTGGGGAAGACAGGCAGCTGCTAAGACTCAGTAAAAGGCAGCTAATTCATTCAAAATTTCTGTAAAAAGGAGGACTTAAGAAATTTAAAAGTATTGGTCCAGGGCCAAGGGGCCCTCTAGCATTGCATTATCACTCACATTCAATAATGAAAATGAAAGGAGAAAAAAAAGAAGAGCTTCAGTGTTGTAATGGTTCTCTGGCCTCTGCTTAAACGATCCTTGGCTATCTGAAATACCAAATTCTGCTGAAAAGCACTGCAGAAAAAAGGTATCCTACCCAGTAACCTGTAATGCATGAGCTGATTAGCAAACACTTCCTAAATCATTCTCTGACCTCATTGCTGGATTAGAGATTGAGGAAGACACACAGCATCTATTATAAGCAAACCTTTTTCTGGTTTTGCTTTTAGTAAAAACAGGTTATGGAGGAGAGGAAATATACTAGTTGCGGCAAAAGTACCTCCCAAATCAGGCACCAATCAACCATTCTGATTCCCTGTTACCAAAAAGACATATATAAAGCATTGTATTCAAAGCTAGTCAGAAGAAGAAAGATCAAAACAGACAAATAAAATCAGCCCTTGCCCTCAAACTGTGACAGACATTTTTTTTGAAGCACCAAGAAATCATTTTAAAAGACTTAAAGGTAATTATAATACAATTCCAGTAGTATATAGACCCAGCAACCTACTCCAGTGGAGCAAAAACTGGACACAAACAACACCCAAATGATCTTGGAGCAAGAGATCACACCATAAATGTTAGATTCATCGTGACTGAGCATAGACAGAATTATAAACAAGAGTTCACTGAATATACATACAGTGATGACTCCAAGTTGTCTCCTAGTGCTGTCGTGTTTGGTGACAAAATCATCTGTGTCAAAACCCAAAAGGCCATCTTTTTTTCTGTGATTGCACAGCTTTCAGCTTTTCTGACTCCATGTTGAAGCTTTCTAAAATAAACATCTAAATGCGGAACACAAGTTTCTTTGAAGGATTTTTGTTTGTTTGTTTGTTGTTTGTTTTGTTTTCACCAGAGTGTAAAAACCTGGAAACTGACTCGAAGCCTAGGTTCAAAACTGGTTAGATGTGAGACCCGTGGGTTTCAGATATGAACAGACACAATTAACACAGCTTGTGTGTGTGTGTGTGTGTGTGTGTGTGTGTGTGTGTGTGTGTGTTGAGTGTGGAATCAGAAAGAGGAAGAGGGTCGACACAATAAGATGGATTTATTAGAAAAAGAGCTCCCTGGGCTTTCTCCCATCCTAGAGGGTCCCTGTGCTGGGCTTTGGAGCTGTCAAGCAGTGTGACTTGTATTCAGAATGATAGGTTTAAGTAAAGATACTGCAGCAAGTGTCAGAGAAATGCTGACTGCATCATAGATTGTGGTCTTTGGAGGGGGATATCCGAGACTGCCACAGTGGCATTCATTGCTAAGATGTGGTGTTGAGAACAGAAAAATACTGCAGATTCTAGAAATTATTGGTGACTAACAGCTAACAAAGGAATAGGGACCAGCGGATGTTGCACTCTGCAAAAAGATTGATGGAGGAGGGGCTGCAGATGGAGGGCTGCCATCCAAACTGCAGCATTCTCTGTGTGGGAGATAAATTCACTTGTCATATTTCAAATTAGGTTTATAGGTATTCCTCCCCCACCCAGCTGTGGCTTGATGGGAAGACTTCTCAAATTTTAATTCTATATGGCAGCATATTGGCGTCTAAAGTCTAGGTCTAAGATGATGGTTTGTAGGTATGTGTGCATGACTAACAAGGACAGAGCTTCTAAGGTATCCTAATGTCGTTGGAGGCAAGGGTGCTGCTGCAGCAACCTGTCCTTTTTGCAACACGTTTTTCCATCCCTAACGTCAGAGTGCTTCAGGAGGCTTAAAAATTAAAAAAAAAAAGAGATGTGGGTGTTGGAATTATTTTTTTCTCAATCCAGGACTTGACCATTTCACACACACACACACACACACACACACACACACACACACACACACACACTTTAGATTAGAACTCCTGCAGATACCTAGGAAGTCCAGTTCAAAGCAGAAGAGTCTCTCCTATGGCAAAGTCTAGCTAGACAGATGCCAGATAGCTGCGGAGATCAGCATAGCCTCAGCTGCTGAGCTCACAGCCTAGACACCACCACTGCCAGGTCTCTCTCTCTCTCTCTCTCTCTCTCTCTCTCTCTCTCTCTCTCTCTCTCTCTCTCTCTCTCTCTCTCTCTCTCTGTGTGTGTTTGTGTGTGTCTCTGTCTGTGTGTCTGTGTTTGTCTGTTTCTCTCTCTGTCTCTTTCTGTCTCTGTCTCTCTGTCTCTCTCTCTGTGTCTGTGTTTGTCTGTTTCTCTCTCTGTGTCTCTCTGTCTCTGTCTCTCTCTGTGTGTCTGTCTGTCTCTCTCTCTGTCTCTCTCTCTTTCTGTGTCTGTGTTTGTCTGTTTCTCTCTCTGTCTCTCTGTCTCTGTCTCTCTGTCTCTCTCTGTCTCGCTGTCTCTGTCTGTCTGTCTGTCTGTCTCTCTCTCTCTCTCTCTCTCTCTCTCTCTCTCTCTCTCTCTCTCTCTCTCTCTCTCTCTCTCTCTCTCTCTCTCTCTCTCTCTGTCTCTCTCTGTCTCTCTCTCCTTGCTGTCTGGCTCGTGCAGGGCTGCATCTGCAGCCTGCAGAAAGCCAGGGCTCCAGTTCTCCCTCATCACACTCCGTTCCCAAACACCGCAAAACCGGTACCGGAACAGCAATCTCCTCAACGGTTGTGATTTAGAAAACTGCAGGCAAAATAAAATAAACTGGGCTTGGAAGACTCTCGGAGGAGGGTCTCCACACCCCATCCCCATCTCTCTTTTTCCAATCTCTGCAGGTTAATTTCTTTTCCTGGGTTAAATAAAAAGGATTACTTGTTCATCCTGACTTGGAGAATGGGAAGGAAGTGGATAGGGAGAGCAAGAGGTTGATCCCAGGCTAAATCCACCTGCTGCTGAAGTGGGAGAGCGATCAACTACCTTATGGAAGCTGTTAAGACCGGCAGCGGCTCCTGTAAAGTGTAGAAGGATTGCAAAGATCCTCAACTTCTCTCTCACTCTGTGTGTGTGTGTGTGTGTGTGTGTGTGTGTGTGTGCTGTCTGTCTGTCTGTCTGTCTATCTTTGGCTCTCTCCGTCTCTGTCTGTCTGTCTGTCTGTCTCTGTGTCTCTTCCCCATTCTTGTCACTAAAGAGTTAACTCCGGCCGGGCTCCAAGTCCTCCCCACAAGCCACTTCACTCCCCCTCCTCTTTTTTGGCCCCCTCTCTTCCTGCGCACGTCGCTAAGAGGTCATCAAGCGCTCTGCCCAGTCGCGTTCTCAAGTCTTACTCTTTCCCGCCCATCAAACCCGTAGCTGCTTACGAAGAGGTGTGCGCTCACCAAGGGGCGTGTTCCAGCTCCAGGAGACGCTGCGCGCCCCTAGGTTAGACCTCAGAGCTGCGCTAGCCATGGAGCGAAGCGGGTGCAAAGTTTGGCACCCCGCAAAGGGATGTCAGCTAAGAGTGGGCGAACCGCCCGAAGGCTCTTTAGCCTTCCAATCTTAGGGGCTCCAGCTGCCTGGACCCCAGACGGCGTGCTGCAATGGACGGTGTAGATTCGGCGGCCCAGGGCACTGCCCAGCCTCAGGATGGAGAGCAGCCGGCCGAGTCCCCGGAGCCGCCGCCGCCGCCTCCCGCTCCGCCGCCGGCTCCGCCGCCGGCGGCTCCTCCACCAGAACCAGAACCAGAACCAGAACCAGAACCAGAACCAGAACCAGAACCAGAACCAGAGCCTCAGCCTGCTCTGGGACCCTGTCCAGAGGCGACTCCAGAACCAGCCACAGACCGAGACACAAAAACAACCCCAGAGCCGGCCCCGGAGCCGGACCCAGGACCAGACTCAGAGCCGGAACCAAAACCGGACCCAGAACTTGTCCCAGAGCCGGTCCAGGAGCAAGTCCCAGAATTTGCCCCGGACCCGGACCCAGGACCAGACTCAGAGCCGGAACCAAAACCGGACCCAGAACTTGTCCCAGAGACGGCCCAGGAGCCAGTCCCAGAATTTGCCCCAGAGCTGGCCCCAGAGTCGGCCCCAGAACCTGTCCCAGGTCCAACCCTAGAGTTGGCCCCTGAACCGACTAGAGAGCCTACCCCAGATTGTGACACAGGGCTAGCCCTAGAGTCAGCCCCAGAACCTGCTACGGAGAGGGCCCCAGAGTGGAGCCTTGAGCCAATTCCAGAGAGTCCAGAGATGAGTTCAGCACTACAACTACAACTGTTGCAGTTTCAGGTGGACCCTGAAGAGAAAGGTCGAAAGCCATCTCCATTGCTATCGCCCAGACCGTCAGTAACGTGGTCCAGAATAAAGGTATGAAAAAGAACCTCTCCCGGGGGGGGGGCGGCAAGGTGAGGTCGGATAGCTATGGAGTTTGCTGGTCTCCAAGCATCCCTTGCATCCTTTTGGCTGCCACTCACTGACCAGAAAGATGTAGGAATGGGAGAGCCCAGGGAAGCGGGAAGTGGTTGGGAAGCGGGAAGCAACATGTGGGAAAAAAAAAAAAGAGTAAGCTGCTTGGGTTTAGGAAAAGAAGAGACAGCAGAAGTGCGGGTCAGAACAGTTTCCCCCATGGGAGAAAGTGACAGTGCACTGGGGCATCTATATCTTGAGAAAAGCCTGGAGAGACGTCCTCAGGGAACGCAAGATACCTGAAGTATTTGCGGCTGGCTCAAGGTACTTCAGTGGATGACACTGAGGGAGGAGGGAGATGGGACACACCTCTGCCACAGTCACTGCCGCAGAGGCCCAAGCTGCAGAGCCTCTGCCTGCTAGCCCCCCTCCCTGCCACTGAGGGGGAGGGGGCACATTAGCTGAAGACACTCTAGGGAGGTCCCTGGTGCCTCAGTCCACTGCTGGGCACTGGTACACCAGGCAGAGGTGAGGGGAAGGGCGGCGCCCACGCGCACTGCAGGGGAAGGGCAAGGTTCCTGGGAGGAGGGGGAGAGGATGCGTGTGTTGAAGGCACCCTTCTGTCTATCTGCAAGATTTACCAGCAGGTAGGTGCAAACACAGTGATACAGTGACGCGAGGCGTCACAAGCGGGCAACTGTCATCCTGAGCCAGGACCAGTTGGAACAGTACTGCAGTCCTTGTTTAGAGACATGAAAACACGAGTTGGGTTTTGTGAGCAGCGCAACTTTCATCCCTCCAGCTCCACAGCAATTCCTTATGAAACACTGCCCTTAACTCGGGGCCGGGGGGGGAATGAATGAAGGGTTCTCTGGCACCAGTCCAAGCCAGAGGAGGGAGGAGGGTTTTCAATGTCTACCTCCCGTCTGTCTGATTTTTTTTCCCTGTCTCTGGTCCCCACAGTCTAAACCGTGAAAATCACGATAATGCCTCACTTTAGCTGCCCCTTAAGAAAAACACACAGCAAATAACACGACATGCCAACAGCGACAGCCCATCCTGCTACTTGCCAGGGCTAGGGCCATGTCTTGGGGATCCCACTGCTGAGAACTGCACACTTGTAGAGCGCAGACTGCAGGGGTGTGGAAGTGCAACTGGCATCCTGACATAGCTTGCCAAGCATCTGCAGTGATAAAGTCTGCAGTGAAGTTGCAAAGAAGACAAAAGGGTGGGCATTTATTTAAATAAACACAATTCAATGATGGTGACCTGGACAATTAAAAACTCAGGGATGGATCTTTCCCCTTCCAGCAGATACCCTTCCTTGGGAAGATTTCAAGAAAGGGAGGGTGGGCAGCTAACCAGGAAGTCCTCCTACCCCCGAGGCTAGTTGTTGTCTCTATGGAAGGGTTTGCACTAAACTGGTGAGTGGGAGGTGACCTGTGGCCATCTTAAGTGACATTTGGGAACCAGGCTGAATAGCTGGCCTAGCTCTGTAATTACCTGGATGGCCTCTGAAGGCATCTTCCCTTTGGCCTCAGAAAGGCAGACTGGGGGCCAAGGACCCCTTTTCCCAATCCCCAGTGAAAATCATTCCTTAGCTCTGAAAGCATAGTCTACCAGCTTGCCTGGAAAATGTCTGTTGCTAGATCTGGAGGATCAAGGCAAGGGGAATCAGGGTAGTTTCCTTTATATTGTGCAGGTTCACTTACACTGACTGACTGTAAGGCAGTATTCATAGGGGACAAAGACCTCGGAGGGTTGACTTTACCCTCAGAAGAGTCAGGCATTTGTTAACCCCCATTATCTATAGAATGGAGTTAGGAACCCTAACTATCCATCAGGAAGGACCTGTGGATAAACTACTAAAGGCTCCTGCAGATTCCAGGGATGCAAAAGATGCAGGTAAATGCTCACATCGTTAAGGGATATGCAATTGCCCTCTGGTGCAGTTGGCAACAGCTGATATTCAGTGATAGGGTCATTTTCTTCTGCATTATTTCAAGCAAGTAGCACCTACCAACAGTTGCATCTTAACATGCAACACAAATAGATTGCCTTATTAGCTGGGGTGTTTTCTCAAATACTGCCTCCTTGAGGAAAGCTTGGGAAAACACAAACACACACACGCACCTTCTCAAACAATACAAGTCTCAGTTTCCAAAGAAATCCTTCATGGCAAGCATGAAACTAGCTTGTAAATTTAAAAGAAGAAAAAGGCAAACGCAAGTGGCTGAGAATATGACTGCAAGTTTTTCCCAGGTAATATTGCTAGCTGGTATTTCAATAAACAAACAAATAAATAACCAGCACCTTCCTGTATTCTGTTCTCTTTGGAGCATTCGGTAAGGTTTCTGGACCTACTAACTGCAGTTCTATGCAGGCACTAGAGACTGCTAAAAGGAGGCTCATGGTTTCTTTCGAAATAGCTACCAGGGTCACAGGTTGTGACCAAAACTATCTGCTCCTCCCCTTCTAAAACGTTCTGATTCCCAGGAAATGCGCCTTGGCCTCCCACCTGGTGGCAGGAAATGTAAGTAAGGATGTGTGAATTGGCCTGCCTCTCTTGGGGGGCTTGGGACTTCTAAGAAGGGCATCATATTTGTTTCTGTCCTCACTTGTGCCTGAAGAAAGATGGTTTGCATTTTTGTATTCTTGATTTACTGGATTCTGAGCAGATATAAAATTATAATCACACAGTATGAGTGACTGATGAAAATGTGGGGAGAAATACACATATGTGACTTATTGGTGGGTGGAGAGGCTTGTGGATCCCTGTTAATGACTATGCAGTAATTACCTTCACCCAGTGATATAAAAATACAGCTTTTTCCCACAGAGCTGATGTTTTGGGCACATATTTTCTTAAAAAATACAGAATTTTTCCAAATTTTATCATCATGTGTGTTTATTACTATGAAAATAATTTTTATTATTTTCTGAAAATAAAATAAAAATAAACTAAGGTTTGGCATCACCAAAATAGCAAACATTTATCATGTATAATATTGGTAAATTGTACTTGATTATTTTATTAGCTTACCTGTTTCTGAGTTTCTCAGAAGTAGGGGCTATCTTTCTCAATGACTGGTGCAATGCAGTACTCCTTGGTTTTGCTCAATAAGCACTTGCTGAAGCTTGGAACCTATCAACGCCATTTCCAGCAACACAGAGATTGCTGCTGAGAATAAATGAAAATACATTCTCATCAGTTCAACATGAGAATAAAATGCTTATTTAAGTAGCCTGATATAGATATATACATGTATATATTCCTTAAAGAAATGAAGTGAATTTAATAATATATATATGCATATATTAAATATTCCAGCATATGTAATGCATATGTGTACATGAATATATATCCCTTAAAGTGCTAATATTCGGAATTGACATTGAATATGTAATTAAGAGAAATATTACTAGTGATTTTTAAATATTAAAAGTGTCCTTATCCCAGCAGCAGCAGACTAACGGTGATGTTGTTGCTTGCAGATGTAATGCTTTTTTTCTTAACTGCATAGAATACCTGCAGTAACCATGAACAGCTCTAGGGTTACGGATTCAGATATTTAACCTGTTGAAGGTCAAGATGAAATTACTTGCTTTCCTCTTAGGTTCTTTTACCATTTATTTGATATATTCTGAGAGCTCCTGAGTATTTCCTGCAGGATGTCCTCAGAAAAAATAATGAGGTATTTGGTCAGTGTATCTTTTCTTTCTGAATGTACAATTCTTATGTATTTATAAAGATCTCCAGCTGGGGCTTCTGAAGGTCTGTAGTCCAAAATGAAGGAAAGAACCTTTACCCACAATGCCTCCTGAGAAGAGGGGAAAATCTATGGAGGCCAAAGAGCACTGTAAGAAGGCTTGCAAAATATTTTCTGCTAGTATGGTACTTTACAATTTATAGAATGATTTCCTCTGTGTTAGTGACTTCTTTACTACTCTGAAGAAGGCAGTAGGGTAGCTAAGGACAAAGCCAAAGCCAGATGGCTAACAGTGTCTATTGATTAATTTCTATGTTGTGGAGCTTCTGTAATATTAATACATTGCTCTGTGCAACACATAGGATCCTCATTTATCTAAGGACAGCACTGACATATTTCCAAAATAACGATTCCTGTTTCACGTCTGGTGCTCCAGAAGGACTAGCAAAGAGTAGAAGTGTAAGATTCTATTCATCACAGAGACACTTAGGGGTTGGGAGGGAAATAAGAAGAAATCCTGCTATGGAAAGGGACAAAGTGATCAACCTTGCCAATGCCCATAAATTATAACTGCCCCATTGAAAAAAAAGTCATTGTAAGGATTAAAAAATAAAGCAATATATTTCAGGGAGATTTCCCATCCTCATCAAAGCAAATAATTCTTAGTCTCAAAATAGAAAAAAAATCGGTGTATGAGTATTTTATTTAAAAAATGGAGATACAAGCACCTTAGTTATTATAATTGATCCCTAATCTAAAACTTACCAAAAGGAAGTCTAAAAAGAAAGTGTTTCTTAGCCATCATCAAGGCCCATAAAGCTGCTATCTGTCAAAGAAAGGAAGTGAAAAGGAGAAACTGTCTTAAACAGAATTTGGACTATTTTAAAAAATCATGGAATTTATACGTTTTGTGTGCACTCCTTAGCCCATGCCTGTTCTTTGATGCAAATTATGGAGGTGAAACAAAGGAAATCTCTAGCTGCCTCTGGGTTGCTCCCTAGCAAAGCTCCCAACATTTTTTATTCTGGTTCCAGAGATGTCCAAGACAAGCAAGTCCCTGAAGACAAAAAGGAGGTTAGTGGCTTTCAGGAGGTAGGGCAGAGAGGTACTTCAGTTGTACAGGACTTCATTTAGGAGGGGCAAAAGTTTGAAACTTAGTTAATGCTGCTGGTTGAACACATTCTAACTCATAAACTTGTGCACATTAAAATGACTAATCCCATGATATGTGAATTACATCTGTTTTTTTAAATTGGTCTTATTTATTTATTTGGTTTTAGGTTTTGGTTTTGGTTTTTTGAGAGAGGGTTTCTCTGTATAACACACCTGGCTGTCCTGGAACACGCTCTGAAGACCAAGCTGGCCTTGAACTCACAGAGATCCGTCTGCCACTGCTTCCCAAAGGCCTGTGCCACCACTGCCCAGCACATCCATAATTTTTAAAGACAAGGAAAAGTAAAATGTTATTCTTCAGTCTCAAGATAATGAATTGATATTCCCCACAAACACATAAAGAAGGGAATTGCAAATTTATCAAAAGGAGATTCTCTTAATTTCACACACACAAAAATGACAAACAAAAAAAAACCTCTTTTATTCATTCCTACCCCTAATGGTTAACTTTATGTAAAAATGGGAAGTATTTTAAAAGATAAATACTCAAAATTCCCCATCAATGGAATGTATTGTCTCTTCATATATCATTCTCTTCTCCCTCTCCAGTGTCTCACTGGAACCCCATATAGCCTGAACCTTGTTTTGTATATCAAGCAAGCCTCAAATTCATGCCAATATACTTGCCTTTGCCTCCAGCATGTGGACTTATCTAGACCCGTGCATTTTCACTTGAAAATAAGCAAAATAGTAAAGCAAAGAGTCCCTGATCTTATAAACATTTAATTTCCAAGGAAAGAAAAAGAAAAATAAAAGAAATAACAACTGCTCCCAGGTGATGAAAATACAGGTGCCTAGTCTTCTTTAAAAATTTTTTAGTTTTTAAAGATGTGTGTGTGTGTGTGAGAGCATCTGTGTGTATGTGTATATGTATGTGTATGTATGCACATGTGTGCATATAGCTGCCTATAAAGGCCAGAAGAGGACATTATATATCCTGGAGCTAGAAGTACAGATGGTTGTGAGCCACCTGATATGAGTGCTGGAAATTAAACTCTGGTCCTCTGAAAGAACAGCAGGTGCTCTTAACGTCTATGCCGTATCTCGACAGCCCCAAGAATATATTCACAGTGTAAAATTGCTGTGAGCTTATGAGGCTTCCATCTCTCACTGGAAGATGAGGCTTGCTAATTAGTCTAGCCTGCCTGGTCAGTGAGCTCCAGAGATACACTCCAGAGATAGTCTCCCCAGCACTGACATTACGCATATATATACCATCACTCCTTGCTTTCCCTGTGGGTTTTGGCAATGAAACCCATGCTTTTATATGTGTACTAGAAGCACTTTACACCTTAAGTTACCTCCCCAAATGTAACATGTGATAGTGAAATAAAGGAATTCCTCTTGAATACAAATGCCCCAGCCTCATAAAGGGTCATGAATTTTCTACCAAAATATATTTTAAAAATGCAATTTTATTTACTTATTTATTGTGTGTATTTGTGTGTGTGTGTGTGTGTGTGAGCGCACTCATGCATGTGCACCCATGCACAAACCTGTTCCACAGTGCCTTTAACACTCAAAGGACAGTTCTAGGGAGTCAGTTATTCCCTTATATCATGTGAGTCCTCGGGATTGAACTCTGCTCATCATGCTTCTTGGTAAGCACATTTACAAACTACTGAAGCATCTTACTGGACCAAATTTTTAATTTAATTTTAATGGAGGAAAAAAAAACTATTTCTAGTGGGAACTGACCCACATTCAGCCAAACCTAACAGCTTTATTATTAATATATTATATTTTTAAAAAATTAGTGACAGAAAAAGTAGGGGAGAAACAGAAGTGAATACAAGAATGTCCATTTGAGGAAAAGCACCCCCAGCCTGACAAAGCCCGCTACTTTCTTTTTCAAAATAAGTAAGTGTATTTAGACGTGATCAGGTATATTCTGGGTGGTATAGCCATTTGGGAAATGCATTAGAATTAGAGAGGGAAAAGAAGGTAGGACACAATATGAATTTTAACACCCTTTTTCTTTTTGGCCAACAAAGATTTTCCCAAGTTCTACATACTTCTTTTCCATTGGGAGAAGAGGAAGAGATTAAGAAGGAAGGGAAAGATATTGCAAGAAAAAAATAAAATGAGAGAGCAGGGTCTCTGGTTAACATAGTAAGCTCCAGGACAGTCAGGACTACACAGAGAGACCCCGGAGGCACACACACACACACACACACACACACACACACACACACACACACACACACACACACACAGATACACACAGAGGGAGAGACAGAGACACACAGAGGGAGAGAGAGAAAGACACATACAGAGAGAGGGAAAGACAGTGACAGACAGGAGACAGAGAGATAGAGATAGATATTGACATGGAGGAGACACACACACACACACACAGAGACAGAGAGAGAGAGAGAGAGACAGAGAGAGAGAGAGAGAGGGATGGAGGGAGGGAGGTTGGGAGAGGGAAAGAGAGAGAGATGAACTCAGGGCTTTACCTGTGCTAGCCAAGCACACTACCACCAAGCTGCATCTACATTCCCATACAATCTATACTGCTTGAGACAATGTATATTTTGGTCAACTCACCTCAACTCACAACGAAGTGGAAAAACCATAAAAATTATATGACCCCTTTAAGGGATAGAAGTACACCCAAATCCCAGGACCATTATTTATATGTTGTCCTCTGGGTTATTGTTTTGTTTTGGATTATGATACAGGGTGTCATGGAGCCTCAGCTTGTCTCCAGTGCAGCTAAGGCTACCTTTAAACTCCTTACCCTCCACTTTCACCTCCAAAGTGCTGAAATTACAGGCACACGTGCCTTGCTCTTTTAAAATGCTTGTTTTCTAAGACAGGTTCTCACTATGTAGCTCTGGTGTCCTGGTACTTGCTCTGTAGACCAGGCTGGCCTTGAACTCACACAGATCCACCTGCCGCTGCCTCCCGAGTGCTGGGATTAAAGGCATGCACCTCTGTGCCCAGTGTGTAAATGTTTATTTTTTAAAAAGATTTATTTATTTGTGTTTTATGTGTATGTGTGCTTTTCCTGAATGTACATCTGTGTACCATGTGTGTGTAGTGCCCTTGATGACCAGAAGAGGGCCTCAGATTCTCAGGAACTGGGGCTACAGATGGTTTAGAGCCATCATGTGTGTACTGGGAACCAAACCTGTGTCCTTTGCAAAAGTATTTCAGAGCTCCTCTTTTTGCAAAAGAAAAAAGGAAAGGAGTTTTTAAGGAAAAATGTCCTGAATCTAACTTTTTAAAGCAAATTATTTCACTTAAAAGGAAAAGGCACAAGCTTCATGATCTGAGCTTGATCCCTAGAACCTAAGGTGGAAGGCTCTCTCTCTCTCTCTCTCTCTCTCTCTCTCTCTCTCTCTCTCTCTCTCTCTCAATCACTTCTCTTGCTCTCGCTCTCTCGCTTGCCCCCCCTCACATACACATCATCGTCATCATGTAGGCTTTTAAAATGAAAGGGAAAGAAAAGGGCTTTCACTGGAAGGCCTCCAGAGGTATTAAAACTTGTGGCCATGGTAGTGCTTCTCTGTAAGTCTATTTTGTTTTGAGACAGTGTCTTACTCTGTTGTCCATGATGATCTGGGGCACACAGTACTCTTATCTCAGTCTCTCTACATGTGTACATGTGTACCACCCTTCTTCCTTCTTCCTTCTATTTTTAAAACTTGTTTTTAATTTTTTTGGATTGATTTGCTTTATGAGCGGAAGAGGGCATCAGATCCCCTGGAAATAAAATTATGAATGGTTTTGAGACACAATGTGTGTCCTGAAAACAGAACCCAGGCCCTCTGCAAAAGTAGCAAGTGCTCTTAAACACTGAGCAGTCTTTCCATCTTCTAAAATATTTGCTTTTAAATTGCTATATGAAGTAATGGATTTCAATGTGACATTTTTATCCATCCTTAACTTTGGCTAATCTTCCTCACCCACTCCTCTCCCTCATCCCCGTGCCTGACTCCAGTAATCCGTTTTTTTCCACTTTCATGTCTCACGTGTTCTACTGACCTCCTCAATACATTTCTTTAATATTTCCTTTTCCACTCTAATGGATTTAGAGTTTCATGACCTGTAACCACACACTCTCTCTAAATGCAAACACCCCCCCACACACACCTAGAACCAGCATATGAGAGTGAACATTAAGTTCTAAATTTGGGTTACACCACTTAATAGCTTCCAGATCCACCAGATTCGTCCATTTTTCTCCAAATTTTTTCTTTAGCACTAAATAGAATTCCATTGTGTATATGTGCCATATTTTCATTATTTATTCATCAGACAATGGACATCTAAGCTGATTCCATGACTTTCCTGTGGTATAGCTAGGTAATTTGGCAATCCTATTTTTAAGTTTTTGAGGGGCTTTCGTAATTATTTATTGTAGGTATAACAGTTTATACTCCACCAACAGTGAATAAAACTCCTTTCCCATATCCTTATCATTCTTTGTCATTTATTTTCTTGATGATTGTTTTCCTGACTTGGATGAGTTAGAACTTCAAAGCAGATTTAATTTGCATCTCCCTAATGACTAAGGATGCTGTCATTTTTCAAAAGTATTTACTATTTTTTATTATTTTTTAAGAACTGTCTGTTCAGTTCATTAGCCCATTTGTTCATTGCTAGGGACATTTTTGTATTTAAAGTTTGGAGTTCCTTATATATTCTAGACATATTGGCTCTAATATAGCTGGAAAGTATTTTTCTATTTTTGTAGAGGTCTGTTTTTCAAAATGAAACACTCCAAACCCAAGGAAGTACTTCCTTGTCACCATAATGGTAAAAAGAAATAAGAGGGAGAGACAGAGAGATAGAGATAGATAGATAGACAGACAGACACAGAGAGACAGAGTAGAAAAAAAGAATTTTTATTCTAAGAGGAGAAACTGAGAGCTTTGTAAAATTAATGGACATTATTTCTCTCCACACTTAAGTGAGAACACATTTTCAAAGAAAAAGATAAATTCTCTCAACCCAATAAAAATTGGCCATAATCTCAATAATATCATTGAATGTTCTTGTCCTAAAGAGATTTTTCAAAACAAAGAGAAAAGTAAAAGCTCCTTTTTTCAGGCCTGACATCTGAAAACAGAAAGTGCACTTTCCCCAGCCCCTCCACAGACTCAGGAATACAAAAGAAAAGGTAATAAATACCCTTACTGAACCATGCCAGTGAACCTCAAATTTAGCATCAAAGCCTAAAGGGCAGTATATATTTAATCCCTACCTGAAATTCCCCCTACCCTAAATAATTTTGACTACATACCCCATCATTCAGGAAAGCTGAGTGCTCAGGAAGGCAATCCTATCTAAACAAAACAACAATTAGTAAGGTAAACCCACTGAAAAAACATAGACTTCCTTTCCATAGCTGACCATCAAGACTTGGCTAATGAGTACATCATTATTTCATGTAATACCACAGGGAGTCTAGAGTTCAAAATAGAATTTAAGAGAGTAACATTCTGCAGAGTGTAGTCTTCCTTGCCAGCCGCCTGGGCCCTGCCACAGTTGCAGTCCCCCAAATAACACACAGGGCACTATATTAATTATAAAGCTGTTGGCTGCTTGCTTGTTTCTTACTGGCTAATTCTGACTTAAGTATTTAACCCATAATTGTTAATCTAAGTATTTCTCTTACCAGAGAAAGGGTCCGGACCTCTTAATCATATGGCGGCTACATCGTGTCTGACTCTGCCAATCTTTCCCAGAATCTTCCTTGACTACTAGTCCCACCTATCTTGCTTCCCTATTGGCCAAAAGTGCTTTATTCAACAACCAATAAGAGACAGATTTACATCTCCCATCAACATTCTTACTAGCAACTCCCAATCAGACACATACCTAGTCATGCAGTAACTCTTATCCAGTTCCATCATGGGGGCTGACATACCATTTTTGAGTAGACCTTTCATCATGTTCTGGTTTCAATGTCTTTTCTTGTAGGTTTGATTTTCATGGATTCATAAAATACTATTTATAAGATGAAAGAATTTTAAATTCACCTTTTTATTTAGAAAATAAGTTGAGCGTTTGCTTTGTGTGCTATATGTGCTGAGCATTGTGCTAAAAATAGAAGTTTCCTTACATGTTCAAAAGATCACATGGATGATACTTACATTTAGCAAAAGTGATAAATGGTAGATCCAGATACCACATGCTTTGACAAGACATTCACTGTGAATAACCAAATGTTTCAGTACACCTCATCTCAAGCAACCAAGCAAACAAAAAATTCAGCATAATGAAGGTGTGCTAATTTCTGAGAACATGAGGAAACAAGAAATCTTCTAAAGTTAAATGAAATTCTTCTAGCACTCCATTGAGAAATAATAATTGTTAATACCTTGCTACATTTTCTGTTTATTTCAGTGAATATGTTCCTGCAGTCTACATAGTAAGACTTCAATGAATGTACAACTATGTCTCCCCTTCCCCTTCTCAATCACCCCTTTGCACACACAGATATTATATTGTGTTAATTATTCTTTGGAAACCTGATGATTTTAGCTTAAAGTTCATCTAGTTGAGCTTCTGTATGATATGACTGATATGCATGCATTTGAAATACAACTGAGGTAAGTATTTTCTGTTGAAACCAGTATGAGTATTTATTATGTAAAGAATAGTTGTTATGATTGCTTCTGTATCAAATGGCAGCTTCATCTTGTATTTACTTTTAACACTCTGGTACATATTCGGATTTCATTTGTTCAGCTAGCTTTTGTAATTTTCCCTTGAAGAAAAGGAGCTGAAACAAACCCCCACCCTCTTCCTCATGTAAGTTCATAAAAGAAAAAAAATCTAAATTTCTGCAACACTATTGGACCACTTTTTATGATATGCAAGTTAAAAATCAGTCTTAATTTGAGTAAGCTGGTAAACGAGGTACCTAGATGCCAGAACAAAACTGTGGGTGGGACTATTTGTTTTACCACATGCTTTGCCAAAGTATTCACTGTGTTAATAGCTAATTCTCTCAGCATACATTTTTTTTCGCAAACAAAAAGGAAACCAATGTAATGCAGGAAGGTATGCTAATTTCAGAAAATATGACTGATGGCTTTGTCTATAATACACAGTTATGTTTCATATTTAACTAGGTACCACTGACTGGGAAAGAAAATATATCCCACATGTGATGATATTATCAACAGTTGTGAAGAAATAGCAGATCCAATTTATCCAGCTTTCGTTAACCAAATGTAGTAGACAATCAGAATTAATATACTATATACAATCTAAACAAGGTTGAATTGGAAACTTAAAAGGCAACTATAATGCATTATTAAGATGAAAATAATCTTCAGCCTTGTCTGTAGCACTTAGTAATTTTCTTCTTCCAGAGCATTATAACATTTACGATTTAAGCCTTTTGTTTTAAAGAGTCTATAAGAGAGATTATAGGTCCCCAAGGACAAGGATTCCTACCTCATTTCGCTCAAGCACATAACCGAGGATAAAGACTCTAATCAATACCTACAGCTTTGTAGAATATCTCTGAAATGAGTCAGTGGGCCTGGAGACTGATAAGTACATGCATAGAGTCCTGCTCATCATATCAGCTGACTACATTTCCAACCATGAGCTGGGCATGGTAATGTGCATTTGTAATGCCAGCCCTTGGGAGACAAAGGCAACAGTATTGATGCAAGCTTGAGGCCAATCTGGGCTGCATTGGAAGTTTCAGGTCAGCCAGAACTACCCACCGAGACCCTGATAATAACAATAACAACAAATTTGAAACTTGGGTACCTATTTGTTTTCCCCTGCAATGTCTCAACCTGTTCTCTTCTGGGAATTTTGAAGCTGGAGGCAGGCAATAAAAACCACCTGGTGAACAATACTTGACTAGAAAGGCCTGAAAGTCAGGGAGGGGTTCCTTTAACCCTGTGCTCTGTCAGTCTCTTGAAGATGGAGAAGTCTTCGCTGTCTAAACCCTGCCTCCAACAGTCTTCTCTTGACTGCTACATTATAAAGAACTTTAGTGTTAATTTGCTTTGATAAGCATAAACTGCATTTGTGATCTACATTTAGTATATTCTTCCATCATTTATTTTCCTCACTAACATTTTCCTTGCAGTATAAAGAACAATGTGATATCGTTTTATTGAAACATTTAAACATAAGCAGTAAAGATATTCCTTTCTGTTGTTTTGGGTTTTTGAGACAGGATTGCACTCTGTGCTTTGGAACTTACGGGCATGGTGAGCTTCCTGCTTCTGCTTCCCAAGTTCTGGAATTACAGGTATGAACCACAGTGCCTAGCCATCACAGAATTTCATATTTCAAAATCTTATAACGTTGGTACCCTTCTCACAAACTTCAATTAGTACCTTCTATGACCACAAATTTCCCTTCTATTAGACTTGAGGTAAATATAGCATTTCTGGTTACTGCTCTTCCCTTCTTCCTTGTCTTCACCCTTAGCAGAAAACAACATTCTGCCTGACTGCTTGGACTAACGAAAATGACGGTCTTGATATGTATATGGCCTCTTTTGTTTTAATATGCTTAACCAGTGACAAGATCTCCAGGACCTTTTTTGGGGGATAAATTCACTTTAGTCTCACATGGAATAAAACACATCAGTTAATGGGTTTCTTATCAGCTCTCACCAGTGAGTCCTTTTTGTAGAACTTCCAATAAAGCTTTATTTTGCCTTCCCACACTTGACTTTTCAAGAATTTCTTGAATTTTCTTCTAACAGTATAAAATAAAGCTAGGAACATTGAAAAGTTGCTTGACAGAGTGTCTTGGTCATAATAGCGCCACTCCCTTTGAGCCCATGGTGGCCATTTTCATTCAGACCACCACTTTCCACTCCCTGGCTCCCAAAGGCTTGTAGCTTTGTCATAATGCAGAAATGTATTTTGTCCAACTTCAAAAGTCCCCAAAGTTTAAAAGTCTAATGTTTTCTTTAAGACTCGTGGCAATCTCTTAACTGTAATCTCTCTGTAAAAATCAAAATCACAAAGCAGATCTCATACTTCCAACATACAGGATATATGTTACCATTCCAACAGGGAGGAAATAGAGCATAGTGAGGAAATACTGGACCAAAGCAAGACCAAAAACCAGCTGAAAAACACCAAACTCCATTTTTGATGTCAAAATGGTCTTCAAATCTCCAACTCCTTTCAGCTTTGTTGACTTTAGTCCACTTCTTTCTCTTCTGCTGTGTCTACACTCCGTTAATAGTTTTCTTCAGCAGGTATCCGATGGCTCAGGCATCTCCAACATTGTCTCTAAGGCAATCCAGGCTTCATCTTCATAGTTTCACACAATGCCTTTCTAGGTATCCATTCAGGGACACCCTTGACACATGGCTGCCCTCAGTGGCTTTCCTTACTCATGAAGGGAGATTCCATAATCTCTTTATTTTATCCTTGACTCTAAAGCCAGAATCATGTGGCCGAAGCTGCCAAATTCAGCTGCTAGCTGGGGCTGGAACATGACCCCCTCATTCAAATACATTCATTTCCACCAGCTTTCTGTTTTTGATGGTTTCCTTCATTGCCTAAGCTTTGCTATCTTGGAAATCAATCTGTAGATCAGCCTGGCCTCAAACTCAGAGATCTGCTTGTTGTTGTCTCCTGAATGTTGGGATTAAAGATGTGCACCACTACACCTGGCCCTAAGCTTTTCTTTAATTCCTTTTCACAAATTGGAAGCTTAGCTGGGTGGGGTCTTACCCTAAAGTCACCATCCCTTTTCTTTAAGCTTTTAATCTCCTTGAGCATTGGATTTAGCTCCATTACATTTTCTGGTGCTCCTTTTCTCCTCAAACTGTATGTTTTCTACTTTTACTTGCTTATCTTGCTCCTTTTCACTGTAGATCTGCATAAGTGTGGCCACTAGTAACCAAGCAACACAGTCAATACTAGGCTGCCTGGAAATCTCCTCTGCCAAAGCTATTAATCAAAAACTCTTCAATTTAGCCTCTGGCAGATTTTTTTTGACAAGGGTAAGAAGCAGCCACACTCTTCATCAAAATATCACAAGAAGGGTCTCTAGGTAACATACTAATCTTCTTCTCTGAAACATCCTTAACGGGACCCCCATAGTTCAAATCACCCTCAGCACTGCTGTCTTCAATGCTACTACTGGTATGGCCCATTAAACCCTGCTTTGAGCATTCCACTGCTTTCCTAATCCAAATTCCCAAAGTTTACATTCTGCCAAGAAACAAGGTTAGTTACATCACAGCAATATTCCAGTCCTTGGTACCAGTTTCTATCCTAGTCAGTGTTCTATTACTGTGAAGAGACACCATGTCCATGGCAGCTCTTATAAAGGAAAACATTTAATTGGTGCAGGCAGACATGGTGTTGTATAAGGAGCTGAGAGGTCAAAAATCCCGATAGGCAGGCAGTAGGAAAATAGAGACACTGGGTATGGCTTGAAATTCTGAAATCTCAAAACCCACCCCCAATGACACACTTCCTCCAACAAAGCTACACTTACTCCAACAAGGCAACACATAATAATGCCATTCCCTATGAACCTATGGGAGCTATTTTCATTCAAACTGCCATAGCAGGGTCTTTTATTCAATGTAGTACAACATCATTGACTGATTGTGTATGACAATTAAACAACTTTAAGTACTGGATGATATTATATGATACATGGCTATTTAAAAGCACTTATAATGCCTGAAAAATTTGACTGTTTTTTCAGATATATAAGCCCCCGAATCCCAAGGTTTTTCCCAAGGTTTTATATAGTGAGAATAAGAAACCATGTTTAGAATCCAGCAAAAACCTCCTATTAACTTTAGTATTATAGACTCATAGAATGTGTTAGAGTGAGACCAATTAAGTTAGTGTTGTAAAAAGCATTTTAGAGCTGGGCAGTGGTGGTACACACCTTTAATCCCAGCACTCAGGAGGCAGAGGCAGGTGGATCTCTGTGAGTTCGAGGCCAGCCTTATCTACAAAGCTACCTTGTCTTGGAAAAAAAGCATTTTAGTAACAGAATTTTGTCATTTTCTTAATGAAATCACAAAGGAAAGTGATATTAAGATAAAACAAATAGGGAGTCTTCTCTTGTATACTAAGAGGAGTTTGTAACTGAATTGCCTTCCCAATTATTATTTTAGGCTGATGTGACCATGAACTTCCACACCTAATTCATTACTATATCTTTAGGAAGGAAGCTGGTGATACAGCAGCAGATTGAATAGAAAAAAGTAAAAGAAGCAAGTTAGAGTTTAACATTTGGCTCACTATATTCTGAGACAGATAATACTCATGGCAATATGGCCATTTTTAAGAGACTCTCTCCACCTCCTCCACCAGAGAATGTTACAAGAATCCCATAAAGTGGGTTTTCATGGTACTGCTTTTGGTTATAGCAACATAATTATTGGAAGATGTGTTCCTGAGCAAGGACATCACACCAGGTATTCTGTAGATATGACTATAAATGCATGGTAAAACCCAGTATAAAGTTGTAAGTCTCTGTAAACATTTAAGGCAGAAAAGTTGTTCCAAGTTCTATAATATGGGCCTAAGTATAGAATACACATTGATTTTATAAGAGACTCCAGTGTACTATAAACTGTACATGAAGCATATAAAAGAGCAAATTGTACATAAATTGGATGTACTGTTTATTATTGATTCAGAATTTACACTCTGCCTGCATCCAGAAAGCATATGAAATAGCTTACAAAATCAAGTGCAATGAAAGAGGGCAGTTGAGCACAAATACAGACAGGGTAAAACTAATTCAAAGCAGCTGTGTATAAGACCTAACCACATACGTGCTAGGTATAACATGAATTCCAAATTCAATTAGGAGTACTTTTGCTCTGCTGCTTCTGCTGCATGGGGGACTTTGGGGAATGATTTGAAAGATTTAGGCCTCTTTGAGTTGGTATTTGAGGGAACTGAGCTGATGCCTCCTTTTATGCATTGCATCTTCCTCTAGCAAGCTATAGCAACCACAAAATGAAGACACAAGAGACTGCTGCCAAGACTGTGCTCTGGGTGTTAATCAGTTGCTCCCTTATAGATGGCTGTGGACTTGGTTTACTTCGGCATGCCTGTCTTTTTCTAATATTCTAGTGAACCCTACTGTGAAGCACATTGGTGACCTTTCCAAAGAAAACCTTGATCCAGAGCTCCCTGAGAAAAACACAATAATATCTGGATCAAAAAGTAGACTTTAACCATTTCTCTTTAATTGGCATATGTTGATTTTACACACACACACACACACACACACACAGACACGTATGTATCTATAACATATATATGGGGTAGTTGGATTTTCAATAGTTATATAGAGTATGTAATGGTCAAATCAGAGGAACTGGCATATCTGTCACCTCAGGCATTTTACTAGAGAATTAGGCTTTAAACACACATAAAAATTGGAACATGCACACGATTGTTACACTATCATTCATGTATGATACTTATGATCACTTCGATGTTTAGGTATGCAGATAAGTTTTATTATATCTGACCCTGCAAAATGGACTTTGTAATTCATATGCCTTACCAATAGGTGATGGCATGGTGACTAGGCAGGGTTGTCTTTTAAAAAATTTTATTCTTCTAACTTAATATTCAAAATAAGGAATTTCATTTCAATATTTTCATAAATATATCACCGAATCTTGCTTTTATTTGTCCCCTCTCCCCACCCCTCCTCCTTCCTTTTTATTACTAGTCCTGTTCCTTACTTCAAAGACGCCTCCTTCTGCTTTCATATCATATGAATTCATATGTACATAGAGATCTAAATTCTGCATGTAACAAAAAATGTGATATGTTGTTTTTCTTTCCACGTTATCTTCTCTTGCCACTACCTCCCCATGTGCCTCTCTCTCTTTTTGTGCTTCCGTCTCCCCTTTTCATAGACTACAAGGTTGTTGTAGCTCTCAAAGAGTTACAGATTTTTCAAACTTTTCATAGAGGTACTGTATGGACTTGGAACAGTCCTTGTATTGACCATGTCATCTTGAATTATTAACTTTAGTTGTAAACATGCCTATTTTTTAAAAATGAAAATAATGATCTAACAAGCACTCCCCCCAAATAAAAGTTTATTAAAATATTCAAGCATAGCCAAACTAAAGAGGTTTTTCTTTTCTTCTTTTTTTTTTTACAGTACTGGGATAGACCCTAGGTCATACAAGACATGCATTTTACAACTGAGATATAGGCTCAGTCACAAACTAAAGTACATTGTATTTATTTTTATATAAATGTAATACTTATTATTTATATTTGCAATATAATGTCACAAAGAATAACATTAAGCAAATTGCTATGTCTCATTTGGTAATTTGGTAATCTTCATTAATCTTAACTGTTAATCAGCATTTAATCTAATCTAGTTATGGTATTATTTTTTTATTAATTGGAAAGTTCTTAACTCATTATCTTAGTGTAAAATTTTTCTTGCAGGCTGTACTTGAATTTGGAGGTAGGTGTCCAGTGTTGTTTTTTTCATCAGGATTGAGAAATTGCAACGAAGATTTGATGTTCCTTTGGTAGTCCAAGTTGCATCCAAATAGCTTTCCATTGATTACAGGAAAAGTCTTAATTTGTTATACCAATGCCTCTGATCAGATTAGCACCCTGAGCTTGAAAAGGGCTTAGCCAGAGAAAAGAATGTCAAGAACAGAACTCCTAACAACCATATCATTTCCAATCAGAAGGAAGATCATTCCCCTTCAATGAAATGGTTAGCTTCTACCATTTCCAGAATAGATACAGGCATTATTACATTATAATTTTGTAATTGTATACTACATCAAGGTGTCATGTCTAAGGTGACATTTTCATGTCATAGGTATCCTAAGTATATTTTTATCCTAACAGTTGTCTGGTAGGTGGCCATCAAGTGCTGTAACAAGCTCAGTATATTACGACAATTTCTGACAAATGTAAATAATGTATCTTTAGAAAAGGGTACATTTTCTCTAGTGTTTACATTATTTTGTGAATTGACCTTATACTAATTCTTTAGACTTAAATGTATTCCTTAATAAGTTGCAATCAGTGTTGTTTGTATGTAAATATATGTAGATTGACCCCTTGCACTTGGATAACATATCAGGAGGCTCATCCTTGGAGTAAACTTATTTTCCCTCTCCTAGAAGCTACTGATCGCCTGTAGTGCTTTATCTAGCTAAAAGAAAGTCACAAAAGAGGAGCAGAAAGATTATAAGAGCTAAAGGACCACAATTCTGCTGCATGATAGTGTCTTCTAAACATGATAGAGAAGCTGTATCCATCAATTCTTAACAATATGGTTACTTAGGCAAGACCCACATAACGAGAGCATCAGTCAACTCAGATGGGGGGTTTATATGGCTGTACCCCTAGGCCAAGCACTCCAGGCAATCAATAGCTGCTGAGAGAAGGAGAATCTTAAGTACAGACAAAGGATAATGAAGGCTCATCAATCCTACAAGTACTGACATTAGTGGAAGTTTTAGTGTATCAGTAAGAAAGGCTGGATAAACTAGTAGAAGTTATAGTGCCAAGTATCTTGAATGCCAGGTAAAAGAGCTTTTCTGT
The DNA here is from genome assembly GCF_017639785.1 of Mesocricetus auratus. Taxonomy (NCBI): domain Eukaryota; kingdom Metazoa; phylum Chordata; class Mammalia; order Rodentia; family Cricetidae; genus Mesocricetus; species Mesocricetus auratus. The sequence continues at coordinate 14,418,147 of NW_024429213.1, read as the reverse complement.
TTTATAAGCAGTTAATACGGTTTTTTCTTTTATGTGTTTTTTAATTGAAAGTATCTGTTTAAGTTTAGACTTAAGAAAAATTCTCAAAATGTAAGGTAGATTGCACAGGACAACTTTGTAGAAGAGAGCATCAGTCTGGGGGTAAGTAAGAGGTACTGAGGACTTGAACATACTACAATAAGTCCAGGGAGTAGTTGGAAGAGATGGCAAGAGGATTTAGTCTATAGTTGATTTCATGTGGATAACTTCGAAAAGGATAAGAGTAGAAGATGATTCTGAACTTTCTGGCTTGGAGCTAGAAAGTTTAGAGAACACAAGAACAAGAGTTAGAGGAAGATTAAGAGTTAGGTGAGGTTTTGAGTCTGAGATATTGGTGAAGCTGGAGCTCAAGATGATGATTAGAGATTATCAAAGATTCAGTTTTAGTTTCACACACATAACAGTTGCTTAATAACTATTGGATAAAACAAAAACAGTAGTAGATGACATATCAATAGGTAATAAATAGATAGAGCAACATTAAAATATCTTTGAAGAGAACAAGCTAAGATAATTAGGATATTATGAATTTATTCTGAAATGTCCAGGGAAAGTGGAAATTTTCTTCTAGAAAGCTTGTCCTAGCCAGTTACCTTTGTCTTTTATGTGTAAGTTGTATGAAAAGCATTCTAAAATAAATGACTGCAGTTGGTGGAGGAAACAAAGAAAAGTAAAATCAAATAATCAAGAAATAAACTGATAATAGGGTTAAAAGGGTACAAAAGGTCCAACCATTTGCTAACTAGGGAGAGAATAAAATATGTAAAGTCTGAATTCTCATTTGGAATACAAAAAGGTACACGGAGATAGGTACTTAATGATTCAAGCAAAGTTGACTTGATTGTATATTTGGAGTACAGATAGTGGAATTTCAACAAATGGTGCTGAAAACATTGAATTTCAACATGCAGACTAGCAGACTAATGAAACTAGATTTCTGTCGTTGACCCTGTCTAAATATCAACTCCAAATGGATTAAAGACCTAATATGAAACTTTGGAACTCCGAGGAAAAAGTGGGGGGAAACACTTCAAGATATAGATATAGTCATGAACGTTCTGAAAAGAACTCAGATAGCATAGGAAATAATCCAAGTAATTGACAATAAGATTGGTTGAAACTCAAAAGCTTTTGCACAACAAGAAAACTAAGACTTAGGTGAAGACACAGTCTACTGAGCAGGAGAAAATACTTGCCATCTATACATCTAATACAGGTCTAGTACTCAAGATGTATAAAGAACAGAAAAACCCTAAATATCAAAAAGACAAATTATTAGTTTGTCTAATTAATTAATTAATGGGCCTGTGAAATTAACAGACAGTTGTCCAAAAAGGAAGTACAAATGGCCAATGCACATATGAAAACATAATTAAATATTTTTAGCCACCAGAAAAGTGCAAATTAAAACTACACTGGCTGTCGAGTCTGATAATCCGAGTTCAATTCCTGGAACACACATAATGGTAAAAGGATATAACTGATTCAACAAATATGTTCTCTGGCAGATCAACACACCCACACTGTAGCATGCACACTAGAAATTCTTTTAGTCTGTTTTGTGTACTGTTATGTCTGCTTGGCATACCTTTGGAGGCCCTTGTCATGCATTTGTAGAATACTACTACTGATCACCTTTCTATGTGCCTCTGAGGACTGGGCTGGTGAAACCCAAAGAAACAGCTGACCTGAACAAGGGGGAGATCTTGGACCCCAGAACGATGGCTGAGAGGCCAGCATGGGACTGATCCAGACTCCCTGAATGTGGGTGTCAGTGAGGAGACCCAGGCAATCTATGGGGCTTTGGGTAGTAGATCAGTATTTATCCCTGCACACAAATGGACCCTCCCCAGAATGAAATGACAGACTCTAGAGATCCCCCATGGAGAGCCTTACCCTCCCTGAGGAATGGAGTGGGGACTGGGAGGGTTGAGGGAGCTAAGAAATTTTAAAAAATTATTAAAAGAAATTTGAGTTTGTGCCTTCAGAGCCTTTTCCCAAGCAGGCATATGATAATTGTGAAATGATATGACAGTCTTTTAATGCTGCTATTTGATTTTTTAATAGAGTCTTAATATAACACCCTATAACCTGGCATTGGCACCAAAGTCTCATCAATTTGCCCTCATTGTGAAGGTGAGAAAACCTAAGCTAAAGGATTAAGGATAAGAGTCAAGGTTTAAGTCCAAGATGCTCAAATTCAGAATAAATATCCAGTCCACCTACTTAGCCCAGAATAGTCCCTTTGGTCACAGAAATTATCCAGGATCTTGTAAATTAACTTAAATAACAGAGTTGATACACTATGGAAGTAACCAGAGTTAATCAGCATGTAAAATAAGTGAAAAATGTTAATAAAATAAAATAAAAAATTACAAAGATAATGGAGGATACCTGCCTTCCTTTAAGGACCTTAAAGCTAACTGAACCCAGAGACTTAAGATGATATACAGTTTTAAGGTAGTTGTAATGACTATTTAAAGCTAACTCTAAAATGCTTACAATGATCTATCATTTAAATTGTTTGATAATGCCCGAGATGAAAATTATCAAAAGGTTTTTAGTTCTTGAGATTAAAACCACACTATTCTTCAGAGCTGGCGAGATGACTCAGCAATTAAGACCTGAGCCCAGTTTGGTTCCTGGCACCTACATTGTCGTTAGTAACTATGTGTAACTACATTTTCAGAGGATCCAATGCCCTCTTCTGGTCTTCCCGGCACTGCACACAGGTAGCACATAGACATGCATGTAGGCAAAACAACCATATACAAAAAATAAAAATAAATAAATCTTGTTTACAAACATACTAGTCTAGTGGTATTGCCCCAGAATTGAGAAACAACAGACAGACTCGATGTCTTTGTGATTTGAGGCAAATCTTTAAACCTTTCACTTCATATTTGGAAACAAGCATATTTCTAATCAAGATATGTAGGAAGCATTTTAAAATTCTATGTTTGAAGATATTTTGTCTTACAAATTCTGTAAGACATACCTTCAAAACGAATATAACATCAATACAAAGTAGAATTTTTCAGTTAAAAACAAGTAGAGAGAACTAAGGTGTAGCGGTGTTAAAGCTCTAGGTTTTAACCCCCAGCATGGCAACAAATGAATAAAACGAATAAAAGGATAAATAGACAAGTATATGAAGACATGGTTAGAACAAAGACTGTTGCTCTTTAATCAGCTCAGGACTATGTTTTACTTCCACCTCTGCCCAATGTAGTATTACCAAAACAGTCCAAATTATCTCCTAGGGTATTGACTATGCAGTGGTGTAGCACTAAGATGGCTGTCATCAATGGGAGGAAATTTTCCAAGGTAGTGAAGAAGGCTTTCTCTATTAGATTTCCCACCTTTAACATAAGGACTATGGAAGGGGAAATGCTACAAGCTTTTTTGAATACTATTTCTATATGCAACATTTTTATGTCATTGTATATAAAATGGACTTATTAAGATCTACTCCTACCAGATCTACTCCTATCTCTGCTCCATAGATAGGTAATAAAGGTGTGGAATGTGAAGCTAAAGGAAAGGAGTTTCAGTGTAGTTAGTGGACTTTAAAGGGAGATACAATGGAGTTGTGATCCCAGCCTAGTCTTTTCTTATCTAGGTGACTCTAGGCAAACCCCCATTGACCTGGTCTTTTTTTTTCATTTACCTTATGAGATGAATAATTTCCAACTTGCAAGGGTGTAAGGATTAAATAAAATTAAGTACTTAGGCTAGTGCTTTGTATATAGTTAGTTCCTAAACACAAGGTAGCTGCTGTGGTACTTGAGACACTGATTTTGTTCAAAACAAATGCTCTACCTGCCCACTGTCACTATTGTCTTTCCATTTCAGAGGTGTGACCCCTTGCAGAATAAAGAAAAACCAGGAACAACAGGAGTACCATTGGTTCTTGACAATGTAGAGTCACATATCCTGTACCATTTCCACATTTTCTTTCTTTCTTTTTTTTGGTTTTATGAGACAGGGTTTCTCTGTATTGTTTTGGAGGCTGTCGGTCCAGCCTGGCCTCGAACTCACAGAGATCCGCCTGCCTCTGCCTCCCGAGTGCTGGGATTAAAGGCGTGTGCCACCACCGACCGGCTCATTTCCACATTTTCTTTGTTGTTGTTTTCCAGTACTGGTAATTGAATGTAGAGCCTTGCATGTTTGAGGCAAATACTATACCACTGAGTTACATTTCAAGTCCCTTACTGTGGTGTTCTTCTTCTGGTTAAAGAGAAGTGTCAAGAAAAATAATTATATTTCAGCTCAACAAGGACTTTTAAGAACTTAATATGCCTTGTTATGAATATGATGATGAGCTTCTTTAATCATGGAATAAAGAGTTTTCAAAGACTAGTCTTAACTTGAAGGCATCTTTTGGAGAAACTTCTGCAGTAACCTAAGTGCTGACAAGTTATTTTCTCTTAGAGGTCCACTTAGGTAGATAAGAAAAGTACTAATTTAATAATCTTATAGGGTTTCCCTGTTAGATGGATGAAAGAATGGCATTAAATTCCAAAGATATCTTTGTCATTCTTTCACATTGACAAAAAAAGTTATTCTGGGTTGCCTTTTCCCTTTTGTAGCATGAGTTGTTCTGAATCTACTACCAAATAATACTGACAAATGTATTTTCCCAGGATTGCCTTGTAATTTGACATTGCAGCATAGCAAACATGATAGATCCAATATATGATATATGCTTTGATATGTAAGGGAAGAAGTGAGGAAGGAGACAAGGGTGTTCTGTTTTGTTATAATAATAATTACATTTTATACTATTAATAGACTGGAGTTCTGACATTATGTTTTTACAGCTTTATCAAAGTTATCTATGATCCTCTCACTAGATGATACATATGGAATTAATTCTTAATTGGTAAGAGAAATAAGCAAAGATAAAGGTATTTTAGCCCATGGTATATTTGAGGTGTCAAAGAGGAAATTGGTGGCAGAGTATGTCTCTGATCTTCTGGAAATTCTTAGACATTTGAGTGGCTGATTATGTAGCACAGTTGATAGAGTGCTTGTCCAGCATGCATGAAGTCCATAGTTTTAGCCACACCACCACATAAAACTAGGTGTCATTGTTCAGCAACCATATTTTTGACTGCTCATGGGTGTGGCTCCCCTGTCACATATAGAAAGCACAATCTTACAGCAGATTCCCTGGTTCTCTGGTTCTTAAAAATCTTTTCCATTATTTTCTGTGATGTTTCCTGAGCTTTAAAAGTAGCACTTGTTACTTCTGTTGTAGATGTGTCGGCTGTGCATGGCCACCCCACAATCAGTTGATCTTCATAGTGTGACTAGTTGTAGATTTCTGTGATGACCTCCATCTGGTGCAAAAGAAACACTTTTGATAAGGAGTAAGAGCTACACTCATTTGTGGATATAAAGATAAGTAGTAGTTAGAATGGAGTTAGAAATTATACAGGTTTAGGAAAATAGCAGGTATACTTTTTCCTCAAGGTCGCATAACCTCACCAACCATAGGTAGTAAGCTAGATTTACAGTACCAGGCATGAAGTCTCTCCTTTTGAGCAAGCCTTAAGTAAAAATAAACAGTCATTGGTTATTACCAAGCTATAAGCGCCACTGTTGCACCTTGGGGGCTATCATAGCAGCTGTATTTATCATTTTCATGGTTAATAGGTGTTATAGCTGTATAGGACTACTGATTGGTTTTCTTCCTTGGCAGCTTATATGTACCTTTGAAAGCTAGTCCTTGGGAAAAAATCTTCCAGATCAGATCCAGTTTGAGTCCTAGTGTCCAAAGTGTATGGTGTCTTCAGCAATAAACATACTTTCCAATTTTAGGAAGCAACCAAGGATAAAAGCAATAGTCTATATTGGAGGGGTTCCTTGGACTCCCCCAGCCAGCAACTCAGAAAGAGATCTCTCATTCCTGGTACTGGGCTTTCTTTTAGATTGTCTATGACTCTTGGGATGGGAGGAATTATTTCCCCAAATGGCATAACTTCACTATACATATATGCATATATATCATAATATTTCAGGTAAATATAAAATAATCTAATTCTCTATGGTTTTTCAAACATTGTTAGTGTTATTTATCCCTTCCTCTTTCTCTCTTTGTATTTTCACCCCCAACTCAGTAAAAGCCTCTGCCCTATTTTCCCTATTTTCTCTTTCATATCATCCAGGGCTATTATGGTAGACAATGCTGCTTTTCAATAGTTATATTTTCTAAACACAGCTCAGAATTGAGGCAAATGGTTATAAATAGTTGTATAGAGGCAGCACAGTACTTGGGGAAAGTGTGAAGTAGCCACAGCTTATGTGTTACCCTACAGCAGGATCAGGTTCTCTCCCCAGATGATACAATGGAAAGCTGCTATTTCAAGCCCACCAGTGGAACAAGGTCAGCAAAACAGGCAGCAACATTTACATTTACATTTACACCAGCACTCTAACCACCTGCATTAGTGCCGTGTAGATCAAAACAATGACTACAAACTAAACAGCTGCTATATGATGAGATGAGGCTGTTGGAAGCTTAGAGGATGAAGAAAAGCCTCTGGGACTCAGCATGGCTTCACTGTCGACTTGTACTGTGAAAACATATGCATGGGCTATTCTATTCACAAGCTTTGAGAAACAGGATGCTGTTTGGCACATTTAGACAAATCCAAGTCTTTGTTGAAAAAAAACCAGGTGGCTAGAGAGGCTTCAAGGCTACGATATGTGTGTAGCAATGGTTCTTATCTGTAGCACAGAAGGTTAGTGAGTATATTTTCCATGATCTAAGAGAGAAAAACAATAAAGCTCAATTCTAGGTCAAAGTCAATCCTACAAAGGGAACCTTGATTTTCAGGGAGTTTTGTGGAGGAAGCTGCAGCAGCATAGTCTCAGAATTCAGCCATGAAGACATCAGTTCAGTTGTAGGGCTGTTGGATGCCCCTTTGCATGTACGGTTGAGCAATAGTAGGCATCATGCCTGTTTGTAAACTGCAACATAGAAAATAATAGTGAGCCAGTTTAACTTGGAAGATTGGAGTATTCAACTATTGGTTTTTCTTTTGGAGGAGCCTGAAAATTAAGGTCTATGCATGACCCATCACATTCTTTCTCAGAAGCATCATGGAGTTTGCTTCGGAGCAAAAGCATCTGGCATATGGCTTTTTCTATCTCTGGACATAGAGGAAAATAAGCAAGTGGTTAAAGTATCTAGCTTTCTCTCTCATCAATATTTTCTAGTCCCACAATGGAGCTCTTCCTTAGCAGTTTTGGTGGTTTCCACCACAGCAAGCATCCCTTTTCCTCTTCTGCCATTGATGGGGCATTTGAGTATTTTGTCGACTTTGGGAGGATCTTTCCCAGTCTTCACTTGTGGAGGGGAACAATGGAAGGTGTGATGAAGGGCAGTAGCCTTCACGTGGGTAGTGTCTCTGAGGCGTCCACTTCCTCTGTCTCCTCTCTGAGCTATCATCCTAAGGGGCATGTGGTTCTTGGTTTTTTATGAAACCATGTTGTAATTCTCACTTTGAAACTTGGATTTCCTGTCAAGTCAGTGTACTGGTGATGTCTATAGAGGGCAATTGATACTTGTCTTGACCCATTAAGCGGCTGTTAGGGCTAACAACAGCGACCTCTGTCTTACTCTCCACTGTTCTAAGATAAAAGGGTCGAAGACTCACTATATGTATAGGTGTCATGTAGTTCATTCTCATATCCTAACAATTATTTTGACAGAGTAAGTCCAGAACCCATGTCCCTACCTTTTCCTTACAGGTCTCTGCAATTCTCCTAGGGCAGCTAAGACTATTATTCCTAGGAAATCCTGCAGGGGGAGTTCCAGGTCAGGGAGTAGGAACCTTTAGCTTTTGTGGAATCTGGCTTGACCACCTTTGGTATTCCTTGGACTGTGACCCACATAACACACCTCTGGCTATAAAGGGAGCTTAGTCATCCAGTGCTCATTGTAGTTCTTTGTAGTTAAGGTTTTTACAGACCTGCAAAAGAGCAAAGTGAATCTATCTGGAAGCAAACTTTCTGTATATTTAAGCACATTTAGATACAATTACCTCTGCTAGTGTGTTGCTCTTCCTTTCAGTAGGAGTTAGTGTTTCTATGTAGGAGTTAACATTGTATTTTTTAAGTCAAGTCCTGTGAGGAACATTCCCACCTCCAGATGTCCCTAAGCAAGCTGTGCTGATTATCCCCCAAAAGGGGGCCAATTCAAATAAAAAAAAACGCTGGAGGGAGCTCCCAGAAGATTAAATAGCCTCATTTAAGATCAGCCATCTAGCCGGGCGGTGGTGGCGCACGCCTTTAATCCCAGCACTCGGGAGGCAGAGGCAGGCAGATCTCTGTGAGTTCGAGGCCAGGCTGGACCGATAGCCTCCGAAACAATACAGAAAAACCCTGTCTCGTAAAAACCAAAAAAAAAAAAAAAAAAAAAAAAGATCAGCCATCTAGGATCTAGGGAAAAGTATTGGGGCTGTAATGGAGATCCTGAAGATGAGGACACAAAGGAAATTTAGGAAAACCTTTTATAGGTCCTCTTTCTTAAAAAGGATATTGTAATCCTTGCTGCGTGCCTAACTTATCTCTCAATGTCGAAAACCGCACAAGTAGTTCTTGAATTTGAGCTATCCAAGAGGCTAGGAACATTATTTTGCATTTAACAAAGGCTCAAAGGTCTATCTTGATCCCAGTAATAAACTTCTTACAATATTTACCTGGAAATAGACTCGGTACACATAGTGTGCTGGGTATTTATTTTTAGATCATCATTATGCCACTTCTTTGGGAAAAAAGCATCATGTAAACCCAGAAGTCTTTCAAAACTGAATCTAGAAAAGCTGAACCTCTGCCCCATCATTCTTAGAGAGTTTCCCACTGTAAAGTCAAGCAAGTTATTTGGACTCTATGTCCTGAATGCAAGTGACTATTGTGAAGATAACAGGAATTAGCAGTTATATATTAGTACAGAACATGTGGCATCAGAAAGCCAGTCCTGCAATAGCATAAGTTTAACCTCAAGAGTTAGCCTATATGATAACTGCTCAGTGCTTGGTGATATAAGCTAGAATCTGATTTTCCTTGTAAAAACACTTAAAATTAGTCTTCCCCTGTGAGTTCCAGGTGATTTTGACTCATGTTGGTGTCTTGCCAAAGTAGATGTATTAGACATTTGTTAGGTCTTGATGCTCAACTGCTATGAAAGTAAATACTGTTTGTTTGTTTTTTTAAGAAGAAAAGGGATTTTAGATTTTAGAAGATTTGCTGTTGTGTTACTACATCCATTTCAAGGTGGAAATTCCACAGATTTATATAACCTTGTACATACAGTAGTTATTCTTCCTTATTTAATCTACATAAAGGGCAGCATAATTTGAAGAGGATTCATAGCTTCCTAAGTTATGTCTCTTCTGCTCACACCAGGTGTGATAAATAATTGCACCATAGCGTATATGAATTAATAATTATGCACAAGTATAATCAGAGCAGCAAGCTCTAATTCTTCTAATTAGGCCAGCCAGTGCATGTAATACACATGTGCACCCACATAAACACTTCAAAAGATGTGAACAACAGAAAGAACTGCATGGGGAATATTTCTCCAAAACTAACATAAGTGCTACACAACATTATGCTATGAAAAAGCATAATCCATAAAAATAAAAATCTGGAGCTGGAGAGATGGTTCAGTGGTTAAGATCACTGGCTGCTCTTCCAGAGGAACTGAGTTCAATTCCTAGCAACCACATGGTAGCTCACAACCATCTGTAATGGGGGATCTTGTGCCCTCTTCTCGCATGCAGGCATACATATAGACAAAGCATTCACACATAAGAAATACATAAAATAATTCTCATCACAACATCACAATATAAAGAATTTCCCTTTCCTATGAAAATATACCTTACAAATTAGGAGAAAAATTCCTGCAAATCCAACAGAGGACTATTATCTAGAGTCTATAAAGAACTCTACAATTTCAACAACAAAAAAGCAAATTTTCAGCTGGGTGGTAGTGTCGCATGCCTTTAATCCCAGCACTCAGGAGGCATAGGCAGGTGGATCTCTGTGAGTTTGAGGCCACCCTGATCTACAGAGCAAGTTCCATGACAGGCTCCAAAGCTACACAGACAAACCCAGCCTTGAAAAAAAGCAAATTCTCCAATGGGAAAATGGACAAAAGACAGATCCTTCTATACAGACACTTCATCCAAAGTGATATATAGACAACAAATAAACACAAAAGAGATGTGGAACATCATTAACAATTAGGATATTGTAAACTAACACTATATTAAGATGCTACTTCATAACCATTAGAATATCAAAAATAAACCATAGTAACAATATTACATGCTGAGAAGTTTATATAGAAGCTGCATTTCTCACATTTGGCTGGAGGAAATTTAGACTAATGCAGCTACTCTAAAAAATAGTCTGGCAAATTGTTTCAAAATTGAAAATTTATCATGTGACCCAGCATTTACACCATTGGATACATCCTCCAAAGATTTAGGAATTTATTTTCAGGCATAAATGTTTATTTGAATATCCATCGTGGCTTTATTTATAATAGCTAAATACTAGAAAGGACAGAAATGTCCTTCAGTGAGTGAATAGTTAAACAAATTGTGGTTCATCTGTACAATAGAATACTCTTTCTTTATTTAAATTAGAAACAAGCTTGTTTTACATGTCAATCCCAGTTCCCACTCCCTCCCCTCCTCCCCTGCCCCCCACAGACCCCTATCCCATCCCCTTTCTGCTCCCCAGGGAGGGTGAGGCCTTCCATGGGGTATTGTCAAAGTCTGTTATATCACTTGGAGCAGGGCCTAGACCCTCCCTGTGTATCTAGGCTGAGAGAGTATCCCTCTATGTGGAGTGGGCTATCAAATTCCATTCATGTACTAGGGATAAATACTGATCCACTACATAGATTGTCCAGGCCTCCTAACTGACACCCATGATCAGAGTGTCTGGATCGGTCCTATGCTGGTTAAAAACAGTGACTTTAATGAGCCCAAGTATTAATGAGCCCAGTGTCCAGAGGATGTATACTGAATGATTCCATTTCTGTAATAACAGGGAAACAAGTTCTAGAGATGGTGGAAGCCACTGCTTAGAGAGTAGATGTGGCAGAAGGCGTGAGCAGGGTATAAGCAGACAACTTAAGGAAGTCTTTTGGTGATACGATTTAGTTTTTTTTTTTTTTTGGTTTTTCGAGACAGGGGTTCTCTGTATTGTTTTGGAGTCCTGGAACTCGCTCGGTAGGCCAAGCTGGCCTTGAACTCACAGATATCCGCCTGCCTCTGCCTCCCGAGTGCTGGGATTAAAGGCGTGCACCACCAACACCCCGGTTAGGATTTAGTAACTTGATGTGGTAACAGTTACCCAAACTACACACATGGCTTATTTTGTTTGTTTGTTTTTGAGACAGAGTTCTCTGTGTAGTCCTGGTTGTCCTGAAACTTGTTCTGTAGACCAGGCTGGCTTTCAACTCACAGAGATCTGCCTGCCTGTGCTTCCTAAGTGCTAGGATTAAAGGTATATGCCACCACTGCCCAGCTCACTTGGTTAAATTTTATAGATACACACACACACACACACACACACACGCACACACACAGTTCATGTAAATGGTGAAATCATTGATGGACTGTATCAATGTCAGTCTCCTGCTTTTGATATTTGGTGGGATTGGGTAAAGGATGACTGGAATTTCCCTGCATACTTATTTCTTGTGAGTCTATAAACACTTTAAGTACAACAGTAACTTTTCTGAATGCTTTTGCTTTTTATGCAGAAACTAATTTATTTGCTTTGTATATAAAGATGAATTCCCATTTAGTCATATCTGTGCAGTTTTGTGCCTAAAACAGTAAATATCTAGTAATATATAAACAAAAATTAGTAGAGCCTATGACATAAAGATTATTAATTCTCACATGCAGCAATATAAAAGAGACTGAGTATGTTCACGGTTTGTTTTTTGGTTTCTTGGGGGGTAGAATCATTGATACACTGTGGAAAATAACCCTAAAGTGACCTCCAGTGATCTTTACCTCCTAGTGTTTACTTCTTTGTATAATCTCACCTTCATAGTAATCTGAGTCTATGACTCTATTTTCTATTCCATAGAACATGGAATTTCATTTAAATGATAATGTTGCCAGCAAATAAGTTAGGCAGAATCTTTTCACTTAATTAGCTGTATAGATAAACAGCCATGAAATTGTCATGTTGGGGAAGCCATGTAGCAAGGAACAGTGGGTAGCTTATACATGGTAAGCAGGGCTTCCAGCATGTAACTGAATCCTTAGTGATGAAGCCACAAGGAACTCAATTCTCCCAACAACTTGAGAGAGCTTGGAAGTAAGTGGTCCCCAGGCCCACCACTGATGAGGCCTTGGTCTTGTCAGGCATTTGGTTCATGGTCTGATGAAACCCTGAAGCAGATGACTCACACAAACTGGACTTCAAACCTATAGAAACTGGGAGATAACAAATGGAAGTTACTGATACATTTGCAGCAATATACATCAGTCCTTTGTAGTGTCCTAGCTGGAACGAAGGGCCACAATTCACACGGACCTACTAGGAATGGTCTTATCAGAGTGAGACAGAAGAATAGTCAGACAGAGCAGGTCAACACTTTTTTTTGTGATCATGTCCTGACATAATATCTTTTCTTTTTCCATAGACATGACTGAGACCAGAGTTAAACTGTAATGGAGAAATAGGACTGTTTAGGGTTTTGTGGCAGTTGATTCTCAGTGATGATGTGACTAGTGATAATACAATTATACTTAACTTGTAAAATGTCTTACACATTCATTGAAATATAGCTATGTAAGCTTGAGTGACTTTGTATTCAATTAAGAAAATAGATAGCATCCAATCTCATATGTAAGCAAAATACCCCAACTTAAGCAGAACAACTGTTTGAAGTTGATATATGTCCACTTAACACATTTCTTAACTCTTAACTGTTCTAAGTCGTTTATTTATGCAGGAAAAGTCTAATGGTGGTGAAAATAAATGAAGTATTTTCACTCAAAAGATTAAAAAAGTGCCTCTTTGGGAGCTCTAGTAAGATTGGAATATATAACTTAACTAATGATATTGCTATATCCATATATCAGTGCATTGGTCAACTCTCATCAGGGAAGTTTCTTTTTGCAGTAGATGGTAAATTAACACAGAGACCCACAACTGGACAACAAACAGAGAATGAGACTTTGGAGCACTCGGTCCTAAATTGGACGTCTTTGTCTCACCTCATTCCTCAAGACCCAGAGATCTGTGCAGAGGGGATGGAGGAAAAACTGTTAGAGTCAGAGGTTGTGGATAACTTCAAAAAACCCCAGCATTTTCTGAACACAACGAGGCAGGTGAACATAGGAATTTCCAGAGAAACTGGCAGCATGCACCAGAGAAAAATCTCAGTACAGAAAAGGGGTTGTGAATACAAAGTCCTATCCCTAGGCAAGGATCTAGCAATTGGATTTGGCAGGTTCTAGGAGAGAGAAATTTCCTTCAGTGGAGTGACATTGGGTATACCAACCTCATGTCACCAGATGAGAAAGACCTGAAGAATTAAGAAGGTCCATCAAGCTGGGGATAACAAAGTACAAGTTCTGCCCTTTAAGGAAAGCCATGAGGGTTGTAGGCAGACAGCGTTTCCTTATAACCACCCTTTCGGTAATATCCAGAGGAAGTTCATAGCATAGACTCTGCCTTCCTCCCTGCACTAACTATATTGAAAATTGTTTTGTTTTCACACTGCTCTTATATTAATAAAGCACAACTTTAGATGTACTTGGCAGAATTCAAAGCAAAGTAGAATGAACAGTTCCTTTATCTGCAGCAAAGACAAAATGATGAAAATTTTAAGAACCCTACGTTACAGATGTGGCTCAGCAGTGGAGCACTTGTCTCACATGCATGAGATCCTGGGTTTGAATCCCAGGACTATAAACAAGGTCCCAGCACTCGGGAGGCAGAGGCAGGTGGATCTCTGTGAGTTCGAGGCTAGCCTGGTCTACAGCGTGAGTTCTAGGACAGCCAGGGTTGTTACACAGAGAAACCCTGTTTCAAAAAAACCAAAAAAGGAAAAGAAAAAAACATCTGTAAGGAATATCTCAAGTATGTTGCCATCCCATATTGCTGTGAGCAGGGAAATGGGTGTTTGAAGGCATAGTTTACTGCAGCTCTCTTGAGACTTCCAAATCCTCACAAACATGCATTCATGACTTACCACTATAGAAGACACATGAGTGACACATGAGTGACAAAGAAGACTAAGAAAGAATTTGGGGTTTGGGCATAAGCTCAGAGGTAGAGCCTGTCACATACCTGCCTATCACACACAAGACCCTGGGTTCAACCCCTATCACTGAAATAAAACAAAAGAAAATTCCTGGCAACAGTTCTACTTTAGTGTAAATGCGTGATGGAAGTTGTTATGTAGATTCAGGACCTCTCTAGCCACATCACAGATAAACCTTACTCTCCAAACAGTTTTAAGTGCTATAAAATGGTCCTTGTGACATCTACCCATACTATATTTAACTAGTTTTTAATTTCTGAAGGTTAAACTTTGAAAGGTCTGACATTGGGACCTTCCCGTATAATTGGCCAGGAATCAGAATATGCTGTGTGTATAGTTCCTACTAGGGAAACGGTAGCGATACTTCACTCTAGTCAGTTTTTATCAGTTCTTGAGTCTGTGTTTCCCCTAGCTATGGGTGAAGGAATACAATAGAGGAGGATGTTTTCAAAGCAATCAGCCTTTCAGGGCTTTTAAATTTTTCTTTTTGTTTTAATACAAACACCAGAGAAATATTTGAAATGTCGATGTTCTGCATTTAAAGAGATACAAACACTCATGTTCACTAACTGTTCTAATACAGCTTTCTCAAACCTAGCATTCCTTGCTGCTTATCTTGGATATTTGTACTGACAAAGATGTTCTCCTGATGTTTGAGGTTCGCCTTTTTTAAACAGCCTCACATCTCCCAGTAGATGAGGTTCTTTATGTAGTTGGAAGGCACAAATTCTTTTACAGACTTCAATTAGGTTTTCTATTTGTAGTCTTTGTTTCCTTTCCCAGTGATCCTTGTTCTTCTACTTGTGAAAAGTAAAGAATCTCTGCTTCCGTGGGCTAAATTCATAAAATCTCAAAGTAGCACAATCTCTGGTTTACTATAGACCCACTGATCCTGTGTTGTTTATATATAAATTACACCCCCCAAAATTTAGGACAAAACACTGTAGTCACACTGATCCACAATACCCTGCTGTAGCCTCACACACAGCTACACTTGTTCCAGTTCCAGCCCCGAAAGTTTTGCCTTTACAAACACAGAAAGAAGCACATACGACTTTTCTGCCCTCACCGACCATGATTTCATGTCTTATCTTCATTCTTTTCAGCATTAAAGGTGA
This sequence comes from Mesocricetus auratus, assembly GCF_017639785.1. Lineage (NCBI taxonomy): Eukaryota > Metazoa > Chordata > Mammalia > Rodentia > Cricetidae > Mesocricetus > Mesocricetus auratus. Next base: position 14,402,667 of record NW_024429213.1, on the reverse strand, counting down.
TTATACTTGTTTTTAACTGATTAAAAATGCTGAGTCTTATAAGCAAGGTGACTTTCTCAAGGACACACACCTAATACTGTAAGTGATGGGTCAGAGTTTCAAATCCACACTTATCTGAGTCCAAGATCTACATTCCTTTTTACTACACTAAATTTGTTTTGCATAAATATGTGCTCGGATATATCAAAATATTCAGGTGTCTCCTGCAACAGTTATGGCTTTTAAGAGCTGGTTGATAAGAACTAGATTCCTGGACACTTGAAAATACTCTTTTTCTCATTGTCTTCCCTGGATGTGATTTTCTCCACTCAATTTGACTTTACAAGCATTCTTCAAATGTCTCCTCTGGGTAAGTTGTGGCATTGTGGGTACTATTCCTGTCAGACATAACTCAGCTATACCCCGTAGTGTGATTTATCAAGAGAATTGCATGCTGACTTTGCCTTCTCAACCTGCTCAGTTTTGACATAGTTTGTGTCCTGGGATAAGGGGCTATGCATGAAGTCTTAAATTTGGTAGGAAGGCATTTTTGTAGTATTTTTTTCTGTTATATTTTGGCTTCCCTTGATAAATCAAATGCCAAATTTCCATAACCTTATGCACAGTTCCTTTTAAGGAGATGGCAGCTTGAGGTATAATTTGTTTATATTGTATGTTACTTCCAGCATCAAATTCCATACAAATGTTGCTTTACAAATGGCAAATGAACTTGCGCTAATCTCTTATAGCCTCACGAACTATCCACCCTCTCACCTGCAACCGATCTTCAGTTTTCATAAAAGCAGCACTGGCACTGGCTATAGCATGGAATATATAGAAATTCATGTAGGCTTTGGACTCAGGCAGGCTTGAATTCAAACTCCTCACTCTTTGAAACAGTGTATGACCTTGCAGAAGTGAATCCACCATTCTGCGAGTTTCCGTGTCTTGTTTGTAATATAAGAGAGATAACACTACCTTTCGGTGTTGCCGTGTTAGCATTAATGAATTCAAAGTACCTAGCAGGAAATTTCAGAAAAGGCATACACGTCAAATGCTAGTCTGCTTAGAATCCTACTCTTATTTACATGAATAGAGAGGTAAAGAGAACAATAAAGGCACAGCTGAGTCTCTGTATTTCTCCACGTTCAGGTTTCTTTTCTGTGCACACTGTCATTAGTGAGTTTGTTTCAAACTGAACTCTCCCTTGCCCCCTCCCTTTCTTAAATCCTGTTCCCAATTAAAGGGCCTCCCTCTCTGCCAGGTCAAAATTGCCAACTGTTTATTTTGTGTGTGCTCAAGATTCAAGACTAATTGTTCTTCAGATTGCAGCTGATAGCAACCCTCTTCCCATTTTTAGTGGCCGCTGCTTTGTCCCTAGCCACTGGGAACAGAGAGCTGCACACATTGATTAGTGTATAATGCAAGAGCCAACCAAACAGCGGTGTAGAGACTGTTCCAGGACCAGTAGGAATCCTATGCATCATTGGTGGGGGAATGAACATCTCATGTCTTCTACAAGTCTGTGAGTGTTTGCTACCACCCCTAGCTAACCTACCATGTAATAGAAATGTACTATTCTCGTTTCTTTGTTTCTTCCTCCCTTTCTAGCTCTATCAGTTCTGCTGCCCCCTCCTCTTTCCTCCATTAGTAGTTTATTTGTACTTTTCCCGTCACCATTTTTGGATAGGCTAGCATGAGTTAAATAGCACAAGATGCAGATGCTAGCCAGCCTTGCTTTAAGTCCTGAGCAGTGGGTATTTGATTACTGTAGTCAGTAGCCATTTCAGAAGAGCCTTAATCTCTTAAATACAGCCTGCCTCGAGAGGAGTGGTGGTGATTTTACAAGGTGTTTGCCCACAGGGAGACGTTTTTTATAAAGTTGCAGATTTGGGCAGTGTTTCCTAAACTGTGAAAAGGGTAGCAGTGGATGTTAGGGTCAAGCATCAGAACCAGCTGTGAGAAGTGGCTGCCTGGAGGGGAGGCGGCAGTAAGACAAGCACTCCAATATTTTTCAATAAGAGCCTTATGGGATTTTTTGTGCATCAGTTGCGTGACCAAATTATTTTTTAAAATGTTAGGAGGAGTCATTCGAATCATAGAAGACTTTCCCTTTGGGTCCAGTATGGCATTCTCTTCATTAACCTAGAGGATGTCTGCCGGTAGCCCATTTGATTACCTCATACTTCTGACCAGCAATACTACAGAATGGCAAGAAAGTAAAAATCAGCTTTTGATCTATGAATTACTCGCTAAAATAGTATCAAACACAAAAGTGCACAAAAATCTGGAGATGAAGTAAAGAGAGGCTTGTACCATTTTATTGAGTGACCCTGTGTGCCTTCCAAATAGTATTTCTTGCCTTGCTTGTCCCTTAAAAGTGACTTCAGAATCAAATAAAGGTCTTGAAGATCAGCCTACAAAAATGTTATATAAATTAAATAGTGATTGCTTAACTACTTTAGCTTTTAATAGTAAAACAAAGACAGCACAAGGCCAACAAGCTTTGATTTCTATCAACAATCCTTCTATCAGCTGACTTCAAGTATGGTATCATTTCCAGTAAAACTAGGTATTTAGATATTTTTTTGTTTGCCCGAGGAAGTAACTAGTCATTCTTGAGGAGTCTTAGCGTTCCCATTTATCAATCCTTTAGAAAAATTACTCAATCTTTCTGAGACTCAGTCTTTCCACCTGTAAAATGGGATTATCATGACATCTACCTTTTAGAATTGTTTTCAGGATCAAAATAGATAACTCATACAATATTATTAGCAAGAGTTTTCCATAGTAAGGGCTCAGGGAAAACGAGCAGTTCTCAGTATTGTTCTTTTGTTGTAGTTGTTACTCCAAGAAGCTTGAGACCGGTAGCTTCTTTTTCTAGAGATTTTTCACTTTTGTTACCTAGTTAGTGATTTACCTGGGACCAAGGCCCATGACAATTTTTTTCTTTGTCACATTAATAATCATTGCTCTCCCCTGCTTTCTTCTCCAGATTTAGTGATCTGTGGAACTGCTAAACTGTCTGTAAGGCAATTTTGTTCATGCAGGGACAGTCTTTTTAAAGACTATCCACAGCTTCAAGAATGGATATTTATGCACCATACCCCAAGACAATCCCACCCTTGAGCTGCCCTTAGACTTGACTCTGTTCTCCCCCCTCATAATTCAGTCTCACCCTCCTTCTCCTTCTCCACCTCCTCCCACACAAATACTAGTGAATTCACCTGTTTAACCTTTCCTAGTCTACCAGTGCCACAAGAAGCAAGTGGCCTAAAACTGTATTAACACCTGATTCTGTCTGACCTATTCATAATTATTCTCAGTGCCATACCTTAAGACAAAGAAGATCTTGAAATCCAAATATCCCCTCTTTATTATCTAGCCACTTTATCAAGGACTGCTTTGCCAGTTGAGTAGCTGATGGGACCAGTTTAGCAATAAGGCAATCTTCCCAAATCAGAAGTAAACATTGACTACCCAAGAACGTGTGGGCTTTCTGAGAGACATTTAAAGACGTAGTTGGATAAATCAGAGCACAGACAACAGAAGTTGCATCTTCGGTGTCCTGCTGTTCAAGTGAGTTGTAACCAGATGAACCACATATTTGCAAGGATTCTTTTTGGTTTCAGGTTGAGAGCATGTCTAACTACCTTTTAGATATTTATCATACCTATTAGATAGAGGCAAAACTCCGTAGATTAGGAGTTCTTAATCGATCCTAGCATGTTGTTACAAGGTGAAACTTGAAAATAATGTGAAATATTTGGGATTATGGCATTTTAGTTACCTGGCCAAAGGACTGTTTTGTTTTTCTTCCCTGTTTGTAAAATCATTTGTAGAAAATGATCTTTTTCAAGAAATTTAACTAAGACCATTTGCAAGCATTACTAGTCTGCTCTTTTTCCTTCAAATAGAAGGAGGGCCTGACACTCAAATGACATCATGATGACTTATATAGATATTTGATGAGGGGCAGGCAAGCAGAGTCAAACAGATCAAGGTTCAAATCCCAGCTCTGATACCCACTCTGACTTAGAATTAGTTACCTTAATTTCTTTAAGTCTCAGCTGTCCATCCCTTCATCAGATGACTTCTGTTTTCATCTTAAGTGAAATAATACAAGTAAAACAAGGGGGAAATAGGTACTTGCCAGCTAGAATTAACTCTCTTTCTGTGGATGGGAGTGAAACTTAGAGAAGAAATTGCCATTTTTCCTGCTTCTAATGAGGCCATCATGTGAACCTTAATGGTGTCCACGGATCTTAGAAGATGAGATTGAGATAAAGAGGCCATGTAGCTTGCTGGTGGCAGCCTAAAATATGAAATTAGAGCAGAGAGTCCTGAGAGAAGAAAAATGTTAGAAACTCCGTCTTTGGAGGCTGATAATCAGGTGGAAGGGGGAAGGAAAATCAGTTAGAAGTAGATATTACTTTGTCATCCTGTATAAGTTCATGGTATCAGAGAAGTAAATTGGTATTCTGGCCTCTCTGATCCTGGATAAGTTGAAGACCAAGATCCAAAATATTCTGATATTTTTCCGTAGAGACTTTGCATCAGAACCAGAGGCATCTGCTAAACCTTTACTTACATTATTGCTCTCCCATCTTTCCTAATTACAAACTTTTAGCTTCTTCACAGCTTGAAAATAATTTTGCTCCTCCCAATGCTGGTCTTTACTCCTGTGCATTTGTAGAGCAAAACCCACCATATGCAGGAAGCTACCTTTCCACCCAAACTTCCAATTCTCCCACTCAGTAATATTCTTGAAGTCAACCCATTTTTCCACTGATCTTTTCTCATTTGTTTCCATGGTTCTCCTTGAGTCCCAGAACTCTGCTCATGTTCCAGCAGGTTCTGTTAATGTGGAACAAATGAAAAAGGTGTGGTTACATGAAACCCTCATTCACCCCAGAGAAGTTTTTAAGGAGCCCCAGTCCAGGTTCTTCCATCCATCCATTTACTATTTGATTTGGATATCAGCAGCCCCCCCCCTTCGATCACGATTGTTTTTTCACCTCCAGCAGGGTAGGTTTAGCTCTGAAAGTTGAAAGGCAGTTTTAAGGCAGAAGCACAGACTTTGAACTCCGTAGACCAGCATTCACATCCCAGTCCTGTCAACAAGCTCATTGTAGTAAGATGACTTAGTGGAGGGTGCAAGCCGCTCTGCAGAAGACAATCATTACCATGGCTCTGCAGGGCTGGGGGTCTGCTTAGTTCTGCATTCTTCCCAGTTGTTAGACCCAAGGCAGTTAGCAAAAGCCAAGCTATCACTTTCTGGATTTTGGCAACCAGGGCCGAGATTGTTTATCTCTTCCCCACTCTTTAAGCAATTAGTAATTCTTACCATTCTTAGAAAACTCAGGGAATTTTAAAAAAGGAAAGAGGAATATGCTAGAGACCAGAGAAGACACAGACTAACAGGCTAAGCTTTCACCGTTTCTGTCACTGGATTTCCTGCTCCTGTTTTTAGTTATCCCAAAACTTTTAAGCGTTACAGCTTTAATGTCCCAGTGGATTCATTTTATGTCACCAGTTCTTGATATTCATCTTATTGATGGCTCATGCCAGGGAATGACACTTATATACAGAGGATTATTGAAATGTTGTTTAATGGAATGAGATCTGAAACCACTACCCATCAATAATAAACCATATAAATTAGTAACATTCTATCTATACAATGAGATGTTTTGCTGCTGTAAAAACAAATGAGGATGCTACACATACACTGAGCTTATAAGCGCTCCCTGATACATTAAATGTAGAAATCCATTGTACTCAGAAGACTATGAATCACACCGAGAATAAGAATACACATGTATCATACATTTGCAAATGTTTGTAAACTCTGTTTTGAGTGATGTGCAGAGGACTAGTTAAAGTTTTTGCGTGCTTAGGAAAACTAAAATAGAACATCATCCTAGGCTTTTCTATTTTCTTATTGGCAAAGAGTAGAAACCTGGATGATCCCCAATATTTCTTCCTTAGCATAAAGTGCAGTAGAAGTAGTTCACTAGTCTGTACAGCCCCGGGCAGCAGAGAGGTCTGCCTTGTCAGTACTAGGATGACCCACAGCTCTCAGTTTGTCTGTGGTTGTCCTGAATTTAGGGCTGCAACTCGTGAAAAAACCAGGCAGTGCTTCTCCCTACTTCTCATCCTTCTGCTATAGCACCGAGCCAGCCATGGACTAAAAATCTCAAAATTGGTATCAGTAGAGCCTCAGCCTCACAATTCACAAGGAACAAGGAACTCTGAGTGGCAGATATATGCTCTGCAGGGTACCCTCATCTAAATGACAAGGAAATTGAGGCTCAGAGAGGTTAAGTGATTTGCCCAAGGTCACACAGCTAGTAAGTGCTGGAGCCAGTCTGTCTGACTCCTGTCAAGACAACAAGACCCTGGGGAATGTAAAGCTTTCAGAGAATCAGTGGCTCTGGCCTTTCTTAAAGCCTAAAGCACCCAGAGTTGCATTTTAACTAAATCAAACACTGTTGCTCTGAATTGACTTTGGCAGGCCCATTACCCCCACCCCCAAAGCAAAGAGAATAGATGTTCTGGGTTCGGAGACTAAAGGAGACAGAAAGCTTCAGAAGCTGCCCTCATAGTGAGGGTCCAGTTCTTATTTGGGGGGTGACCATCTGTCAACTCAACTCAGCCTCCTTCACAAGAGCAGTGCGAGCAAATAGGACAGGAGCGTAGCTAGCTGCTAACAGGTACTGGTACATTGTGGTGATATTTGCCTACTGTTTCATTGGGTGGGAGTGCAGTTCAATTTGGCTATGTAATAGGGGCTCATTTTACGAGGAAAGGGTAAATAATTCCCCCCAGAACCTCACAAGCTACAGAAAAAAGAGACACAGCGGAGAGCTGCAGCTTTGGGGACTTGGGAGGAAGATAAGAAAAGGTCATGGCCACAGCTGTGCTTGCGCTTTCTCAATTAAGCAACAGGCAGAAGTTAATTGCCTGTAGGTAATCAGGATCCCATTGAGGTATTTTAGCTGTTTTCTAAATATGGAGCAAAAGAAATGCTCTCCATTAGGTATTGACAATTAATTTGTATGTGCCGAGTCTTTCAGAGTATGACAAAGAAAAACTCCCTGAGCCTGGGTATGGGGGTTTCTAGAAGCAATGGGTTTAAGGATTGGCTTATCAGACAGCGTCCAAAATGAAATGAAGCTAAGTTTTCCAATACTCTAGTCTTTTCTGAAAGAGCTCTAGAGTTTTGACAGACATATTGTATGAACACTGTACATAGGCCCTGCTTACCTATGCTTCTGAATCCAGTACTCTTGGGATTTGAATGAAACTTAGTGCATCTATGTTGTTTGAATTGTGGGACTATAGATGTATTATCTACCAAAATAATCACCACTACAGCATAGTCTTCCTGAGTTATCTGTGTTTTAATGGTATAACTGGCAGGAGACCTTAGGAGGCCTGTCTACAGAGTGCTCAGGTTAAGAAGCATCAGATGGTGTGGGTGGGGTGGCTTTTCAGTATGTACAAGGACCTCGCTCTAACGTCTGCCTGCTTGGTACTGCACAGATATTCACAACACGAATGGGACAGATTAGACGAGGATTATGCCCCATTTTATGAAGTCAGTGATGTCTCCGTAAATATGGCCATCAATAAGATTTTGATACTTAGTGTCCCATTCCTCAGTCCTTCCATAAGTAACTTAAAAACGTATTCTGACAAACATTTCAGCCCCAGGATGCTGCAGTCTCCATAGTTTTACAAAGCAGAGCATCATTTAAGAAGAAAACTGTCAAATTATTTGATGATGTCTTAAGAAGAATAATATCTGGATAAATCATTTCAAGGAACTGTGGAAAATTATTTTTAATAAAAAATAAAAGTAACAAGAACTAAGCTCATGGATTTTTTTCCATAGGGCAGAATTAGCTAGAAGATGCTACATAAATATGAATTCTAATTAGTCTTTTAGTCACCCTTGGATTGTTACTTCAAAAAAAGCAGAACTTCCTTCATGCTCACCATGGAACATTATGTCTCTAGAATGATAAGGATGGCTAGTTGGCCCTTGGGGGGAGGCTCATTAGCTCAGTTCTACTAATGACTGTTCAGAGCTGCTCACAGAACGCAATCTCATTTTTAGCTATCTGTGATCAGGTCTTTTAGGACAAAGTTTAGTGGGGGTTGTGTGGGGTTCGTATTCACTCTGTTGTGTACATACTAATTAACCAGGCATTCCCACTTTTCTTGTCAGATTGAGAAAAAGCAGAGTCCACCAACATTTTGTAATTGCAGGTTGAGAAAAGTAGTGGAGAATGTCTAAGCCTTCAGATTTCCTATCTGGAAATTATAGACAAGACAGTGCATGGTGGCCCAGAAAGGGCAGTGAGATGTGCATTCTGCAAAAGGCCAATGGCTGGGAAGCACTGGAATGTTCTTCTGAGACAGAGGCAGAGCTCTCCCCTTAGCACATCTATCTGAAGGCTAGCCTTGTCTCTCTGTTTGCTTCTTCCAATTACCTCACAGGCAATTGTTCTGTTTAGTGGTCCCAAGCAAGCAAAATCATTTTCAATGCCTGTATCTCATTGACTTGTAGAAATCCCCTGAAATTTGCTTCTACATGTTCAAGCTACCATCCTGAAGCTGCCTTTAGAAAAAAGAAACACAACAGTTTATTTTAAAACAATGATTTGGTTAGTATGTTAAGTTTTTCTAAGAGGGAGTAGAGTTTGCAAAGAAAAGGACTGTGATCACTTTTAGTTCTTAGATATCCAGGTTTGGGTACTCATACATGTTCAACAGTTGATGATATAGATCCTGTGTTTAGCCATTATCTCTACTGTGCATAAATTACATTGACATTATCTGCCTTCAACTTGGTAATGTGTGTCTTCCATGAATGGACTTCATATACATGAGTGCTAAACTTACTGTAACCTCCTCTGAAGTGATAACAGCTGTAATTCAGAAATTGCAAACTCTTTCCTGGCAGCTAGCCATAGCTTACAAACTGTTTTCCTTGCCTTAAAATTTTTTTTTTATCCCCCATTGGCTGCTACCATTGAAAAATTGCAATATCTTCATATAATAAACCAGGGCTTGAATTATGAATAAAGTTTCTATAAACATTTGTGGTGCAGATTTTTACAATGATTTAAGTTTTCAGTGAACTTGGTATATTCCAAGGATAGCAATTGCCACATCATATGTTGATTTTCCAATAAACTGACAAACTGTCTTCCAAATTTGCCTATAACATTCAATATTCCTAACAACAATGAATGAGAATTCCTATTACTGCACATCCTTAGTACTATTTGATGTTATTTTTATTTTGGATTTTAGCCATTCCAGTCCATACATAGTATGTGTAAATATAAAGTTTAAAGTTACTTTCTTCATGCTTGCTAAATACTACACTGTACATCTTAACTTACCAGAATCCATTTCTGATTTATAATTTATAGTAATATATATGATATATAACTTATAGTGACATGCAGAAACTTTCCTCCTACATAGACTTGCTAGCCCAATTGTCTCCTTAATAGCGCAGTTTGGCTGGGGTCCCCCAAGTTGGGTTGCATGTTGGTTGTCAAGCTGGAGAGATGGCCCAGAGTTAGGAGTACTTTATGCTCTTCCGGAGGACTCAAATCCAGTTCCTAGCACTAACATAGGTCCTGGAGTAGCAATTGTATTTGGGATGGTATGTGTATGGAAAGGATTTGGTCTAGAGATAGATAAAAAAGGAATTTGAGAAAGGTAATTATTATTCCTTCTTGCTCATAGTAATATTATAAAATAGTTGGCAAATGCCTAAACTAAAACACGAATCCTCTTGGGATATTATATGCTCAGTTTACAATGTAAAAAAATCTTGATTTAATAGCCCATTTTTACAAAGTGAAGGTGCTTTTCAGAAAAGAAAGTAGATATTTAGATAACCTGGTAGTCTCAGTTACAGGTCTTTAAACTAAAAGTAGGGGAAGGGAAACTATCCAGTGGATTGACAGTACCACATGTGAATTCCCTCCTGTGGAACAGGGCTAAGTGATTGGTTAACCCTATAACCTTAATGCTAGTATTGTACTAGTGGACACATCTTGCCATGCAGGTCAGTGTTATAGTATGCAGAATCCAGTACTGGATTAGACTATTTTCTTTTTCTGGAAATATGTCTTTTAAACATTATCAATTAATTAAAATATTTAGATATACTAGTTAGGTTAAACGAAACACTTCTTTGGCCACATAATAGTAAATTCTGATTTAGATGATGGAGACATCACAGTAAAAACAAACAAACAAACAAACAGAGCCTTGATGTGGTGAATTTAACTGTCTGGCTCTTTGTCCAATTAGTCTGGGTGAGTAATTCTGCAGTCTTTATGTTGGTTTGTTTTCTGTAACATATGTCTTCAGTGGTAAAAATGATAAGTAGTTTCTGTATCCGGTAGGATCAGTCTGTTGTGCAATAGCTGGAAAATCATTGGCCAGACAATGTGCTAAATAAAGAAAGTCATCAGAAGGTCATTGTCTTTTGGAGTCCTTTTTATGCTGGCTCCGTCACCAGTTCGTGAATCCCCTGAAGGCCTTGATAAGGAATTTATATTTGGTTCTAAAAACATTAGGAAGCTATTGGAGGCTTGTGAGCAGTGAAGAGACATCATCCAACTTAGTATTCTAAGGCTTGTGAGCAGTGAAGAGACATCATCCAACTTAGTATTCTAAGAAGAATCTTCTAAAAGAGCTGTTTGGAAGGTTGTATCTAGGGCTACAACCTTGTCAGTTTAGGAAAATCTGCCTTTACTGAACTTAGCCGTTTTCACTGCTACTTGTACTTTCTCGGGACTGTCATTTTTATATTTATACATGCATGCTTTTCTCTCTACCCTTCCCACAAATGGAGATGTTCTCCATTGCTTGTGAGCAATATATCCTAAAAAAACTTGAAGGCTATGTCATCACGAGCACTTTATAGTAAGAAAACCAATGTCTTTTCTGGTGGAACTAATTTCCTTGTGTTCTTGCCTGGCCTACAGGCTATTATTCATCAGCTATGTAGCAGAGATAGAGTTTTCCAGATAAGTAATTTTCCCATCAGAGAGAACAAATAAACGCTTTCACAAATTCATCTAACCTATCTATTGCTATGTTTCTGTCTTTCAGAAAATACTGAAGGAAGGACCCCTGCTAAAGAACTGTAACTCCTTCAGGAAATGGAAGCTTAGATATTGTCTGATCCAAGGACAGAAGCTCCACTTTGCACACCATCCTTCGGTAATTATAAAACCCTTTCATCTGCATGAGTGGGTGGGTGCCAAGAAATATGTGGGTGCAGAGAAGGCCACCAATAAAACGCAACTTGAAACCATCTACTCTTCCCTTAACTAATCCCTTTGGGCCAAATGAGTGATAGTATTTTTCCTTTACCCTTTTCTATGTCTCTTCATTTTTGTGGACTTTCCAGTTAGTTTCTATATCCAGAGCTGCCTACAAAATTCGTAGTACAAATGAAAATGCAGAACCCTTAATTCAAAAACCAGGAAAAATGCCATTAATGACACTAACACAAACTGTTTTATATTTATACTAAAATGTACAGCATTGACTTATGGTGTTTTAATTTGGTATTTAATGTTATTCTTAAAAATTAAATAATCAGTGTGAAGTTTGCCATTTAGTTTTCATTTGCACCATTCCAGTTTTAAGTATAAGAGCATATAGCTTACATAAAGAACAACCATCATTATATAATTTGCGTTAGTAGCTCATACATGCATGCGTATTTTGTTTTCAGCAGTAGACAAACTAGCTCTTTCTTTTTCACTTTTTTATATTTTCACATTCTGCCAACACTTTCTGAGTAAATGGAAAAGGCACAGTAGTTTGTACTGGCTTTCCTTTTCAACATTAATGGTTGCTTAATACCAGGACAGAATAGGAATACGAGTGAATAGAATAGGGCTCCTTGGTTGATTGTTTAAAAATACTGCCTTTTTTTCATGTCTGTAGCAAGTTCTGGCTCCAACAGAATGTGTGGACTGCCAATATCCATGCCTGATCAGTCATAGACATAACATATTTTGTACTTGCATTGCCACCATGATAGAATTCACTGAAATTGTATATTATAAATACAATTAGAATGACAAAATACAGGCAGGCATGCGATGATACATGTTTCCTGTATTCATGTGCACAACCCATGCTCTTATTGGGCTTTATTTATAAAACACAAGCCCAAAGATCAAATGATCAGGAATTTTTTTGGAGGAAGCAAGTTTTACTCTATTCTACTCATTACAACATATCTGTTTTGATTCAGTAAGTAGAAAGTCTATAGAAAGGCATGTGATCAGGAATTTAAAGATGGCAATAATAAAGCATTAGACCAAGTTCTAGGCCATTCTGAATGTGAGGTCTTATATGACAAGACAAATAAATGGTTGGATCATAATTGCCAAAAATGTTTGTCAGTGTGTGTGTGTGTGTGTGTGTGTGTGTGTGTGTGTGTTTGTACACCTTTTAATGTCTATTTGGCTAATTAATCATTCTCCCTCTATGTCTTTCCAGTTTGCACACTTTGAAACAATTGATCTGTCTCAAGTCGCCTTGGCCGAAAGTAGCTGTAGAAATCTTTGCCACGGTTTCTGTGTAAGTAAGATTGAAAATCAGTGATGGGCATGGTTGGGGCTAGCTAAGGAGTAGGGTTATTCTACCTAGTTGTTCCATTTTGGGGGACAGCAGGGTTAACAATTCTTCTTTGATTGCAAAGTGCTATTATTCATACAAATTTCCACTAGCCTAATGATATATAGGAAGATGAGTACTAGTCATGTTCCCTATTAATAGGCTGCTATAACGCCAAGTTGACTTCAAGGGACAAGGGGCCTTTGGCTATTATAGTGTCCATTCGTTCTTCTTGGTGAAGGTGGTTTAGAAGTATCATTGGGCAGGGTTTCAAGAGACTGATAAGTCACAGGAAAAATTAGAATAACTAAGTTTCATGGCATAATTTCCTTTGTCAAGATAAGCAATCCACAGTGAAATCTAGCTCGTAGTGAGGTTGCAGATCAGAATACTTCTAAGAAAGCAGAGGAAGTGTTCAGGGCTTAGTGTGCCTGGGATGTCATACCGCTTTGGTTTTGCATGTAAATCTAAACCAGAAGAATTACTGAAAAGTGTCAAATTCACTATCCCTGAACAATCCTTTCCACATTCTCCAAAACTTGTTTTCCCCAGCCTCATCAGTTGGTTATATTAGGGTTTTTCTTAAATCTAGGCTACCCCTTATCATATTGAAACACAGGGCTGCTGCACATCAGATCAGCTAAAAATTGGATTTGAAATGAAGTAGTGACTATCATCAATGTCCTAAGCAGTTCCTATGCCTATCTACCACAAAATCAAGTGCTACATGCAAAAGGAGACAGAAATTGCATGTTAGTATGGTTAACACAAGCTTCAGTTTGAGACATTCATCATTAAAACAAGCAGGGCCATTGAAGCAATGACTGACACCATAGCCAATCGTGTTCTCTCTCACTGTCTGGAAAAAGCTGAAGTTCTTCTTATTGTCTACGTCATTAAGACCTTCAGTACTGGATCAGTGAGATGGCTCATCAGGCAAAAGAGTTTGTCATGCAGGCTCACTGATCTGAACTCAATCTCTGGATCCCATCTAAGGAGGAGAGAACCAACTCCTAAAAATTGGCCTTTATACATGGTCTTTGCCACACATATACCTACACTCACATACATAGGTGTGCACACATATCAGACACACACAATCAGAGACAGACAGATAGGTAGATAGATACATAGATAAAATAAGACCTTCAGCGTGGCTTTGATACTATTTCTGGCTGGGTTCTTCCACTTACCCCTCCTTTCCCATGATAAAGAAAGGAACTGGATTTTTTGGACATCTTTTTTGCCCTCAAAAAATAAGAGAGCAAATACACTTTCATTGCTTCACATAGGACAGCAGTGAGCAAGTAAATATTTTAGGAAAGGTCATTTCAGAAATAGATGACACATAGGTTAGTGTTTAAGAGAGTGGATTCAAGAAATGAAGAATCTGCCTTCATTTTGTTTAAACTTTTGGATGACTCCAGACAAGTCATTTCATGCCCTTGTCTTTGTTTTCCTAGCTGTGAAAGGGGAAGAATTACAGTGTCCATCTCATGGGGACATAATGAAGATTGATTGAAATTATATTCCTAGAAGTGCATTGAAATAGTGCTTGGTACACATGAAGTAGCATTAAATTGTTATTTATTACTATTATAATTATTATTGCCTTGAATAGTTATGAGAGTGGCTCTGGAAACTTATGTCTTACATTAAAGAAGTGGCTGGGAATATACTTGGTACTTATGTCTAATTTTGTAGAGAATTTGAAGACTCAGGGCAGAGTACTTTGTTGTGAAAATCAACTAATAATATGATGTTTTGTTTAGGTTATCACACCACAGCGAAAATTCTCCCTGATTGCACCCAGTCGGAAAGACATGGAAGAATGGATTAACATCATAAAAACTGTCCAACAGGGAGAAGTCTATAAGGTAAGGCAAAAGGTAGCGAATACACACAACCCTCAGGAGAAAATACTTAAGTGATTACAGTAGGGATGTTGGTTTTCAAACAAAGGGAAGCAGAGACTATCCAGCTGGGAAGTATATACAGATATCGTTTGGAAACCTGTTTAGAACTACTCACACAAATAGGAAAAATTCACTTATGTTCAGACCCTGGTAACCAACCATGTAGTGCTTGCTGTACATATCTGGTAGGTATGTCATGGTATACCCCATAAATGAAATCCATGAGATGTATTTATGCAGCTCACTTAGATGTCCATAATTGTTCAGAAAGTTGCAATTAGCAGTTTTAATTCCTGTCTTCAGAATAACAGTAATATTGATTTAAGAAACTGAGGTGGAGAAAGAGCAAGGAATCAGATTAAGGAGAAATAAGCACTCCCCCACATCTCATCGGGGTTCTTTTTCTCCTTCACTGTCTCTAATATAAACAGTGCTACTATTCAGACTGCAATCTGGCCTGGGCTAGCTCTTCTGTAAATCTACCATAATTATAACCTATATAAGGTACAAGATGGAAAGGATCATGTCATTTATTTACTTAGAAAATACCTGTATCATAGTGAGGCTAGATAAAGTTTTTGAAAGAATATGTAAATCTAAGGGAAATTTTGAAGTCAGAGTTTTGCGTGGGATTCATACAAAGTCCATCCTAAATCAAAATTCTTCTCTGAAAATCTTGGAAATAAAGGAACAAAATGAATATAGTCTTCAAATATCTTGATGTCACACAGCATGCTAAAAAATGTAATCCAGAAAAATATAACACAAAATATTCTTAATGTCTTAAATAACTAATGAAGATAGAGGATTGTTTTGGGCATTTAGGCTGGAGCAATGTGCTAAGTAACAATGAGGCTTAGAAATTAAAAATAATGCCTTTAAGAAGAGCCATATTTCCTCATACACTTGATATTTTTCAGTATTTTGACCACTTGGTGTTATGGCTATACATTCAGCTGTTCATGATTATGACAAGACGAGGATAACATGCCAACGTGACTAAGCTGGCGCCTCCAACACACTATGAAACCTTTATACAAGCCTACATTGCATAGTGCTTAATTGAGAGTCCTCCTCATAGCCTCTGATGGCTTTCATGTGACTTAGAATTTAGTACTGACCTGGTTTTTTCTCCCTTTCCTGATGGAATAGTACATACCCTCTGTGGCAATGAGGCCAGCATTAGAGGCAGCAACAAAGAGTTGTTCATTCTTTACTGCTGACTCTTTCTCACTCTCAGGGAACAATACCTTTCTCTTAGCTTACTTCAATTCAACCTGGAATGTTTCTGACACATCTCACATTATTTTCAATTTCAAAAAATCGGGAAGGATATTTTGAATTTTAATTATTAGTTTCAGAATGCAAAAATCCTACAGAAAACCATCAGAAAATAGATATATCATTATTTACTTCATAGAATTAAAGGCCTGGTTATTGACAACCTAGCACACACTAGAAAAGAATGATTTGCCTGTTCCTTCCCTTGGAAGAATTGTGGAGTTGCCTCACTGACCTAAATATATTAAGGAACACTTTCAGCTGCTAGAACACTCTCACTACCAGGACGTTAGCATTTCATCTTGCTTGACGCTAAAACAGGCAAATGCTGCCTTTTTCTATGCACCTTATCTCTAA
The DNA here is from genome assembly GCF_017639785.1 of Mesocricetus auratus. NCBI lineage: Eukaryota > Metazoa > Chordata > Mammalia > Rodentia > Cricetidae > Mesocricetus > Mesocricetus auratus. The sequence continues at coordinate 14,386,459 of NW_024429213.1, read as the reverse complement.
CAGTCATTTCGATCTTCTGTCACCAACAGTGCATGACATTTGTAGTGACAAAAGGTTAATCATGGGTTTAGTGATCTATTAAATAGTGACAAATTGGATAATATATTGGAAACAATATATATAAAACTAGATAGTTCTGGTGCCAAATGTGGTGAAAAAAAGATAGAATTCTAGTTCCTGGTCCCAGTGAGTGTTTAGGTAGTTAGGAAGACAAGATGTGTATACTGAAGAGATACAAAAGCAGTATAGGAGTGTAGAAGGGGAAAGGAGAAGCATCTAGAGTTTTCTGGGAAGAATTAGCAGAGAAAAAACTTGAGCCTGGCCCTGAAAGATACATGGGACTTAACTAGTGGCAAGGGTTTGAGTAAGCAGAGAGCCCTGAACACAGAAACTGATACAAATGAAAAAGCTAAGTACTAGGAAAAGAGAAGTAGTGAAGACTCACACTATGATAGCATTTCAATTGAAAGATTGAAGAGAGTAGAGTTGTATGCTTTAGCAATGCAGAAAAGAGCAGCTGGGGAGATGGCTCAATGGTTAATGCTTGCTAATGAGGGTGAGAACCTGAGTTTGGATCCCAGCACCCACATAAAAAGCCTGACATTACAGTGTATTCCTGTAAATTTAGCCCTGGGGCAACAGAGGTGCAGAGGCAGCTGTACCCCAGGAGTTAATTAGCCAACGAGTGTAGCTAAGACAGCAATGTTTAAGTTGCTTAAGGGACCCTATCTCACAAAATACATTAGGGAGCACTGCATACAGATGGCCTTCTCCACACTTGCATGCAGGTACACCTGCACATAAGTATGTCACATATAAGTATGTATAAACATACGTACTCCCCCCCAAAAAACACAGAAGGGATTAGACAAGGGAAAAACTAGAGGGAAGAAATTCTGTATCACCTCAGGCAAGACAAAGCTAAGTCTCAGTAGGATGATACAAAAGGGGACAAATAGTAAATGATAATTCGTAAATAGTAGAGTAAGAAGAGAAGCTAAATATAGAAAAAAAACAAAGTGGGCCTGGGGACGGAAGTCAATGGTAGAATATATAAACTACCATGTAAGAGGCCTTTGATTTCATCTCCAAGATTGAAAGAGTATGGCAGAAAGGAGTTTTTGACAGGAAGTAAGTTTCTAACAATGTTCCTAAAGGCCTAATCTTAGAACTTTTCTTTATTTTCCTTTGTGGTTGTTCATCTGTCCCTTTTATTTAAAATAGATTCATTTCTCATACAATGTATCCTCTCTGGGTCTACAGGTTGTGGGTTGGTTCTCATTTACTTAACGGCTAATATCAACATATAAGCGAATACATACTGTATTTATCTTTCAGAATCTGGGTTACCTTGCTTAGGATGATTTTTTTTCTAGTTCCATCCATTTACCTGCAAATTTCATGGCATCATTTAAAATTATTTATTTATTTATTTTTAACAGGTGAGTAATACTCCATTGTATAAATGTACCACATTTTCTTTTTTTAATTTTAAATAGCTTGTTTTACATGTCAATCCCAGTTCCCTCTCCCTCCCATCCTCCCGCACCCCCTCATCATCCCCCCCATCCTCCCACCCTATTGCCAATTCCTTCTGCATAAGGGATATCTAGAGTCTGTCATTTCACTCAGGGCAGGGTCCAGGAACTCCCCTAAGAATCCAGGCTGAGAGAGCATCCCTCTTTGTGTTATAGACACACGATGTCTGTTTGTATTCCAGGGATAAACACTGATCTACTGCTCAGGGCCCCATAGGTTGCCCAGGCCTCCTCATTGACTCTCACATGCAGGGGTTCTGGATCAGCCCCATGCTGGCCTCCCCACTGTCGGTCTGGGGTCCAAGAGCTCTCCCCTGTTCAGATTAGCTGTCTCTGCTGGTTTTGCCAGCCCATTCTTTGCCAATTTGCTCATAGCTCCTCTCTCTCTGTCACTGGGTTCCATGGGTTCAGTTCGGTGTTTAACTGTGGGTGTTTGCCTCTGCTTCCATCAGTCACTGGATGAAGGTTCCAGGATGGTTATAGACATCAAGTTCATTATCAGGAATGGGCATTCAAGGTGGTCTCTCCACTATTGCTTAGCTTGCCAATTGGTGTCATCCCTTTAGATCACTAGAGGTCACATTGGTGCCTGATCTGTCTTCTAACCTATGATTCCCTCTTCCCCCTATCCTACCCCCCCAGTCAACCTTCCTGTTCCTCCATGACCTACTTTCTCTTCCTCTTCTCCCCCTCTCTATTTCCCAGCTCCCACTCCCCCCCACCCCTCGCCATGTTCCCCATCTGTTCAGAGGATCTTGCCTCATTTCTCTTCTCTTGGGTAGCATGCATATCTCTTAGGTTCTTTCCTGTTTCCCAGACTCTCTGTCTGTGGAAGTGCAGACTGGCACTATCCAGATCCATGTCTAAAATCCATATATGAGTGAGTACATAGCATGTTTGTCTTTTTGTGACTGGGTTACCTCACTCAGGATATACCACATTTTATTTATCAATTCTTCTGTTGAGGAACATCTAGGTTGTACCAGTTTCTGTCTATTATGAATAAAGCTGCTGTGAACATAGATGAGCAGATGTCCTTATGGTATGGTGAAGTGTCCTTTAGGTACATGCTAAAGAGTGGTATAACTGGGATATTAAAGCAGATCAGTTCTCGACTTTCTGAGGAACCACCATAGTGATTTCCATAGTGACTGTACAAGTTTGCACTCTGCCCAGCAATGGATGACTGCTCCCCTTATTCCATATCCTTGCCAGCATGTGCTGTCACTTTTATTATTGACCTTAGTCATTCTAACAGGTGTAAGAAGGAATCTCAAAGTTGTTTTGACTTACATTTCTCTAATGGCTAAGGGTGTTGAACATTTCTTTAGGGATTCTCAACCATTTGAGTTTCCTCTATTAAGAATTCTGCCTATATTTTAGCCCATTTTTTATTGAATCATTTGGATTTTTGATGTCTACTCTGAGTTTTTTATAATTTTTTTGGAAATTAGTCCTCTATTGGGTGTGATGATGGTAACACACCTTTTCTCATCCTGTACGCTGCCACTTCATCCATATGGCATTGACCTTTATCATGTAGAAGCTTTTTAGTTTCGTGAGTTTCCATCTATTAATTGTTCATCTTAGTGCCTACACTTATGTTGTTCTATTCAGAAAGTCTTCTCGTGTGCCAATGCATTCAAAGCTATTCCCTTCTTTGTAACATGAATTCTAATTAGTCTTAATAATAAAAACTTGAAGTCAGATATTAGGGATGAGAGCTGAAAGATCAGGGAAGCAAAGCAGCCAGCCACTAGCTCGTACCTCTACCTAAGACTGAAAGGGTGATCCTTTCTCCATGAATCCTCAGACTGAATGCTCAGACTTTCTCCTCAGACTGAGTTCTGCCTCATATTCCTCCCTCTGCCCAGCCATATCACTCCTGTCTCCACCTTTGTAGTACTGGAATTAAAGTCATGTTATCCCAAGTGCTGGGATCACCTTTGTGTAAGTTCTGTTTCTCTTTTAGACAGAGTTAATGTCATGTAGGCCTGGGTGGCCTTGAACTCAGAGAGAACCATCTGCCTCTGTTTCCTGAGTGCTTGGATTAAAGGTGTGTGCCACCACTGCCTGACCTCTATGATTAACTCGTGGCTTAGCTCTGCACTCTGATCTTCAGGCAAGCTTTATTTATTATAGTATAAACAAAATATCACCACACTACTCTCTCTTCTATCAGTTTCAGAGTAACTGGATTTATGTTGAGGTCTTTGATCCTCTTGGACTTGAGCTTTGTGCAGAGTGAGAAGTATGGATCTATTTGGATTCTTGTATATACACCGATCCAGCTTGACCAGTGCCATTTGTTGATGATACAATCTCTTGTCCAATGTGGATTTCTGGCTTCTTAATCAAAAATCAGTTGTCCATGGATGGGTGTTTGACTATATGTCTGGGTCTTCAATTCCATTTCATGGATCAAATGTCTATTTTTGTGCCAATACCATGTTTTTATTACTATAGTTCTGTAGTACAATTTGAAATCAGAAATAGTGATACCTTAATAAGTTATTTCATTGTTTGAGATTATTTTAGCTATCCAGGGTTATTTTGTGTTTTCATATAAAGTTGAGAATTGTCCATTTAAGATCTGTGAAGAATTGTGTAGGAATTTTGATGGAGACTGCATTGACTGTGTAGATTGCTTATGGTAGAAAGGCCAGCTTTTACTATGTTAATCCTACGAATCCATGAGCATGGAAACCTTTCCACCGTCTTATATTTTCTTCAAAGACTTGAAGATTTTTTTTATCATGCAAATCTTTTACTTGCTTGGTTAGCGTTACCCCAATATATTTTATATTATTTGAGGCTATTACTACAAGTGTTGCTTCCCTTATTTCTTTGTCAGTTCATTTGTCATTTGTCTATAGAAGGACTACCGATTTTTATGAATTAATTTTGTATCTAGATACTTTGCTGAAAGTTGTCAGCTGTACAAGTTCTCTGGTGAATAAAGATATTTTGATATCTTCCTTTCCAGTTTGTGTCCCATTTATCTCCGATTTCTTATTGCTCTAGCTATGACATCATCGGCAGGGTACGGAGAAAGTGGCCAACTTTGTCTTGTTTCTGATTTTAGTGGAATTGCTTTGAGTTTCTTTCTACTTAATTTGATTTTGGCTATGGGTTTGATGTGAACTACCTTTATTATTTTGAGTTATGTCCCTTGAATCCCTAATCCCTCCAGGACTTTTATCATAACAGAATGTTATATTTTGTTACAGATCATTTCTGTATATAATGTGATTATCATGTGTTTTTTTGTCTTTCAGTTTCTTATATTGTGGAGTAAATTTATTGTGGTTTTATATCCATTGAAACATCTCTGCATCTCTGGGATGAAGCTTGATCATGGTTGATGATTTTTTATGTGTTCTTAGATTTTGTTTACTGGTATTTTGTTGAGTTTTTTTTTTTTTTGCATCTGTGCTCCTAAGGGATATTGGTCTGTTATTCTCTTTCTTTGTTGAGTCTCTACAAGGTTTGGGAATTAGAGTAATTGTGGCCTCATAAAATAAACTGGACAATGTCCCTTATGTTTCTATTTTATTGGATACTTTGAGGAGTATTGGCATTAACTCTTTTTGGAAAGCCCGGTAGAATTCTGTGTTAAAACCATCTGTCCGGCGTGGCAGTGGTTGCACATGCCTTTAATCCCAGCACTCAGGAGGTAGAGGCAGGTGGATCTCTGTGAGTTTGAGACCACCCTGGTCTACAAGAGCAAGTTCTAGGACAGCCTCCAAAGCCACAGAGAAACCCTGTCTCAACAAACCAAACCAAACCAAACCAAACCAAAACAAAACAAAAACTCATCTGTCCCTGAACTTTTATTGGTTGGAAAATTTTTAATGACTTTCTACTTCACTGAGAATTATGGGTCTTTTGAAAGTGGTATCTATTGAGAAAATTATCCAATTCTTTTAGATTTTCCAATTTGGTGGAGCGTAGTTTTTAAAATATGTCCTTAAAATTCTCTGGATTTCTTCATTGTCTGTTATTATACCTACCCCTCCTTTCATTTCTGAATTTGTTAATTTGGATAATGTCTTTCTGCCTTTGGTTAGTCTGGATAAATTTTTATCTATCTTGTTGATTTTTCTCAAAGAAACAACCCTTTGTTTCATTGATTCTTTGTATTGTTCTGTTTGTTTCTATTTTATTTACTTTAGTCCTCAATTTGATTATTTCTTGTCATCTAGTCCTTTTGAGAGTGATTTCTTGTTTTGTTCTAGAGCTTTCAGGCAGGCTCTTAAGTTACTAGTGTGAGAGCTCTCGATTGTTTTCCTTATTTTTTTGTAGGCACTTAGTGCTATGAACATGCCTCTTAGAACTGTTTTCATTGTGTCCCATAAGTTGGGGTATGTTGTGTGTTCATTTTCATTCAATTATAGAAAGTCTTTCATTTCTTCCTTGACCCAGTTTTCATTCAGTAGAGAGTTGTTCAGTTTCCATGAGTTTGTAAGTGCTCTGTTGTTCCTGTTGTTGTTGATATCCAAATTTAATCTGTGGTCGTCTGATAAGATGCAGGGTGTTACTTTCATTTTCCTGTATCTGATGAGACTTGCTTTGTGTCTGAGTATTTGAGCAATTTTGAAGCAAGTTTCATGAGGTACAGAGAAGAAGATTTTGTGTTTGGGTGAAATGTTTTGTAAACATCTGTTAGGTTCATTTGGTTTATAATGTCAGTTAGCTTCAGTGTTTCAGTTTAGATTTTGGTTGGATAAACTGTCTGTTCAGAGGGGGTATTGAAGCCTCCTACTATCAGTATATGAGGGTAAAAATGTGATTTGAACTATAGTAGTGTTTCATTTACAAACTTGGGTGTCCTTGTGTTTTGGGCATAGATGTTTAGAATTGCAGTGTCCTCTTGGGGGATTTTTCCTTTGACTATATAATGTCCCTCCATATCTCTACTGATTAGTTTTGTTGGATGTCTATCTTGTCATATTAAAATGGCTACACCAGCTTTTTTCTTAAGTACATTTGCCTGGGAACCTCAGTAGCCACATCTGTCAGGTCCACAGAAAATTTCCTAAGATGAAATATAGAGCCAACAGATTCTCATAAAAACCAGAGTATAGGGGCTGGAGAGATGGCTCAGAGGTTAAGAGCACTGACTGCTCTTCCAGAGGTCCTGAGTTCAATTCCCAGCAACCACATGGTGGCTCACAGCCATCTACAATTCAATCTGGTGCCCTCTTCTGGCATGTATGCAGAACACTATATATGTAATAAATAAATCTTAAAAAATAAAAAAAAACAGAGTATAAACACAAACCAAAGAACAAACCACCCACCAACAAAGACAAAACCTGATATCAGCATCTAGAACTATAAGCATGCCAACTCAACTCAGATGCCTAACTACCAGTGAAAACAGTCAGTAACAGCCAGTACAATATATCTCTACTGGAGTCCAGAAACCCTACTGGAGCAGGCCCTGAATATTCCAACACAGCTGAAGCACAAGATATTAAACAGTCCATATGGAGATTATAGATGACCTTAAAGAGAAAAATGATTAATCCCTCAAAGAAATCCAGAAACATACACAGAAAAAACAGTGCATATAAATTAATAATACTGTTCAAGATTTAAAAATGGAAATAGAATCATTAAGGAAATCCCAAACAGAATTCTGAAAATGAAAAATTTAGAAATCCAGAAACTATACAGACAAACTTCCCCAACAGAATACAATAGATGGAAGAGGGAATCTCAGGCATTGAAGATTAAATAGAAGAAATAGATGCACTGGTCAAAGAAAATGTTAAGTCTAAAAAAAAACTCCTGACACAAAAGATCTAGGAAATATGGGACACAATGAAAAGAAAAAATGTCTAAGAATAATAGGAATAGAGGAAGGAGAAGAAACCCAGCTCAAAGACTCAGAAAAAAATTTCAGGGAAATTATAGAAGAAAATTATACTAATCTAAAGAAGGAGCTACTATAAAGGAACAAGAAGCATACAGGATACCAAATAGATTGGATCAGAAAAGAAAGTCCCCTCATCACATAATAGAGAAAACAATAAACATACAGAACAAAGAAATAATATTAAAAGCTGCAAGGAAAAAAAGACCAAGGCACATATAAATTAAGACCTATTAGAATTATACTTGCCATTTTGGGCTGGAAAGATGGCTCAGCCATTAAAGGCTAGGCTCACAACCAAAAATGTAAGAATTACACCTGACATATCAATGGAGATCCTAAAAGCCAGAAGGACCAGGACAGATGTACTACTAAGTCTAAGAGATCATAGATACCAACCCCAGATTATTATACCCAGTAAAACTTTCAATTGCCATAGATAGAGAAAATAAGACATTCCATGGTAACACAAAATTTAAGCAATATCTATGTACAAAACCCAGCCCTACAGTAGCTGCTAGAAAGTAAACTCCAACCTATAGACATTACTACTTCTAAGAAAACTCAGGGAATAAATAATCTCAGACCATACCAGTAAATTCAAAGAGGAGAAACACACATACATACACACCACCACCACCACCACCAACAACAACAAAATAACAGGAATCAACAATTTTTGGTCACTGATACATCTCAATATCAATGGACTCATTTCCCCAATAAAAAGACACAGACATACAGAATAGATACAAAACCAGGATCCACCCTTCTGCTGCATGCAAGAAGCACACCTCAATATCAAGAATAGATATTACCTCAGGGTAAAGGGTTGGAAAAAGTTTTCCCATGCAAATGGACCTAAGAAGCAAGCTGGTGTACCCATTTTAATATCTAACAAAATAGACTTCAAACTGTAACTGGATGTTTTTCTCCCACCCACCAGTTCCACTCAGAGGCTTAATATTTATTACAAACTCTTTGGCCTATTAGCTCAGGCTTCTTATTAACTAGCTCTTTCATTTATATTGACCTATTTCTGTTATTATATTTAACCACGAGGCTCCTGGCTTGTTACCTTACATCTTGTTTCCCTAGTGGCTGCTGGTGTCTCTCTGACTCCGCCCTTCTTCCTGTTTCTCTGCTTGGATTTCCCACCTGGCTTTATTCTGCCTAGCTAGTGATCAAATCAGCTTTTTTAAATTAACCAGTGGCAATAAAACATATTCACAGTGTACAGAAAGACATCCCACATCATCAAACCAAGACTATTTATTTCTTATACTTTGGTCTACAGAAGAAAGAACATTTGTAAAAGTGTTGCATAGAAAATTTATTTTTCTTTTGTTTTTACTAATAGGGACTGGGTCTAGGGCCTCACACATGCTATACAAATACCTCACCATTGAACTTTAGCCTTCATCCTTTTTATATTTTTGGTTGTGAGCCTAGCCTTTAACGGCTGAGCCATCTCTCCAGCCCTAGCCTTCATCCTTTTTAAAAAGACTTTTTCCTGTGATCTTGCTTGGGGAAGGCTATTTCTCCCCCTCTCTCAGCATTCCTTAGTTGCCAAAAGTCCTTTGTATAGGGTTGAAGCCTCCTGGATTTCCCACTTTGTTCACATTACCATGTCTAATATTCAGCTCAGGGTTAGGCAGTCCTGGTGAAACTTTATGGGTATACCTTCTTCCATTCCTAGGAAACATTATCTCATAGCAAACTCCCTGTTCCTTTGGCTCTTACAATCTTTTCCTCACCTCTTCTGCAATGAAGATATGTGTATGTGTATGTAACAACAATTAATGAAAAGAAAAGCTATGTATTTGAAAAATATTAAGGAAGGGAATATGGGAGGGCTTGGAAGAAGGACAGAGAAGGGGTAATTAATGTAATTATATTATGACCTCAAAATAAAAGAAATAATTATTTTAAGATTTTTATTTTTAATCAGGAGCTTACCAAGTTGCTCAGGCTAGCTTTGAACTCATTCTGTAGCCTAGACAGGCATTGAACTTGTGATGATCCTGTCTCCATAGAAACTGACATTAAAACCCTGTACTACCAGTCTCAATAACTCTAACATTATGTTGTAGTTCTGCTTTTATTTTTTGAGAAATCTCTATACCTTTTTCTAATAATGGTTACGTTAACTTTCATTTTAATAATCAAGGTTTCAAACTTTTCTTTGTTCAATATCCTTTCCGACACTTTGTATCTCTCATTTCTTTTGATCATAGCATTCTAACAGGAATATGATGATATCTCACCATGGTTTTGATTTGAATTTAGTGATTAATGACACCGAGAATTTTCAAGTGACCTTCACAAAAAGTTTGTTCAGGTCTGTTGACCTTTTAAAGGATTGCATTTTATTTTTTTAATTAGTTTCTTTTAAGAAACTATAATACATGCCGGATGGTGGTGGCACATGCCTTTCATCCCAGCACTCGGTAAGCAGAGACAGGCAGATCTCTGTGAGTTTGAGACCAGCCTGGTCTACAAAGGCTAGTTCCAGGACAGCCTCCAAAAGCCACAGAGAAACCCTGTCTCAACCCACCCAAAAGACACTAAAATACAGTTAAAACATCCCCCTCTTTTCTTTCCTCCCATCAGTATTCTCTTGTACCTTGATCCCTCTAGAAATAATGGCCTCTTTTACTTTTTGCTTTTTTCATTATATATGTATCTATGTATATACATACATAGAAAATTTAGAATTGCTTGTACATATATGATTTCAGAGCTGGGTAGTTGGTATGAGATAACCAATTAGGGGCTAATCCCTGGTAAAGATTATTTCTCCTGTTCTCAGTAGTTCTTAATTGCCTGTGGGTCTTTATTTATGGGTGGGGCCCCATGAGATTTCTCATGCCCATGTTAGCATCTCTATTGGTGCTGTTATTGTTCAAGTTTTATTTAGGCAGCCATATTATTGAGGCATCATGGGTGAGCTTCCCTGTTTTTTCTAGGAAATACAGTCTTACAATAGATTTCTTGGTCCTTTGGCTCTTGAAAATCTTTTTGCCTCCTCCTCCTGAATGTTCCCTGAGCCTTGGATGTAGAAGCTGTGTTATAGATATATCAGTTAGGATTGCCCCCACATACCCCAAGGTCAATTGTTTCCTGCATTTTGACCAGTTGTAGTTTCTGTAATTGTCTAGGTCTATTTGCAACAAGAAGTTTCTTTGATGAGGAGTGATATATATACACTTCTCTGTGGGTATAAGGATAAACATTTAGAATGTAGGAAGGGATTATGCTGGTTTAGTAAAGTGACTCACTATCCCTGAGTTGTTGGCTAGGTTTCCAGTACCAGGCATGATTTTCCTCCTGTTGAGCAGGCCTTGAGTTCAATTATAGTGTTATTAGTTACCACCAAAACATGAGCGCCACTATTGCACTCTTAAGTTTATCATGCCATGCTGGTCATCTTATATTTCATAGGTATTGCAGCTGGTTAGGACAAGATAAGTTATTCCCCGCCCCCCTGCTTGGGAGTTTACATAGTACCTTCTAGTACTGTGAAAGCTAGTCCTAATCAGATTTCCAGGTCACATCCTGCTCAGCAACTCCAGGTCTTATGTCCAAAGAACAGGGTGTCTTCTGTAATAGGGACTTACCATCAATCTCTGAGAAGCAAGCAAGGGTAACAGCAATGGCCTATACTGTTTTAGGAATCTCTTGAACTCCCTTAAGCAACAACTCAAGAAAGAATTTCTCATGCCTGGAATTATGTTAGTCTATTACTCTTGTGGGGAATATTGTCTGCTGGAGTAGGATGACTTCATTTGAATTATGTAAATACATAGACTTACATGTGTCACATTTAAGTTAGGTAAATTAATAGTTAATATGATTCCTCATGGGTTTTTAGACCTCCTTGGTGTTATTTATCCTCCTTCTTCCTTCTCCTTTTGTACTGACCTCCTTCCCCACTACAATTAACACCCCTTCATTTTACCTACTTCCTCCTTTCAAATCACTTGTATCATACTGTATTCCTCTCTAGTAGTACATTTCTTTGTTTTTAATTGAATTTCTTACATATTTTGCATTTTAACTCCTCAGATTTACAAACATCTTCTCCCATTTTGTAGACCCTCACTCACTCTGTTCTGCTATGCTGAAGCTTTAGTTTAGTATCATCCTATTAGTCTGGTTTTGCTTTTGTTACCTCTGCATTCAAGGTCATGTAAGGACAAATATTGTTCAAACTAATGTTATGTCTTCTAGGTTTTAGTACTTTTACAGTTTTGAGTCTTTTATTTGCATCTTTCACTTATTCTGATTTGACTTTTACATGATGCAAATGACAAATTTTATTCCTCTGCATATTGATACACAGTTTTCCCTTCAGCATGTATTGAAGAAAGATGTCCTTTCTCCATATTGTACTCTGAAAACCTTTGCCAAAACTTGATCATAAGTGCATGGATCTATTTTTGGCTTTCCTGTTTCATTGGTCTGTATATTTTTCTAATGCCAGTACCATGATGTTTTGGTTACACTTGCTCTATGTTTTCAAATCAAGGAGTATGATGCCTCTAGCTTTGTTCTTTGGTTCAAGATTATTTTGGGTTCCATACAAGTTTAAAGTAGTTTATTCCACGTCTGTGGATATGATGTTGAACTTTTCATAGGGACTGTGTTGAATCTATAGACTGCTTTGCCTATTAAGGATGTTTTCATAATAGCAATTCCTGTAATTCCAAAACATGTATCTTTCAATTTATTTGTGTTTCCTTGATTTATTTCACCACTGTTTAATACTTTTCACTATATAGATCTTTTATGTCTTTGGTTATATTCATAGCTAAGTAATGAACTTTAAAATTGCTCCTCTAAGTAGAATTATTTCTGATAGGTCATTATTAGCATATAGAAACACAAATGATTCTTGAATTCTGATTGCATATCCCACAACTTCACATTACTCACCATTTTAATGTTTTATTTTTCTGGTCTGTAGGCAATGGGTATAGTAGGATCAGAACATCAGCAAATGGAAACAGTTTTATATTTTCCTTTTCTATTAGAATGGTTCTTAGTGCTTTCTCTTTCCCAACTGTTCTGCTAGGACATACAGGGAAATTTTTCAGGTCTTCACAATCAAGAACTGTGTTAATGGATTTGTCATAAATGGACTTTATACGTTTAGGCACATTTATCTTTCTATAACCTGTTGAGATCTATCTAGAAGGGAATGCTGTATTTTGTCAAATGCGTTTTCTGCATCTATTTAGATGGTCCTGTTAATTTATACTTTTTTTGTTAATATTTCACATTTATTTATCTGAATATGATGAACTACTTCGAATCCCAGTGAAGAATCCCCCTTGATTGTGGTTATCAAACTTGGTTTGTTGTATTTTGTTGAGGATTTTTGTATCTATAGTCACCAGACATATTGCCCTGTAAGTTAATTTATTTATTTTTGTAATAGTCTTTGTGTTATTCTAGCATCAAGGAAATACAGGCCTTGTAAAATGAGTTTCTGAGTATTGTTCATTCTTTGACTCTTTAGATGATGATAAGAGTATTTTTTTAGTGTTTCTTCTTTACCATCTTGTGGTTCTGAGGCACACACTTAGTGCCTCATGAACTCAAGTCAATAACTTTACCATGGAATTACAAATATATTCCTTCTATCTTCTTCAAATGTTTGATCGAATCAAACAGTGAAGTTATCTGGGCCTGGGATTTTCTTTGGTGAATGACTTTTTATTATTTATTCAATCTCATTACTTGTCATTGTTCCTCTCTGATTTTCTTTTATTCATGACTCAGTCTTAGCACGGTGTGTGTATCTTGGAATTCATTCATCTCCTTATTGGAGGTGAAGTTACTGACAAGTTACTTAAGTGTCTGGCAAAGACCTACTTTCTATTCCATAGGTAGCTATCTTTGTGTTGTGTCTTTATATGACAAATTAAGAGTGAGAAAAATCTGAAGGTTCTTATATAGAAACTAATATCATACATTATGGCTCCACCCTCAGAACATAATCATTTCCCAAAGGCTCTCTGGTAGTAACTATATTGAAAGTTAGGATTTCATTAGAGTGGAAGTGTTGCACAAACATTCAATTCATGTCAAATAAGAGTCTGATTGGAGCAATGGAGTGTGTATTTTAGAGATAATAAAAATCAAACACAAGTACCCAACAATTTGGATTTGAAAACTTCAGGCCAACTGACCTTTCTTAGCAATTTGTATACCTGCTATAGTTTTGACTCTGTCTTCAAATTTGATTTTCAAAAATCCATATCAGCAAATAGGAATGCCTGTAGTGACATACTATGCCAGTCCATGGCTGCTATAACAAATTCCCAAGAACTTTGGGACTTAAAACACACAAATTTAAAAACTGGGTATAATTTATAAATACCCATATTCTTAACACTTAAGAGAGTTCCGAGGTCATCCTCAGCTACCTAGCAAATTTGAGGGCAGCCTGAGCTACATGAAACCCTACCTTAAAGCAAAACAAATCAAAAACAACAAACAAACAGAAATGTCCTCTTTTACCTTGGAGGCCAGAAGTCTGAAATCAGAGTGTGAATAGAGTCATGTCTCTCTGATGACCTTATGGAAGAATCCTTTGCCTCTTCCTAGGCTTTGGTGGTTCCTGGAAATCCTTGGTGTTCTTGGGCTTGCCATGTGCCATTCCAGTTTCTGCCTCTGCCTCAGCCTCAGCCTCGGCCTCAGCCTATCTGTGCTTTCCTGTGTGTCCATTTGTTTTGTATCCTACCAAGTTGTTCTCTCTGTATGTGTCTGTGTTCCAATTTCTCCCTTTTTATAAGAATACCAGTAAGGCACCAGCAAGACTCCTTGTATATTCTTTTATGTATGCCGTGTATATTCCCTTTGGGGGCAATATTTCTCCTCTACCTGTGGACATGTAACACCTCAAAAACAATGTATCTGCTTCTAAAATCCCATAGAGGAAGTAGTGTGGGATAGACATTCCTATTTTGAAAGGGAGAAAAATGGAAGAACTAAAAGGACTGCTGGTCTAAAGAAAGCTGTCAATCCAGAAAGGCAAGTCCCATTAGGTTTATGGGCCTGCAGATAATTATCTGCGGCTCAGTGTAGTTTCCTGGTTTCATTCTCTCAGTCCACCTGAGTGGCATTTTCTCTGTGTAGCTAAAAAAATTGGCCCCACATTCTGGAATCTAGAAGGCAACCCTACCCTCTGGAATAAAAGAGACAATGACTTCCTCCAATAGGCCCATACTCCCACATTGGCAAGAACAACAAATTTGAGCCTCTCAACATCATTTCTGGCCTCCAAGTCATCGTTGGAACCTGTTATTCTATTTTCCCAAAGGAATACTGTAGCTCACACCTGAATCGCTTTCACCATCACTTTGATGCTGTGGAATCTCGGAAGTCACAACCTCCTTTCAATGAGTCTTATGTCTTGAGCTTTCCAGCCCATGGTGCCAATACTCTGCTGAGACAGCTGATTTAAACCTGGAGTCCCATAATGAATCTCTTCAGAAAATATTTGTCTATCCACACCCTGGATGGTCACTCCACAGTGCACTATTCTGTGCGTGAAATATGGGGATAGTTTGAGAAGTTCCCAAATCTTCATATGTTGAAGCTTAAGTCCTAAATGTGACTATGCTTAGAAATAATACTTGAAGGAGACGATAAAGGTCAAATGGAGCCGTAAGGTCAGAGACTAAATCCAGTAGGGCTGATAGCCTCATGAGAAAAAACAAAGAGTTCTTTCTTTCTTCATATTAAGAAAAAGCCACGTGAGCTGATGGTGAGAATGTGATCATATCCATGCTATGAAGGAGGCCCTTTGGAACTACTCTTTGCTTTTGAACTTCCCCATCTCCAAACAGTAAGACGATAGCTTTCTGTTGTTTAAGCTACCCAGTCTGTGTATGGAAAGTCAAATAGAGTAAAAAAGGTCCCCACAGCAGTATATCTCTTCCATATTGCATTTTCTTAAAGCAGCAGAAAGAAACCAGACTGTATCTTCATATTTGCTTGGAAGTTTTATCAGGTAAAGGTTCAAGTTCATCATTTGAACCCTCTGCTTTTCAGTCAACAATACAATGAAATGGTTCTCTTCTGCTCAAAAAAGTGTCACCTTTCTGCCACTCTCCCATAATGCTTCTTGTTTTCATCAGAGACTGCACCAGAGGCAGTTAATATTTCTAATAACATTTTTCTTAAGGCCATATAGTCTTTTCAGTATCCTCTGTCTCAAAAATAGTAATATTTATATACTAGACTACTGTAAAACCAGTTCCATATTTTTAGTATCTGACACAGAAACAGCTATAACCAAGTTCAAAATTCTGTATTCATTTTCCAGGATTGCTATAAGTAACAAAACTGAGTGCGCTGAAAGAGCAGTGATCTATTCTCTCCTATTTCTAGCAGGTAGAGATCTAGATTTGAGTTCATGAAAGAGTCAGAGTCTATTTGAAGGCTCTAGAAAGAGGATCGTTCTTTGCCTCTTTCTACAGTCTGCAGATTACAGGCAAACCTTAACATTTCTTGGCTTGTAAGTGCATTGTTGAATCTATGCCCCACTGCCGCATGGTGTTCTTCTGTGTGTCTGTGTACTCTATCTTATCACAAGGTGTTCTCCTCTCTAATCACAGCTCTTTTCATATTTTCGTATTCTTATAAAGGCAACAATCCTTGCATTAAGTCTCACTTGGTTACATCTGTTAAGATAGTGTTTCCAATAAAGTCACATTCACAGGTACCAAAGGTTAGGACTTGAACATAATTTGGGAGGACATACTGTAGGATGTTTCTCTCTTACCCGCCAGTTTCCAAAAAAGCTACTCAGAGGCTTATATTGATTGTAAATGCTCAGCAGATAGCTCAGGCTTATTACTATCTAGCTCTTACATTTTCTGATAACCCACATTCCTCATGCTCTGCCACATGGCAGTACATTTATTAACATGGTACGTCCTGTCCTCTTTGCATCTGCTGGGGACTCCTCTGACTCCAT
This sequence comes from Mesocricetus auratus, assembly GCF_017639785.1. Lineage (NCBI taxonomy): Eukaryota > Metazoa > Chordata > Mammalia > Rodentia > Cricetidae > Mesocricetus > Mesocricetus auratus. The sequence goes on along the minus strand of NW_024429213.1, from coordinate 14,370,048 downwards.
CATTCCTCATCCCATCAGTCTCAATTTGGCCTTCCTGCCTAACTGTAACCTGTTCAGCTATTAGCCTGTCAGCTTGTTTATGAAACCAATCACAACCACACATATTCACACAGTGTAAACCAATATTCCATAGCAACACACAAGTCAAACTACCACACATACTCACCCAGGACTGGATGCATCCAACTCTCCTTACAGAATAAGATGAACATGAGGGATATAAATTCCATTTCCTTAACAACTGAACCCAAGAAAAGTCCTTTATCTGAACCCAAGAGATATCCATTAAATATTTATTCCTTTATAGTTAATACATAATCAAGATACCCAGGCATGATTCTTCATTTCTTCTACTTGGTCCTGTAGAACCTTGTATAGTATTTAGAAATTTATTGTCACACTATGACTGTCCATTTGAGAATTTGTTTCCTCCAGTAGACCAGGTTCCTTGATATATGTGACTTGTTTATCTCCATAGTGTCAGTGCTTATTATGTTAAACAACATATAGTCAGAGGTTCCTAGTAATTTGGAGGGAAGAGAATGAAAATGGAAGTAAGAAAGATGTTTATTTAGTTATAGCCTTGGGAATAATAAGGAACTATGAGCTCAGAGTGCTAATGTCAATATACTCTGCCTTCTATTCTGGTGTTCCTAGGCCTGTAGTATTTCAGGTGTCAGTATACAACAAAATTCACAAAGCAATCCCAAATTATTAGCTCATCAGAGTAGCTTTTTCTACCAAAAAATTCTGCTTCAGTTCAGCAGTAGTTTAACACATAACCAGCATGCCCATGGGTAATAGAGATCAGAGAGCACTATGTGTAGGCTGTCTTGGATGGGTAATTCCAATAAATAGACTAAGTTTGAACTTAAGTTTAAGCCCTCAACAGCAACCCCTTTAATAGACTGTTAACAACTTATATCTGAGAGAATGTATTGCTCTTTCAAAATCTTACCATACCTTTATACATACAACCCATTATAATGACAAGAATTTAAAAAGTGTGAGTCTATGAGTAAACTCTTTTTTAAAAAAAGGCAGAGAAGAAACTGAGACATTCATAGGAACTAGAGAAAAGACTTGGGAAGTCCTATGAAAATACATACAGAACAAAGTCAGAGGGATTCGGTGCCTGTACATCCATACAACTCAAACCATTGCTGACACATGCCTTTTCTGTAGAGGTGAAAGTCAGGCTGTGATATGCAAATGCTGTGTTCACAGGCATGATAACTAAACATGTCAAACTGATTAGTATGAAAGAAGACACTAAACAGAACGCCATCAAAAGGGCAAGGACTGTGTCTTGTTAATGATTATATCTCAAATGCCTTGGAAAGTTACAAGCATATAATACCGATTCAGTAAATACTTGTTTAATAACTTATTGGATGAATTAAAATGATTAACTAAGAAACTACTGTAGGCAGTCAAAGCGTGGTTTTCAAAGAAAGAAAAAGCTCATGAGAAAAAGATTTAAAGGTCTTTCAAGAGCTGTCCAAGGAAAGCAATGTTCTGCTCACTTGGTAGCTGTATTATGAGGAAGAGCTAAAACCTTGAATGTATTCCTTAGCTCTGTGTGTGAGCCCCATCACCTGCCTTTCTTTGTCAGAGCATTTGGATACCCCACAATTTCCAACTCATTCTTTTCTTTTGTTTTCTATTTAAAGAGAACCAAGACCAATCAGAACAAAATTTGCTTGGACTAAACTAATATAGTGGTTGAGCAAGGAATAGACAGATCCTTGCTTCTGTCTTCAGCTTCTGTTTGAGGTTATTCCCATCTATTTCTTTTTCCCTTCAGAGGCCAGTAACAAAATGAAATAAAAACAAGAAGTGGGAACTGTACCTACCAGCCCTCTCCTTCACACGCTTTGACACCTACACTGTGGGCTATTTTAGCAGCAGATTTTCTGGTCTTCCCAAATCCAGCTCTGTGATTAACCCTCCATTCTTTCTTCTCTTTGATTTGCTTCAGATACCTGCAGCTGAAAACAACCCTTTCCTTATCGGAATGCACTACTGGTATTCCAGTCCTAGTCCTCGGTCTCAGTTCTGCAATGTTTGTCGCGAGAACATTCCTCCCTTATCTCGAGATGCCATCATCTGTGAAGGTACCTTTCTGACTGCTTTAGAAAGCAGAGTTCACTGGATAGAGCTAGGCACGCAGTGTCTCCTATGACTTTAGCATTACTGATCCAGTTGAAATTGTTGGTTCTTATGTGAAGGTAATTCTAAGGGAGGGGAAGAGAAACTAGCATGAAGGGGTGTTCTAATGTATGAAAATAGAGGGTTGGATACAGGAAGATGGACTATATGGTCAGAAGGACTGAGAAGTCAGAAATTATTTCTTTCTTACTATTAATTTAATGTAAAATGAATAATAGGAAGCTTAGCTAGCAAAGAATCAAAAGGAACTGGTTCACATTAGAAGTAGGCTTTTGGAAGTAGGTCAAACCTATTTAGAAAGCACTTGAATTCTAACCTCTAGAGAAGCTTAGGCAAGGGAATTAGAATTTTCATTGTCACTAGACTCACACCTATTTTTTCTTCCTCCTTTCACAGTCTGTAAGGTGAAATCACACAAATTATGTGCTTTGAGAGCAAGCAAAGACTGCAAGTGGAATACTTTGTCCATAACTGATGACCTCCTTCTACCCGCTGACGAAATAGTAAGTACCAGTCATATCCTCCCACAGACACCTTCCCAGACTCTTTTCAAGTCATGACATCCAGACGCAGGAAGAATTCTTCCTGGCACTAGACAAGCAAAGTAGTCTCTTCCACAGAATCCAATGACCCAATGAATATCAGTGAGTTAAGCCCCAACTTCCACTTTTCATTAGTCAGTAGCATCGAGGGCAGGTCCATGAGACTTTTATCGAATGTTCTCCACAAGTATTATAGTTATCTCAGCTGTTCCTTCTCTTATCACTAATTTGTATCTTTTGCTTTTTTCCACTTTAGGAAACCATGCCTCATCAGTGGGTAGAAGGAAATATACCTGCCAACTCTCGTTGTGCAGTATGTCATAGGAGCTGCGGTAGTCATCACAGACTTCAAGATTTCCGCTGCCTCTGGTGTGAGTCCTCGGTGAGTCTCTTTTCATATCTTTGGTACTTAAAGAATTTTATTGCTAGAGAAGAGGTAGATTGGGGATTGTCTGTAACGGTACAGGAATAAATAGGTAAATAGAGATGTATCTCAGAGACCCTTACACCAAAAATGCATTATATAGATTCCATAGTACAAAGCCCAGTAGCTTGCCTTTCCCGTGTAGCTATAGAGTCTTTGGGAGAAAGATTTAAAGTGTTTGTAATCTGATGCCTCTTAATTGATGAAGGCATCTTGACAATGAGAAAAGCTTAATTCTCAAATGGCAATATGAGCAATTAGAAAAAAGTCTGGAGTCTATCATTAAGAAAGTATTCCTCCATCATTCATTACTACTTAGAAACTTACAAACTTTATTAATGGATATTAATAATAATAACAAATTATCATTGCCACTATGTATTGAATATCTTCTTTTCATGATCTCAATCTTTAGAACAACATTGAACTAAGCTCATTGCCCCCATTTTACAGATGAGTAATGTGGGGCTCAGAAAGTGAACCCAAGGTCATATTGCTAGCAAAAAAAAATAAAGTCTCCATCAATATATAGTTAAAATAAGACCATGTTCCTAACTACAACACTACCATATATTTGAAACACTGGCCCTCAACTGAAAGGTAATTTTGGCTCCAGGAGACATTTTGCAATATCTGGAGTTGTTTTTGATGTCCAAAACTGGACTGGACAGGAAGGATGAAACTGGCATCTAGTACATTCTTCAAAACTTATAATGCACAGGATAGTATCCTATAACAAAGAAGTATCTGGGCCAAAAACAAATCAGTATCACAGAGATTGAGAGACTCTGATCTTGACTTTATAAACTTAGACACTTCTCTCAAACTGAGTTTTCTAAAACAAGAAGAAAGTAAAGTGAACTTCTTTACTGAAGAGTCTGTCCACTGGCCCCCTGTTAATTGCCTTGGAATAGCCATGTTAGGCTCATGTCCCTAGAAAGTGTAGTTGTTTAGGATGTGGAATGAATGTGAAGAGGTCTGAAATCTAGGAAGAATGACAACTTGTGGGGAAGTCTTATTTGATACTTCCCAGCTATTTGACCTTAGGTTAAGACCTTTTAACTCTGTGGACTTTCACATGTGATCATTTCTAAAATGAGCTTAGTGACGCTTTTCCCGCCACATACAGTTGTTCTAAAGATTGAAATATAAACATTAGGATTAAGACTTTGGAAATGCAACTACATTTCCCATTCTGTGGGCTACTCAGATTGTGTCCTAAGGCTGATGACACCTCAGTACCTGTAGTTGGGAATCTTCAGAAAGACACCTTTGAACGGGTCAGAGTTCTGCACACTCAGGGACATTGCAGTTTAACAGTAGAATGGGGTGGAGTGGTGTCAAGTGAGCTAAAGTTTATGTAGATAGTACCAAATTTCAGAAAGGGAGACTTGAATTGTAAGAGGTCTAATTCTTGCGATGGAGCCAAAGACTAATCAGTGTTCTTTTTTTCTCTTCCCCTCCTTTTTGTCTCCCCCTCCTTTTTCTCTTGTGCTCTTATCGTTTCAGGTGCACGGGGCCTGCCAGAGGCGGTTTTCCAAGGAATGTTCGTTTGGAAGTCGTCGCTCAGCAATCGTACCGCCGACTGCACTGAGCGACCCTAGGGGCGACGGTGAGTAGGTTGACCTTTACTTCGGAAACACACTGGGGAGGGAGGGAAGGTATAAAGGCTGGGAAGAAGGGCAGGAATTATTCTATACTACCATAAAATATTTGGGGGAAATATGAATTTATATGTTTGCATCAAAAACCTAACAGTTATTCCTTTTTAATGGCAAATGCTGTGTTTTGGTGTATGGGTGCTATGATGGGCATGTTCTCTGTAGACTGTCAAAATTCTTTCTGACTGTTCAAAATTAATTTTAGCTTTCTTAACTGTTTTTTTTAGATTTTCAAATACTGCCTTATCTAGGAAATGAATTTTGTAGATTTTTGAACCAATGTTTCGAAACCTATTGGAAGCTTAGATCCTATTATTTTTAAGATGGAAACTAACACCAAAATTGTTACCAAATATGAAACCAGCATGGTTATTGCCCCAGAACTGATATTTTGTCATGTCCTGGATAATTGTGGTTTATTGAAAGTTCTTTTTCACAAAGTTCTTGAATCCTGCAAACAGATCTAAAACAGACATTGTACAGCACCTAATAATGATTAATTCAGCAGGGTCTTGGTATAACACCACAATTAACAATTGAATGGAGCATATGTTAAATATCAAAGAAATAGCAGAGATGCTTAGATATCAAATAAATGTTAGGAATATTGACAAATATGGGTACAGACAAACCCCAAGGTATTGAGTGAGTCATTTCCAGAAGTTTCTGAAAGCAAGTGTAAGCATGTGCCTCATAGTACCATATAAGACACAAAGGTAAATTCACTCAGAGATTCATGAATATATTATTCACAGATTTATTCAAATATTTATCTTTGTAACATCACCCACTAGACAACTGACTAAAGAGGAGAAGAAGTTGACAATTTGATCAATGAGAGATGGTTGACTGGATAGAAGAATGAAGAGCCCTAGGGAAGGTGGAATTGACACATGGGGAAAAGTAACAAGCTAATTACCTGAGCAAATTCAGGCTGCTCATGAAGTCAACCTACTTTTTTCCTTGCATCATCACCATGCATCCACCCCCTCCTTTTATTGAAAATAGATTCTTCATACAATACATTCTGATTATAATTTCCCCTCCCTTCTCTCCTCCCAGTTCCCATGTTGACCCTGTGCATGCTGCCTCAGTCTCTGTGAGTTCATATGAACTTTGCTCAGTTGATTTAGAGGGCCTTGTTCTCCTGAGGTCCTCCATCCCCTCTGGCTCTTGCAATTTTTTTTTACCTCCTCTTCAGTGTGGTTCCATGAGCTCTGAGTGGGAGAGATTTAATGGGGACATCCCATTTAGAACTGTGTGTTCCAAGATTACTCTCTCTCTCTCTGCATAATGTCCGGCCGTGACTCTCTGTACCTGTTCCCTTCTGCTACAAGAGGAAACTTCTCTCATGATAGAAGTCAACCTACAACCTTAGATTTTATGATCCTGTTTTCTTCACTAGTATCTGGAGACAGTTAGCATCCCACAAAATCATCCCAACTGTATATTAGTGGGGTTGGTAACTATTCTTTGTGTCCAAGTCAAACATGTTCTGTGGTTTCTGTCACTGTAGAAGTTGTTTATATACATTATGAGGGGTTGGTTTTGGTTCTATACCACTTCTGAATCTTGTTATGGCTCATCAACCACTGGCACTGCTTTATTTTACATAGAAGCTCCTGGACTGGCCTGTTATTTTGTGTTATCTAGTGTGCTACAAAGTATCATTTAATTTTGGCTTCTATGTATCAGCAATCTTGGTCCACTTGGATATCATGCTGACAATACTTTGTTCTCCCATGTATTATTTAGCCTGGACTTCCTCAGAAAAGGCTTTAAACAATTCTCTTTCTTCTTGACTCTTCCTGGGCTTCTTAGCCTCGACAAATAAGCCCTTCAAGAGTAGGATTCCTCCTGAGTCCATTTTATTCTAGGGGAATCTTCTTCTGCATTTCTCAGTCATGGACTCTTAATGATGGTAGTAAGGTTCACCTGTTCCAACCTTTCAGCCAGGCTAGAAATCTTGTCTCCAGCAAACAAATGATGATCTTCCGAGACAGCCTTTGACAGCTGTTGTGCATCCATTCCTGCATTCACTGATTCAGTCAAGAGGCTCCAGGTGATTGACAAGGCCTCTAATTACCCGCTTTTCTCCACTCAGTCTCTTTAGTAAATTCCTTTAGGGTCCAGTTCAAATCAAGTATTACCTTCTATTGCTTTTATGATGGCCTCTTCTCACTTCCCCAAGTTAATTAGTTCATGTGCAGTAAAGTAAGAACTCACACAGTGGTTATAAACATAATCATGCATAAAATTCATTGGGAAGGATTTATAAAACACAGATTTTTGGGCCCCACCCACAGAGATTTTGATTCAGTACACCTGGGAGAGGACCAATAATTTGCTTTTCTGAAAAGTTCTCTGATGCTTTCTATGCTACTAGTTCAGGCATGCTCCATTATTTACTATGTGGTCTTAGATATGTTACTTAATGTGTTTCCTCCTCATTTCTCATTTTTTCCACTATTACTAAAGTTTATTTAGCAAAACATTTCATACAGAAATATACATGATTCAAATTTGGTGTCATAGTAAAACAGGCCCTAACGAAGCTGCCATGATACTATTTTCTCATGTGACCACCATTCTACTATTATTCTTTTGTCCACTGCCGTTTCTACACATTCAATGATCACATCACAACATTCATTAAGACATTAAATCCTCACAATATTTCCTGGACATGTCTGCTACCACTTAATGTTGGTAACTCATTCTCCACAAACTTCTTCAAACTGGAAGAGCGGGCCTAGTTCATGTTGTCATTTCTTTTCTCCAGATAGAAAATGATAAATACTCAGGTACATTATAAAGGTTAATTTTATTTAAACAGCATTAAAGATTACTTCAGTAGTGTAGGAAGGGCATCAGTAAGCAAGACTTAGGCCAATTTCGCATCCTTCTGTGGAGTGAATAGTGAACTGGAGTGAAACTAGTGGTCCTCTGGATTAGGTGACTGTATTAATGCAGTTGGACAAAAACATGGGCTCTTTTCAAGAGGTCATTCAGGATGTTGATTCTTATGCTAAAGCCCCTGTACTCTTTTCACACTTGATTCTGCCAAGCCAAGTCTCTATTGTTCTGTGCTAGTATAATTTATGTTCTTGAGCCTGAATGTGAAGACCAAGGTGCTCACTTACCCATCTGCTTACTCTGACTCATATAAACATTGGGGTAGTTTTCTACACATATGAAAAGATGGACCGTTAGAGAGCTTAAGATGTTTACTGTAATTTAGTGAATACACTGGAGGGTAACCTTCTGTAACATACAGCTAACTGCCTCTCTTATAGAAAGATACTATAAAATATAGTACATGCTCAAAGCTGCCAGATGATTCAGAAACAATCAATTCCACTGTGCTCTCATGGTTATTTAACTTTTAGATATCATTACCATAATTTTCACTTTATTATTTCTTAATTCTTGACTGGCAAATATATTCACATAGGCTAATAGCTTTCTTTTAAAAAATAATACAAAATCCTTACAAGAAAATCTTGCATCTATCTTTTCTCTGATCTCAATTTCCTACATACCTCACTTCAGTGTATTAGTTACTTTTCACATTGTTACGATCATATACGTTACAAGAAGCAATGTAAAGTAAGAAGGATGTATTTTGGCTCCAATTTTAAAGTAGTCCAATCCAGTCCATCATGGTGGGGAAAGTATGGCAGTCGGTAACTCCATGGTGGCAGCAACATGTGGTCTTACTTGATCAGTGCAGACCAAGAATTGGGGCTTGAACTGGAGCTGAACAATGACCCTCAAAAGGCCTGCCAACCTAGTGGCCCACTTTCTCCAGCATGTTCATACCTTCTAAAGATTATGTCCTGGCATCTCTGACTAAGGACACACGAGTTTGTGGGGGATATTTCATATTCAAACCTTATCTCTTGGGGTCTGCATTACTTGTTGGGATACAGCAAAACCATCCTGTGAAGTAACTTAGAATGATTTACTTGGCAGTTTCAATCTCACCTTTCTTTCACATTGCTTCCTCTAAGCATCTTGATGTCATGTTATCTGGCCCCTGTCATTTCTGATGTCATGCTCTTCAACTTTCCCCCTCCCTCACTCTTTAACAATCACTGTTTCCAGACAACCTAGACTACCCTCTCAAGGTCTTAGCACTTTCTCTTGTGCCCCCAAAAACCTCTTCCTTTAAAACGTCTGAATTACTCACTCCTTAATTTGCTTGAGTAACATCTTAAATGTCACCTTCCCAGAGAATTGTCCTTGGCCACATTGCTTAAAAGAACAAGGCTTACTCCCTTTCTATGTTTTTTTCTCTACAATACATTATGTTTTATATTTATCTTGCCTTCGTTAAAATAAGAGTTATATTTTGTTCATCACTATAAACTAGAATGGCCACAGAGAACATCCTCAATACATATTTGTTGAATGAATAAATAAATGCATGCATGAATGTGATGAATGAATTAATGTAGAGATATCATTATGATACCATTTTACCTTTCATTAAAAATTGCTGATAAGGGTATTGCATGTGTTCATGGAAGGTAATTATATCCAAGCTATGCTGCTAATGAAAGATAGTAGATTCCTCTTGTGGTTGCAAGTTCTGGCAAGCCCTGAAAATGTGGTGCATAACTGCTTAGGACACCTTTAAAAACCACCAACCAATTAATGGGAGACAGTCCATAGAGGAAGCTGCCTTTGATTTTGTCAGGCACAACATGTTTTTTTTGTTTGTTTGTTTTTTTACGAGACAGGGTTTCTCTGTATTGTTTCGGAGGCTATCGGTCCAGCCTGGCCTCGAACTCGCAGAGATCCTCCTGCCTCTGCCTCCCGAGTGCTGGGATTAAAGGCGTGCACCACCACCGCCCGGCCACAACATGTTTTTTAATGTTTGGCATACCCATGCTGCATAGGAGTGAGTAACATGATTTTTGCCCTAAATGTTTTTTTTTTTTTTTGGAGCACTACTGGCAAGCCATGATCTCAGATGTTTGAGGGCCTGATATTTGTTGATAATTCCTCTCCTAGAAGGGATTAAAATGGCCAGTAGGCTTTAAGACTCACCACAAGCTGGCAGGATTTTACTATGTAGACTGCCATTTGGCCATTATAACCATACTTCTCTGTGAGTAGCTTCAATGTTGGAGATTATTAAACATTCCTTTCTTATTCAAACAATTTTTTCTGTAGGCTCATTCTGCAATGGAACTCGTGTGATAATGTAGACTGCTCTTTCTTAGCCTTATAGATGTGATTCAAGTTCTTGGCTTTGCCTTATATTGATGTATCATTGTGCTAAGAACTCTGTTGTTAGCTCTTGGCTTAATGACAGTCTTTCTTGGCCTGCTCCATTCTCACTGTGAGCACTGAGCTGGATCAAGCAGAGTAAACTAGCTTGAGTGCTGCTCCTCCTCTTGGACTCTCAACCTTTTCTTCATTTTTCCCACAGAGTTTTAATAATCTTTGGCTGGTGTAGCAATTTCTTCATTAATTGTCTTCCAACATATTTACTTGTATATATGTCCATCTCCCTGGCTTGAGGTCAAGGTCTATATCCCTAACAATATCTAATACGATATCTGGTATACAATGCGTTCTCAGAAAATGGTAGTGGAATGCCTAGAAATAGCAGAGCAAACATGTTTACTTCCCTTTTAATGATATTCTCACTTTTCCTCTACTCCTCAATAGCAAAAGATTGGGGCTGGCACTCAGAAAGTCTGTGTACAATATGACGCTAGACACTCAGAAAGTCTGTGTACAATATGACGCTAGACCACATCTTATCTTGTCTCAATTGCCCTTTTTCTTTTTCTTTTTATGTGTCTATCAGGCCAACTAGTAGTATCGCCTGACTTCTGGAATCTTGATTGGCCACTGACTTGTTCCTGTCCCTTGCTCATCTTCATTAATTCCAAAAGTGGAGATCATCAAGGGATCGTCTTCCTCCGGAAATTCAAGCAGTATCTTAATCCGTCTCAAGTATTTGACCTGTCGAAGGGTGGACCTGAAACAGGGTAAGCATGGGCGAGGGGAGTATGATTGGCTCTACAGAACAGTAGTCTACTACCCCTTTACATTGTAGGCTAGAATAGTTTTCTGGGATTAGTCCTTGTACTCCAGAAGATGTACAAATATATGACTCTGGAATATTTTACCTTTTGGCCCTCTCCCAGAAATCTCTTCCATCTCTTTTCCTGCTCCCAACCTTGCTTCATTTTATTTCCAATTGGCAAGACAGAAGACTGTGCCCTTTGACATAAGAGGAAGAAGCAAAAGGGTGTCACTATGGACTTGTTTTGCTATGGGATCATTTGACAGTTCAGTGCTGGTTCCTGGGGGTCACTGAAAACCATGCAAAGTATTCTTCCTGAGACTCAGCAGATGATTAGGTTATTAGTGGCTTCCAGAGAAGTGCTAAGCACAAAATAATATGAGTTGAGGCATGGTCTGATTTCTGAGATTAACTTGTGAAGTTGTGAACACAAATATACAGAGTCAGAGGCTAATGCAAAGAGAAGGCAGATGGCCTTGTTAGAAGGATGCTAAAGCAGAAGTCTTTAGGTCCTAACATACTGTAAGAGATAGGTATAAATTCCAATTAGTTATGATTATTTCATGTTCCCCTTCTTCCTTGCAGCATCTGTATGTTCAAGAACTTTACTCGTTTTCGTGTTCTGGTTTGTGGTGGAGATGGCAGTGTAAGCTGGGTGTTATCTACGATTGATGCCTTTCAATTGCATGATAGGGTAAGTCCCTAGATGAGTCAGTTTAACTATTGCTAGAAAGAGTGGGGGGTGTGGAGCTGTGTGTTCCCAGAAGTCCCAAGTCTGTACTCATCTTATCTGCAAGCTTAATAGTTAACTTGGCCAGTCTAAACATGCTCACATAAGACAATTCTGTAGTTGTTTCTGGGTGAAGGAGAAATAAAGGAATCGACATAAAGAACAAGCCTTCTCTAGGCTTCAAAGTAAAGAGGTGAAAAAGAATGTTCCAATTTTCTTCTTCTTGTGAGGGTAATGATTTTCTTCTCCAAGACTCTAGAGGGGCATAAACCTTGCTCTAATTTTCCCCATCTCTAGGCAGTCTCTTGTTATTCTGAATTAAGAATCTTTGTTTCCTGAAGCATCCCCCATTCTGAGCCCCAGATCAAATAGAAATGGTGGTTATAATCTTCATTTATAGCTATAGCTATGACTTTTGCAATAGTCCAGAAACTGTGTAGATGATGATGATGATGATGATTATTAATGAGGTCCAATTCCTTTGAGAAAATATCATTCAACTCCAAATACCCTCTTGCTAAACTTCCTATAAAGAAATCCTTTAAAACCCCTGGTTGTAAGGCCTGTTCCTGCCTATTCCTTTCCAAAGATCACCCTAACATCTTTCAGTGAATGAGACATGGTGGAAGGGCTATCAGAAAAGAGTGTCTCTTTTTGTTCTTGCAGTGTCAGCTGGCAATCATCCCACTTGGAACTGGTAATGATCTCTCTAGAGTCCTTGGCTGGGGAGCATTCTGGAATAAAAATAATTCACCACTGGATATTCTCAGTAGAATAGATCAGGCTCACGTGAGGGTTTTGGACAGGTGAGTGACCAAAAGGACGTATCCTTGTACCTCTTCTATTTATATAATCTTAGTCCAGAACCTAGTCTCCTTCAAAGCGCCATTTCCCTTGTGGTGGAAGCGCAGGCTCATTTGGAAGGTCTTGTCTATTGAGAAATCAGAGAGCCATGTAATCCTCAAACATTGTAGAAGCCCCTCTTTCCCACTTAAGGATCATAGAGCAGGGGCTTCACAGATACATTTCAAGGGGTTGCTGCATGTCATTCTAAATGTTACTTGTCCAGTGGAAGCATACTGACTCGGGAGAAAGAACCTATAGTATTATCAGACTCTCAGAGAAACTTTAAAAAGGGGGAGGAGATTCAGCAACAATTGGCTTATATTTTCTCTGCTCCAGAGAATAAAGAATATTGTCATCTTATATCCCGAGAGATAGGACTGGTGTGGGTTTCAAGATACAAATCTCGAACCATAACAAAGTTTCTGTAGCTCTTGAACAAGGATCTGGCATAAATATATCTTAAAATATTTCTGTTGCTCATAATGCTACCTCTGGTTGAAAAACATTGATTTGTGAGAGTCCTGAGAAAATTCCTTCCATCACACTAACCTAGGGATGTCATGAAGCAGAATCCTCTTTGAGGTTAGGTATACTGCTTGAGTATACCATGTAGTCCATTTCCCCAAATACATGAATGCTTTGAAATCTTGTACTGTGAAGTGTTGATTTCGCTTGTAATTAGAAGAAACCTGAATAATATGTGTGTCTAACTTTATTTTAGATGGAGTGTGATGATCCGTGAGAACCCCAAACAAGTCCCACTGCTAAAAGGACAGGTGGAAATGGATATACCAAGATTTGAGGTGATTATTGGTCAGCTATAATTCAGAGCAACCATTTTATCACATGTGAACTATAAAGAAAAGCCTAGAAAGAATATGAAGCATTTCCATGGACTCAGTGAGGATGAGCTCTCTGAGGACAGGAGACTTCAGACAGCGGCTATTTACTACAGATCTTTAGGCATTTGGGATATAAGTCACTTTTTTATTTATTCATCCATTCAAAATTGTATGTGAAATAACTGCTGCATATGAGGCACTGTATTAGGAAATGTTCTTACACATTAGTAGATAAAGAAGAAGAATATATCCCTTGTTGTGGACTTCAGAGTGTATTTAGAGGTAGAAAAAGTAAAAGTATTAATGAAGTACTACATGTATATGTGTATGTCCCTCTGTGAGGTGTCAGGGAAAACATCCAGAATGAGTGCCATTTCAGCTTAGACCCAAGGAATACCAATAACTAGGAGAAAAGGAAAAGGTGGGAGGCTTTCTTAGTCAGTGTTCTATTGCTGAAGAGATAACATGACCACAGAAGCTCTTATTTAAAAAGTCATTTAATTTGGGCTGGCTTACAGTTTCAGAAGTTTAGTTCATTATTGTCATGGCAGGGATTGGGTGGCACACAGGCAGACATGGTGTTGGAGAAGTAGCTGAGAGCTCTACATCTTGATTCTTGGGCATCAGGAAGAACTACTGGGACTAGCTTGGGCTTCTGAAACCTCAAAGCCTACTCCCAGTGACAACTTCCTCCAACATAGCCACACCTCCTAATTCTATCAAAGAGTGCTACTCCCTAAGCATGTAAATATATGAACCTATGGGGGCCATTCTTATTCAAACCACAAGTCCTCTTTTTATACTGTTCCAAAGACAAGAAAGGCTGTATAGTATTTTTTGATTTGTTTCCTCATTTTATTTCATAAGAAGGTTTAAAGTATTAAGTGATTCAGAAGATGAGAATATATTCTGGAAGATAAAACAAAAGCTATAGATCTTTGTGTATAAATAATTTACAGGGGATGCAAAGATATCTCAAGCACACAGAGAATAGTGCCTCAAGAAGATGGGCAGCCTTGGATACAGATTTCAACACACAGGAATTCAAGCAGACAGGGATAAGGCTGTATAATATTAACAGAACCAAAACACATTCATAGTGTCCAGGAAATGGTGGCCAAGGATGGAGCATACAAAATGAGAGTAGAGAAGTAATCAGGGATCAACCCAAAAAGGGCTAATAAAGCATGTTAGAAAATTTGAACTTTTATCCTAAGTACAATGAGAATTCTAGAAGAGTTTGGGGGGTTTGGGTTTTGCTTGCATGTGTGTATGGTAGGTATACATGTGCACAGCACACAAATGTGGTCAGAGATCAGAGGGCAACTTCTAGTTTGGGTCCTTCCACCTTTTTGTTAGGCATAGAGTCTCAGTGGCCTGGAACATCAAGGCCAGCTACCTGACACAACTCCAGGGCTCTGCCTGTCTCTGCCTCCATCTCATCATCACTAGGATTACAGGTGTATATCATTATGCTGGACATTTTTGTGGGTTCTGGGGATTCAAACTCAGGTTCTCATTCTTTCAATGCAAGTGCTCTACCAACTGAGCCATTTCTCCAGCCCACCTTTTTTCTTCCTTACTTATTATACAAGCTTCCAAACACATTGGGAAGTTGAAATGAGAGTGCCCACCATTGAAATCTCATTATATTTACTTTATCACATGCCCAACCAACTGCCCATCATTGATCAGTATCCCATGGTGGGTGATGAGACAAATCAAGGACTTAGAGACCAGAGGCAAGGAGAAAAAAGTGGGACGTCCTATTATTCAGGCTAGAGATGATAGTGACTTGGGTTTGTGACTTGGTGAGGAGAATTGGACAGATTTGAAATATACTGACAAAATATAATTATAAGGATTTCGTAGATGCTTGAACTTGGTAATAATAGGAAAGATTAGAACTTGTAAGTAGGAATACAGACTCAAGAGTCAGACTACCTGGAATCAAATCTAAGTTCTGCTACTGATTGACTATCTCCTGTGCCTCAGTTTTCTCTTCTGTGAAATGGGCATACAAGTAATCTTTTAATCTTTTCCTCTCAGGGTAGATAATAAGAGTGCCTAAAAATGATATATACATATAACTCAGAATACGGTCAGTCACATATTCAGTACTATATGAGTGGAAATTGTATTGTTAGTAACATTCATAAAGTAAACTTTTGGTATTGGAAAATTAGGAATCAGAATCACAGATCTATTATTTACTATCTAATATATGAGACTTTTCATAAAGTGCCCCGTCTCATTTTTAGAATGATTTTAGGCACAAGATTATCTGTAGGTCCCTTTAACAAGAATTATTTGGGTTTATTTCCAGAAAGGCAGTTGAGTTTCTGGTAAAGCAGGTGGTAGGGGTGGGTTAAGGAGACAGTGCTAAGCTTCTGAGACTGAACACTCTGTTTTCCCCCTAGGCTGCTGCCATCCAGCACGTACAGAATGCATCCAGTGAGTTGAACAAAGTCCTGAAGGCCAAGTACTCCACTGAGATGATCATCGCCACTAGGTCAGTCTTCCTTCGCTTCTCATCCTTCGGGCTGTCATAGGTGCTGATACATGAGGCTTACTTTCATAGCCTGTGGTTTTAAGGCCAAGGAAAGCATGTATTTGTCTTTTCTAATCATTTTCACTCAACTCAAATTTCCTGAGTGGAAAATGTAAGGTGAAAAATGATGAGATTGGAGTGAGGAGTCATGCTGCTAAAAACAGAGACAAAATTGTAAGCAGGTATTTGGAAAGAAGGCTACAGAAAGGACACAAAACATTCGAGACAATCCAACAATACAGACATCTTATTTCCTATCTTTGGCACTGGAAAGGGGCTCTTCAGTGCCTGCCAGCACCTGCTTGTTTGCCTTTTATTTTTAAATTGGTATTATTTGCCGATTAAAGCTCTATTTATTTGTATAGGTTACATGTCTACACAGTATAAAATAAAAAGCACAGATGTCTCCCATGCATTTCTTTGGCAATGTCAAAACTATTGTTTGTGGATTTGTATCCCTGTAGTTTAATTATTCCCAATCTACAGCAATCGTTTTAGATGGTCAGTAACATATGACAAGCATTGCTTTATAAAATGGTTGACTCATTTAACACCATATCCTGGGAATCATTCCTTGCCCACGCATCAGGATTTTTCTTACTAAAATATTATTTTTTGAAAATTTCATACATGTATGCATACAATAAAATATAATTATATCTACCCCCATTTCACCCCATCATAGACTCCCGTACTCTCAACACTATCCCAAATATATCTTCTATTTTTGATTATCTGCTAATCCAGTTAATGCTACCTATATATGATTAGGTGGTCAACCACTAGAGTATGGGAAACCTATCAGTGGCCACATCATCATTCTCAAGAGCACTGATTCTCCCTCCGTCAGCAACTATCCACTACTAATAGTTTCTCAGTAAGGGGTGGGCCATGACCATCATCTACCCACTCCATGCTGGGATTTTGGCTGGCTTGATGTTCTGAAGGTAACCACAGCTACTTAGAGTTCCTAAATACAGTAGTCATGTCCTACCTAAAAGATAGCACTTCAAGCTGGGCGGTGGTGGCGCAAGCCTTTAATCCCAGTACTCGGGAGGCAGAGGCAGGCGGATCTCTGTGAGTTCAAGGCCAGCCTGGTCTACAGAGTGAGTTCCAGGACAGCCTCCAAAACAATACAGAGAAACCCTGTCTCGAAAAATCAAAAAAAAAAAAAAAGATAGCACCTCACCACACTCCTCCCATGCTGTCTTTCCTTGTCTCTCCAATCTTCTGCCATATCCCTGAGCCTCAGGGGTAGTCGGATTAACACAAGTGTCTTCTTTGGTATGGTGCAATCAATCGTTGATTCTCGTGGTACTGCATTAAGTGTTGCTCACTGCAAAAAGAAGCCTTTCTGACCAAGGCTGAGAGCAGCCAAGGTTATAAGGTTTAAACAAATATTTAGAAGGCAATTGGACAAGATGACCATTTAGCAAAACAATAATAGTGGGTTGTACCCTAGGGTCTGTGACCTTACAAGCTATGGGCTCTTTCGAGGGCTACAGTACCAGGTGTGAAATTACTTCCTGTGGAGCAGGCCTCAAATTCAATCATAAAGCAGTTATTTACTCCCATAACGAATCCCCATGTCATTTTCACATCTGTGGGTACATATTGTAGCATGCAGGACCCAGCACTGGATGAGATCATGGATGTCTTTCCTCCCCCCAGCAGCCTACATAGCTTACGACACTATGAAGGGTACCAGCAGGAGAAAGTTTCCCAGGTGTTTTGAAATTGATTTCTCTATATCATGGAGCCAAAGTATATGGTGTTTACCCTAATAGAATCTTACTATGTAGCTATGGTAGGTAACCAAGGGCAATAGCAATAACTTGTGTTGTTTGGATACCTCTGGTGCTCCATAATCAATAACTCAAAGGGAGGTATCTCTTGCCTTGTAATGACATTTTAAATAATGAGCCATGTCCTCTGAGAAAGACATCGTTCATCCATGTAGGACAACTCCATTCCTACTGTTTCTTTTTAAAATTACATTTGTAAATTATTAACAAGTGGGTTTCCATATTTTTCATAACATCCTTGGTTTTGTTTAACTTAACTCATTACACCTTTTCTCTGACCTATCTTTCACCCCCATTCCCTTTTAATCCTTTAACTCGTATATTCCCCATATTTAACCATTTTTGTATTTTCTATTTCTATTTTCATTTAATTATAAGATTTAAGAGTTTTTCTTCTTCATCCTTATTTTTAAATATTTGTTTATTTTGCATTCCAACCAAAGCTTCCCCTCCATCCTCTCCTCACACCACCCCCCTTCTGCCCCCTCTATCCGTTCCTCCCCCATTTCTGTTCAGAAAAGGTTGGCCTCCCATGGATATCAACCAAAGCTGGCATATCAAGTTGTGGTAGGACTAACCACCTCTCCTGTATTAGGGTTGAACAAGGCAACTCAGTATGATGAATCCGTTCCCAGAAAGCCAGCAAAAGAGTCAAGACAGCCCCTGCTCCCACTGTTAGGAATCCCAAAAGAAGACCAAGCTACACAACTGTCACATATATGCAGAGTGCCTAGTTCAGGCTCCCTGGTTGTTGGTTCAGTCTCTGTGAGCTCCTATGAGTCCAGGTTAATTGATTCTGTGGGTTTTCTTGTGGTGTCCTTAGCACCTCTGACTCCTACAATCCTTTCTCCCTCTCTTCAGCAGATTCCCTGATCTGCCTAGTGTTTGGTTGTGGGTCTCTGTAACTGTTTCCACCAGTTGCTGGATGAAGCCTCTCTAATGGTTATTGACCTGGGCACCAATCTATGCCTAGTAGTTGAATATCATTAGGTATCCTTACTTTAACATTTTTTATCAGTAATGTCTGGTTCTATCCTAGCTCCCAGGGTCATCTAGCTTCTCAGTCGTGGTGTTCCAGGACTCTGGGTGGCATGGGTGTCAGACTGGACCAGTCATTGGTTGGCCACTCCCACAATCTCTGTGCCACCCTTACCCAAGCATATATGTCATAGGCAGAACAGACTGTAGGTTGAAGGTTATATGGCTGTGTTGGTGTCATAATCCCTCCACTGGTAGTCTTGCAAGGTCAAAGGAGATGGCAAGTTTCAGCTACATATCCCCTGTTGGTAGGAGTCTTAGCTGGGGTCATCCTTTTAGATACCTGGGAGTTTCCCTTGCACAAGGTTTCTACCTCACCCTGAAATGATCCCGTTTCTAGTTGTCTCTTTCAGTACTCTTACCCCCACCCTGTCCCCATAGGATCCCTCATGTTCCCATCCTCACTAGCCCCCAATCCACCCACAATATCTCTATTTCCCATTCCCAGAGAGATCCACGTGTCTCCACTTGAGCCCTTCTTGTTACCTAGCCCCTCTGGGTCTGTGGATTATAGCATGATTATCCTTTACTTTACAGCTAATATTTACTTATAAGTGAGTAAATACCATGTTTGTCTTTCTGGGTCTGGGTTACCTCACTCAGGATTTTTTTCTAGTTCTCTCCATTTGCCTGCAAAGTTTCATGATGTCATCATTTTTAATAGCTGAGTAATACTCTATTGTATAAATGTACCACATTTTCTTTATCCGTTCTTCAGTTGAGAGGTATCTAGGTTGTTTCCAGGTTCTGGCTATTATGAATAATGCTGCTATGAACATAGTTGAGCAAGTGTCCTTGTAGTATGATTGAGCATCCTTTGGGTATATGCCCAAGAGAGGTATAGCTGGGTCTTAAGGCAGATCAATTCATAATTTTCTGAGAAACTGCCACATTTATTTCCAAAGCAGCTATACATGTTTGACTTCTACCAGCAATGGAATAGTGTTCCCTTTTCTTCACATCCTCTCACTTGTGGGGTTTTTTTTTTTTTTTTGGTTTTTACGAGACAGGGTTTCTCTGTATTGTTTTGGAGGCTGTCGGTCCAGCCCGGCCTCGAACTCACAGAGATCCGTCTGCCTCTGCCTCCCGAGTACTGGGATTAAAGGCATGTACCACCACCGCCCGGCGTCACTTGTGTTTTTGATCTTAACCATTCTGACAGGGGTAAGATGGCATCTCAGAGTTGTTTTGATTTGCATTTCCATGATGGCTAAGGATGTTGAACACTTTCTTATATTTTGGTTGTGAACCTAGCCTTTAATGGCTGAGCCATCTCTCCAGCTCTGAACATCTCTTTAAGTGTTTATCAGCCATTTAAGATTCTAATGCTGAGAATTTTCTGTTTAGATCTGTACCCCATTATTAATTGGATTATTTGGTTTGTTGATATCTAGTTGCTTGAGTTCTTTCTATATTTTGGAAATCAGCCCTTTGACAGATGTGGAGTTGGTGAAGATCTTTTCCCATTCTGTAGCCTGCTGATTGAGTGTCCTTTGTTTTATATAAACTTTTCAGTTTCATGAAGTTCCATTTATTAATTATCAATCTTCATGTTTGTGCTATTGGTGTTCAGGTTGTTTTCTCTTGTGCCAATGCACACAAGGCTACTTCCCAATTTCTCTTCTATCAGGTTCAGTGCATCTGGATTTATATTGAGGTCTTTGATGCACTTGGACCTGAGTTTTGTGCAGGTTGATAGATATGGATCTATTTGCATTCTACTGCATGCTGACATCCAGTTAGACCAGTTGAATATATTTTCTTTTTTCCATTTTATATTTTTATCTTCTTTGTCAAAAATTGGGTGTTCATAGTTGTGTGGATTTATGTCTGGGTTTTCAATTCAATTTCATTGATTGACCTGTCTGTTTTTATGCCAATTACATGTTGTTTTTATTGTAATCGCTCTGTAGTAGAGCTTGAAACCAGGGGATGATGATGCCTTAGGAAGTTCTTTTATTGTATGGAATTGTTTTAGCTATCCTGGGAGTTTTGCTTTTCCATATGAAACTGAAAATTGTCCTTTCAAGTTCTGTAAATAATTATGTTGTGAGTTTAATGGGGATGTATTGGATGTATTACTTTTGGTAAGATGGCCATTTTTACTATGTTAGCCCTATGGATCCATGAGAGATCTTTCCATCTTCTAATATCTTCTCCAATTTCCTTCCTCAATGACTTGAAGTTCTTGTCATTCAGTGCTGGGTCCCAGTCAGGGTTGTGGGAAGGGCCAGTCCAGCCAGTCACTTTCCTGGGCTGAGTGGGATGGTGAGTGTCGATGACCTAGACGCCTCTCCTAATCACCAGACAGAACTACACAGAGTTGGGAGACTTGTTGAAGCAGAGTCTCACTTTATTGTAACAGGCATGCGCTTATATAGAGTTGAGAAACTGGATGGGGACCTCAGGATGGGGTAAAGTGTAAGGGCCAATGATATTCTACTATGTTATCAGTAGCTGGGCAGAGGCAGTTTTGCTGAGACAGGTCGCCAAACTCTAGCCAGGCTCAGGAAATTCCACTAGGCCTTGCATCCAGGCCTTTTTGGTTCAACAATTCTGGTCTTTCACTTGTTTGCTTAGAGTTCCCCAAGGTATTTTATACTATTTGTGGCTATTATAAAGGGTGTTATTTGCCTGATTTCTTTCTTAGTCTATTTATTGTTTGTATAAAGGAGGGCTACTGATTTTTTTAAGCTTAATCTTGTGTCCAGTCACTTCACTAAAGATGTTAATCAGCTGTAGGAGTTTCCTGGTTAAATTTTTGGGGTCGTTTATGTGTACTATAATACTGTCTATGAATAACAATACTTTGACTTCTTCCTTTTCAATTTGTATACCTTGATCTCCTTTAGTTGTCTTATTTCTCTAGCTAGAACCTCCAGTACCATATTGAATAGATATGAAGAAAGTCTACAGTCTTACCTTGTTCCTAATTTTAGCAGAATTGCTTTGAGTTTCTCTCCATTAAATTTGATGTTAGCTGTTGGCTTACTGTATATTGCTTTTATTATGTTTATATATGTTCTTTGTATCCCTGACCTCTTCAAGATTTTTTTATCATGAAGGGGTTTTAAATTTTATCAAAGGCTTTTTGAGCATTTACTGAAACAATTATGTGGGTTTTTTTCCTTTCAGTTACATTGACAGATTTTCTTATGTTGAATTTTCCCTGCATCTCTGGGGTGAAGCCTATGAAGCATACGTGGCCATGGTGGATGGTCTTTTTAATGTGTTCTTCAATTCTGTTTGTGAGGAATATTTTTGCATCAATGTTCATGAGGGAAATTGGTCTGTAATTCCCTTTCTTTGTTGATTTGGGTATCAGGGTGACTGGTCTTAAAGTGAATTTGTCAATGTTTCTTCTGTTTCTATTGTGTGGAATAATTTGAGGAGTATTCTTCTTCTTTGAAAATCTGGTAGAATTTTGTGCTAAAACCATCTGGCCCTGGGCTTTTTTGGTTGGGAGAATTTTAATAACTGTTTCTATTTTCTTAGGTGTTTATGGGTTTGTTTAAATTGTTTATCTAATTTTGATTTAATTTTGGTAAATGGTATCTATCAATAAATTTTTCCATTTATTTTAGATTTTCCAATTTTGTGGAGTAAAGGATTTTCAAGTATGACATAATGATTCTTTAGGTTTCTTTGGTGTTTCGTTTCGTTAATTTAGACATTGTCTCTCTGCATTTTAGTTAGTTTGGATAAGGGTTTGTCTATCCTGTTGATTTTTCTCAATGAAATAATGCTGTTTCATTGATTATTTGTATTGTCCTCTTTGTTTTTATTTTTACTGATTTCAGTCCTAATTTGATTATTTCCTGCCATGTACTCCTTTGGGGGTACGATTTGTTATTTTTGTTTGAGAGTTTTCAGGTGTGCTGTTAGGTTGCTAGTATGAGATTTCTTCAAATTCTTCATGCAGGCATTTAGTGCTGTGAACTTTCCTTTTAGCACTGTTTACATTATGTCCCATAAGTTTGGGCATGTTGTGCATTGGTTTTCATTGAATTCTAGGAAGTCTTCAATTTCTTTCTTTATTTCTTCCTTGATTCAGTGTTAATTCAGTAGTGAGTTGTTCATTTTCCACAAGTTTGTAGGCTTTATGTAGTTTGTGATGTTGAAATCCAGCTTTAGTCCATGGTGGTCTGATGAGATATAGGAGATTATTTCAATTTTATTGTATTTGTTGAGACTTACTTTGTTACTAAGTATGTGGTCAGTTTTGGAGAATATTTCATGAGGTTCTTTTGTCGAATATATTTCATGAAGTATACTCTTTTGTGTTTGTGTGAAATGTTGTGCAGTATCTGTTAGATATACTGAGTCATAACATCTGTTGGCTACAGCATTTCTCTGTTCAGTTTTTGTCTGGATGTCTTGTCCATTGGTGAGAGTGGGGTGTTGAAGTCTCTCACTATGAGTGTGTGGTGGAGTGTTGAAGTCTCTAGTAATGTTTCCTTTATAAAAGTGGGTACCCTTTTGTTTGGGGTATAAATGTTGATACTTGAGTCATTACCTTGGTGGATTTTTCCTTTGATGAGTATGAAGTATCTTTCCCCATCTCTCTTGATTAATTTTTATTTGATATCTACTTTTGTTAGCTATTGGAATAGCTATAGCAGTTTGCTTCTTAGAGCCCTTTACATGGAAAATATTTTTTTTCAAACCTTTACGCTGAGGTAATGTCTATTACCTTTGTTGTCAAGGTGTGTTTCTTATATGGAGGAGAAGAATAGATCTTATTTTTTCCACATCCATTCTGTTAGTTCATGTATTTTTATTGGGGAATTGAATCCACTGATATTGAGAGATCAATGACCAATACTTGTTAATTACTGTTATTGTCTTGTAGTTGCTGATGGTGGTTGTGTGTGTGTGTGTGTGTGTGTGTGTGTGTGTATGTGTGTGTGTGTGTATGTGTGTGTGTGTGTGCTTCCTTCTTTGGGTTATGCTGGTACAAGGTTACTAATTCCCCATGTTTTTGTGGATGTAGTTAACCTCTTTGGGTTGGAGTTTTTTTTCTACTACCCTAGTACCTTATGTAGGGCTGTATTTGTGGACAGATGTTGTTTAAATTTGATTATCATATGTTTTCTCCATCTATGATGATAGTTAATCTGGGCTGGCATCTATGGTCTCTTAGGAGTCTGCAGGAAATATCTCCAGACCCTTTGAGTCTCCATTGAGAAGTCAGTTGTAATTCTAATAGGTCTGCCTTTATATGCTATTTTGCCTTTTTCTCTTAAAGCTTTTAACATTCTTTTCTGTTTGGTATGTTTGGTGTTTTGATTATTATATGCCGAGGAGTTTTTCTTTTCTGGTCCAATGTATTTGGTGTTCTGTAAGCTTTTGGTAAATTTATAAGCATCTCTATCTTTCAGTTAAGAAAATTTTCTTCTATGATTTTGTTGAATATATTTTCTGGGCCTTGGAGTTGGGAATCTTCTTCTTCTGTTCCTATTATTCTTACATTTGGTCTTTTCATAGTGTCCTAGATTTCCCAGATGTTTTGTGTCAGGACTGTTTTATATTTTAACATTTTCTTTAACTGATGTAACTATTTCTTCTATTGTGTCTTCAGTGTCTGAGATTCTCTCTTCAATCTCCTGTATTGTGTTGGTAAGGCTTACATCTGTAGCTCCTGTTCACTTACCTAGATTTTCCAGAATTCCAGTTTGTGTTTTCTTTATTGCTTCTATTTCCATTTTCAGATCATGAACAGTTTGACTCATTTCTGTCAACTGTTTTTTCTTAGTTTTCCTCTAATTTTTTATTGTCTTCTATTTCTTTAAGGGATATTTTTAATCTCTTTGATAAGGGCCTCTATCATCATCATAAAATTGGTTTTAAAGTCTTTTTCATGTGCTTTGGCCATGTTGAAATATTCAGGGCTTGCTGTAGTGGGACAGTTGTGCTCTGGTGGTGACATATTGCCCTGGCTGTTGTATTCTTACACTTACATTTAGGCATCTAGATTTGGAATGATTATAGATCTAGGTACCAATTTCTGAATTTGTCTTTATTGGATGGATGTTTTCTTCCTTAGTTTCTGTTTCTTCTCTGGTCTTCTGGATCCTGTGGCCTGTGATTGAGTAGAGGATCTCTGACCACATTGGTGGCTTGACTTCTGATGGCCTGTATGGCCTGTTTCAGCAGGTAGTTGCTGCCCAAGTTTGGGGCTGAAGATCTAGTCATGTATGTGTATTGCCTCTGATCTGACTGGGGGGTCCTGTTGGATCTTAGATGTTGGCCTGGCTCCTGTTGGGGTAGAAGGTTATTGCCTGGTTTTTAGGGAGTTGCCCTGGTTTCTGGGGTTCAGGGTTCTGCTCTGGCCTCTCTTATGGTGGAAGGCCTTTGCCAGAGGTGTGGCCAAGATATGGGGATGAAGAGAGGAGAAGCAGTTGGAGTTATGCTGGGCAAATGTGGTCTGGGTTTGGGGCAGTATTACCTGGGATTCAGGATGCTAACTTTGCCTCTGGGGGAAGGGAATGCTCCCACCAGAGGTGTGGACTAGGACATGTTGACAAGGAGAGGAAGGGCAGTTGGGATTATGTTAGGAAGGCATGGGTAGGGCAATGAGAAGGTGGCTTACCTGGTTTTCAGGGAGCTGGCCTGGCCTTTCTTGGGGTATAAGGATGTGTGGGGCTGGATATGGTGATGAGGAGAGGGAGGTGAAGGGGACTCCTACAAGCAGGGGCTCCCTTCCAGATCCCAGGTTAGGCACAAACCACACCCAAACACATGTTTTCACAGAGAAAAGGTAAAGTGCTGCTTTCTGACTCAGGCAAGAAAACAGCAGCAAATGACTTTGCAGATATGATATTAAGAGAAGGAGAAGGGGAGGTTTGTGCTAGAATGGGTTAGGATGCAGTGGTAAAGGAGATAGGGGATGAAGAAGAAGGAGAAGGGGACAAGGGAAAGGGGACGCAGATATTTGTCCCAGAGGGACAAAGGACTGCCTCTTCATAGAGGGGAGACAAGACACATAGGCAAATGGTGGTTTATAAAGGAAAAGGTGGAAACCTCGCATTAGGGTAAGGTATTTAATTTTAATTGGGTGTGTTAATTAGGTGAACCAAAGGGGTTTTGATAGCTGGAACTTGGTAGTCAGCCTCAAGAGGAGGAAGTGGATAAATAAGGGAACAGACCTTGGTGTCTAGCTTTAGGAATGTAATTTAACCACATTTAGCAAGGCAGAGGGAATGGGGAGAAGGGCAAAGCCTGCCAGAGCCACATGGTCAAGTGAGCTAGTGTCCCTATAGGAGGGGCAGTTGGGATTATGTTGGGCAGGCATGGGCAGGGTGGGCGTCAGTTTTACCTGGGGTTCATGGTGCTGGCCTGGCCTCTGAGGAGTGGGAAGCTTCTGCCAGAGGTGTGGGCCAGGATATAGTGAAAGGCAGTTGGATTTATTCTGGGCAAGCATGGGCAGAGAGGGGAGCAGTCTTACCTGGGATACAGGAAGCTGGCCTGGCTCTGGGGAATGGCCTTAATTTCATTTTTGACTAAATTATTATTCAGCATTCTGTTATTTAATATCTATTACTTTGATTTCTTTCTGTACTTTTTGCTGTTATTGGTATATATATATATGTATATATATATTCACTTGTGGTATGATAGAGTATAGGATATTTCATTTTCCCTATATTTTTGAGATTCACTTTGTGTCCTGATATGTAATCTGTTTTAGCTTGTAATTCCTATGGGCTACTAGAAGAGTATATATTCTTTAATGTTTGGGTGTAATGTTCTGTAGATATCCCTTAGGTCTTTTTGACTTATGATGTCAATTAGCTCCAATGTTTCTCTGTTTAGTTTTTGTTCAGATAAGCTGTTATTCGTGAAGGTGAGAAATTGTAGTTCACTATCACCATGCTATAATCTGTGATTTTACATCAAGTGGTATTTGTTTTATAAAGATAAAAGAATGAGAAGAATACCATACTAGCACATAAAATGTATTTTAATAAAATTATAGAAGAAAAATTTCCAGAATTAAAAAGATGTCCATGCATGAACAAGAGGCCTACAGAACTCCAAATAGACAGGGCAGAAAAGAAACTCCCATGACATATTATAGTTAAAACATTAAAAACAGGGGGGCTGGAGAGATGGCTCAGGGCTCTTCCAGAGGTCCTGAGTTCAATTCCCAGCAACCACATGGTGGCTCACAACCATCTATAACATGATCTGGTGCCCTCTTCAGGCCTGCAAGCACGCCTGTAGACAGAACTCTGTATACATAATAATTAAATCTTTAAAAAAACATTAAAAACAGAATAAAGGATATCGAAAGTGTACCTGTAAGAGGGAAAGGTCATGTAAAAAGGCAGGATCATCAGAATAGCACCTGACTATTTGGCATTTAAAGCCAGAAGGGTCTGGAAACATGTATTCCAACCCTGACTACTATAACCATAGAAATTATCTATTGAAATTGAGGGAGAATAAAAATGTTCTGCAATAAAAATGGATTAAAGAAATGTCCTCCCTAAAAATCTTTCTTCCCCTTCCCCACCAATATTCCATTCTATTTTTCTTGAGTACACAGGTATTCCATATCAAACATACAAATCTAAAGATTTGATGTCATGATCCACATATGAAATGTTTGACTCTCTGGGTCTTTGTAACCCCACTCAGTGTATTGCTAAATAAAATTTCATTGTGCCTAGTTACCAAATTTCCATTATCCATTCATCAATTCATAGACATCTAGGTTAATTCCATGTCTTAGCTGTTCTTATTTGAATGAGAAATGTTCCCCCACAGAGACTCAATGAATTTAGACCGTTGGTTCCAATTGGTATTTGTGGGCATGTTAAAGAACAGTTGAGAAGGAATAGTATTGCTGGATGAAGCACCTCACTGTGGACATTGAGTATTGATCAATGGAGTATTGCTCTATTTCCTGCTCACCTTGTCTGCTTCTCATGCATGACTGAGATGTGTTCTTTCAGATTCCTGTTCCTGCTACCACAATTTCCCTACCATTATGGACATCTAACTCTCTCAAACCATAATCCAAGATAAGCTCTTTATCAAATTGCTTTTGGTCATGGTATTTTATTACAGTAACAAAAAAGTAACTAATATACTAGCTATTGTATTGAGGACAATATGAATGTAGATGAACATGTGTCTCTGTAATAGAAAACAGAGTTCAAGAAAAAAAATCAAAGTACCCCTACTTGCTGATGACAGCATGGTTTAGCTTGAAGAGTCAACAACCAATTTACCTTGACTTGTGACTTGGCACTTCTCATTTTCAGCTGTCAATATACTTTCTTTGTTCTGTATATTTAGTGTTAAAATTTTCTGGTCCTGTGTGCTGCTTTATGTATGTCTTCTATCCTGAATGGATGTCTGCCCCTCTCAATCTGGAAAATTTTCTTCTGTGATCTTATTAAAATTATTTTCTATGCTCCTTGCATGAAATTCTTTTCCTTCTTGTTTGATAATAATACATAGATTTTGCCTTTTCATGGAGTCCCAGAGTATATGCATGTTCTCTTCATGCACTGTTTTAAATGCATCATTGACTTGGAGTGAATGATCCAATTCCTCTATGGCAGTGGTTCTCAACCTTCCTAATGCTGAAAACCCTTTAATACAGTTCCTCATGTTGTGGTGACCCCCTCAACCATAAAATTATTTTCATTGCTACTTCATAACTGTAATTTTGCTACTGTTATGAATTATAATGTAAATATCTGTGTTTTCCAATGGTCTCAGGTGCTCTATTCTGTCTTCTTACACTGATAGTCTGTCTTCTACACAATTCATCCAAATAGTGAGGGTTTTCTCTGAGGATTTTATTTGATCTAGTGTCTTTTCCATTTCCATCATTATTTTTTGTTTGAGTTTTTTTAGATATGACTATCCCTCTATTAAATTTTATTTTCATACCCTGTATTGACTGCCTTGTTTCCTTCCGCTGTCTGTGTTCTCTTTCAAAGTATTTGAGACATGTTTGCATATGTATAATTGTTGTTTTGAATTCTGCATCTGGAATTTTGTCCAAGTCACTTTGACTAGGGCTCATGAGTATAGGGTTGGCAATTTTTGGAGAAGATAAGCTGACTTTGGCTTTCATGTTCCTGGGGCTTTGCACTGGGTCAGTCTTTTGGGATGACATTGTTGGTTAAGATTTGTTGTTTTAATTTTTGTTTTGTTACTATCTGGTTGCCTCTCTTATTTCAGTGGGTATGTTTGTAATGCTCAGGAGAAACTAGATTGTGGCAGATGTGGTGATGTTTTTATTGGTTAGAATAGTGTTCCAGGAACCAGGATCTATCTCCAGATGGAGGGTTGACCACTGTCTGAAGCACCCATCACTATCCAGGTGTTAAACAGCTCTAATAATAGAGGAGAAAGTGACTACAGAACAGACACTTATTAAGTACTGATTACTTTAGGGAATAAAGGAATCCCAATGCTACTGTGTATACTAACATGCTAGTATGAGCAGAATGGAAAAGAAAAGGAAGGGAGGTAAACAATATCATAGGATCTAGTGATGAGCATTGTGTTGTTACACTGGAAGTAACAGAAAGAGGTATTCATAGGACTGGGAATATTCGAGGCAAAGAAAAAATGGGATTAATATGTGGGAGCTCCGATTAATGGTAGCCTAATAAGAGGAGGCAAAGGCGTTTACCCCAGTGCCATAAACAGTGTCAGCATCTGGGATTTAGGAGATGTAATGCTAAGGAATGGATATGGGGAAAGAAGAAACAAAAGAAAGAAAAAGAGGGTAAAACAGCAAAAGTTGTGAACAGTAGGGGACAGTGTTGGTCTGCTAGAATGCCCTTACTGCACATTAGAGTTGACTAGCTGTAGAAGACGGAGGAGAGCTGGATGGAAGTCCTGAATGTTGATTTTTGTTCTCTTTGTCAGAGCCACTGCCTTTTCTCCCTGTGTCCTGGTCCTGGTCATACTCTGTGTTGATTTTTATCAGTCCAGTTCTTCCCTTGTAGGCTTTCAGGTTCTTTTGTATGTAGAGTTGTCTTACCTCTGTTCTGTGGCTAACTGAGGCAAACTCCACTATCTAGCCACGCAAAATTGGGAGCAGCTGGTGGCTGGGTGGTGCCTACAGCACAGTTTAGAGCTTTGTTTAGTTCCTACAACTTCACCTTTTCCCACTGGGGCACTGATGGTGCCCTGGCAGCGGTCACTAGGAAGCCTTTCTGTGAAATCCCTACCAACACGCCTTTTGTGGCTATACTGGTAGGGTTCATTTAGCCTACTTTACATGGAGTAAAATGTCCACATGGTGGTAGTGGCTGCATTGGTTCTGATCACAGCAGCAAGTCTGGGTCACTAGTGGAGATGTTTTGTGGGTCCGATGGTATCTGCGTTTTGATGGTATCTGAGTTTTGGTGGGGTGTTGATCAAGTAAACTTTAGGACTAGAGAAGAAGCTGACTGGCAAGGTGATAACATATTTAGATTCCTTTTAATTCCTTCACTGTGATAAGCTACACATGCCCCAGCATGACTTCTCATCCACCATCTTACGAAGAAGTCCTGCTTATTGATTGTTTTCATTCCTAGCATGATTTCAGTTTGGCTTTTCTTCAGTAGTTGTATGTTTTTATTCAATTCCATTTTCATATCTTGTATTGACTTCTTTATTCTGTGTATCTGTCTTGTTGTCTGAAAGAATTATTACAAGTATGTCCACATTCTTTCTCTGGAAATTCTCCTCGGTCATTTTCACTGGAGTCCATTAGTATGGGATCAGTCATTTTTGTGTGGAGATATATTTTCTTGAACTGACATGTTGTGTTTTGTCTCTGCACTGAGACTTGAATGTCTGAAGTTAGTCCATTGAGTTAGAAGTGTGGGCTGGGGGAGTTAGAAATGTGGGCTGGGGGCTGATACTCCAGAGGCTGCTTTCATGTCAGGCTCAGGAGCTAGGGGATCCACAAAATTATGGCCAGGGCTCTCTGGGGACTCCTTACCTGTGGGCATCAGGAACTAGTGAGTGACATATATTTGTTCTGGGGGCTCAGAATCCTAGGTCTTGCCAGCACCAAATGTTAGGGAAATGATGGTGGTTTCAGCCAAATGTTCAGGGCCCAGGAACTGACATATTACCTGTCAGTGCCTGGGAAGGCAGCAGGTTGGAACTGGTGTCTTCTATCTTATAACCCAAGCAACACACCCCCTTCAAAACATTTGGGTCATTCGTTCTTCCTAGCACTCTTAGGAGCAAAGATTCTTGGCCCATCTACTACATTCTTGTCTGAGATGCAGTAATCACAAAAAGACATTTTCTTGTGTCATTGCATTTATATTTTATCAGGTAGCCTTTAAACTAAAGCTGATTGGCTCAGTGTGAAAATGTTAGCCAAATAAATTCTCTTTTTCTGGTAATTTATAAGCATCGATAAGAAATGTTAGTACACTTCTTCCCAAGTGCATCACTTGGGAAATGAGGTGAAACTGAGCTCAGGTGGGAAAGGAGAACATTTCATCATGTATACAAGGAGAATAAAACAAAGGAAGAAGAATGAGAAGTTGGAGAGAGGACAGAGAAGGCAGGTTGCGTTGTGAAAGTGAGACAAAAGAAGGAGGAGGATAGATAGTGACTCTATTGCAAAAGATTAAAGGGTTCTGAATCTCATAGTTTCTATCACATAAGCCATCTGCCTCATTTTTCCAGATTCCTGTGCTCAGCAGTGGACGACTTTGTGACAGACATTGTAAAGACCTGGAACCAAATAAGACAGAACAATACAGCAGTGCAGTCGGTGATTTTGAAAGTAAGCTCCTTTCCTAGTGTCTCATCTCTTCATGATCCAGGACTCACTTTTCAATAAAACAATGGGAATTGTAAAGTAATGGCAAAGTTGAGTAGCGGTAAATCTTGATTAGGAAAGCCCAGTCTCATCACCTTCATCTTTGCCAAATGAAGACTGGCACTTTGCATGCATATACACATGCCATGCACCTAGGTATAAACAAAGAATCTGCCCATGAATAGACACAAGTGTACATTGAACATCAGTGAGTGAAGTTAATACACCAAAGCATGGGTGAAAATATATGCATATAAGCCCACAAAGGGTGGAAATATGACTCAGTAGAATGCTTATTGTACATGCATAAGGCCAGAACACTACAAACATATGCATATGATAGAAATATGCCAGGTTTGGGATACGGCTCAACAGTTGAAGTACTTCCTGTGCAAATGTGAAGACTGGAGTTTGGATCCCCAGAAATCCATGTAAGGGTGAGCACTGTAAAGTAGAGACAGGGACCCCAAGAACAATCTGGCTGGAGACTATTCATATCAGGGAGTTGGGAGGTTGATTCAGAGATATTGCTCAATGAATGGGGTGGAAGAGTGATTGAGGATAGCCCTGACAGTAACCTCAGGTTTACACACACACACACACACACACACACACACACACACACACACACACACACACACACACACGTGCAAAAACATGCATACACATGAACACGCACACCACACACACATTAAAAAATGGAAAAAGAAATAGACACACACTCACTTCCTATAACAGTACCTAGTACATGGCACACACTTTGTGTCAGAGCTTGTTCTAAGTGCCTTAATGTATCAGTTCGTTTGATTCTCACAGCTGACCTAAGGTATAGAGGAATAAGGAGGTTAAGTAACTTGTCTCACTT
Source organism: Mesocricetus auratus (assembly GCF_017639785.1). NCBI lineage: Eukaryota > Metazoa > Chordata > Mammalia > Rodentia > Cricetidae > Mesocricetus > Mesocricetus auratus. The sequence goes on along the minus strand of NW_024429213.1, from coordinate 14,337,721 downwards.
CACAAACTACTAAAGCAGCTGTTCTCAACCTGTGAGTCTTGACCCCTTTGGGGGCTTAAACAACCCTTTCACAGAGGCCACATATCAGTATCCTGCATATCAAATATTTGCATGACAATTTTTTTGGATTTTTGAGACAGGGATTCTCTGTGGCTTTGGAGGCTGTCCTGGAACTAGCTCTTATAGATCAGGCTGGTCTCAAATTCACAGAGATCCGCCTGCCTTTGCCTCCCGAGCTCTGGGATTAAAGGCATGAGCCACCACCGTCTGGCTCTGCATGACAATTTTTAACAGCAGCAAAATTATGGTTATGAAGTAGCAATGAAAACTTTTCTGGTCAGGGGTCACCACAACATGAACTATATAAAAGGGTCACAGCATTAGGAAGGTTGAGAACCGCTGTACTAAGTTTAAACCATATGTGAGATGCACATCTTAGAAATACATGGGTGTGAAGACAGACACCAGCACTATACAGAGACATACCAACATCCATAGAACCATGCATATGAATACACTAGCATGAAAATGTTTCTATTTCTCCATGTTTCACACAAATGTAAGGGCCAGCTTGACATGAGGAAGGCTCTGTGAAGCATGCATAGATACCCGAAGCTGCTCAGAAACAAAGACCAGATGTTTAATCCCCTAATACCCTTTGGGTGTCAGCACAGCTGGAACTTCACCACCTCACATATTGATTTCTACCATCCATGCTTCTGGCATATTACTACCCTCCAAGCTTTCTCCAAACCACCACTACCCGCATTCTGTCCTTCACAACAATATCCCATTTCCTTCTTCCCTCTGTAGAGTGACTTGATGTATGATAAACTCAGTGTCATTATTGACATCCTGGCTGATGATGAAGATGTTGCTGCTGTTGAGAGACAAGCCACAGCATATGCAGAACGCGGCAGAGCACACAGAAAGCCCTTCGTCCCTCAAATAGACCACATCACGATGTCCAAATTGGAGTTGGCTACAAGGGTTCACAATCTCCAGAAGTCCTTGAAACTCATCATATTCCAGGTTGAACAAGGTAAGGTGCTTAGACTTGTCGTGACTAGGATAGGAAAAAGTAAAGGTTCCTACTCTGAATCGTTTAATGATCTCCCTTAGTCTGGGTTTACTGTCTGGCCTCACTGACAACACTTGACTCGATTCTGTGTTCAGGTTGTCTTCCAAATCAGTCCTCTGACTGCTGATTTGCAAATCCCCAGTACAGATACACTGTCCTTTTGACTTCTGCTCTCCTGGCCCTCAGTCCCTATACTTATCTACTTTGGGAACGGGCACTCATCCTAAATGGCCACACGTGATATAGGTGGCACCACTGAAAGTTCTGTCAGCCCTCACTTCTTGTCATGGAATTTTTTCTATCTTCTCCTGTCATTTCACCAACCAAGGCTGATCAGCAGCCTGTGACTATTTGGAAAGAAAATGGTGTTCATCTTTGCATGCCTTGCTGACTTGCCTGTGATTGCCATTGCCCAGAATTCTTGAGTCTCCAAACTTGCAGCTTAGTATGAAGTTCTAAACTTCTGTGACTTGTTCATATAACATATTTGATGACCACTTCATCTCTATAATGCTCCTTTGAAAAATGAATTCAAAAGATGCTATGAGATAAAGTGTGTTCTAACTGAGCTATTAGAATTGAGCAGAATGCTGGGCGGTGGTGGCGCACGCCTTAAATCCCAGCACTCAGGAGGCAGATGCAGGTGGATCTCTGTGAGTTTGAGACCAGCCTGGTCTACAGAGCAAGTTCCAGGACAGGCTCCAAAACAATACAGTGAAACTCAGTCTCAAAAAACAAACAAACAAAAAAAATTGAGCAGAAGTCCCACGTAGCGTGGAATTCCTTCCTGCTAACTTTTGGTGGTTATCTGTGGCACCTTCCCCTGCATTTGTACCTTTAGGAGAAACCTTAGTCATGTTTCTGACAATAGACATCTCCCTTTTATACTGTGAAATAATTAAATACTCTGTTTTCTATAGTTAGTTTTCAGGAATTAAACAATCATTTTGCCTCTATTTCTGTAGTAATGAATATCAAATTAAATTGACTTGGCCATAGCTCTGTCACAAAATGTCTTTACGATGTTCCCTCAATAAATATAACATTTAAAACTTGGAGTTTGTGATCATAGGATGAATAAAGACTTGGCAGCAAGGTAGTGAATAAACATAGGAGCTTTGGCACAAGCTGAACACATGAGCTCTACAACATATGGACTGATAAAAAGTAACATCTCGAATGTCCTGGGTAGTGGGTGAGACATTTGAATGAAGAGTAATGGGCTAGGGAGCTAGACAGCACAGTATGTAATATACTCACTACGCACAGCTAACAACCTGAGTTTGAATCCCCAGAGCCCATGTTAAAGCAGGATGTGGTAACAGCATACCTGTATAGGGAAATGGGAGGGAGAGACAGGAGAATCACTGGAAGTTTGTGGGCTAACCTGGTATATTGAAGGGCACATGAGCTAGTTAAAGATGGCACTGGGGGAGAAGTCAGGAGGGCAAGTCCTGAGATGTTTACAAAAAAAGGTGATTGGTTGCCAGATGAGGTTACTGTAGAATGGCTCATATTCACTAGGTAAAGCATAGGGCGCCTAGGCGCCTGATAGGCTGACCTTTAAAACCATTGGCTGGCTGTTTTCCCACTCTGAGGAGTTTTACTTTAAAAGATGCTTGCTCTGGGGCAATAAAGGAGTGCCTGCTTGACTAGACTCCCCACTGCATCTGATTGTCTCCAGGATCCTGGGAGGCTGGGCAATCGGCAAGTGGCGCACTCACTTTCCTTGAACCCAGCTCAGCCTTCCATGGTTGGGCTAAGACCCTGCAGTGTATGTAGCAATAAACAAGAGATACCTTATCTCAAACAAGGTAGAAAATTCTGAGGTTGTCTTCTGACTTCCACATGTATGTTATGCCATGCAAGTACCTGCACACACATACACGCACATCATACACACATTTCACACATGCATATGCACACATGCATAGCATAGTTCTAGAGGTTCAAGTCTGAACAAATGTCGTGTGAACATATATACTAACAAATGGAAATAGAAAGGAATAGTGATTTCCACCTAGGTATTGCTATTACCCCTCCCAGGCATTTTCTCACAACTGTGTGTGCTGTGTGCAAAAAAGAAAAAGAAAAACAAAGAAAACAGAATGACACTATAAAGAGGGTGGGAGCCAAAGAGGCGTCATGAAGGAAAACGGGAGAGGGGTCTCACTGTCTACCTATATATCAATGCTCAGAAACTGTTCCATAAATGTGACCCATATCCTTCTCTACTTCCTTTCTTCCTCCCACCTTTTCACTGTAGTTCTGGATGAAGAAAGCAGACAGTCCTTACCAGTCAAGAACTTCTCATCAGCTTTCTTCCTGGGAGATGATGACTCAGAGGACTTCAATCAGATGAGCCCAAGACACCGTAAGGATTGCTGTTGTCCCAGTCTAGCCTTCGTCACTGCCACCTAGTTTCCAGGGAATATCTATGTTTTCATGCATCTGCCTTTAGACGTGACCCCACTCTGTACTGGAAAGTCCTCACTCCTTCCCAGATACGCCACACTATGTCATACCAGTGTCCAAAGCAATGACTGGGTTAGACACTTGGAAAATACCACTCTGATGAGAGCCATGATTTGAATTTATTTTCACTGCCGGTCAGCAAGCACCTCAGCTTTACCGTCTTCTCAGTGAAAGTCCCTCCCCATGGAAAAGGATCTAAGGGGGCCTTTGTGGCATGAGAACCCTAATGTTTATTTAGACAAAAGCCATTGATCTTGACCCTAACTCACATGGGAAAGTAGGGCTAATTACAAGTGGGGAGAAGGGCCTTTGGTTTGCATCTCTCTCCAAGGTGATGTTTTTCCTGTTTAGGTTCTTATTGTGACATCTTATCTTCTATACCGTCTCTCACAAGTGAAGACCTCCATAACCTTAACTTAGAACACTTACATCATACACCGGAAACGATGTAAGTATGCAAGAGTGTGACCTTTTAATGGCTTTCTGTCTCTCTGCTTGGTAGCACAGTCTCACCATATCCAGAGCCGAATTCTGATTCAACTGAACTAATTGTGTGATCTACCCAGTTGCTTAACCACTGTAATCCCTGGGTTTTTCAAATGGAGTGAAGATAATTACTGGACTTTGCATATAAGCTTTTTCTAGTTGTTGAGTTTAGACATGCAACGTACTTGCACTGATTTGTATATTGATACTCATAGTTACGTGCTGTGTGCATCAGCAGCTGCTACCGTAAACACATAATAAATGTTAGTTATTATGTCACAGAACTTATTTTCTCAGTATTGCTTTTAATTGTAAATGGTTGAAGACACACACCCCCACGCAAATGAACAAATAAATAAATGGTCATGTAAGGGACTGGATAGGAAATCCAAGTACACTTACTCCAGTAGTCTTACTTCTCTAACATAACCCAGCAGCAAAACATACCACACTAAGTTATCTTGAGTTCATTTAGATCACTTGGGTGATGGGCTATTAGAGAAACTTCAGTTTCTCACTGTGGTCAAGGGAGGTAAAACATGTAAGTTTAGAGACTAATTTAAATCTCCCTATGTCTTTGAGTGCAAAATCGGGAATGAGTGTGCACAGTTTACATGGGCTAGTGTGAACTAGTTCTAGAATACTCTAGCATTAGTGTTGATACCCTAGATGAATACAGGAAACTAAAAACTTTGTTTCGTTGTTGTTGTTGTTGTACCCTCTTTTACCAGACTTTCCTCTCAAATGTGAAATGTGTACACCTTTGTTTTCTGGTGTGAAAGTGCCAGGAAGGAGTCAGACATCACTGAGAATAGTAATATATACTCAAGTAATCAAAATATATTGGCAACTAACATACTCAAAATTACTTATGGGAATAGCCTATGACTGTTTCATTCTACTTGTAGAAACATGATGCATATCTGAGGTCTACAAATATAACTAAGGTTACAAATTTGGCTTCTTTAATATGAGCCGCAATCTCTCTAAAGCTTCCAGACTGACTGGACATTTTCTGTTAGAACTAACAAGTTACTCTTGGGTACAAAAACAATCTATAAATACCTTTCATGAACCATATGGCTTGTACCAGTGGACAAGGCCTTCCCTTGGTGATTTTTCATCAAGCAAATGAAGTCTGATACCGTGACACTAGTATTTCTTTCCTGCTTTTGTTTCTGCATTCTTCCCTGTCTAATTTCAGGCGCTTCAAAGAAAAGTGTGTCATGAACAACTACTTTGGAATTGGACTAGATGCAAAAATTTCTCTGGAGTTCAATACCAGAAGAGAAGAACACCCAGCACAATACAAGTAAGAGGAAGAGGCTCAGCTCTCTATATAAATACATATAATCATGATACACATATGTATTCCTACATCAGACAAGCAATGGAAAGACCAAGGTCCTTGGGAAATAAAATGCATTGGTCTCAAGACTAGCCTAGTAGGGACAGTGTATCCTGAAAGTTGGGCTGCTCTATGATAATCAGCCTGCCATCATACATTTGTACTTCCATTCCATAGTCTACCCATGTGTATTTCTGTATAAATAGAGCTATGTCTGTTACTGCTATTGAGAACAGATTGCTTTGAACTTCGGGTTGTTTCTAAGAGATTAACTGGTCCTAGTAGGTGCTCCAAATCTGTTTTTGCTTGACAGTGCTACAAAGTATGCAAGCTACTTCTGTTGTTTCTTGGTGGTCCAGATTGGGTCATCTGGTCTCATTGATTAGTATTGGCCCACCTGGTATCTTCTGGTAGTTTTATCCTACAGATATATACCTTAAGACAGCTTCAGAGTTCTTATGAATTAAAAGTATAAGTTAAAGGAGCCACCCTGAGCCTGCATGGGACTGACCTAGGCCCTCTGCATATATGTGACATTTATATAGCTTGGCCTTTATGTGGGACTCCTAGCAGTGGGAACAGGGGCTGTCTCTGAGTCTTTTACTGGCTTTTGGAACCCTACTCCTCATACTAGGTTGCCTTGCTGAGCCTTAATACAAGGAGAAGTGCCTAGTCTCACTGCAACTTGATATACCATAGCTGGCTGATATCCATGGGAGACCTGCCATTTTCTAAATGGCAACAGAGGAGGAAAGGTTGCTGGGGTGTGTTTGGGGGGGTGCTGGGAAGAGAGGAGGGAGGGGAAACTGGTCTGGTCCGGATGTAAAATAAATAAGCCGGAAGGTGGTAGCGCATGCCTTTAATTCCAGAACTCAGGAAGTAGAGGCCAACCTCTGTGAGTTCAAGGCCAGCCTGGTCTATATAGTTCCAGGACAGACTCCAAAGCTACAGAGAAATCCTGTCTCCACCCCTCATATAGATAGGTAGGTAGATAGATAGACAGACAGACAGACAGACAGACAGACAGACAGACAGACAGATAGATAGATAGGCAAACAGATCAATATTTTTAGGAGGGCTACCCCACCTCTGCTACTGCCACTAGAGTCTCTCTCTCAGAAAAGACCTGGGACGAGGGCAAAGTATGTTACCAGATATGTGATTCATAAAGTTTCTCTCAGTTTATTAGTGTCGTTTCATTTTCTTAGAGGCATGTTTTTCAGTATAACATTTTTGAATTTACAAGGTCTAGTTATTTATTTCTCTTTATGGACTATGTCTCTGGTATCATACTAATCTAACTCAAGCTCTGAAAATGTTGTTTTCTTCCAAAAATTTATTGCTTTTGGTTCTTATATTTAAGTCTGTAATGCGCTTTGAATGATTGGGGTACTTTTTGCTGTGTGTGGTGGAAGCTAATGCTCCATATTCATCCTTTTGCATCTTTAGTTACTCTTCTATTGCTATGAAGAAACACAGTGACCAAAACTAGATGTTAAGATAGCGTCATTGAAAATAAAAATATACATTTTTTCATTTGCTTGTGTTTGTTTTTCAAGACAAGGTTTCTCTATGTAACAGCTCTGGCTGTCCTGGAACTCTTGTTTGTAGGCCAGGCTGGCCTCAAACTCACAGAGATCCACCTGCCTCTGCCTCCCAAGTGCTGCAATTAAAGGTGTGTGCTACTAAGCCTGGATAATTTCTAATAACCCTCTGAGTCCCAATAATGGGACATGGGCCACCTACCAGGGAGGATAAGAAAATTGAAGTGCATCCCAGAAGAATAGGTTGGGCAGGTGAATAAAGGATGAATACAATTGAAATTTCTCAAAGAATAAATTTAAAATACAATATTAAAAGCAAATTTTTTTGGTATTTACGAGACAGGGTTTCTCTGTATTGTTTTGGAGGCTGCTGGTCCAGCCCAGCCTCCAACTCACAGAGATCCGCCTGCCTCTGCCTCCCGAGTGCTGGGATTAAAGGCGTGCACCACCACCACCCGGCAAATACAATATTAAAAGCAAATTTAAAGAATAAGATTTAAAACAAAAAAACTTGAAAAATAAGATGTTTTCCCCTTCCTGTCTTTCCCTACCCACTTAACCACCATATCATTCTCCTTCTGACTATCTTTTTCTACCTCTCTTTCTGTAGTAGCCGCCTTAAGAACAAAATATGGTATGGTCTTCTTGGAAGCAAGGAACTGCTGCAGCGCTCTTATAGGAAACTGGAAGAGCGGATACACCTGGAGGTTCGTAGAAAAGGACGTTTCCCGGGCATGGTGAAAGGAAATCTTGTGCCCTCAGAAATCACCTTTCCACTATATCTTTGGTTCTTCTCAAATTTAACTCTAGGAGCCTTGCTCACAGCCATGCGGACAAGGCATGAAGCTTTATTTCTATTTCATATATAAGAAAATGATAGTGTGAAGAGAAGACCAAGCCCCTCCTTGTCTCGGTAACAGATCCTTGTGCTGGTATGTGAAAAGCCTGGCAATAAGAGCTACTCTTTTCTTTCAGTGTGATGGAGAAGTCGTCTCCTTGCCAAACCTTCAAGGCGTTGTAGTGCTCAACATTACCAGCTATGCTGGAGGTGTCAACTTCTGGGGAAGCAACACAGCCACCGCCGTGAGTGTGGACTGAGGAATGGGGAGGGAAAGAGGCATGGCTCTCCTAAATTATCCCAGAAAGCATTGCTGGGCTGGCTACAATGGAAAGTAGACAGTGGGGGAAAGATGAGGTAGGCTTGAATCCTCCTTAGCAGTATCTGTAGGTTCAACTTTTGAAATCAGTTGCCATTCTAGAGCACAAGAATCAAACAAGAACCTCAGAATTATGTTATGTGATAGCTGGATTTTGACTTCCATTACTGAGGCCTGGAAGACACTCAAAAGATTACCCAGAAGGCCATGTTTTTATCCCAAGATAGTATGTCAGTAAAAACATCTCCTGGGGAAAAAAGCCATGAGCTCTTTGCTCTGAGTTTATCTAAGAAGTCCAAGAAGGCTTTGGGGTTTGTGGTGCTATACTGGACAGGGAAGAAAGTGTCTGATTTGTGATCTCCAAAGGAGCTCACATGTAAATGCCAGCACGATTCCCTTTTACAGGCTTGACTAACTTACCTAATTTAGCATAGTTTTCTCACTTCTTCATGTGCTAGAATAATGTTACCAGTAGTCGTCAAGACACGTTTATTTATTATAGACAAAATATGGATTCTTGGGAGAATTGTGACATGATTCTTCATTCCTAGGAATATGATGCCCCTGCAATGGATGATGGGAAGCTAGAGGTAGTGGCGATCTTTGGTTCTGTGCAGATGGCCATGTCTCGTCTCATCAACCTGCATCATCATCGAATTGCCCAGGTAAGTAAGGGTTGGAAGAATACAAAGATGGGATAAGAGTTCTAGATTCAATTCAATGATGTGAGGTAGCCCTGGCAATTACCTGATCGTAGGAGTTCCTGGGTAGTGGAAGTAGGCAGTCTGTTAGGCAGTAAGGTGGTGACTGATGTTAAAACCAAAAAGCTCACAGGTAATACATGCTCTGTCTCCCTGGGATAATCTGATACATATCTTCTGCCAGGGCCTCTTCAAATACACATTTACACTGTGAGCCAATGCCAGATTAACCCACAGTACTTTCCTCATGTTTTCCTTTTTCTCTCTCTCTCTTTCTCTCATTTTCTAATAGTGCCATGAGGTGATGATAACTATTGATGGTGAAGAAGGTGTCCCTGTGCAGGTGGATGGTGAAGCTTGGATTCAGAAACCAGGCCTTATCAAGATTAAATACAAGAATACTGCCCAGGTGTTGATGAGAGATCTGGTAAGAAAAAAGTTCTACTTGAGCTGCTACGTTGCCTTATTTGTAGCTATCATATTTCTAATCGAGAAGAATTCCCAAAAGGGAGCTCTGCATGCCGCTTGCATCAGGCACCTTGAATGACGGTTCAAATAAATACCCCTAGGTCTCACATCAAACTCGCTGAACTGAATGGAAAGGGGTGGTGCTAAGAGCTTGCATTTGTAAACAAGCGCCTCAAGACATTTTTAATACATAAAAACACAGTTGCAAGACACTGTTTCTCTTTCAACAGGGTTGTCCTTCACCCTACACTGCACAGAAAAATAAAGACCTTTGGTGGTGGAGAAATATACTTTTCCAACAACAGTTCTTGCATTGAATATATTCTCTTTGGGCTCCATAAGATTCCTTAACATATTTCATTTACAGATGTCACCCATTTATGTTAAATAAAAGGCTACAGTGATGGCAAAGATGCCATTATTGAAAAGCCTGATTGAAAAGTAAATTTTGTATGTCTGACTCTAAATCCCATCACAACATAATATATACATCTGAAAAAGAATGGAGCACAAAAGATATTCCTCTGTCTTATCCATCACCATGCCTCATGTCTCACGAGCCAGTGTACTAATAATAAAAACTAAACTACCTTATACAGAAGATACATTGACTAAAAGACAGGAAGATATAGAAATAGGGACATAAGGGAATGTATAGGGATGTATTCACTCCCCTTTCCTACCTATATCCCATATTACCTACAAAATGCCATACTCAGACAAATCTGCCACATGTCCTCATAGCTACTCCAATCATTACAATTTGCCACTGTCTTCATCTCTAGGACTTTGAGAACTCAATGAAAACATGGGAATCTAAGCATACTGAAATCCAAGCTGTCCCACCACCCCGTCTGGACGTCCAGGAATTTCAAGATAGCCTCTCTGATGGGGAGTATGCCCAGATGCAGCACTTGGCTCGGCTTGCAGAAAACCTCATTAGCAGGTAAGAGGACTGACTTGGCATCAGCAGGACTAGGAAACCCAAAAATGGATAGGGAGAGATAGTCAGTGATGTCTGTTGACTCCTGAGGAGCTTAGCTTCAGAAAGGAATCTCACTAAGTCTTTAAAATTAGGGCTCTGACAGTCCACACAAGAAGGATTCTTTGTGTTTAACAATAAGCCAGTGTTCGCACTCCCCATTAGAACCAGAGGTGAATTTTTATTTCCCTCTGCTTTCAAGACCCAGTAGGAATAAGAATGTTTATTCTGGGACAGCAAAATGGTTCATGAAGGTGCTTGTCATTAAGACTGGCCATCTAAGTTTGATCCTTAGGGCCCCACATGGTAGAAGGAGAAAACCAACTCCCTGCAACTTGTCCTCTGACCCACACGTGTGCACACACACACACACTGGCATGTACATGAAAATACACAAAAATTAATGAATGAATTAAATTGGTTTCGCTTGCTCTTAACTAGTAGAAAGACCTCGCAGATTCAGCAACAGTCAGCCATGCTCCTCTATTTTAGTTTCTTTATTCAGTCTTTCAGTATCTAAATCAAAGTTTAACAAACATGAACAAAGGTGAATACTTAGAGGAGACTAGAAACATTTCCTAGAATTTTCTTCACTGGATACCTAGTGAAGAACAGAAATAGCAAGAGGGAATAAAGAGTTCAAATCCAGTACCCAGGCTTTTCGTTTCACTTCTTATCCTAATCTACCAGCTCCTCACACCATAAATCCATAGCAACAAACTCATCTGGCTTTGCTTTATTACAGACTTAATGACCTGATGAAGGTCCACCAGCATGTGTCTGTCCTCATGGATTCTGTGAATGCCAGTGCTAACATACTGAATGATGTGTTCTATAGCCAAGACAGTGGCAATGAGGCGGGTGCAGCTTCCTGTACTCCCATTGAGGTAAGGAGAGAAATAAGCAAATGAAATTAAGGAACCAAACTTGAAAGGGGGTTGAAACAAAACTTACATGAGAAACATATGCAAGTGATAAAAGGTAGAAATCTGATGGGTAGAATAGATAGTGGTTGGGGTCATGGATTCCTAGGTAAAGTGTTTGCCGTGCAAGCATGAATAACTAACTGAATTTATACCCCAGTAGTCTGCATTAACAGTCAGGCATGGCAATATGCATCTACATCCTAATGTCTGAAGGCAGACACGGAGGGATCTCAGAGGCTCTCTAGTCAACCAGTCTAGCCTAATCAGTGATTTCCAGGTCCAATGACAGACCCTGTCTCAAAAATGTAAGGTGGACAGCAATTAAGAAAGACACCTTGCACTCATCTCTGGCCTTTACAGGAACACACACACATGCACACACACACACACACACACACACACACACACCCCTATACACATGCATATGCACATGTGAATATTTACAAACATATAACCACACAAAAATTGAAAAATAAAGTAAAATAGAATGGATAGGAATGCAGGCATTTCTTAGATTGTACAAGGCCAAGGTGGCTACTGGGGAAATGCCTTGACAAAATTCATCATCCTGAGAGACAGTGTTTGTTCCTGGTAATTAGCCACCACATTAGCCTCAGAGTGAAACAGTTAATGAAGGGAAAGAAACATAGTCTTTGACCTCCCTCATTCAGTGGACGCCTTGTATAATCGTATGGGGTTACACCTGTCATTGAAGCCAAAGGTCCAAGATGCTTTTATTTCCCTCTTGACAGGTCCAGATCGGACATTTAACATTAAATGTTCCATCCCATGCCGATACTCACTGCCATTAGATTTGAGTGTTGCTTTTAAAATGTAACTTTAGATTTGGAGATGTAGCTTAGTGACAGAGAATAGCCTTGGATAGGATCCCTTTCATACATAAATGTATATAAGCACACATTGACACAAGGGTGCACACACATGTACATATGCACCCATGCATGCACACATAGGATAGGGAGGGAGAAGAGGAAGGGATAAAGAGGGAGGGAGGGAGAGGGAGATGAGGGAGATGGAGGGAGAGGAACGTGAATTTCATTAATAGGTATAAATACAGTAGGCTCAGGATGTGTTAAAAATGTGAGTTAATTTTATTTTAGGCCAGGTCCTAGTTGAAGGAGGTCCAAAGGTCATGAGTTTCAAGAAGAGATATGTATGGTTAGACTTATTTCTACATATCATGGGAAAGGTAGTTTTAACCTAGCGACAAGTATGATTTGCAAATTTCCCTCTGGTTTGCAAATCTCCTATTTTCCTGTTCCCTACTGTACCCAATCAATGATGCCAAAAGCTAAGCTGTATTGTGCTTCTTTGCAGGGCACACCAATAGAGCTCTATTGTTGCCCGTTAACCATTGACAGCCGGTGTCAATTGGTTGGTGCTCATGCTGTGCCAGCTGTGCTGTATTTTTAATATTACTTCCCCACCTACAGCGACGTCCTGCTAGTCTCTTCCCTACCTTCCCGTGGAGAAGCCAGCTGCATGCTTACTAACCAGCTCCTCTATCTTGTCCTTTCCCTTCCACTCTTCTCCTTTCTTCTCCTCTCAGACTTTAAGCAGAAATGATGCAGTAGATGTTACATTTAGTCTTAAAGGGCTCTACGATGACACCAAAGCTTTCCTGGATGAAAACTTGGTGAGTGCAGGGGGGTTGGAGCAGGGGAGGGAAAATATCGCTTTTGATATGGCCACATTCTGTATTTGGTTCCAGAGTACTAGAGATGTGTGATCATTGTCTGATGATTCCAGTTACGATTGCTATCATCTAGTGTTTGTCACCTGAATGTATTACTGTATGTGTTATGCCAGTCTACAGGGACTGCTGTATTTTGGATGAAAGTCTCTCTTTGGTCAGTGACTCCTGGGTCAAGACTAGGCCAACCAGATGCCAAGTGTTCTCATTATACTTGATACAGCCACACGTGAAAAGAGTGAGCTCCTCAAAGAGGCTACTCTTTCAAGTTTGTAAATGTCACTTTCTCCATGGAGAAAGTAACAGGAAATAGGGGGAAGTTTTGAGGGCTCTGAGCTCAGATACAAATTAGCTACCTACCATCCGTATTATCTCCCTAAGGCTGCCATGACTAAGTACCAAATATTTAACAGAATCTTACCTTATCATCATTCTGGAAACTCCAACATTTAAATCCAAATTATCAGCAGGTTCATGGTCCCTCTAAAAATGCTAGGGGAAACTTGTTTTGCCTTTTCCAAGCTTCTGATCATTTTTTTCTGGCAATCTTTGTTGATCGTTATCTTGTAAATGAATCACTCTCATCTTGTTTTTCATCTTCAATGTCTCTGTCTTCATATGGCCATATTCTGTGAGAGCCATTGATAGTAATGGATTAAAACCTGCCCTATCTAGTATGGTCTCAAATTAACAGTGAATTACAATGTAATGACTATAATTTCACATAAGGGTACATTCTAAAGTACTGGGGGTTAGGACTTAACATCTCTTTTGAGAGGAACACAACTCACAACACTAATTGTGTAACTGCACCTTTTTGCAATTATTTCTCCTCTCTCCAAGATAGGAATTGTATCCCCTCCTCTACAGTTTGCTTAGAGGATTTGTATAAATGCATAATTGTGGCTCAAAATATGGGTTTTAAAAGTACTAGGGAGGGTGAACTATGACTTTGAGGACTACACTAGTTGCATGCTTCTCATAATGTAATGTCCATGCGTGGGCACAACTGCTTATAATAATCTAGCTTTGATGCTGTCCCCAAGGCAGGTGTTGTGCTTGCTTTTGATCTAATTAAAGTTTAATTTGAAGAGGGGCTTGTGAGATAAAGTTGCAAGAATACCCACTGCCTCTTCATTTACATATCTAATTGCCACACTGCCTCAGAAGCGGAATGGCTAAAGCACTCAGACCACACCATTCCACCCATCATCTGGGCCCCAAGCCAAGCATGTTTCAGTTTTGGACAATTTCAATTGGAATTCTGAACTCAATGTCATCTCAGTTCAGCCATCAGTAAATATCGAAAGTTGGCCTCTTGTTGCCTCTTAGGCTTTCTTGATCCTCATAGCTTGAAAATTGGGCCATGCTAGCCAACAACACAAGTTGAACATACCCTACCATGAAGGGAGGCTTCCTTCCCATAGGACCTGTGAGACTCCACACATGTATACACATCAAATGAGGCTAGTAGGCACAACACACATAAGAATGACCATGCATCTCCAGAAAGGCTGTCACAGAAATGAGATGGCTATGTCATGTTTCTCTCACTGAGAAAGTATGGCAGTAAAAGCAAAAAGAGTAGCTTTGTCAGGGGAGGCTGTATTGGGTTTCCATTGCTCTAATGAATACCCAAGACAATCTAACTTACAAAGAAAAAGCTCTGCTGTGGCTCACAGCTTTGCAGGGCTCGGCCCATGAATGATTTGCTTTCAGCATATGGCAAGACAGCACATGATGGTGAAAATCATGTAGTAGATTAAAGTTGCTCACCTTCTGACTGGGCTAAACCTCTTAAACGGTCCACTACCTCCCAATAACACCAGTCTGGGCCTTGGGAGGACATTCTAGGTAAACTGTAACAGGGATTTAGCTTTGTAAAAAAATGAAGCGAATTCTATTCACTCATTCCGACTCGCCTTATTTGGCACATGCATCTAAGCCATGCTGTACTATCTTAAGCTGTAAATAAGGACAAATTATTTGCTAGTGCTGATTTGTTTCCTTCTTATGTCATGTTCTGACTGACCATAACCTCCCATCCCATTCCCTGCCCATTCAGTGGCCACACATTTCTGGCACTAGCTATTGCTACAGCTGTAAGTGTCCTGTAAATAGAAAGAGACCATGGACATGCTACACTGAAAGGAGAATGCGTGGTAGAGTTGAACACATAGCAATCTAACCTGGACTCAAGAGTTAGATTGTTGTGCGCCTTCCAGCCCTTGAAGGCTACATGCATCAATGTATTTCCATGCACCCAAATTATTATATCTGTTAGAATATGAATGGTCTCCCTGTGCTGCTGATTTGGAACTTGGAGATGGCCTCAAAAGAATCTATTATAATTCTCCCATATATCACACAGAGATTATCTTGTGTGTGCTGGGAGGTCAGCAGTAACTACTTAGACAGGACAAGCCATCTGCAAACATGTTTCTTAATCATGGAGAACAAATAGATAGAAACTACAGCAGACCCTCTACCAGGAAGGTAAAGTTAAGGCAGTCTTTCCCTAACATTCTCAGCTTGATCTACAAACTATCTTTTAAATTATAATGTATAATAACGATTCCCATCTTGATAATTTATACACCCTTTGTAGAACTGTATTGTATAAAAGGGATGCTACTAAGTTAGACAGACTCTGTTTAGTCCTGTAATTTTTAAAAATAAATGTATTCTCTCAAATATTGTGTATTGATCATAGATTCCCCTTACTCCTCTCCTCCTAGTTCCTTCCCCATCCACTCCTCAGTTTCCGTTCAGAAAATGGCAGACCTCCCAGAGATAGCCACCAGACATTAGCCATGTAATCTTGAACACTAAATTTATTTGATTATGCTTTCTCACCTATGAAATGAGAATAATCAGACCTTGTACAGTGTTGTGAGGCTATTGGGGGCAGTAAGTGAAATTATGTATTCACAGTACCTGATATACACAGTGTGCTCAGAACTTAGTGATAGCTCTTACTTAGGAGGATGCTGATGTGACTTCAGAAACTGCAAGTCAAGAGTGGGTCCCTTTTTCTAGACATTAAGCTAAAGCAGAAAGTATGGTACTAATTCATGCTGGAGAAAAGACCTTCACTTGTGAAACTGAGCATGCCCAGATGCAAAGAGACCTCAAACATCTGACTGTTTTCTGGATCTTTTTATTGAAAAGAGAGCTGTCTAAAGCTAGTTTTACTTTTGAGAAGTTAACAATCTGATTGTAGGCCAAATGAGCTACAGTTTGTCACCCTTATAGTCTCTTGGTCAAAATGAGCTACAGTATGTTATCTGTTGGTCACTAGCATGAACTCGGTCACAGTGGAGTCTAAGACAAAGTTCTAGGAATGTACACTGACTGTTCTCCCTGTCTATGTCAGTTGAGAGATGCTAGTGATAAGGCCATACTACAAACTGACCTGGATGCCATGAATACGGAATTGAGAAGGGTTCTGGAAATTGGCTGGTTGAGTCGAATCCTTCTTCCAGAGGTGAGTAACATGGAGAGTGGGATTCTTCCCTTGTTGTAAGGTCTGATAGTATGGGTCTGTACATGGGATGGGTGTAATAGGGACCCAATGCAACCTTTAGCATTAATGCAGCATCCTCCTCACCCTAAATGGACAGAACAAATCAGCAAAAATGCGCAAGTAGATGACCATGGAAAAATAATCAGAAAGAAGACCATTCTAAAGCAAGAAAGAATAAGGAAGATCACGCTCTAGGTTACTAGCTCTGCTGCCAGAACTAAACCATATCTGCTACATACTAGCATAGCCACACTGATTGTTGGCAGACAGCTGTTGTAAATGGTTGATACCTAGGCTGTCTTGGCAGTTCAATCTTCTAAACAACTCCTCTTCCTGATGCTACCCTGTAATTGTCTCTCACAGCCAATATGTGGCATAAAAGGAAAATCAAACATTGTTATAGATAGAATATAGTTGCAGAGATGCTGTCAATTTTGGACTACATTGAGTACTTTCCTAAGATTGGAAACTTTCATATTTACTCATAAACCAAGTGTCCCAAAGATGGTTACCTATAACAAAGTAAAGTAGTCCCTTTGTGATCTGACAGAGATTGTCTCAAAAACTTTCCACCATAAAAACATTCATTTCAAATTTTAGAATCCATGCCTGCCTCCTCATAGCTATTTTCTGACTCCAAATGCCAGTTATGTGCATGTGAGCAGTTACATAGATATGTTTGGAATGGTGCAGAGGCAAGGTTACCATTTCAGAAGGAAAACCATATGCAAATTCATCTTAAAACAGTGGTTCTCAACCTGAGGGTCAAGACACCAAAGACCATTGGAAAACACAGATATTCACATTATGATTAGTAACAGTAGCAAAATTACAGTTATGAAATAGTACCGAAGTAATTTTATGGTTGGAGGCCAGCACAACATGAGGAACTGTATTAAAGGGCGTCAGCATTAGGAAGTTTGAGAACCACTCGTTATCTTAAAAGGTTTAACAATCTTTGGCCATTACATTACATTACAAGACCTTCATGTTTTTATCAGTAGCCCTCTGGGGAAGAAAGATGTACATCGTTCAGACAATAAGCAAAGCAAATTCTCATTCCATTACCTGCCTCAGCAATCTCCTGTTAAACTCCTGAGCTGAGCAAACTAGCTGGATATTGAAAGAAATGAGACAAATTCAACCTATACCCTGGGGTCCCGATTTACATGCGAGTCTTCCTCACCTGGAACAAAAATCTCTTTTGTGAGTGCCACTATTTCCAGAGAAGTAAAGCCCTGAAGAAAATGAATAGATTGAAAAATAGGATAAGGAGCTATTGCTCACGCTAAACATCCTTAACTTGATTATGGAAGATCAGACCCACTTTTCTGGGGGAGAGCAGGACCAAGGTCAATTATTTATTGGGCTTTTCAAGGCTCTAACTGAGGTCCTGTGCTGTTTCTTGAAGTTGTTTATAAAAGGCAGGTCAGAAGGCAGGGTATCCAGCCAGGAGCAGCACTAGAGAAGAAAGGGTACGATGGGAGAAAGGGGGAAGATAGGTTCCGACCCTTCCCCTGATGGAAGGGACTGAAGGCATAACTAATCCTGAAAGGAAGATTACCCACAGACCTCTTGTAATGAGTTTGGCTAGATTTCATGTCAACAAATCAACCTCAGGATCGTTTTGCTAGGAACGGGAGTAAGATAAGAATGCTCTGACAGAAGCAAGATATGAGTTGGAGAATGAACTAGAATCACAGAGCTGTCTGCACAGCAGAGACTTACATCCAAAATTAGTAAGTTTGTTTAGAAAATCCTCTGTGTTACAGACAGAAAATGGGTAACCTGTAAGGCACACTCTTCCCTATATGAGGATACTTGGCTGAGGGGGCAAATAGGGGCTCTCACCTGGAGGTGTGAAAGATGGAATAAATTTTTCCAATTTGTAAAAAACTGCCATGTGAGCAACAGTGACCTCCACAATCCACGTGACCTCACATGAAATGCTTAACCACTGAGCCTTGCCTTTGCTTTTCTGTGTTTTTTTTTTACCAAGGGTAAAAGAATGCACAACATTGTTTCCACTTCCTCTTCTCCTACCCCTACTTGCACAGCCTTCTCCTAACTCAGAGCCTTTGCTTCATTTCTAATGCAGGAATAATCGTAGCTATTTTCCCAGGTAATTTTGAGGCTTGTGTAAGGAGTATTTACTGATGTATCCGGAGAGGCACATGGCACAGAATGGGATCTTTCTGAGGCTCATTGCCTTTATTAAGATATATGACTAGTGAATAGGGATGACTCTCCTCCCTGGCTTTCTGTAGCCATCCTTGTCCATTACTTTAAAGAGCCCTTAGAAACCCTTTCAGAATGTCAACTAACATTTCGACCTTACTCTTGCTATGGTTTCCCAGGAGCACTCTTCTGACACTAGCAGTCTAAGTCGCAGGCTGAAAGTTAAATTCCCCAAGTTTAGGAAGAAGAAACGAGAAGATGGAGGAAAGCCTAAATCAAGACGTCGATTCCCTGGTTTTCTTGGTAAGTCAATTCCACAGGCATAGAGAACATGAATAACAGCTTGAGCACCTCTAAGAGACCTGAACGCACCCTCAGAAATGTTCATGGGTGTGCTGGAAAGGGAGACTTTGGGAGGAAGCCAATATTAGGTAATGCCAAATGAATTAGAGAATGATAGAATACTGACTGGTAAAGGGCGATCCTGAGAAGGAATGGTGCTGAGTGGGCTGGATGACCAAAAGGAAAACTGCTATCAGACAGGTATCTTACTGCTTGACCCAGTCCTAAGATGATGGGGACAGGTTTATTGCCCCGTCAAAAATCCCTTCTACCTCTTGAGAGAGTCCCTGGATATGCAAAACTCATACTATATAAATTTTGTTTTTATACCATTCTTCCTTATAACTTGTCTGAAGTATTGTAAATGGGAAAGTATTGTGAAAAGAAATGTGAATGGGACTCAAAAGAAAACTCTACTAGAATTTTCAGTTGTACCAATTCTGATGTGCATTGTCTCTCCTAAACTTGAGGCTTAGGTAACATGGATGCTTCAAAGATACAGCATTAGCAGACTTATGAAAACATGGTGAGAGGATGACAGTTTGTTTTAGTTTTAATGGATAAGGATTTTTCAGATGCCAAGAGAAAAGCTTTTGGATATAACTATATTTTTCTTGGGTGTGGTCCAACTGGTTTGATTCCGTAAGGAGCTGACATTTGGAAATCTCTGGTGTTTGAAAGGATTTTTGTTGACTCAGATTGAGTCCACAGTAGTTGCATAGATAATTGGGTTCTAAGAATTAATCCTATTTGCATTCAGTTTGTATGGTCTCCAGTGGCTTTGAGTCAGAGATGGTAGCTACACTAGGAGCAAACTAATCTGTCTGGGGCTCACACACTTAAGCATCTGGCAAAGTACTAACTTCGCTGTTTTTCTACCTTTCTTTCTTTGGCTCTGAAGGCAGGTTCTGGCGTCGCAGAAATCGTGGCAATGCAGCAAAAAGTGATGACCCTCCAACACCTTCAAGTTCTCAGCTGTAGTTCTTGAAAACTGGAAGGAGAACTCTCAACACAGAATTCTACTAAAAACTCTCAGAACCTCAATAAAGACTGAATTCAATTATATCAGAACAAACATGAGCACCACCAAGAAAGACCCTCCAAATCCTTATACTAATATATTTTCCCTAGACTTAATCAGATCTCCTTAGAGGGTTACATTTTTCTCGTTGGCCAAAGATTCTTGTTCCGAGTTGTCTTGTTCAGTTCTCCTTCTCTTCGTGTACATTGAGCAACTACAGTGTTTATTGGGGATAGATTATGACTAGCCAGGATCTATAAGCATTTGTGGGAGTGCATCTCTTTAGGAAGTATTAGACTGGGCTTCTTTCACTAGCAGAGACTGTTAACACCAAGGAATGAATGAGTAACTAGCTCTCAGAAAGATGAAGAGGGGGCAGGGCATTCAGGCTTGGTTGTGTTTCTCTTGCAATCCCTGCCAACTGCAACTTGAAATTTCAAAAGATGTGACTCCTAGTTGGCTCAAGAAGGTGAGAACTAGGTCCTGGAGGCTTATCTGCTTGTCTGTTACAATGATCATGTGAATCTTTCCTTGTAGATATGAGTCTCTCCTCTCCCCTCCCCTCCCATTTTCTCTCCTCCTCTTCCTTGCTAATCTTCCTTCTTATCCTGTTTCCCTTCTCTCTCCCCTTCCTCTACTTCTGCTTCCTCCCCTCTCCCCATAAACTCCTTATGATTTCCCATGTGTACATGTATGTCTTTGCACATGTCCAGGTGGTGCTCTCGTGGCTGGGTGGGCCCACTGTTTGGAACTCACCCCTCATAGCAACCATACAGGCTCTTGTCCTTTTGCCTTGATCCTAGCCTGCATGTCTCCATGGAGTGCTTGCCTGCATTCTCGCTGGATTTTTTAACTAAATGTTTTGCCGCTGTGCTGCAGTATAGATTATATACAGAGACATAAAGATGTACATATATATACATATATATATTTTTAAGAACTGAAAATACAACTCGACCTCTAAGTGACCCTCTAATTTATTGTGATAACCCAGGAATCCCTCCCCTTCCCTATTAAACCACACACATATTCAACTCTACCAACTGCCCTAGTTCTTGGTGGAGCTTCTAATCTTTTGGTGCATTTTTAGTGTCTTAGAAGTAGCTGGAGTCTACTTATAGCCCAGCTAATTCTGACATCCACTTAAAATACTGAGCCAGGCCACAGAAAGGGAACAAAACCACCAATGCCCTGCAGGAGGGGCCAAGCTGGCATGCTGCCATTTGCTCTGTTTCTCCTGGCTCTGTATCAGCAACTGCCTAAGCTTTCTTGCCCCCTTCCCCAGTAAAAAAGATATCAAAGAGCTCTACCCTTTAGATGTCTAAGTTAGGGCCTACCAATCCATCACAGCCTGTGCCCTTCCCCATAAACTTAATCTGGGTCTGCAGCTATTGGATAGGCTGTTGGGCCACTCTTCAAATTACCTTTAAATCTCATATCTTGTCCCCCTTCCCCCTGAGTCTAAGAGGGGCAGTCAGGGTGATCAGAAAGGACACTGAACTGGGGAAGTAGAGGTTAGAAGCCTCAGCTTCCCTCTGTTTTGCATCTAAGTTTTTCATGAAAAATAATAGTCCTAAATTGCTCCAAATATTCATTTGAATCTTTTTGTTTTAAGTGTACAATCTCGGCCAGTTAAAACTGATGAAAGTCCAATGGGCAGAGAGACTGTCTCTGGTCTGCCTCTCATCTCCACCCTCAAGTCATCCCTCTTTCAAAGTGTCCCTTCCCACTTCTCAAGAAAAAAATCCAGAAAACTGCCCCCTTCTCACTGCTCAGCCAAACTTAGCGTGCTCAACTATCTGACTCAGTCCAATGGCTGGTTCACTGAGGTGCACAATCTAGACTCCGATCACTGGTTCTCAACTTCCTAGAACTCCACCAGCCTAACCCACTCAAACCAGCTGCCTGTGTCCCACCTCTTCACGGGTGAGAAAAGAGACTAACAATGGGGTAGTCCCCCAATGTCTGATAGCTGTGCCAAACAAAACTGTCCTAGCTCTACAACTAGAGAAGAAATCCAATGGGAAAAGATGACAGAAGACATTTAGAACTTACATATCAGAATGTGCATGTGCCGACAGTGTAGGTATTCAAATGGAGTGTGTTGTTGCACTGTCTGGTTTTCTCTTATCACTCTTCGGAGAAGGAGGTATCAGATGAAACCACCAAGGTCATTGTTCCTCCTAGGCCGCATAAACTAATGCCTGCACACATGCACACACATAGTTGGGAACCATGTTGAATTTTCCTAGAAGAGTCTTTTCCAAAATGGATCATTTATAAATAAGCAACTTAAGGAAACAGAAGGAAATCCTGGGAAACAGTAGCCTTACCTTGGTAATGACTAAGCAGGGCTATGACTTGTAATTATTTTTATCACAAATGATAGTCAACTGTAATAGGACTCCATCTCTGCTTATTTTGCTGAAGTACTGTAGGTCTTTGTGTATTGTAATGCTGCTGTTGCTCTGTTGTACCATCTGAATTCCCACTCATTTCCCACCCCGTCCTCCCATCTGAGTCAGAATGATAGTGAATGACACATATAGGATGGGGACTAGAGCAAAATTGACAAGCTAAGGATCAAGTGTGGCTTGTTAAAATGGTCCAGATACCATCTGAATTGTTTAGTTACCGATTTTTCCCTGAGAAGGGAAGCTGGCATGCTAAGAACTTGTTCATAGATCTACTTGGAAACAAAGCAAGAATGGTTCTCTCTCCTTCTGTCTCTTCCTCCCTCCCTCCCTCCATCTCCCCTCCTCCCTCTCTCTTCCCCTCCCTCCCTTTCTCCCCCTCTATCCCTCTGTTTCTCCCCCTCCCTCTCCCCCCCTCTCCTTCTCTGGAGTTTCCTTAGCCCTTGGGAACATGGGCCATTTTCAGGATTTCATTGTTAACTATTTGAAGTAACATAGTTGCTCAGGTGGTGGAACAAGACACCAAATATCCACCACAGTTATGTACAGAAATCATTAAGAATCAAAGCTCTGGGGTTTGATTGCATCTTTGGTAACACTGTCTGTAGAATGGATTGTCTAATTCTTGGCCAGAAGTACACCAGGGAAGGAAATATCCGACTAGAGTTAAGTTGCCACCAACTTCTGGCATCAATGCTATAGGAGGCCAACAGCTATCCATTAAGGACCTCTATTACACCAAAAGGGCAAGGAAAGAAAAAAGAGGATATTTTCAGTGTACTAAAAGTTGACCAGAAGAAGCAATTGGAGGTCAACATCATCTTCCCGTAGGACAAAGTAGAATTAATTGTATAACAGACAGAAACTAATACCAAAGAAATCAGACCCCATTCACATCTTTCCACTGAATAAGGGACCTTGATTGGCTATATGGTTTGTGGAGTTGCATTTGTCTGCTAATCTGTAATACTTTGTTGTTTATTATTATGTGTTCTGTGTTTTCTGAGGCCCTGCAAAGTAGTAGCAGGGCCAGGACTTGGTCAGGGGAGGAAGCTGGAATAGTTATGGAATAACAGGAGAAAATGCAGAAGGAAAAGATCCACAAAGTGTGCCTATTCCTTTTAGTCCTCCTCACAAAATGGAACACCAGTCCTCAAAATAAAGTAATTGCTTCTTAAAATATTTTAATAAATGGATAAATATCATCAATACCTATATCTCATTATTTCTTTCATTGGATAAGGGGAGCAGTTGAATGGGACTTGATGTGAGTTATTAGATTGGGGTGGTCCTTCAAGCTCAATAGGCCACCTGTGGGTACCAGTGGAAGGAAAAACTAGGCAGCAAAACACAAATCAAGAATGGTCCTTCAGGATGATATAGTGCTAAAGGATCCCCTGAAACTGGTTGTAAAACCTAGTTGCAAATCAGGACATTTCTGTAGGGAAATACCTACTACTATAATTTCTCTAGAAGCCAGTTCTCTGCAGTATACAAACAGATCTCAGTAAAATCAGTTAGTGCAGGGGTATATTAGGATGAAGGAGTATACCCCAGGCTGCTAAAAAGAAGTAGAAGACATCTTGAAAACATTTGAAAATGCAATGCTCTTTTAACACAAACAGTAAATGCTCCTCTCCCTTCCAAAAGAGTTTGAGGTTGGAAGGGTCCTTTTCAGATCCAAATTGGTTAGTTGCACCACTGGAAATAGTTTAGAGCCATTGAGATGGTATAGCAGATTAAGGTTCTTGTTGCCAAACCTGATACCTGAACTCAGTTCCAAGAACACACATGACTCCCATATGTTGTCCTCTGACCACACACATGTGCTATGTCATGTATATACACCCACAATATTATAAAAAGAAAATAATTTCTGTCACATACATGGTTCACCTTGGGAATCCTGATGTTAATTACATTTACTGCACAGTCAACTAAGGATGTAGCAGACCAGGATTCCACATAAAGTTCTATAAGAGTAATGATTCAAGTCATAAGTCCTTCAGCTGCCAAATACTAAAAATGATTCCTTATTTGGAGACAATGCATTTATGACACTCAAGACCACATATCGGACTATTCCTATAAAACTACATTTCTGGGCTTTGGGGGGAGGTTGGATAAACAGTTCTGCTGTGGAGGATATAGCAGGCTTAGCCCCGTCATCCATATTAAGACTTTTGTTTTGCATATAGTAGACTATTGAATTGGGCATCTCATCCCAGTCAGAATAGCAAAGATCAACAAAACAACAGACAACAAATGTTGACAAGGATGGAAAACAGGAACCCCCATTAACTGTTGGTGGGATAGAAAACTAGTCAAGGCACTCTGAAATCCCTGTGGGGGAAGCATCAAAAAACTAAATGAAGATATACCATATGACTCAACCATTTTACTCTTTTGGCATACGCCCAAAGGATTCAACATCCTACTCCATAGATACTTATTCAGCCATGTTCATAGCTGCCCTATTCACAATAGCTAGAAAGTGGAAATAGCCTAAATGTCCTTCAAGTAATTAACAGATACGGAAAATATGGTACACATACACAATACAATACCATTCAGCTGTAAAAAAATTGAAATCATGAACTTTGCATGTAAAGGCAACCAAGCCCCCAAAAGATAAATACTGGATTTCTCTCTGACCTGTGATTCCTAGCTCCAAATCTTTAGTGACTGTATAAACTGGAGTAACCACATAAACCATGAAAGTAAAAAGGAATTGTGGGTGAGGGAAAGAGCTCTAGAGAGTGGGATGAAGGAACAGTTGATATGTGGAGGAAAATTGACAAAATAGGGGTGGGATTTCGTTGGGGATGACGGAGGGAGATAATACTGAAGGGAAGGGGATAAGTAACACTATGGATGTCTAAACTATCCCTAGAGGATAATATTTGTGTTTAGCTAAAATTACATATATAAATATGTGGGTATACATACATAGTTTAAATGAAGTTATGCCACTTGGGATGATAATGTTCTCCCCAAGAGCCATAAACTATGTGACAAAAAACCAAATACCAGACACAAGAAACTTCCTTTCAAGTTTTTGGCGAGAGATGTCCAAGAACAATTTAGGCTATTTCTGTTGCCTTTGCTTACTTCCCAGCAGTTGACTTAAGTCCTTATTGCTGAAGACGCCATGCACTTCAGACACAGGACTCAGTATGCAAGCTGGATTTGATCTGAAACCATCTTCCTTGAGGACTAGCTTTCACAGTACCAGGAGATACTATGCAAACTGCAATTAATACTCCTACACAACTGTAATGCCTATGAACAACAACAATGACCACAGCAAGCTATCCCTAAAGGTGTATCTTAGCTACTGTTATTGCTGTGAAGAGAAACCACGACTAAGGCAACTATTATTAAAGAAAGGATTTAGTTGGAGGCCTGCTTGCTGTTCAAAGGGTTAGTCTGCGATCATCATAGTGGAAATAGACAGGCATGGCACTGGAGAAGTACCTGAGACCTTTACATCCTGATGAGCAGGCAGAGAGACGCAGTGCTTGGTGTGTGTTTTGAAACCTCAAAATCCACTTCCAGTGACACACGTCTTCCGACAAAGCTGTAACTCCTAAAGCTTCCCAACAGTCCGCCAACTGGGAACCAAACATTCAAATATATGAACCTATGGGGGCCATGCTCATTCAAACCACCACAAGTAACAATAAGGGATAATTGGACTTAATGCCTATTCAACAGAAGGGAATTCATGTCTGGTACTATTGACCTAGGCCACTACTCATGGCTAGTGAGGCCATGGACCATAGAAGAGAACCCACTATTGCCAATTTCCTAAACAAGTATAATTCCTAACTACATTCTAAATGTATACACTTATCCATACAGAAAGTACAGCTCTCAACCCTCACCAAAGAAGCTTCTCTTTGAAACAGAGACCATTACAGAAAGCCACAACAGGTCAAAATTCGGAGAATTGACTACGGTGTGCCCCAAGTGATACATTTACAACACAACCTCTATACCTAAAGCTCAGGGAACATTGTAGAAATTGGGAATGGAAGATTGTAAGAGATACAAGGCCAAGGAGTCTGCTGAAGGATTTTATCTTTTAGATATGACATAGCAACATCCATGAACTCTCAACAACATGGCTGCCTAAACAAGATCTGAACAATAATAACACCAATTCACACTTTAACATCCATTGGAGAAATCTCAAAGCCCCCCCCCACTCCTAGATGACTTCTGGGAAAGAAAAAGAATTAGTTTTCCCCACTGATGAGACCTCTAGTTAGTTATCCAATGTAAGCATATACACACAAGACACATGTATATAAAACATACACATATAAGCAACACTAAACATACTCAACATGCTCCATTTATGTACACGCAATATATATAAAACAATAATAATTAAAGAAAATGTCATGAATTATGTTTTAATTAAATAAAAATTATTCTGACCTATTTATATATTTTATTATTTAAAACAATTTTAAATTTAAATATATTTTGATCATATTCGTTCCCTCCTCCAAAATTGTTCAAATCCTCTCCTCCCTTCCTATCCACCCAAATGTAAATTCTTTCTCAAAAAACAACCCAAGAACTCAATACAACAAAATTCCCAAATACTAAAAAATAAAATTCAAAAGAGGCTGAGAACAAACTGTAACCAAATAATTAGGCACACCAAAATAACTGTGTGGAATCCATTATATGTTGGTCAATTACTCCTGAACATGAGATCTGCCCTGGAGTGGTTGATATAGCCAGTGTTATCCCATTGGATAAAACTGATTTTCAGGATGAGAGATACCATAATAGATCAAGTCATTATAGGCTTGAGGAGAGAACTGACACTAGTGAGATCTCCAGAGATCTCCAAGGATAACACCAACTGGCAAAATAAGCAATAGTGGAGAGACTACATTAATACTCCCTCCTTGATGATAAGGTTGATGACTATCCTGTATGTCATCCTAGAACCTTCATCCAGGGACTGATGGAAGCAGAGACAGATACCCACAGCTAAACACTGAACTGAACTCGTGGAACCCAGTGACAGAGATGGAGGAGTGATGAGCAAAGGGGTCAAGACCATGATGGTGAAACCCACAAAGACATCTGACCGGATAAGGGGGAGCTCTTGAATCCCAGACTGATGCCTGAGAGGCTAACAGGGGACTGATCCAGACTCCATGAATGTAGTGCCAGGGAGGAGGCCATAGAAATCACTGGGGCCTTGGGTAGTAGATCAGTGTTTACCATGGTGTATGAATAATTTTTGGGAGCCCATTCCAAATAGAGGGATGGTCTCTCAGCCTGGACACATGGGGAAGGGCCTAGGTCCTGCCGTGGATGAAATGAGAGACTTTGGAGATCCCCCCCCAAGGAGGGCCTCACTCTCCCTGGGGAGTGATGTGGGGATTGGGTGGGGGGTTGGGGAGGCTGGTGGAGGGACAAGGTAGGAGGGGTGGGAGAGGGAGTAGGGGTTGATATGTGAAGCATTCATGTTTCTAATTTAAATAAAAACATATATTGAGGAAAAGAAAAAAACTGATTTTCAGTTTCTCACAGCAGGTATGAGTGACAGTTCAGTTGTTAACCTTTCCCCTAGTAGATCTACATTCATCCATTCATTTTTAAGTATGTATATATATATATATATATATATCAAAATAAAATATAATAAGGTAAAACAAAAACTGTCAGTCTAAGTTGGACAAGGTAAATAGAAGAAAAAGAGTCCAAGAGAAGGCACAAGAAAGAGAGACCCACCTGTTCATACACTCAGGAATTCTATAAAAATACTAAACTGGAAGCCATAATGTAATACAGAGGATTATTCTAATTTTAAACAAAAAAATTAAATTAAATTTCCCTATAAGAAAATTCTCCCCCTTTTGGTGCAGAATATGTATATATCACCAACATCAGGATATAGGATGGTTCATACAAGATAGATAGATAGATAGATAGATAGATAGATAGATAGATAGATAGATAGATATTGGGATATAGGATGGTTTCTACTCTTTCATGTATGATTTTCATATTATTCGTTTGTAATCACACCTTAACCCTGCCCCTAACCATTGATCTATTTTCCATGGTTTTTGGCTTTTGAGACTGTCAATATGTGACCTTTGAGACAAGGTTAATTACCTTAACATAAACACAACATAATGCTTTTTATGTTTTTCCAAGTTGTTATCAATCAATAGTTTCTTCTTTACAAAATTGTTGTTTCCACCTGCAACAAAGAAAAAATAGGAATGTGCTATTTTCCAAATGTCTCAAGGTTTTTCCATTATTTTGGTACTGGTTTCTGGTTTGATTTAATTGTGGTTATAAAGTACAGTGTGCATTATTTCAGTTCTTTTGAATAGTTAAATTTATTTTCTGATCTGAATTTTCAATTTTATCATTCATTTTCTGTGATATCCTTGTTTCTTTTAATCGTTATTGTTTTTCAAATTATCCTTTTGTCTTTCAGATGTTTTAGAGTATTTAGCATCACATTTTATCTGGCTATAACGTCTTTGGACATTTTTAGTAGGTTCTCTGGGAATTATAAAATACATAATACATGATTTTATACACACACATTATATATGTTTTTCACAGAATTTTTAGAATCATATTTATCACCTCAATTGCAGTGTATAATCCTTACTAACATATTAGGTCCCTTACACCCCTTATGTTATGCTATGGCTGTCCTATGTATTGCATCCATATACACTTAAAATTGTTACAAAATGGAATTTGATTTTTATATCATTTTTTATTTTAATTTTAAATAGCTTGTTTTACATGTCAATCCCAGTTCCCTCTCCCTCCCCTCCTCTTGCACTCCACTTCCCCCCCCCACCCTCCCACCCTATTGCCAAATCCTTCCACATAGGCGATATCTAGAGTCTGTCATTTCACTCTGGGTAGGGTCCAGGCACTCCCCTAAGAGTCCAGGCTGAGAGAGCATCCCTCTTTGTGCTATAGGCACACGATGACTGTTTGTATTCCAGGGATAGACACTGATCCACAGCTCAGGGCCCCATAGGTTGCCCACGCTTTCTCGCTGACACTCACATTTGGGGGGTCCAGATCAGTCCCATGCTGGCCTCCCCGCTATCGGTCTGGGGTCCAAGAGCTCTCCCCTGTTCAGATCAGCTGTCTCTGCTGGTTTTGCCAGCCCATTCTTTGCCAATTTGCTCATCACTCCTCTCTCTCTGTCACTGAGTTCCTTGGGTTCAGTTCAGTGATTAATTGTGTGTTTGCTTCTGCTTCCATCAGTCACAGGATGAAGGCTCCCAGATGGTTATAGACATCAAGATCATTATCAGGAATGGGCATTGGAGGTGGTCTCTCCACTATTGCTTAGCTTTTAGATCACTCGAGGTCACTCTGGTGCCTGATCTGTCTTCTATCCTATGATTCCCTCTTCCCCCTATTCTACCCCCACCCACTCAACTTCCTGTTCCCCCATGACCAACTCTCTTCCTCTTCACCCCCTCTCTTCTTCCCAGTGCCAGTCTGCACTTCCACTGATAGAGAGTCTGGGAAACAGGAAAAAACCTGTTATTCTTAGTATCTGATCAGCATTTACTCAAATTGGCAGCACACATCTAGGGACACATAAAAATAAAGTTTATGAGGTTGTTTTCTGGTGTTCTTAGCTCTCCACACTCCTCCCAGTTCCTGGTGCTTACTCTTCAGCTGTCTAATTTACTGCTTCAGTTTTGCCAGTCTTAAGATGAGCGGTGAGAGAACAGAGTTTTAAAAGTAATGGCATGTGGCTCTCCTCTGTTGTGGCAGCAGGTTAATCAAATAGAAATTATGGTTCCTGTCCCTGAGGATGCTGATTCCTAAAGGCTTCTACTGCTGTCACTGCTGTTGCCACTGAATGATTACATAGAGGCTGGAATATAGAAGAGAATAACTTGGATTCCCCCTCTCCTTCTAATCGTGAATCCTCTCTATCATTTCTCAAGCCAAAACTGGATTTCTCCTGGAAGTATTTGTTTGTACTCACTGACAGTTTTCTAACTGGATTCATTTCAGATCAGAGAATCCAATAATCAAAAAAATTAGAAATGTCATTACGAGTTTGTTGTTTCTTCAAATTCTGATTCTTCATTAATAGGCTGGATGCTGTTAATTTTGAGATCCTCCTCTCTTTTGTCTCCATGTGTTCTTTCCAGGTCTTATTGAATTCAGCAGGAGACAAATGACAGGCAATGCTTAGCTTTCTCACTCAGAATTCAAAATTAAATTTAAAGTCTAAAACTACTAACAACCCAGTGTCCAACAAACCAATGACAAATTAACAAAATGGGATATATTCAAACCATGGAATATTTAGCAATAACAGGAAATGTAATACTAAGAATTGTTACAGCACAGATGAACCTTGAAAACATTATGCTCAGTGAAAGAATCTAGATGCAAAAGGCCACACATTGTATGATTCAATTTATATGAAATGTCCAGACAGGAAAATTTCCAGACACAGACAGAAAGTAAATTGGTTGCCTGAAGCTCACTTAAAGTGGGAGTGGGAGATGAAGACTGACTGCTAATCAATTTTGAGTTGCTTTGGAGGATGATAAAAATGTTTCAGAGTCACATAGTGATAGTGAGTGTCCAAGTATGTGATTACACCAAAAATCACATGCCCACACTTTATTTAGATGCATTACAGGATATTTGAAATATATCTTAATGTAACCGTACTATGGGCTTACACAGAAAATTAGTGACTAGAGTCAACAAAATTTCAAAGCCACTCCTTGATAAAGAAATGGCTGTGGTTCTTTAAGCAGGGCCAAAATAACAAGATCCAGTTACAAAAGCTATCCTAATTGTGAAGTGACAATTAAGCTTAAAATTAATTATAAAGCCTTTGCAACAGCAAAAACAAACAAACAAACAAAAGATAACTGATGATTTCGTTAGCACTTCTAAAGAACCGAGTTGGAAAAGGGGAAGAAATAATTCACTTAATTACTTCTTCCCCTGATGTGAAGCTTGGGATTTAAAGATAATAGATTGGGAGAATATATATAAGAGAAAGGAGAGAAAAGAGTACAGCTCCAGTTCAAATCTTTTCTTCCCATCCAGTCACTTATTCCAAGACACAAGTGACTGATTACTGAGAGCAGTCACTGCAAAGCAAGTTGCTTTAAATAAAGGAAGAGTAAAAAGTTACATTGAAACGTTGTTTCAGTATGAAGTCTTTAAATAAAGGAAGAGTAAAAAGTTATATTGAAACGTTGTTTCAGTATGAAGTCTTTAAATAAAGGAAGAGTAAAAAGTTACATTGAAAGGTTGTTTCAGTATGAAGTCTGCCAGCAAGGTAAACTGTGCCTTTCTCAGCTGAAGACCCAGCAGCTTTAAAGTGAGGCCTGAGTTTTACATATGAAATCAATTGACCAGGCAGCCTTGAGGTTAGGAGCAAAGTGCCTGCTGTAGTTAGCCAAACTAACTACAGCTAGCATCAATACCTTCAGAGACCCAAGAAAGAATAATTATGGCCGGAAATAGAAACCAAATGGCCTATGTGTCAAAAAATATGACACATAGGCTCACTGCTACCTGAATGGTTGACCTTAGGTTTCTTTGGTCCCGATGGCTTTATTGGGGGAGGGGAGCATAGGTCTTTGGCTGTCACACAGTCACACAAGCCAGCATTACATCTTCAGCTGTTGCAAAGGACAGCGTTGCCCTTCGGCTGCCAGGCAAAGAAGATTGGAAAGCTTTCTCTATGGTCGAGGAACTTGGGGAAACTGATATACCTTGATGAGGCAGCGTAGAGCAGTCAAGACAGTGGTGTTCACCATTTGGCCAGGGTTCTGGCAACAGGTGAGGCATGGGACAGTTCTTTTGCCCAGCAGTTAGCATCACCAAATCCAGGAGGAGTTGTCTGTGCCCTATCATCTTCTTTGGAGACGTTAGGATGACTGACAAGAGCTGGAATTTCTGTCTATTGCAGGAAGTTTTTTCATTAAGCACTTTAAAAAAGTAACTTCTTTACTGATTCTTCAGGAGTTTTACATCATGTACCTCAGTTCCTTCACTTCCTGGTCCTCCCCATCTTCCCCTTATCCCTGCCACCCCCCAATAAGGAAACAAATCAAAGTAAGTAAACGAACAAAAGCAAAAGCAAAAACAAAAACAAAGCAAAAACCACCACAACAGAAAAATCTCTTTGCTTCTCCTCCTTTCCTACTTCTCCAACAGTCTTCATTTGTCTCGGTGGCAGCGGAGGTTTCAGTGTGCCATATAGTATACCATATAGTATACCTCTTTGAAGCACCAGCTTTACTGGCACATGTCTATTGCAATGAGTCACCAGTCTGGTTCAAGGCCTCTGGTTTCCACTACACCACCATCACTGGAACCCCACCTGAACTCCTCTGGGATGTCCAGCGGCTGCCATGAGTCTTGGAGACCTTACAGGCAGTGTTCCACAGGACCAGTTCTTCAGCAGCTCAAGCAGGTCCTGGATGGGGCAAATGCTAGCGTGGGTAAACCTAAGGCCTGGCTCAGTATGGTCCTCTGATTTCATCTCAGATGGTTCCTATGGCCTCCTGAGGTGACACAGGCCGCAGACATCCACACAGACCCTGACTGTAGCTGGACCATGGACCCAGACATGGCCATGGCAGCAGCTTGGGCCTGGTAGACACCCTGGTTCTGGGTGAAGGGACTGACCACTCAGGTAGGAATGGTTGTGTCCCTAACTTTGTGTCTCTGTGTGACCTTTGGTGGCAATAAAGGAATCAGACCTCAGCACAGACCCCAGCCATTGTAGAACCATGAACCCAACATGGCCCTCAACAGTGACTGGGTCTGGATGTCACCACTGCCCCTGCAGCAGTATGGTCCTGAGACACCAGCATGGCCCTTGACCTCTGGTGTCTGCACTGACTTCGTTGGTAGCAGGAGCATTAGACATCAGCACAACCCTGGCTGCATGCAGTAGGGCCATGGACCCTGACATGGCCCTCAACTGCAGCTCAGGCCCAGACATTGAGTAGCAGCTCAGGCCACTCAGGTCTGGATGCATCCTGGCCCTCAGAAACAAACCTGGACTCAGGTGGCTGATCTGACCCTGGGCATCCTCATGGTGCTTGGTGGCAGCAGGAGCCCCATACATCAAACCATACTCTGACTCCTATAGGGTCATGGACCCAGACATAGCCCTTGGGCACAGCCTGGGCCCAGATGACACCAGGTGACATCGTAGTCCATCCTTATCTGTATGGCCACTGCTGTAGCATGGCCCTCAGACTCCTCATTAAACACTTTAAATACCATATTCAGCAGATCTCTGAAAAGTTTGAAGACTATTGTCTATTAAGTATACCTGATCTAAACAAACTTTACTTTTTAGTTACTTGTTTCAGTCTTAACCTTGAAGACATACACAGGAGGCTAAATGTGGTGGTATAAAAGAAAATGACTCCCATAGGCTCATAGGGAATGGCATTATTAGGAGTGTGGCAGACCACTTACAGTTGCCTGGCAATAATGATATAGAACTCTCAGGTCCTCAAGCTCTATGTCTGCCTGCATGCTGCCATGTCTCACCATAATGATAATGGACTAAAACTCTGAACTATAAGGCAGCCCCAACTAAATGCTTTCCTTTATAAGAGTTGCCATGGTCATGGAGTCTTTTCACAGCAACAGAAAACTTACAAAAGACACCAAATAGAGCTTATCCCTGTAAATGAATTACATTTGGAGTTCTGAACACACTAAAAATTCAATCATTTATAATGCGATTGACCAGTAACTTTCATGTCTTAATTATCTTTAACAGTTAAAAGTAAGTAGCTTTTAGATTGTGAATTTATAATTTTGTTCCTGTTATGCTTGAGCCTTAAAATTTTAAGTTGCATATTTAATTGAAGATCCCTTAGCATCAAAATAAAAGTGTAAACCATAAAGTCCACAGAGAGACTGAGAAATTTACAAAACCACAAATACCATTCACAGAGAGACTGAGAACTTTACTTTTTGATCCTTTCATAATGTACCATCATGGAATATCAGTTTCTTATAAGACTCAGTACCTTAGTTAGGGTTGCTATTGCTATGAAAACACACTGTGACCACAGAAATTATTATAAAAGAAAATAGTCAATTGAAGTGGATTGCTTATAGTTTCAGAGGTTCAGTCCATTATCATCAAGACAGGGAGCATGGTGCCATGCAGGCAGGTGTGGTGCTGGAATAGTAGCTGAGAGTCCAATATCTTGCAGGCAACAAGAACTTCACTGAGACACTAGACAGTATCCTGAACATAGGAAACCTCGAAGCCCTACAGTGACACACTTCCTTCAACAAGACCACACCCACCCCCAACAAAGCCACACCCTCTAATAGTGCCACTGTATGAGATTATGGGGGCCAATTTCATTCAAACTGTGGTATCCAGTATATCCAAATAACTAAAATTTAATAAGATTAGCAAAGACAAGGTTGCTAGACATATATCTTCTAGTCAGTTATTGTTAACCCGAGTAGACCTTAAGAATTTATAAACCTTATTTATCAAATATATCTTATGTTGTTCCTTATTTATCAGAGACATAAGTAGTTAGACATACTCCTCTAAGCCACTTTCTGTCAACTTCAGTATATCTTTATAACATTAGGAATTTATCATCACACAAAAATCTATCCTAATCTAAAATATATGAGACCTCCAGTTGTCTCCTTAGTCTAAAAAGGAGATACAATGATAAAGAAGTTTTACAATTGTTCCCTTAATTGGTTTGTGCCCTGTGGTCATCTTACTAAAAATGGTAGTGAAGTTATATTCATGAATGCTTTTTTAACCTTAGTATATATAGCTTCCGGTCACACAGTTGCTTCCATCCTGATGACATTAGCAGCCAAGAAGGAGGTAAGTCACATGGTTGCTATTTAAAAAATCTATTTTTCTAAACAGGAGTTGAGTTCAAGTTATATATACAGTAAGTAGATCTATTTTTCTAAATAAGAGTTGAATAACATATACCAAATTAAGATTTAACGTTTTGTTACAAAATTTAAGCTAATTTTTTGTTACAGATTCTTTAACTACACCCAAGTGAATTTACACATCATTAGACAAAGAGTATTTATATAACAATCTTAAAAGAGTTCTTCAGAGCAGAGCACAGAGAAATTATAGAGATAAAGATTTTTAAAGAGTGGAAATTTAAAAAAACTCTTAGAGATAAGAGACTTTTGGATCATTTGCTTGTGTGGAACAAGAAGTTATTACAATATTTAAGAATTTGGAAATCAAGTGTACAATCTTTGGCCATTGAGCTGTACTGAGGTCAAACCATTTGCAGTAACATAGTGAGGCTTTAATGAAATCTTTGAGTCTGAGTATAAAAGGAAAAGGGGATCTCAAAATAAGCTCCTCTGATGAGAAAGTTCCAATACGCTCCAAGAGAGAGTTGAGAGACAGAGAACAGTGTAGCCATGGGGGACAAGGGTTTCAAATACGGACCCTGCCTGAGGGAGGGTTCTAATATAGAGGCTACAAGGGAGTAGAGAAGCTCTGGAACTGCAGTTCCTGGGAGAAGCAAGGAAGCTCCAGAAAGCAGCTGAGAACCAACTGAAGCAGAGGAGGCAGCATCATAGTGGATAATTGCCCGGATGGTGGAGCTCTGGAGAGTGGAGGAAAGAAGACACTCAGACTTCAAACTAAGATCAACCAAAAAAGATACAGAAGGGCATTTCATAGTCATCACAGGAGAAACCTATAAAGAGGAAATCTTAATTCTGAACATCTATGCCCCAAACACAAAGGCTCCGACATTTCTAAAAGGGACATTATTAAGCTTAAATCACAAATCAAGCCCTGCACACACATAGTGGGAGACTTCAACACCCCACTCCCATGACTGGACAGATCTGCCAGACAGAAGCTTACCAGAGAAATAAGGGAACTAACAGAGGTTATGACTCAAATGGACTTAACAGACATCTATAGAACATTCCACCAAAACACAAAAGAATATACTTTCTTTTCAGCACCTCATAGAACCTTCCCCAAAATTGACCACATACTCGGCAACATAGCAAAACTCAACAGATACAAAAAAGTTGGAGTAAACCCCTGTACCTTATTAAGTTACCACAGCTTAAAGTTAGAATTCAACAGCAACATTAATTTCAGAAAACCCACAAGCACATGATAATTGAACAATGATGAACTGAACCACCACTGGGTCAAGGAAGTAACAAAAGACTTCCCAACATTTAATGGAAATGACCTCATAACATACCCAAACTTTTGGGACACAATGAAAGCAGTGCTGAGAGTAAAGTTCATAGCATTAAATGCCTACATAAAGAACCTGGAAAAATCTCACACTAGTGAATTAACAGAACAACTGAAAGCACTAGAACAAAAAGAAGCAAACTCACCCAGAAGGAGTAGATGGCAAGAAACAATAATCAAATTGAGAGCTGAAACAAAGAAA
Source organism: Mesocricetus auratus (assembly GCF_017639785.1). Lineage (NCBI taxonomy): Eukaryota > Metazoa > Chordata > Mammalia > Rodentia > Cricetidae > Mesocricetus > Mesocricetus auratus. The sequence continues at coordinate 14,300,881 of NW_024429213.1, read as the reverse complement.
ACAGTGCAAAGAACCAATGAGACAAAGAGTTGGCTCTTTGATAAATTCAACATAATAGACAAACCTTTAGCCAAACTAACCAAGAAGCAGAGAGAGAACATGCAAGTAACAAAATCAGAAATGAAAAAGGGGGACATAACAACAGACACTGAGGAAATCCAGAGAATCACCAGGTCATATTTCAAAAACATGTACTACACAAAATTGGAAAACTTTAAGGAGATGGAGAATATTATAGATAAGTACCCCATTCCAAAATTAAATCAAGAACAGAGAAATAACTTAAATATACCTATAACCCCTAAAGAAATAGAAACAGTTATCAATACTCTCTCAAGCAAAAAAAAAAGAAAAAGAAAGGAAGGCCCAGATGGATTCATTGCAGAAATTCTACCAGAAATTCAAAGAAGAGCTAATACCAATACTCCTCAAACTATTCCACATGATAGAAACAGAGAGAACACTGCCAAACACTTTTTTTTGGTTTTTGGAGACAGGGTTTCTCTGTATTGTTTTGGAGGTTATCCTGGAACTCACTCTGCAGACCAGGCTGGCCTCAAACTCACAGAGATCTGCCTGCCTCTGCCTTCCTAGTGCTGGGATTAAAGGCATGCGCCACCAACGCCCAGCTGCCAAACACTTTTTATGAGGCTACAATTACACTGATACCCAAACTACACAAAGGCACAACTAAGAAAGAAAATTACAGACCAATGTAGATGCAAAGATAAAATACTGGCAAACCAAATTCAAGAACACATCAGAAAAATCATCAACTATACCCAAGTAGGACTCATCCCAGAGATGCAGAGATGGTTCAAAATACAGAAATCTGTCAATGTAATCCACCATATAAACAAACTGAAAGAAAATAACCACATTATCATCTACCTAGATGCTGAAAAAGCCTTCAACAAAATTCAACAGCCCTTCATGATAAAGGTCTTGGAGAGAATAGGGATACAAGGAACATACTTAAACATAATAAAGGCAACAAACAGTAACCCAACAGCCAACATCAAACTAAATGGAGAGAAACTCAAAGCAATGCCACTGAAATCAGGAGCAAGACAAGGTTGTCCACTCTCTGCATATCTATTCAATATAGTACTTGAGGTTCTAGCTATATCAATAAGACAACAAAAGGAGATCAAACGGATACAAATTGGAAAAAAAGAAGTCAAATTGTCACTGTTTGCTGATGGTTGATAGTTTACATAAGTGACTCCAAAACTTCTACTAGGGAACTCCTACAACTGATAAACACCTTCAGTAATGTAGCAGGATACAAGATTCACTAAAAAAAATCAGTAGCCCTCCTATATACAGATGACAAATGGGCTGAGAAGGAAATCAGATAGACACCACCCTTCACAACAGCCACAGATAACGTAAAAATATCCGGGGGGAACTCTAAGCAAACAAGTGAAAGACCTGTAGGACAAGAACTTCAAATCTTTACAGAAAGAAATTAAAGAAGACATCAGAAAAATGGAAAGATCCCCAATGCTCTTGCATACGTAGGATCAACAAAGTAAAAATGACAATGCTACCAAAAGTAATCTACAGATTCAATGCAATTCCCATCAAAATCCAAGCACAATTCTTCACAGACTTTGAAAGAGCAGTACTCAACTTCATCTGGAAAAACAAACAAAAAAACAGGATAGCCAAAACAATCCTGTATAATGAAGGATGATCTGGGGTCATCACCATCCCTCATTTCAAGCTCCACTGTAGAGATATAGTAATGAAAACAGCTTGGTATTGGCATAAAAACAGACAGCTGGACCAATGTAATCTAATTGAAGACCCCGATACTAACCCACACACCTATGAACACCTAATTTTTGACAAAGAAGCTAAAAATATAAAATGGATAAAAAATATATTCAACAAATGGTGCTGGTATAACTGGCTCTTAACATGTAGAAGAATTCATATCTATTGACATACAAAAACTCAAGTCCAAATGGATCAAAGACCTCAGTATAAATCCATCCACACTGAACTTCATAGAAAAGAAATTGGGAAATACATTTCAACACATAGGCACAGGAGACCACTTCCTAAATAGAACACCAGTAGCACAGACTCAGAGCAACAATTAGTAAATGGGACCTCCTGAAACTGAGAAGCTTCTGTAAAGCAAAGAACACGGTCAACAAGACAAAACAGCTCTCTATAGAATGGGAAAAGACCTTCACCAAACCCACATCTGACAGAGTGCCGATCTCCAAAATATAAAAATAACTCAACAAACTAGAAATCAAACTACCAAATAGTCCAATTTAAAAATGGGGTACAGATCTAAATACAGAATTCTCAAAAGAACAATCTCAAATGGCAGAAAGACGCTTAAGGAAATGCTCAACATCCTTAGTCATCAGGAAAATGCAACTCAAAACCACT